>NC_137771.1:14636786-15236786 GCF_963455305.1 Plecotus auritus
TCTTTCCTTTCTAAAGCTGAATACTATTCCATGTATGAATACATATAGCACATTGAATTTATCCATTCAGCCATCAGTAGACACTTGGGTTCCTCTATCTTTTGGCTTCTATGAACAATGCTGCTATTGTTCATAATAATAAGACTGAAATTATTAGTAATATTTAAGCAGGGAGCCTGCATTTTCATTTTACCCTGGAACTACAATTTATGTATCCAGTCCTGTGGGTGTGGGCGTAGCTAGGTGAGAGTGAGCTAGAACTCTGCAGGCTGACACTCTATCCACTGAGCCAGACCAGCGAGGGCCGGATTACACAATTTTTATTGTTTTTGTAAAATGAATATAGACAAAGCAGGTAAAATTCACAAGAATATTAATAATTAAGAATGAAATCCTTTCTGAACAAGATTCAAAATAGCAAAAGTTGGCCCTGCCATGTAGCTCAATTGGTTAGAGCGCCATCCAATACACCAAGATTTCATACAAAAATCAGGGCACATACAGAAATCAACCAATGAATGCATAAATAAACGGAACAAAAAATCATTGCTTTTCTTTCTCCCTTCCTCTCTCTCTAAAAATCAATCAATCAATAAAACAACAAAAAAAGCAAAAGTCACAAAGGAAAAGATAAATTTGACTCCAATAAAATTTAAAACTGTGAAGTATAAGACATGATACCAATTTAGGCAAATATTCCCCTAACTACCATCCCCTCCCTGATAATATATTTTCTCTGAGGACACACATTGGAAAGCATGCACAGTTCCATAGCAATTACCTCTGGGGAGAGTACAGGGATTGTGAGACATGGTCAGAGATGACTTTACACTGTTCAGTTAGGTTTTTAAAATGTTTTTTTTTGTTGTTGTTGTTAATCCTCAACCAAGGATATTTTTCCATTGATTTTTAGAGAGAATGGGAGGGAGGGGGAGATACAGAGAGAGAGAGAACATCGATGTGAGAGAGACACATCGAATGGTTGCTTTCCGCATGTGCCCCAATAAGAGCCAGGGATCGAGCCTGCAACCGAGGTACATGACCTTGACTGGAACCCGGGACCCTTCAGTCCATGGCCAAAAGTCTATCCACTGAGCCAAACCGACTGGGGCTATTTTTAAATTAAAAATTATTATGTCCTTTATGCAATTAAAACTTCATTAAGTCTCAAATATATATATACAGTATATCACAAGCCTTTGAAGATCTCCTATTTGTGGTGAACTGCTTCATTGAGACCCACTAGGAGATATAAGTTCACTAGTAGTTTGAGATGCATGATATAGCATAAATTCTCAGCTCTGGTCAAAATGGCTTACTTGGTTCCTGTACATGCTCTCTTCCCACCAATCTCAAAATTCACTCTTATCTTCTTCACTTAATGGAGTTTTTCCATCCTTCAATGCCCATCTGGAAGTGTCACCTCCTCCAGGAAGCTCTCCCTGATTGCACCAGTCCTCACTGCTCTCTCCCTGCCCTACTTTAACAGCCTCTATGGCACCGACTATACCTTTCTTTGGGCACTCAGGACAGATTCCTAGGGTTCCTACTTATCTCTCTAAGATAGGCTACTTCTCCCCAACCAGCCAGCAAACAAGAGCAGTATCTTAATGTCCTTGGTGCCTAGCATAGAGATGACATGGAGAATTGGTCAGGCCTTAGAGTCAGACAGACTCACTGTGTGACACAAGGCAACTGCCTTAACCTCCCTGGGCCCACTTTCACCTGTGTTATTGTGAATATCAATGAGATGATGGATGTAAAGGGGCCCCAGAACAGGAAAAGGTGGTGGATAGAATGGTGATCTGTCTTAAGACTCTCTCACTTTTGTACAGAGTTTCACAATAAAAAACAAAAATCTTTAACAACCCAGAGAAGGAGGGATGATTAGACCCATTTTAAGGGGAAATAACTGGTTCAGAGAGTTTACATAGGGAGGACAGGCAGTTGATTTTTAGAAGAGAATAGGAGCAGGGGCTAGAACATTTGCATAGACATGCCAATTCTTCCCTTACTCAGCTGTGGGAGCTTGGACAATTCTCTTGCTCTCTGGGGTCATCAGTTTCCCCATCTCCAATAAGAGCTTCCATAGGTGATCTCTATCTTAAAGGGTCCCTCAGGGCTAATATTCTAGATTCCTGTGACCTGCCCACGGTCCTTCTCAGCATTCTATACAAAAGGCCTGCAAGTCCAGGACAGAGTCCCTAGTTACTCCCAGGAAACCAACTGGGACTGGAAGACTTGACTTAAGAATCAGTTGTGCCCTGGCTGGTGTGGCTCAGTTGGTTGAAATATCGTCCCATACACTGAAAGGTCATGAGTTCAATTCCCAAGTCAGGGCACATTCCCAGATTCAAAGGTCATGGGTTCAATTCCCAAGTCAGGGCACATTCGGATTCAATCCCCTGTCAGGGCGTGTAACTGATTGATGTCTCTCTCTCATATTGATGTTTCTCTCTCTCAAATCAATAAGGATTAAAAAAAAAAAGAATCAGTTGCATTTTGATTTAGACAAATTCACACCCCTTCAAGCCTAGGGTTGGGTTAGTCATGCCAGAAAAGGGGAGTGGGAATGCCAGCTTCAAACTACATCCTATATAATAAAAGGCTAATATGCAAATCAACCAAACAGCTGAATGACGGGTTGCTATAACACACACTGACCACCAGGGGGCAGACGCTCAAAGTAGGAGCTTCCCCCTGGTGGTCAGTGAGCTCTCACAGGGGGAGTACCACTCAGCCAGAAGCCAAGCTCATGGCTGGCGAGTGCAGTGGTGGTGGCGGGAGCCTCACCCACCTCTGCAGCAGCGCTAAGGATGTCCGACTGACGACTTAGGGGGGAGTGGGCTTAAGCCAGCAATTGGACATCCCCTGAGGGCTCCTAGACTGCGAGAGGGCGTAGGCTGGGCTGAGGGACCCCCCCCACCAAGTGCACGAATTTCATGTACCAGACCTCTAGTGTAAATATAAACACAAATGGAAAACCAAACAGGAAACCTCTGGCAAGTCCAATCCAAAGGTCAGATTCTAACTTTTTGGGCAGTGAAAGAGAAAAGCTTGGGTGCCACAGGTTTTCTGCTGTAAAAACGAACCTCACGTGCACCAAATCAAAGTCCCAAAGGCGAAAGGGACCGAGTTTTGTTGGGTCTGAACTGGGGCAAAGCTGAACCCTAACCAGAGCCTGCTTCAGCCTCCAGACCCATTTAAGGGCTCCCTCTCCCCTCCACACACACACAAGTGCTTACACACACCAAGCCAGGCAAGGCCAGATGCACCGGCATAAACGGGCATTTCTGTCCCTGGAGAAGGCTTCATAGTACAGTTCCTTCTCCTGCTCTGATTTAACATTTTAATGAACAACCCAATAAAGAGGCTGGACTGTGACAGCCCTCTGGGTGCTGAAGGCACTGAATTCTTCCAGGTCAGGAAATATGAGACTATGAAGACAAACTTGAGGAAGCTCTCTCCTCAGGATGAGGCTCTGTGGCTGTTTCCCTAAGAGCCTCCCAGGAAAACACAAGTCGTAGTCATAGTTGGTGGACTCTACGCTACTGTTTCTGCCCAAGGAAGGAGGCCAAAGACTGGCTGCTTATTTTAATTAAAACTTGTACCCCTACTATGTGCAAAGCACTAGGCTGGGCTCTGTGAAAGAAATGGACAAAAGAGACCTAGTCACTCTGTAAAGAGGTCCGTCAGTTAACCTGACCATGATTCCATTTATCAAGATGCATGCCTTACATGCATTGCCTCACGTAATACCATAGCCCTGTAGGTAAACATTATTATCTCCATTTTACAGATGCCAGAGTGGGGCTCAAACAAATCAGGTCACATGCCCAAGCTCACACAGCTGGCACACTGCAGAGCCAGAATTTGAACACAGTCTGCCTCCCCCAAAGTTGGTGCTCCTTCCACAATCCTCAATCATCCCACTTTAAAGTGACAGACACAGACTCTGAGAAGGGGGTTCAGCCTGCCAGAGGAGAAGGAAAAGAAATTTCCCAAGACACTGATCCAGGGTTTTATGAACTATTGAGCTTTGTGTCAGCCACACAGTAGGTGCTCAATACTCTTATGGTGAAGGATGGAAGGTGACAGCAACAGCTGAGGTCCAAAATGTCACCCAAATTCAGGGCATCCTCTGGAAGGGAGCTGAAAAAACATATGGCCCAAAGCTGCAGGGTGTCTGCCCTAGGATATTCCCTGCAGGGGAAGCCGGTAAAGTGCAGCAGGTCCCAGAAGAGGAATGAACTCCAAAGAGTAGGGGAATGGGGTGGGGCAGCCTGCAAGGGGGAAAGAAAAGGCCTGGGACGCCTTGCTGGGAAAGACAAAGAGGAGAGGGGAAGGGGGAGGAGACTAGAAACTTGCCAACAGCCTGGCCAAGGTGAACCCCGGCTCCTGGCGCCTTCTCATTTGCATTCATTCCACAAACACCGGCCAAATCTCAGAGCCAGCAGCCAGGGGGAGGGGGCCTCCCTGCAGCCAGGGAAAAGTTCTTGACTGAGGCAGGCAGGCCTGCTTCCCAAAAGAGGAGTGACTTTGGGGCCAAACCCGTGGGGCTCCGAAGATGAAAACCCAAACAGATGCAGTGAGGAGCTGAGCAAACACATGCGATGGTGCAGGTAACCAAGAACACGGCAGGGGTGGTGGGGGGGGGTATGGCCCCCGACCTGTGACCTGTCGTCGAGGTGACCTCAAGGCCCCCCACAAACCATCCCTCTGGCCCTCCCCAAGGCCTCGACGGTGAGGACGCGGATGTCTGAGATGCACCCAGTTCTCACAGATCTAGGGAAGGGGCAGGTTTTGGGGAGCAGTAAGGGCCAATGCAGCTCCCGTCACACCGGTGAACGTCAAGGCGAGACCCTGCCGGGACCCTGGACCCCTCCCGCCTCGGCCCCCTCACCTCCTCCCGCACCAGTGCCGCCCCCCGGCACCGGGGCATCTTGGCGGCGAAGGCTGCGGCCCCAGCCGGGGAGTTGAGGTCCTCCACGGTGACCGCCAGGAACTCCGCGACGCTGAGCTGCTCGGGCATGATGGGTGCGGGGCAGGAGCTCAGGGGCTGCGGGAGCTCCGGGGCTGCGGGAGCGGGGCGCGGGGCGTGCTCACTACACAGCTTTGGGCTGGCCTCACAGCCCTCCCAGGGCGCCGTCAGGGCCTCCGCACGCTCCACCCCCTCCGCGCCGCCCCGCCCCGCCCCCGACTGCCTTCGCAGCGTACTGTCCAGTCACTTCGGGTCCCGGAGTCCCCACCCCGTCCCCAACCCCATCCTCTTCTCGGCCCCGCCCCGTCCTCTTCTAGGCCCCGCCCCGTCCTCTTCTAGGCCCCGCCCCGTCCTCTTCTAGGCCCCGCCCCTGGCCTCCCAGCGCCTGGCTCACTGCCCCGCCCCTTGCCTCTCGGCCCCGCCCCTTGTCTCGGTCCGCCCCCTGGCCTCCCTGAAGCTCCCAAGGCCCCCTGCCGCCCTCCAGGTTCCGCTCCCTTTCTTCCCGCTCCCTGGTTCTCCTCCCTCCCTTCGTTCCCAGCCCCCATGGCCTCGCCCCTTCAGCTTCACCACCACCCCCAAGCCCTGCCTGTCTCCGTGCCCCGCTCCACCCGGAATCACCCCACCTCTCCCTTGCTCCCCGCACCCAGTTGTCAGCCTCCCATTCCGCGCGCCACCAGGGACCACCCAGCCGCATGCCCCGCCTCCCGGGTCTGTGTGGTTAGGCCCTCCAGTGTAACTGCGATTTGGGAAAAATTATTCCTTCTTGGAACCTGTTTCCTTCTCTGAAAAATGGGAAGTCTGATGCCCATTCGTTTATGATGTTGCGAGGAAAGAATCTAACACGTGCCTGTACCCGATTCAGGGGTGGACAAACTTTTTGACTCGAGGGCCACAATGGGTTCTTAAACTGGACCGGAGGGCCGGAACAAAAGCATGGATGGAGTGTTTGTGTGAACTAATATAAATTCAAAGTAAAGGAGCGGAGGGGACAGCAAGAGAACCGGATAGAACAGCCGGATCCGGCCCGCTGGCCGTAGTTTGCCCACGGCTGCGGGTGCTCAGTAACCCTCTCCTTTTTACCTGGCCTTCTCACCCATGCCCTTCTTTCTTCCTGGGCTTAGTCTGGTGCCTTTCTACCCCTTGACCCTGCTCACCAGCCCTACCAGGCTAAAGACTGCCACTCCTCCCCACGCACTAATTTCTTCCTCTTGGGAGCCACCTATATCTTTCGGTGGATAACGATGGGGTTCAAAATACAGATCTACTTCGATTTCATCCTGGACGCTCAGGCCTTCTGGAAAAGATTCCTTCAGGTAAATATCAGGGAAGCACCGAGGTGAAGAATCTCGGTGCTTTGGAGTCTGATAGGTCTATTTTTTAAAAAAAATATTTTTAAATTGATTTTAGAGAGGAAGGGAGGGGAGAGAGAGATAGAAACATCAATGATGAGAGAGAATCATTGATTGGCTGCCTCCTGCGCGCCCCCCACTAGGGATCAAGCCAGCAACCTGGGCATGTGCCCTGACTAGGAATCCAACTGTGACCTCCTGGTTCATAGGTGGATGCTCACTGAGCCAGCCAGCCGGGTATGGAGTCATCTAAGCTCCAGTCCTGGTACTGCTACTGACCAGCTGTGTGCAGCTGAGGAAATTGCTTGCTTCTCTAAGTCGGAATCTCTTCCTCTTAAAATGGCCTAATGCAGTGGTCGGCAAACAGCGGCTCAGGAGCCGCGGTTTGCCACTCTGTTGACTAATGAGTTTGCCGACCACTGGGATAGGGGCTTAATCACAAGGAACAACAATAGCCTGTAATTATTGGAATCGAGAGTCTAGGTTGGTGGTCGGCAAACTCATTAGTCAACAGAGCGGCAAACCGCGGCTCGCGAGCCGCACGTGGCTCACGAGCCGCAGTTAGCTGACCACTGGCCTAATGGTATGTTATCCTATAAGGTGATCGAGAGAATTATATACTTTGTGTAGAAAAAGAAAACTTGAAAAGCTATACACTAAAATATTACCACCTGAGGATATTATGAGTAAATTTTTTTTCTCTTGGTTAATTTGTGTATCTTAACTTTTCTATAAGGGACATATACTACTTGGGTAATAGAATTAAAAATTGAAAAAAAAAATGTACAATCTGGTGAAGACAGGAAAAATGTGCTGTCAAGTACACCTCTGCTTCACCCCTCAGGCACCTTTCAATCCGCTCCAGTCTGCTTTCAACCCCAAGTACTAGCAGGAGGTCAACTAGGATCTCCTTCTCTTAAAACACAAGAGGCATTTACTTCTCTTGCTTGATTTCTGCGAGCATCTGGCACTGTTAGCCACTCCTTCCTTCTTGAAACACACGTTCCCTCGACCGAGGATATTTTCCCATTGATTTTTAGAGAGAGTAGAAGGGAGGGGGAGAGAGGAAAAAAAAAAAACGTGTCTCTCTCCCATCGTTTGGTGGTGAGAGACGTGCCCGAGAGCCTTTAGTTCGCAGGCCAACACCCTATCCACTGAGCCAAATCGACTAGGGCTGGGACAACCCTTTTCCTTGGTGATCCTCCCTCCTCTCCGACTGCTCCTTCCCAGAGACCTTTCTGAGATGTGCTTCCTCTGCATGTACCGTAAATGCCAGAGCCATTGGGAGCCCTCTGCTGGACCCCTTGCTCTTCTCGCTCTACCCAGGCTTCATCCAACACCACCAGATTCCTTTTCACCGTTAATGTTGATGTTTTCTGTGCTAGTTTCCTATTGCTGCTTTAACAAATGACCGCAAATTTGGTGGCTTAAAACAACACCCATTTATTCTGTTACGGTTCTGGAGGCCAGAAGTCTGAAACATTTTACTGGACTGGAATCAAGGTTATCAGCAGGCCACACTCCCTGCAGAGGTTCTAGGGGAGCATCCGTTTCCTTAACCTTTTGCAGCTTCTAGAACTGCATACCTTGCATTCTTTGGACTGTGGCCAACTTCCTCTATCTGCAAGGGCATCTTGGGCTTGCAAAGGCATCACATTGCCTTCTTTTCTGTGGTCAAATCGGCCTCAGCCTCGGTCTTATAAGCACATTTTTTATTACAGTTAGGGTCCACCTGGATAATCCAGGATAATCTCCCCATCGCAAAGATCTTTAAATTAATCACACCCGCAAAATTCCACAACTTGAAATAATAAAAACAATAACAGTTATCAGAGTTACCTTATGCAGGTACTCTTCGAAGCCCATTACATACAATAACTCATGAATTCTCTTTAAGGTAGGTACTATTATTATCCCCATTTTACAGAATAGGAGTCTAAGACAGGGAACCACAAGGAACTTGCCCAAGGTTACTGGCAAGTGATTGATGGAATCAGGAGACAACACAGGCAATCTGACTATGGACCGGTGCCCAATGTCTGGGCTTCTACCGTGTTTCCCCGAAAATAAGACAGTGTCTTATATTAATTTTTGCCCCCAAAGACACGCTAGGTCTTATTTTCAGGGGATGTCTTATTTTTCCATGAAGAAGAATACGGTACACATTTATTGTTAAATGAAAATAAAGGAAATTTACTACCTGTATACGGTACGGTAGTACGGTAGTTGTCAACACAAACCAGACAAACTGTGAATCCTACAGTATCAAGAATTTACTCATTTATTCAATGACAATCATGTCATCATCTTCTGGAACATCATCATAACAATCCAATTCCTGAATTTCCTGGTGAATTTCTTGTGACTCCATTTCTTTCAGAATCAGTGGACCAAATCTCTCAGGTTTAGCAATAGCACTGTCTTTAAATGAGTACTTCTTGTCAAGGTAGCCTGCTCGCAGTGCATTTGCAATGCAACTGTCAGTGATTTTCTCCCATGAGTTCTTCACCCAAGTCACAACTTCTTGCAGTTTAGGTTTCACAAAGTTTCCACGCTAATTTCTCTCCATTCTATTTTCAATGTAGTCATTAATTTCCATGCGCAAATTGTCTTTGAATGGCTTGTTTATTGCAATATCAAGAGTCTGGAGATAGGCCGTCATTCCTGCGGAAATCACTATCTGATCTATTTTTCTTTCATGAAGAAATGTCTTCATGTCTTTAGCGTGGTAAGTGCTGGCTGCATCCCAGACTAGCAGACCTCTTTGGCTCCCTCGCATAGCAAGCGGCAGCATTAAATCAATCCACTTCCTTATAACTGCTTGTGTGGCCCAGGCTTTTTCAGTTTCAAGAATAAAAACGCCCAAAACACGTTCAATCTTTTCCTTCTTGCCCTTAGAAATGATTAAAGGTGGGATTTTAGTGCCATCCAGATGAATTGCCAAAATACAGGAAGCATGTGCACTTTCGTAAGCAGTGGAAGGAATGTACGCTAAGGAGGCACCCCGCTGTTCAATTGTTGTTTGAGATGATTGGCCCATAAACACTGCAGTTTCATCCATAGCAATCATGTTGGAAAGATTGTATTTAGAGAAGTCAGCATCATCAATAAAGGACTTGAATGCAAGTGCTCGCTTAATAACTTGAGTATCTTCCAACCTAAACAATGTTGTAGATCTTCTTAAAGACAGTTCACTTCACTGAAGGAAATTATCCAGCCAGTGTTGTGATGCTTTGAAGTCTTCGGGGGCTATGTCAAACTGTGGTGCCATTGCAAGGGCAAATTCTTGAATCTGAGCCCTATTCCAAAGCCTTTGCTCTCCTGTCAACAACCCATTCACAGATCAGGTCTTCCAGCTCGGAAAATAACTGTTGCCGACCTGAGCCACACTTGCGCTTTTTAGCATTTCCCTTGTCCACTTGTTCAATGAGGTTACCATACTCTGCTCGCCATTTTCGGACCAATCGGATACTCAACATCTTCTCTTTGCAGAAAGCAGTAAGATTTTGGCCCCAAGAGTCTTCCACGATTCCTTTCTTGTACTCCACGGAGTAGCTTTTTCTTTTTGCGCTCATTTCTAGGGGTAAAAAAAAAGGAATTGGGGTATCAAGGTGGGGGGAGGGGGATCACTCAAAATGACACAGGGGGGATCAGAGGGGGGAATCAAAATGGCACAGGAGAATCAGAGGGGGGATTTATTTTTAGTAACCCCTTTTGATCCTCCTGTGTCATTTTGATTGTCCCCTCTGATCCTCCTGTGTCATTTTAAGTGATCCCCCTCCCCCCACCCCTGTGCCACTGAACACCTTCACCAGACATCCCCCCTACCCCTTTATCAGACATTTACCCCCTGGGGCCTGCCTGGGGACTGTCACTGGGCTTGCTGGGGCCTGGATCTGGGCTGGAGCAGGGTCTGCCACTGACTGAGAACCTTCAGTCATCATGAAGGCGGCCGCGAGCATCAGGTAGTGTCACCAGAGACAGACCAGCACTCACCACCTTCACCGCATCCCGTCCGCTCTAATCCTCCTGTTCTTCTACACGCATCTGCAAAAGTTTCCTCCTCTCTCCCACCCCACGCTCACCGCTCACTCTGACCTCCGCTCCGCCTCCACACAGCAGTGACGTCAGGACTCCGCGTAACATCACTGGTTGCTAGACGCCAGTCGGGGCGGCCCTAGCGACCAGTTTACGGTAAATTAATTTTCATTCTGAGACAGAGCCTGGGGCCCTTATTTTCGGGGGATGCCTTATATTTCATTCAGAAGGAAACCTGTAAGTAGGTCTTATTTTCGGAGGATGTCTTATTTTCAGGGAAACACGGTATTTGTCTTGGTCTAGGTCAGTGGTCGGCAAACTGCGGCTTGCGAGCCACATGCGGCTCGTGAACCGCGGTTTGCCGCTCTGTTGACTAATGAGTTTGCCGACCACTGACCTAGACTCTTGATTCCAATAATTACAGGCTGTTATTGTTCCTTGTGATTAAGCCCCTGAAAGCAGACCCAAGCCAGGGAGGAACACTGAAAAGTTCAAGTTTGTCTTCACTGACTTCCTCAGAGGGGGAGGATCTCCAGGGTCCTCTCACCCTCTGCCCCTGCTCCAGCCAGAAAGACCTCCAGCACCTTTGGCTGAAGCCCATCCAGGCGCCCTCCAGTGGAGGATGTGATGGATGGTCTCAAGTCTTTTCTCAAGCCTAGTGGAGACAAGCTTTGGAGACAGGTCTGGCTTTCAACTCGGGCTGTGCTCCTTATTAGCTTGGGAAAGCCTCAGTTTCCCCATGTGGAAAATGGAGATAATAATGCCTGTCTTATGGGGCTATTGTGAGGATTAAAACACTCAGAAAATGGTGACTGGCACCCTAGCCGGTTTGGCTTACTGGATAGAGCGTTGGCCTGGGGACTGAAGGGTCCCAGGTTTGATTCCGGTCAAGGGCATGTACCTTGGTTGCAGGCACATCCCCAGTAGGGGGTGTGCAGGAGGCAGCTGATCGATGCTTCTCTCTCATCAATGTTTCTAACTCTCTATCCCTCTCCCTTCCTCTCTGTAAAAAATCAATAAAATATTTTAAAAAATGGTGACTGGCGTTATTTGTCTTTGATTGAAGAAAAAAAATAAAAACTCCTTACAGTTTCCTGGAAGTCTGTCTTATAGCTCTGAGTTCAGAAGTCTGAAATGGGTCTTACTGGGCTAAATTCAAGGTGTTGGCAGGGTTGTGTTCCTTTAAAGCAGTGGTTCTCAACCTTCCTAATGCCGCGACCCTTTAATACATTTCCTCATGTTGTGGTGACCCCCAACCATAACATTATTTTCGTTGCTACTTCATAACTGTAATTTTGCTACTGTTATGAATCGTAATGTAAATATCTGTGTTTTCCGATGGTCTTAGGCGACCCTGCTAGCGGTACTCAACCTGTGGGTTGCGACCTGTGGGTTGAGAACCGCTGCTGTAGAGCCTAAGACCATCGGAAAACACAGATATTTACATTACGATTCATAACAGTAGCAAAATTACAGTTATGAAGTAGCAACGAAAATAATTTTATGGTTGGGGGTCACCACAACATGAGGAACTGTACTAAATGGTCGCGGCATTAGGAAGGTTGAGAACCACTGCTTTAAAGCAAAGAATCCATTTCCTTGCCTTTCAAGCTTCTAGAAGCTGTGTGCCTTCCTGGCTCTCGGCCCCTTCCTCCATCTCCAAAGCTAGCAGTATAACATCTTGAAATCTCTCCCTGCCTCTGACACTGCCTCTTCTTCCTCTTTCACTTATAAGGAAGGACCCTTGTGATTACCCTGGGCTCATCTGGAAATCTAGGATCTCCCCATCTCAAGATCAGCTGATTGGCAGCCTCAATTGCATTTGCAATCCTAATTTCCCCTTGTCACATGACATAACATATCCACAGGCTCTGGGGATTCGAACATTATTCTGCCTACTACACAGGGCAAGAAAACACTGTTGTGCAGTTCCCTTGGCGGTCCCAGATCGGCCTCTTGCTTCAACAGTGTTTGGACGGAACAGACCCTTCTGCAGTCACCACCTGCAGAAACCCCTCTGGGACCAGCCAACACACCCTCCTTATTGCCAAACAACCATGAGCTCCCAAATTCATCAAAATTATTTCACCGAGGGGGAGGCTGCGGTCCACCGCCTGGCCAGCCTGCCTCTGCGGGCCTCCGCACCTACCCCTCTCTGGGCTTCTATTTCGACCCTGACGATGTGGACACTTCTTCCCCGAGTTGGCGGAGAAGAAGCGCGAGGGCGCTGAGCATCTTAAAGCTGAAAACCGGCGAGGCGGCCGCACTGTCTTCCAGGACGCGCTGAAGCCTCCCAAGGTGAGTGGGCACAACTCAGGACGCCATGGCGGCCGCCTGGCCTTGCAGAGGAGCCTGAGCCAGGCCCTGGTGGAGCTGCAGGCCCTGGGTTCCACCCGGCAGCCCCTCAGCTCTGGGACTTCCTGGAGAGCCACTTCCGGGGTGAGGAGGTGAAACTCACCAAGAAGGTGGGCGACCACCTGACTCACCTCCGCAGGCTGCCGGCCCCCAGGCTGGGTGGGCGAGTGTCTCTTCGAAAGGCTCACCCTCAAGCACCACTAGGAGCCTTTGGAGCCCAGAGGCCTTTGTTGCGGGGGGGGGGGCCTCTGCATTCCCCTGGTGTCTGGTTTTTACCTGAGTCTCTCCCTGAAACTACTAGCCATTCTTTTCACCACCCTGGAGCCCTCTCCCATGCATTGGGCCAAATGAAACAATAAAGCTTTTTGCAGCAGAAAAAAAAAAAAAAAAAAAAAAAAGCCCCAGCTGGTTTTGCTCAATGGATAGAGCATCGGCCTGCGGACAGAAGGGTCCTGAATTCAATTCTGGTCAAGGGCACATGCCCGGGTTGTGGGCTCGATCCCCAGTAGGGAGCATGCAGGAGGCAGCCAATCAATGATTCTCTCTGCTCATTGATGTTTCTATCTCTCTCTCCCTCTCCCTTCCTCTCTGAAATCAATAAAAATATTTTTTTAAAGAGAGAGAAAGAAATAAAGAAAGAAAACACTGTTGTTGGGCAGTGACATACTTGGACTCTGAGCTAGGAGCACACCTATGCTCACAAACCTACCATGGCTCCCCATTGCCTCCAGGGTAAGGCCAGACCCATCAGCCTGGCAGGTAAGGCCTTTTATGAGCAGGCACTTTCTGGCCTCCTTGCCTCTGCTCTACCTAAAAGGCTTTTTCTTCCACTTACAATCTTTAAAGTCCTTCTATTCATCATGGCCAAGTTCAGATGTCATCTCTTCCATGAAACCTTTTCAGAACCCTCAGAATGATTCTCCCTCCTCTGGCACTATTATAGAATGTCTTGACTGGACTTCTTTGTGTATGTCCTGGTTTGAATTGGTCCCCATCTGACTGTGGGCAGTTGAAGCACACGGACTATCATAGGTCTACTAGAAGCCCGGTGACTGGCAGGGTGATTGGGGGCCCCCGCTCACACCTGCCTTGGCCTGGCGATGCCCGCTTGCCAGCCCTGCCCCTCGCTGCTGCTGCCACTGGTCACCATCTGTGGGGTGACTGGTGGGGCAATCGGGGCCCCCACTTGCACCTGCCTTGGCCTGTGCTGCCCGCTCACCAATCACCCCACCAGTCGCCCCACAGACAGCAACGAGCGGGGCGATCGGGGGCCCCGCTTGCACCTGCCTTGGCCTGGCACCACCTGTTCACCTGCTCCACCATCCCACCGCAGTCCCGCTCTTGTCGGGGCCCATCAGGGCCAGCAGCACCTCCATTGCCTCCCGCTGCCAGCGCCGTGTCGCAGACACCCACCATGTTCCACGCTGCCCCCTGGTGGTCAGCACACGTCTAACTCCCGGTTGGTCAAACTCCCACCCGTGGGGACAATTTGCATATTAGCCTTTTATTATATAGGATGGTTCTCACCCTTGAGAATTGCATAGAATCACCTGGAGGGCTTGTTAAAACACAGACTGCTGGATCTAACATCCAGAATTTCGGATTCAGATCTGCAGTGGGACCTGGTAATCTGCATTTCTAAACAAATGTCCAGGTGATCCTGATGCTACTGGTCAGGAAACACACTTTGAGGGCCACAGACACAGAAGTTGGGGTGTTGGCATGAGGCTAGACTAGGGCTCTCTCAGCTCTGCCTCTCATTGCAGGCTTTGGATACATCCTTGCCCTCTCCAAGCTGCTTTCTCATCCCTAAAAGGATTCCTCCCCCACCCCCACATTAGGCTGATGTAAGAAGTGACAGGCTCAGGATAGCCCCGTGTGCCTTGACGGTGCTGAATAAATGACATAGTGCTCTACCACTATAATTTCCTTCTCCCTCTGTTTGGACACTTTACTGGGTGTTTAATAAGAACCTATGAATTGTGCCCTGCCTGTGTGGCTCAGTGGTTGGGTGTCAACCTATGAACCAGGAGGTCACGGTTCAATTCCTGATCAAGGGCACATGCCCAGGCTGCAGGCTCGATCCCCAGGAGGCAGCCGATCAATGATTCTCTCTCATCATTGATGTTTCTATCTCTCTCTCCCTCTCCCTTCCTCTCTGAAATCAATAAAAATATATTTAAAAAACACACACCTGTGAAGGTTTTAGGGAAAACTACTGACTTGGACCGTGATGTAAAATGCTGGCAAAATGAGAAGAGCTAAAATAGCCAAACCATGTGTCTGGGTGAAAGGAATGCTAATTACCTTCACACTGGTGAGCATTTTCCTTCTATGCCTCGTGAGCACACAGTACAATAACAGTCATGTGTATCATCACAATGGACAGAAGATCAGCTATATTCTGAGTTTACGGTCATTTACCCAACAAATGTTTCCCCAGCCCCTCCAAGGAGCTTGCCTGGTGCCGGCTGGCTTGCCTCAGGGGATGCACTGCCTGGGGAAAAAGACTCCCTGTGGCTGGGCCACTGCCTCCAGACTTCCTTCAGATCCGTTCCCTTAGGACACACACACACACACACACACACACACACACACACACACACCCCGCTTCCTTTGCTGCTCCTGGAGCAAGGTGTCCTCTCACAATTTACATTTTCATGACGTAAGTCATGCTTTTCATGGGTAAAGGGCTGTGTCTTTCTTTCCCCAGCATCTAGCATTGTAGACACAAAGGAAATGTCCGAGGCCAGAATGAAATCCCCTTAATGCCAATTAGGAGGCTGGGCCACCTGGTGGTGAAGACCATGAGTCTTGGAGTTTGGCTGGCCCAATTCCAGTCCTGTTCCATCACCAGGACTGGGACTAGAATAAGACAGGTGAGGCCTCTCTTGCCTCACCCTTCTGCCTCAACCTGTTCATGGTCCTGTCTACCACTTCCAGCTGTGTGACCTTAGGAAAGTAACTTCACCTCTCTGGGCCTCACTAAGAACAATAATATCTATTCAATAAGGTTTTGGGCAAATTAAAGAAAATAAAACCTGGTCCTTAATGATTCTTAACAGTCTCAATTAAGGGTAATTTTTCCTCCAATTTTGGCTCTTGTCAAAGTGGCCACCAGAGGGCAGTGGTCTCCATGCTGGGAAAATAACCTGCCTAGTGATCAGTGATCTCTTGGAAGGAACACAGAACACACACACACACACACACACACACAGAGGCAATCTCAAGTAGAGGATATGATGAGTGGTCTAAAGTCTTTTCTCAAGCCTAATGAAGACAAGCTTTGGAGACAGGTCTGGCTTTCAATGTCCAGGTGTCATGTCTAAGAAACCATTGCCTAATCCAAGGCCATGAAGATTTATGCCTATGCTTTACTCTAAGAGTTTTATAGTTTTAGTACTTATATTTAGGTCTTTGATCCATTTTGAGTCACATTTTGCGTTGTGTTAGGGGTCCAACTTCATTCTTTTGCATATGTATATCCAGTTGCTCCAGGTCATTTATTGAAAATATTTGTCTTTGAATTAATTGTCTTGGCACCTTGTAAAAAAAACAATGGACTGTAAATATAAGGGCTTATTTCTGGACACTCAGTGCTAATCCATTGATCTATGTCTGTCCTTGTTTTTGCCTTGACTACTGTAGCTTTGTAATAAGCTTTGAAATCTGGATGTGTGAGTCCTCCAACGTTTTTTCTTTTTTGAGATTATTCTGGGTCCTTGGATTTCCATATGAATTTTAGAACCAGCTTGTCAATTTTCTGCAAAGAAGCCAGTAAAATTTTGATGGAAACTGCATTAAATTTGTAAATCAATTTGGGGAGTATTGGCATCTTAACATTATTAAGTCTTTCAATCCATGAACGTGTGATGTCATTTTATGTATTTAGGTATTCTTTATTTATTTTAATGTTTTTATTGCTTTTCAGAAAGAGAAGGGAGATACATAGAAACATCGATGAGAGAGAAACATTATTGATCGGCTGCCTCCTGCACACCCCTACTGGGGATCAAGTGGGCAACCTGGGCATGTGCCCCGACTGGGAATCAAACTGGTGATCTCTTGGTTCGTGGATGGATGCTCAACCACTGAGCCACACAGGCCGGGCTAGGTATTCTTTAATTTCTTTCAACAATGCATTGTAGTTTTCAGAATGCAAGTTTTGCACTTGTTAAATTTATTTCTATGAATTTTTTAAAAATATATTTTATTGATTTTTTACAGAGAAGAAGGGAGAAGGATAGAGAGTTAGAAACAGCGATGAGAAAGAAACATCGATCCGCTGCCTCCTGCACACCTCACCTCCTACTGGGGATGTGCCCGCAACCAAGGCACATGCCCTTGACCGGAATCGAACCTGGGACCTTTCAGTCCACAGGCCGACGCTCTATCCACTGTACCAAACCGGTCAGGGCTTAAATTTATTTCTAAGTATTTTATTATTTATCCTATTATAAATTAAATCTTCTTAACTTTATTTTTATTATTTATTGCTAAAGTATAGAAATACAATTGACTTTTGTATGTTAAGCTTGTATTCTACAACCTTACTGAACTCATTTATTAGTTTTATATATTTTAATGAATTCCTTAGGATTTTCTATATAGGAAATCATGTTATCTGCAAATAGAACTCGTTTTCATTCCTTCTCACTTGGTGCCTTTTATTTCATTTTCTTGCCTAATTGCCCTGGCTAGAACCTCCAGCACAATGTTGAACAGAATGGAGAAAGTAGACATCTTTGTCTTGTTTCTGATCTGGTGGGGGGTGGGGGGCAGTATTTGGGATCTCACAATTAAGTATGATGCTAGCTGTGGGTTTTTCTTTTTTTTTTTTTAAAATATATTTTATTGACTTTTTACAGAGAGGAAGGGAGAGGGATAGAGAGTTAGAAACATCGATGGGAGAGAAATATTGATCAGCTGCCTCCTGCACACCTCCTACTGGGGATGTGCCCGCAACCAAGGTACATGCCCTTGACCAGAATCGAACCTGGGACCTTTCAGTCCGCAGGCCGATGCTCTATCCACTGAACCAAACCAGTTAAAGCAGTGTGGGTTTTTCATAGATGCTCTTTATCATGTTAAGGGTTGTTATTATTATTATTTTTTATCACAAAGGAGTGTTGAATTTTGTTAAATATTTTTTCTGCATCTATTGAGATGACCATGTGGTTTTCATTCTTTATTCTATTGATATGGTTCTTTGCATTAATTTTCAGATTTTAAACCTGGGATAAATCCCCTCGTGCAGTGGTTGGCAAACTGCGGCTCGCGAGCCACATGTGGCTCTTTGGCCCCTTGAGTGTGGCTCTTCCACAAAATACCACGGCCTGGGCGAGTCTGTTTTGAAGAAGTGGCGTTAGAAGAAGTTTAAGTTTAAAAAATTTGGCTCTCACCAAAACCGGTTTGGCTCAGTGGATAGAGCGTCGGCCTGCGGACTCAGGGGTCCCAGGTTCGATTCCCGTCAAGGGCATGTACCTTGGTTGTGGGCACATCCCCAGTGAGGGGTGTGCAGGAGGCAGCTGGTCGATGTTTCTCTCTCATTGATGTTTCTAACTCTCTATCCCTCTCCCTTCCTCTCTGTAAAAAATCAATAAAATATATTAAAAAAAAATTTGGCTCTCAAAAGAAATTTCAATCGTTGTACTGTTGATATTTGGCTCTGTTGACTAATGAGTTTGCCAACCACTGCCCTGGTGTCTAATGCTTTTTATTTGTGGCTGGATTTGTTTTGCTAGTGTGTTGTTTTTTTTTAATTTTGCATCGCTATGCAGAAGAGCCCTCATGCCCATTTATAGTTAATCTCACTCCTACCTCTAATCTCAGGCAACCACTAATTTATTGTGTTTTTTTTTTCTATAGATTTGCCTATTCTGGACTTCATACAGATGGAATGGATGTTATCTTTGGGGACTAGCTTCTTTCACTTAGCATATTGTTTTTGAGCATCCATTGTGTATCCTTTATGGCCGAACAGTGTTCCATTGTATGGATCTAGCATCTGTCTCTGTTTACCAGTTGATGGATACTTAGCTGTTTCCAGTTTGGGGCTATTATGAATAATGCTGCTATGAACATTCATGTGCAAGTCTTGTCTTTGCATGAACATGTTCTCATTTCTCTTGAGTAGACACCTAGGAATGGAATTACTGGGCCCTATGATAGTTTTATGTTTATCTTTTTGATGAACTGCCAAACTGTTTTCCAAAATAGCTATACCATTTTACATTCCCACCAGCAAAGTGTGAGGGCTTTCTGGGAACATATTTAAAAGTGTTTCCTCACCTATAAAGGGGCAATGACACTGACTTCATTAAATGAACATTAATTGAGATTATGGGTAAAGGACTTAGCACAGTGCTGGGCCTAGACACCCAAAAAGGCTTAATAAATGGCATATTTTTAATGTTCCCTTGTCTATGCTAATGTCCCCAATTAGACCTTGCTTTGCTTACCTGGGATTGTCTTCATGCCTTCCATGTATGACTTCTTGGTGTCAAGTTCCAGACCCTTCGGATTAGTCAGTCCCTATGGTCAAACAGGACCTCCAGACCTTGTCCCCCCATCCCACTGCTCTTAGGATCTGTGTCAACCTCTTTGACTCAGTGGGTTTTTCTAGGGCACGAGCTCCAAATTGACAGAGCTGGGGCAGCGAGCTCTATGATACTCACCTTTGTCTGCTGGACCACAGGACAGAACATATTGACTGCTCTGATTGGAAGGGAGGATTCTGAACCCCCATATGCCCAACTCCAGGTTACTCCGTTTATCCATTAAGACATAGTTTGGACATCACCTCCTCCAGGAAGCCTTCCCTCATGACCCCTCAACTCCTATAACGTTTATTACTGCAACTGCCACAACATTTGTAATTATGTATTTGTCTGTGTATTGTGAGCATCCTGAGGATGAGGACTAACCTTATTCCCTTCTATCTCCCCAGTGCCTAGCATAAATAACCCATAACCTTCCATATACAAAGTATTAAAGTTTACATGTTAGTGTCAAGGAAAACTACAAAAGATTCTTCAACTGGACCTTGAAGAAAAAGCGGGAGCTTGTTCAGCTGAAATGGGGAGAAGCACAGGTCCAGGGGGGTGCACAGCAGGTGTAAAGGCCCAGAGAAAACGGGTACTAATAAAGATGTTCAGTGTGGCCAGGTGGTGGGAAGGAGTGGCAGTGAGACTGGAAAGATAGGCTGAGCCAGTTGTAAGGCTGTAAATGGACTTTCATGCCAAGCAAAGGGGGAAGTTTAATCCTAAGGGCAGAGAGGAGCCATCCATTAAGTGGGGGAGCGGCGTAATTAGAACTGTGTTTTAGAAAGATCTCTCCGGGGTGCCAGAGCACATGGTTCTAACTTCGGCTGCATCAGAATCACCTGGGGGGGGGGTGGCGCTTATTAAGATGAGTTCTGGGTCCTATTCCGAGTTTCTTCTTCAGAGGGTCTCGAATGGGGCCTGAGAATATGCATTTCTCATAAGTTCCCAGGTAATGCTGGTCTGAGGACCACGCTTTACTAGTAAAAACCACTGCTAGCTTTGGCCGGTTTGGCTCAGTGGATAGAATGACAGCCTGTGGACTGAAGGGTCCCCAGTTCAATTCCAGTCAAGGGCACATGCCTGGGTTGTGGGCTCGATCTCCAGTGAGGGGGGGCAGGCATGCAGGAGGCAGCCAATCAGTGATTCTCTCTCATCATTGATGTTGCTGTCTCTCTCTTCCTCTCTGAAATCAATGGAAATGTATTTCTTTAAAGTTTTAAAATATTAATGAAAATAAAGTAAAAACCACTGCTAGCCCTAGCAGGTCTGGCTCAGTGGATTTAGCATTGGCCTGCGGACTGAAGGATCCCAGGTTCGATTCTGGTCAAGGGCACAGACCTCGGCTGCAGGCTCAATCCCTGGCCCCAACTGGGTTGTGTGCAGGAGGCAACCAATCAATGTGTCTCTCTCACATCGATGTTTCTCTCTGTCTCTCCCCTTCCCTTCCACTGTCTAAAAATCAATGAACAAATGTCCTTGGGTGAGGATTAACAAAAAACAAAACAAAAACACTGCTAGGGAGGATGAGACAGGGAATGGGTAGCCGAGAGGATACTAAGGAAGCTATTGAAATAGCCCAGGCGAGAGGAGATGGAGGCAGAGCAGGGCAGGCGCTCACTTGTTAGATCTGGGCGCTGCCACCTTTCCAGTGTCTGAATGGTGAGATTCAGGCATGGTAATGAGCCAGTGTGGCAACGGGAGGCTGTTTCTGGAGGGAAATCAGCCCCTTGGTCAGAATAGTCCCCACACCCGACTTGGGAGGACACGGCCCACACCGGTAATGACCTTCAGAAAGCACGACAGAGCCAAGGCGTCCAGAGTTGCTGTTTAATGCTCGATGATCACAACTCAACGAGGTTTACATGGTGCTCATCAAAGTAGGACCCAGGGCGAAACCAGGCGGAGGGAAGTGACCCGAAGGGTCCCAGCACCGAGACCATGCCCCCTGGGTGTGCTCACCCTCGAGATACATGTGGCGCATACAAGGCTTCTCCCCTCACCCAGACTGGCCAGGCTTCTGCTGACTGAGGGCCCCCCTGGGAGAACAGGGTCCCACCATGAGGTGGGGACCTTGGGACATAATGATGAGAACCAGAAAGCTGCTTGCACACAACCGCAGAAGGCTTTCACTTCAAATGCACTAAAGCCACACAATGCTCGGATGCGGGGACATCCAAACTCTTCCACTAAAAACTCTAAACACTGCAGAACGGATGCTGGGAAGATGTGGGAGAGAACATAAAGCCCAAACCATCCCAGCGCCAGCTGTAGAGCTTCATCCCCCCACCCCTTCTCCCCGCAGCCGTGGGGCAGGCCAGACTGCAGTGGAGAAGGGAGGCCACTTTGGTCTAGCTAACACTAGCAATGAGAAGGGACACGGGAGCACGTCCCTGGTTTTGAGAAACCTCTTGGACTCTCCGACTCTACTCAACAATTTAATACTACTGGGTTCCCTGGAGCCCCGAGCCCCTGATGCCCCGGGGACACAGGTGACTTAGGGGCTGGGGAACTTCCTGGCAGAAATAATGGACCTTAGAAATAAGCTGGATTTTCTTCTGGCCCAGTTTTAAAGTTTACCTGGCCTCTACAGGAAATACCCCTCGAAATGTCTTCTTAAAGCACTTGAGTGAACTTGGGAGGCTTCCAAGTGTCTTTAGTAAGAAAGAGGCTCAAACTTGTGTCCTACCCGGAGCCTGAGGCTTGGCCTTGGTGGGCCAGCCCCTGGGCCAGGCAGGGGACAACACAGGAGAGGGCAGGGCAGCTGCTCAGAAGACAGGCCATGGACCCAAGGGGCAGCCCCTCTGTCCAACTCTATGGCTGGGCATTCGGAGAATGAGCCTAAATCCTGGCCAGATTTCGCCCTGAAACTCATTCCCGGTGGGTCCTCTAGGCTTCTCCTCCCTGTTCGCTGATTTAAATCTAGGAGAAAGCTCTAGATAGAGCCCAAGGCAGGGAAGACCAACATCCCTGTCCTCAGAGTGGCTAAACAGCAGCCCAGCCAAGAACGCAGAACAGCAACACCCCTCCAGCCCCACATGCCCCGAACCAGATCCCATGCAGCACGCCTTCCTCCCGCAAGGGCCAAGGTGGCCCTGCCATGCTGGCTTCCGAACAGGTTTCGATGAGAGCCCTGCGGACCTGTGGAGGCGGGGAGGCCAAAAGCATCTGTAAATCCTACAAAATTATAGAACCGGCCCTTTTGACCTGCAAATGACAAGGCACACCTGTCTCAGCTGGGCCTCAGCTCACATGGGACCCCAGCCCCAAAGAAGCCCACCTCCCAAACTTCAGATGCCCATCGGCCAGGCCAGGAGCAATCCCTGGAAGCCAAATTCATATTTTAAACCAATTTAATGCTACAAACTTAAAAAACAAAAGTGCTACCCATCTGAGACCCTAAGTAAACCTAGCTCCCTGAGGGTGGGGGGTCTAGGCCTCTCAGACCACTGCCCCTGCTGCCTCCCTCCAGAAGGCACAGCCTTGGTTCAGTGCAGGTGGGGTGGGGGGTCAGGGTGAGGGATAAAGACCTCAGAACCCCAGGTCTGAAGAGGTAACATGAGCCCATCTCCCCATTAGCTGCTAAGTCTGGTTGCAATGAAGACCCCCCCTCTACCACTCCTTCTGCATTCCTGTGACAAAGGAGCCAACACGCCATCAAGCCCTGGTCACCTGTCGCTGGGGGTCTGTGTGAGAGCTGGGGGGAGGGGACTCCTTAAAGAATCACCCCTTTGACAAACAAAGAAAAAAACAACCCAAAATCCTTCCAGGGGAGGGGAGAGGGATACCTGCAGCTACAGAGGGGATGTGTGCTGACGGTTCCCTGTCTCAATCTCACCTGCAGCCTCTGCCTCCCTGGTCCTCCGTGTAACACAGTCCCAGCGAGAGGAGGCCAAAACGAGGAGGGGGCCTGCAGCAGCCACTGCGGCTGCCTCCAACACTCCTGTCCCTCTTCCTCAGGAGCACCCCTGCTGTCTCCCTGGGGGTCATTTTTACATTCTAAGGCAGGGACATAAGGAATCCCACAGGGAGCGAGGCTCCTGAACTGGCTATTCCTGTTTCCTCGGAGCTCCAGTGCCACCTGTGCTGGGACGGCTCCCTGGAACCATCTAGAATTAGGAGCCGAAGTGCAGTGACGTCCAGAAGCCTGGACAGGCTCTCAGAGGCCCCGTCCCCACGCGGCGGGGAGGCCAGGGAGCTGGCCTGGGTCCCTGGAAGCCAGGTGCCCTTGCACAGCGGACAGTGCTGGCCTGTCTGAGGTCTCACTGGAACCAGAACGATGTCCCTGCTAAAACTCAGGGAAGACACACAAACAAAACTCAACCTGAAATAAATACAAAGGCAGTAAGTGCTCTGCGATCAACTGAAGATCCTAATCACCCCTCAGAAGGCAGTGGCAGGGCCTTTCCCTGGACCTGGTCACTTCATCTGTGGCCCCTTCACATTAGAGGTCAGAAGATGAACGGGCCTTCGCAGGCCCAGCTTCCACTAGGAAGGACAGGACCCAACCCCTGATACGATCCTCACCCGTACCCTCCACAAACCCCTCAGACAGCTTCGGCTGGCAGGACGCAGGGGCAGGAAGGAGAGACCCCCCATGCCCTAAGGGTAGCATCTGTGTCCAACGTCCCCGTGCAGGCAGAGGGCCTGTCAATCTGCCTGTGAGGAGGTAGAGACCGTGGCGGAGCTGCTGGGGGCAGGCAGGGTCACTCAATTAATCAGCAGGTCCCCAAAGTCATAGGAGTCAAAGAGGTCACTGATGCCCTCACCCCCATCCAGGCCCCATAGGTAGTCATCTTGGTCCAAGGGCGGAGAGAAGCTGATCAGAGGGGAGCTGTCGGTCAGGGCTGAGGACAGGAACTGGTCCTCGGTCTGCTGCAGAAGGGGGTGTGGCAGCTCCAGCATGCTGTCCGTGGCCTCCAGAGGGACGAGGGACGGCGGCGGCGGCAGGACCTGCTGGGAAGTCAGCGATGGCGCTGGAGACAAATAGACAAGGGTTATGACTGGCCCTCGGGCCCAGAAGCCTCTGGTCAGACCTCAGAGCACAAGAACAGCCTTCCGGTTCTCCGGATGACTGTGTACCCTTCTCTTCTCTCCCACCCTGCCCCACACCCAGTGGCCCCGGGACACCCTCCCTGTCCCGGCACCAGCTCCAGCAACTGCTCTCATTCTCCCGCACTATCCCCTCTCCTCTCACACACACTCCATAGGTGTACACCGTCCAGAAAGCTCCTCCTGCTCCCTTCAGAAGGGATAACACTAAGAGGCCACGTGGCAAATGTGGAGAGGCACAGCCATGGCACTAGCCCTGGCCCAGAGCTGGCTTCTGGGCTGGCCCCACCGCCGACTGCTCCTTTTGGGCCTCAGGCTGTTAATTTGTACAAAAATTGAGCTGAAAACCTTGTCCTGGCTTATGTCGGAGGGTCCCCCCCTCTGCCCAAGGTCTCAGAGGACAGCTGAAGCGAAAGTGGTTTGAACCTTGGACAGCTGTGCACTTGTTGACAGTGGAGTGAGAAGGCAGACGAGGCAGGAGGGAGGACAGGGTGGGGCACAGGTCTGGAGTGGGTGATAGGCACTGGGAGGTGCCCAGAGGGACAGATGGCTGGTGCAGGGAGAAGCCCTGGTCCCGGGGCCAGGCCAGGGCTCAGGAGAGGTCACTAGAGAAGAGCTGGGAGTCTGGGCTAGTACCCAAGCTCTACCACCAACGTGCTGTGTGACCTTAGGGAAGTCACTTGTCCTCTCTGGGCTTCCGTTTTACTTGAATGTAAAAGGAAGGGTTGCGTTAGATCAGGGGTCAGCAAACTTCTGTAAAAGGCTGATAGTATTTTAGGCTTTGCAGGACACTATGTTCTCTGTCACAGTCGCTTTCTTTTCCCCCTTACAACTCTTTAACAATAGGAAAACCATTCTTAGCTCACAAACCATATAAAAACAGGCTACATTTGACCTGCAGACAATAGTTTGTCAATCCTTGAGTTAAATAAAGAAATGGAATCCAATCTATGTTCTGTAGATCGTCCCAAACACACCTCTTCTTTCAGGCCGGTTCTAGCTCTGCATCTGTTTAAACACCAGGGTTCTACTTAAGGAGATTCTGCTGCTGAGAACACAGAAAGTGGAACAATGGCCTACACGGCCTCGAAGAATCCTGCCAGTCTGACCCAGCGCATGAGCCCAGTAAAGGGAAAAATCATTCTAGTGGAGGGGCCTTCACAGGTTCCCATTTCCACTCCTTCCGGACTCCCACCCCCCTGGGAAGTCCACAGGGACCTCTCCTACCTCTTTACTCCCTGGCAGCTGCCTCCTACTACTTCCTGCCAAGAGTAGCCAGCTGTTCGCTGTTCCGTCCACATCCCAGCCAGGGCTGAGCCAGGATCCCCTGCCCTGATTTGTTCTGTGCTGTGTGGAGACAGCACTGGGCTAGGAATGCAGAGACTAAGGTTCAAGACACAGCTCTGTTGTCTCCCAGCTGGGAGACCCGGGGCAAGTCACATCTCTCTGCCTCAGCTTATTCTCTCTAAACTGGGAATAATAAAACCTACCTCAAGAATTGCTGTGAGGATAATGTAAGAATAGGTGTATCTGGTACCGTCGTGGTTCAATAAACCTTAGTTATTCTCGCCCAAGAAAGTGTTGAGCCTTCCTCATAAAACCTATAGTTTCCATTTACTGTGGGCTCATTGAGTGCCAGGAGCTTGGCTGTTAGTAGCTGCCACAGAAGCAGCAGTACTAGTGGCAGTGGCAGTAATAATAATAATAATAATCGCCTTCTTTTATGGCTAGGCACAGTTCTAAGTGCTTTACATATATTAACTCATTTAATTTTCACAATGACCTTTGAAGTAGATACTATTAATTAGTAAGCCCAACTTACAGATGAGGAGATTGAGACAAAGAGAGGTCAAATAACTTGTCCAAGGTCACATAGCTGGTAAGTGGAAGACCTGGGATTCAAATCCCAGCCCCTCTGCCCCGAAGCAGGCTCAGCCTGCTAATGAGACAGGGAATGCACACGTGCTTTAGAGTGTAGAGTGCAATGCACACACCTGCTGGAGGACTATACTTGGCCGCAAGGTAGAAGATCGATACCCAACAAATGCTGATGTGGAAGAGGAAACGAAGGCCAGTGGCACTCCCCACCTTCTGTTCCTCTGGACAGAGGGCCCTACCTGGGGATGCCGCGGGTCCCAGGGTCCCAGGGTCGGTGCTGCTGCAGGGCTGGGCAGAGTCAGGAGTGGGGCTGAGGGTGGACGTGGAGGAGACAGGCTCCTTGGCAGGGCTATCTGGTTCCTGCATCTCCTCCGGGCACAAGTAGACTTCGATGGGCCCCTGTGTGCTCTTCAGATAGATCTGCAGGTTTTCCTGGAGAAGGAAGAGAAGCCAGGGCATGGCTCTGGGCAGCTGCACACTTACTCACGGGTCAGCGTATATGGACCGACACACGTGAGCAAGCTCAACTCCTGAGCTGGGCCCTGAGGCCTGTGGTCAACATCCGCTGCTTCTGGCCCCCAAGACTCTTCTTTTAGGGAGAAAGCCTGGATTTCCCTTTGGGAAATCACTCTTCCTCCACTCTCATCATGGTGTTGGGAGCGGAGGCAGCACCCTGCCCCAGCTCCAATGGGTGAGCCTGAGATGCAGGATGAGAAAGGAAAATGATGGTGACGGTGCAGGGTGGCACGTGACTCAGGTCAGTCCACCCGAGCATCCGGCCCAGGGCCTGGAAATGGACGCTCCCTTCGCACTGGGGTTGCTGAGCTGGTACCATGAACACTATCTTTGCCGCAAAGGGGAGAGCCCACCTGGGAACTGAGTCAGCACAGAGAATGGCACAGTGAGAGATGGAGCATGAGGTGAACTTAGAGTCTTAATGTGAGCCCCTGGATCCAGCCTTGCTTGCAACCCACATCTTCCCGTGGACCCTCGCCCTGAAGCCAGTTGGACTTGTCTTTCTATTCCCTGGAACCATGAGTCCTGATACTTGGCTTTCCCACCCCTGCCTCTTGTCCACCACACACCGGCAGCCTAAGCCACAGCTGACCACACACACGCCATTCCTGCAGGCACTCAGTTCTCCAGGCAGGTCAGGAGCAAAGCGGCAGCTGACCACACACACGCCATTCCTGCAGTACCCTCCTTCCCCCGCTCCACCCGGCAAACGTCCTGCTCAGTAACACTGAGGTAAGTTTGACAGGTGATTACTAAACTTAGTGTGGCGATCATATTGTAAGGTATATCACTGTCGAGTCATTATATTGTACACCTGAAACTAACACAATAGTGTGTACAACTACATGTAAGTAAATAAATAAGACAATTTAAAAACAAAATCTTTTTTTTCCTTGAAATATTAATGCTTATTGCATGTAACATACTTAAAATTGTTTTTCTTGAAATATTAATGTTTAAAAAAAATCCTATTCATTCTTTAGGACCCAGTTTAACTGTCACCACCTATGGGTGCATCCTCCAACTCTCCTTCCTCCCGGCCCTCAAAGCACATCTTAAATCTGTAAATCACAGCATCCCTGCTTGCTTGGGTCTTGACCCCTCTAGGTTCTGAGCTCCGCTGAGGTGGTGGGCGGGGCCTTATTTATCTGAATGTTCTTTCATTAAACAAATTACTTCTTGAGCCTTTATCAGGCTCTGAGTTGGAGGTTTCTCACTCTTTATATAGCTCAGAAATAACCCACATGAGAGGAACGTACTTTTGTGGAGTTTACACTCTAATGGATGAAGCAGAACATAGTCATGTAAACACCAAGATATTGGTTATGAAGTCTGGGGGTGATCAGGGAAGGCTTCCTGGTGGAAGTGATGCTCGAGTTGAGACGTGTAGGATCAATAGCAGTAAACCAGGCAGAGAGAGGGAAGAACATTTCAGCTGGAGGGAACAGCATGTGTGAAGGTCCTGCACTGGGGACGAGCTTAGCGTGGTGGGGAAACCGCAGGCAGGTCGGTGGCTGAAGCAAAGACAGAGAAGAGGAGCAGCATGCGAGAGGAGGTTGGCAAAATAAGCGCAGGGAGGGCCTCCTGGGGAGTGTTAAGAATTTTGGTCCTGCCCCTGGCTCAGTTGGTTGAGCATCACTGGTGCACTGAGAGGTCACTGGTTCGATTTCGGTCAGGGCACATGGGGGCATGCAGGAGGCAGAAGATCATTGTTTCTCTCTCTCTCTCATTGATGTTTCTCTCTTTTCCCTTCCCTTCCTCTCTCTCTAAAATTAATTTTTTTTAAAAAATGATTTTGGCCCTGACCAGTTTGGCTCAGTGGATAGAGCGTCGGCCTGTGGACTCAGGGGTCCCAGGTTCGATTCCGGTCAAGGGCATGTGCATTGGTTGCGGGCACATGCCCGGTGGGGAGTGTGCAGGAGGCGGCTGATCTATGTTTCTCTCTCATTGATGTTTCTAGCTCTCCATCTCCCTTCCTCTCTGTAAAAAATCAATAAAATATATTTAAAAAAAAAATAATGATTTTGGTCTTTAATCCAGGACAGCATGGTCGGCATGAAAGGATTACTGTGAGCACTAACACCGCTGTGTGCGGGCGCACGTGCATGTGTGCAGGACCGCAGGGCTGGTGGATGCAGAAAGAAACCAGGACCGCAGGGCTGGTGGATGCAGAAAGAAACCAGGACCGCAGGGCTGGTGGGATGCAGAAAGAAACCAGGACCACAGGGCTGGTGGGATGCAGAGAAACCAGGACCGCAGGGCTGGTGGGATGCAGAGAAACCAGGACCACAGGGCTGGTGGGATGCAGAGAAACCAGGACCGCAGGGCTGGTGGGATGCAGAAAGAAACCAGGACCGCAGGGCTGGTGGGATGCAGAGAAACCAGGACCGCAGGGCTGGTGGGATGCAGAAAGAAACCAGGACCGCAGGGCTGGTGGATGCAGAAAGAAACCAGGACCGCAGGGCTGGTGGATGCAGAAAGAAACCAGGACTGCAGGGCTGGTGGGATGCAGAAAGAAACCAGGACCGCAGGGCTGGTGGGATGCAGAGAAACCAGGACCGCAGGGCTGGTGGGATGCAGAAAGAAACCAGGACCGCAGGGCTGGTGGATGCAGAAAGAAACCAGGACCACAGGGCTGGTGGGATGCAGAAAGAAACCAGGACCGCAGGGCTGGTGGGATGCAGAGAAACCAGGACCACAGGGCTGGTGGGATGCAGAGAAACCAGGACCGCAGGGCTGGTGGGATGCAGAGAAACCAGGACCACAGGGCTGGTGGGATGCAGAAAGAAACCAGGACCGCAGGGCTGGTGGGATGCAGAAAGAAACCAGGACCACAGGGCTGGTGGGATGCAGAAAGAAACCAGGACCGCAGGGCTGGTGGGATGCAGAAAGAAACCAGGACCGCAGGGCTGGTGGGATGCAGAGAAACCAGGACCGCAGGGCTGGTGGGATGCAGAAAGAAACCAGGACCGCAGGGCTGGTGGGATGCAGAGAAACCAGGACCGCAGGGCTGGTGGGATGCAGAAAGAAACCAGGACCGCAGGGCTGGTGGATGCAGAAAGAAACCAGGACCACAGGGCTGGTGGGATGCAGAAAGAAACCAGGACCGCAGGGCTGGTGGGATGCAGAAAGAAACCAGAAACAGGTTTTTCTCAGGCCAGACTCTGTTGCCCTTTCCAGCTTCTGTCATTTCTGCACCAGCTCAGAGAACACCGATCTTGCCGTGGGTACCACCATGGACTGGGGTAGCTGGGGGCTGGGCAGTGCCTGGGACAGAGCCTGCAGAGCTTCCCGGGACCCTCCCAACCCTGCTCTCCACCAAATGCTTCCCCTCTCACCCCATTCCTGTCGGGCACTTCCAGTCTTGTCTGCGGAGGGGCCTTGACAGCAATCACTGTCTGCTCCTTAAAGGTGCCGATAGCACGGATGTCCTGGTAAGTCACATAGGCCAGTGTAGGGGGCAGGAGAGTCAAGGAAGTCAAAATCCGCACCCCAGCCCGCCAGGCAGGGTCCAATCCACCTCTCCTCAGCCTCTGAACATTTTTTTCTCACTCCTTATAAAACCCCAGAAATAACCCCAAACTGTAACCTGTTCTTTTAATATCTTAAGTTACCTTGAATCCCTTTAGAAAGCAAATGAGGATATAAATCATTTCTTTAAAATGCTGCCTTTTATCAGGTTTTACATAAAAGGCTTCATCTCTCAAACTAGAGAAGGCAGGATGATATGTCTTTTTTTCCCCCCTTTTATAATTCTGTCTTTATTGCACTTGCTGATTTTCAGTAAGGAAGATGTCTTATTTATTTAAATTTTTCACAATGCCTAGCATCCATCCAAAAATACAAAGCCATATCCAAAAACCAATTAGATGGTGAAACTACTTGGGGAAAATGTCTGAAAAGCCTTAGCAGCCGAAACCGGTTTGGCTTGGTGGATGGAGCGTCGGCCTGCGGACTGAAAGGTCCCGGGTTCGATTCCGGTCAAGGGCATGTACCTTGGTTGTGGGCACATCCCCAGTGGGAGGTGTGCAGGAGGCAGCTGATCGATGTTTCTAGCTCTCTATCCCTCTCCCTTCCTCTCTGTGAAATATCAATAAAATATATTTTAAAAAAAAAAAAAAAAAAGTAAAGCCTTAGCAAAGTCCATACTCTGTGACCTCATCATTTCAAACCTAGGAATCTGACCTAAGGAAATAAGTTTTTAAAAAAATAGGACAATGGCCGAAACCGGTTTGGCTCGGTGGATAGAGCGTCTGCCTGCGGACTGAAGGGTCGCAGGTTCGATTCCGGTCAGGGGCACATGCCTTGGTTGCGGGCATGTCTCCACTGGGAGGTGTGCAGGAGGCAGCTGATCGATGTTTCTCTCTCATCGATGTTTCTAACTCTCTATCCCTCTCCCTCTCTGTAAAAAAATCAATAAAATATATTTTAAAAAAAAAAATAGGACAATGTTCTATACACAAAAAGGCATTCATTGTTTTGTTGCTTCATAGGAGCAGAAATCTAGAATAGATCTAAATGTCGATTGTAGGCCTTATCAACAAACCAGAGCGTAATCTGAGTAGGATATTCTCAAACAAACTATTTTAAATATGAAGTTAAACCACATGAGATTGCTGTTTTTGAAGATAAAAAATGGTTCAATATCAACAACTTCATGTGGATCAACCACATAGTTGGAAGGATTTGTAACTCATAAAAACTGTCTATGGCCAAAACCGGTTTGGCTCAGTGGATAGAGCGTCAGCCTGTGGACTGAAGGTTCCAGGTTCGATTCTGGTCAAGGGCAAGTACCTTGGTTGCGGGCACATCCCCAGTAGGAGGTGTGCAGGAGGCAGCTGATCGATGTTTCTCTCTCATCGATGTTTCTAACTCTCTATCCCTCTCCCTTCCTCTCTGTAAAATATCAATAAAATATAATAAAAAAAAACTGTCTATGATAGTATACTAAGGGGAGAAAAGAAGGATATAAAGTGTTATGCACAGCAGTCACACACTATCCTATACAATAAAAGACTAATATGCAAATCGACTGAACAGCGGAATAACCAGTTGCTATGACATGCACTGACTGTCAGGGGGCAGACGCTCAACGCAGGAGCCGCCCCCTGGTGGTCAGTGCTCCCACAGGGGGAGCGCCGCTCAGCCAGAAGCCGGGCTCACGGTTGGCGAGCGCAGCAGCGGTGCCAGGAGCCTCTCCCGCCTCCGTGGCAGCACTAAGGATGTCCGACTGGTAGCTTAGGCCCACTCCCCATCCCCCAAGGGCTCCTGAACTGAAAGAGGGTGCAGGCCAGGCTGAGGCACCCCCCCTCAAGTGCATGAATTTGGTGCACCGGGCCTCTAGTATTTAAATAATACACAACCTGTGTATGCATAAAGAACAATGTTATGGTGGCTGCTATTTCTTTCCTCCATTTTGCAGATTTAAAGAAATGTGCTTGTCTTACTTGCACTATGAGAAAGTAACTTCAACAGAGTCAAGAAGAAAAGCCACCCAGAAAGGAAAAAGCAGATATGCAGATATGCCAGACCCCGAGGGAGGTATTGCATCAACTCCGGATAGATATGAGAGCATGCAACAGGCCCAGCTCCCTGACAACCGTCTCCCAACCAAAGAGGATATTTCTTGTTGGCCTTGTCCTCGGTCAGGTGCTTGAAGTTCAGAGAGCAGCTCTGGATGAGCTGGTCCAAGGCCTGCTCCGTACTCATCAGCTCCTTCAGCTCCTGTCCCAGCTGCTGCTGCTTCCCAGGCCGGGTGGGGTCTTCAAGTGCTCCCTTGCCTCTGGGAACAGAGCAGCCCCCCAGTGTCAGTCTCAGTGCACAACCAGGGACCCCAACCTGAGCACCGCTGCGCAGAGCTGCAGATGTGCAGATGGTGTAAATCCCCAGGATGAGGCCATTCTCATGGTCTACAAGGGTGCTCCTGGGTTGTGCAAATCAGCAGTCCTGTCTAGCTCCCAGGGAGCTGCTAGGAAGTGAACCTTGAGGTTTGAGGGTTGGGCTAGGGAAAAGTAACAAGTCAGGGCATTACCCCACGTGTGGAGGGCTTTCCACTCTGTTCACCCTTGCCCCAGCCTCCCCCATGTGTCAGGGAGCTAGAATGACCTCAGTCCTGACCCCCCTGCCTCGGTTCTCTTAGGGTTCATGCCAGGGGCTGGCGGTCTGCTCTTTAAGACCTTGTAGCAGTGAGAGGAGCCTGAAGTACTCATATCTCTGAGCTGGAAGGAGTCTGGGTTATTAGCTCTCAGGTCCCTGGGGACTTTCCTAAACTAGAAGAGGGAACTCTTGGGATCCCTGACTCAAGAGAATGCAGTCCTCTGAGGCCTTTACACATCCTAAAAAGCATTCTCCACCCCACGCACGCCTAATATTGCTCCAGCACATACACCTGTTCTTCCACTCTGCTCTTAGATACACTGGTTCCGACCCCAGCATATAAGCCTATTGGATGTTGCTCTTGGTCCACCCTTGCTGCTTATGCCCATTGGATGCTGCTCTCAGCCCCACCCCTGGCATTCACACCCACTGGATATTGCTCCTGGCTCTGCCCCCAGCACGGGCAGTCATTGGTGCCACCAGCCCCAGCCCAGGCACTCACACCCACTGGATGTTGTTCTTGGCCTTCTTGCGAATCAGCTGGATGCCTTCCAGCACGTTGGTGATGTCATAGATGCGCCGCTTCTGCACATCTAGCACCTCAGCAGCCCAGTTCAAGTCCAGGACCCCATCCTTGGACTCACTCAGGAGGTAGATGAACTTCTTGGTGAGCAGCCCCAGGGATGTGTCGTACCGAGTCTTCTCCCCGGGGGACTTGGGTGCTAAGGAGGAAAGGGGCCCAGTCATTGCTCAGAGGGGGCCACCCTGGGGAGCTTCCTCCAGGAACCTGGACCCATTCAGTACCACCCTTCACATGAGCACCCACTTTCCACTGTGAAGCTGGGGGTCATTCACTGCCATTGTCTAAACTGGAAGCCTGATACCTCCAGAGGGAAAGTGATTTCCTTAAGGTCTCACAGTTAAGGTCAGTGTCAGGGCTAGAAACCAAATGTCCTAATACCTAGTTCAGAGGATCTTTCCACCACAGCTTAGGCAGCTCCGTCATCACCACCACCACCACCACCAAATGCTTACTGTGTGTAGATCACTGTTCTACGCAATTTCCACAGACAACAAATTTAATCCTTACAACACCCTATAAATTTGGTGTATAACCATCCCCATTTTATAGATGAGAATACTGAGGCACAGACAGGTTAAGTAACTTGCTCAGCTCACTCGGCTAGAAAGTGGCAAAGCTGGAATTTAAATCCAGGCAGTCTGGCTCCAAGTCTACCTTCTTAACCATTACCCTATCCTTCCAGTTATGTCAGGAATTTGGAATCAGGGTAGGGAGGGAATGACCAGCTGGGACTTGAGAACATTCTTATAGACTTGCCTTTTCTTTCCATGTGCAGCCCAGTGGTTATCTGAGAGGAATCAGTCCTATAATATCGAATGGGGCAGGTTCATGAAAAGGTCCCTTTCTTAATGAAGCTGATGTCACAAGACACCACATCTCAGCTGCAACATCTTAAACCACAAGAGAACTTTTGCAATAAAATGACTTGCAAGTCATATAGCAAGTGGATGTCCAAACTAGTTCAGGAAACTGAGTTTTAGAGAGTCTCAGATTCCTCTAGAACAGTGGTTCTCGACCTTCCTAATGCCGCAATCCTTTAATACAGTTCCTCATGTTGTGGTGACCCCCAACCATAAAATTATTTTCATTGCTACTTCATAACTGTAATTGTGCTACTGTTAATGAATCGTAATGTAAATAGCTGTGTTTTCCGATGGTCTTAGGCGACCCTGCTAGCGGTTCTCAACCTGTGGGTCGCGACCCACAGCTTGAAAACCACTGCTGTAGAGCCTAAGACCATCGGTTGTGATCCACAGGTTGAGAACCGCTGCTGTAGAGCCGAAGACCATCGGAAAACACAGCTATTTACATTACGATTCATTAACAGTAGCACAATTACAGTTATGAAGTAGCAACGAAAATAATTTTATGGTTGGGGGTCACCACAACATGAGGAACTGTATTAAAGGGCCGTGGCATTAGGAAGGCTGAGAACCACCGCGAAGGAGACTTTGGAATCCCTTAACATATGGATGACAAGTATTTGGCACACAGGCTGCTTTTTCAACCAGTGCACGTAGGATCCTTTGATAAAGAGCTTGGGCACTTCTACCAATCAACTGGGAAGAAAACCTTCTTACTATTCCTGATCTAGCTGTACCTCAGTTTACAGATGAGACCATTGTAAAGGTTCACAGAAGAGGAGTGGCCAGTCAGGTCAGGGCACAGCCCTGCCAGGACCCCCAAATTCCTAACCCTCATGCTTCCCACCCAGTCACATACCTTCTTCGTTAGGTTTCTGTCCCCCAAATTAGTGTTCTCTCTAACACAGGTGCGGAAACTCCCACTCTAACCAGAATACTGACTGCAAATATCGAGGCGGAAAACCTCTCCTCTGGATCTCAACCTCTGAAGTTGGATTAATCTGAGCTTCACTTTCCTTTGCATCACTTAGTTAGCTCTCTGTCTGCATGGGGGAGGAAGACCCCGCTCCTCTTTGAGCTGGATTCTCTCTTTTAGAAAAGGTCAGATTGAATTAAACACAAACAAAAATAGTAAGTTCCCAAACAAATCGTGGGTCATCATGTTTGGAACCCAAGAGCAGTGTGAAGCAGTGTAAGACTACGTTGTAGTCCGGACTCCACTTACCAGCAGTGTGACCTTGGGCAAGACACTCTAGCTCTGAGTCTCAAGTTGTTTTATCAGTAAAAGTGGGGTGACCCTACCTACCTGGCAGGATCCAGCGAGAGAACACACAGGGAACTGCTGTATACACCAGGAAGTGTGCTACAAATATTACTCCTGATGATCTGGGCAGGGCTGCTGCCCTCTGCCCCTGCCCACCCCACCCCCGGTCTCCTGAGTCTGCCCCCAGATGCCCCATCAGCACAACTTACTTTTAGGGCTGGGGAGGCCATCCACTCTAATGAACTTCCCCTTGGGAGTCTGGAATTCCAGGACCGCAGGCCTCCCGATCCCCTCCAGGTCCAGCTTCCTTTTGGCCTTGGAGAGAGATGGGAGGGAGAGGCAGAGTTTGAGCATCATTCCTCCTCAGACTTTTCCCAACCTGGGGCCAAAGCACTGAGGCCACCAGCAGCCACTTCCTGCCTCAGTTTACCACCAATCCTGCTGCAACATGATGTACTTGGTAAGGAAATATCAATGACCTTAAAAGTGACCTTTCAAGGGAAGGACGTCCTATTTTCTGAGAGGCACACAACACTCCCATCCTCTGAGGCCCAGGCACTTGAGACCCTGCCAAAGCCAGTGTGGCCAAGAGCTCACAGTTCCTTAATAACAGGCCACAAAGTCACTTCCACATCTGCCCCTTCCCCCATGCACGGAGGATGATGCAGGAAGGAGTGGGTGGGGCCTAAACCACATCAGACTGGGGAGAGCCCCTCCCCCCCCCCCTCTGCAGAAGCAGCTGGCCCAGCCACACTGGGTACCCATCACAGCTCCACAGCTGGCCCTTATCAGGGTGGGGCCGGGCATCCACCCAGGCCCAGGGGACTTCCTGGATCAGTGCCACACCTCAGGGAGGTGCCCGCATTGGGAAGCAGTGCAAACATCCCCCACCCCCTGTTGGGGTTCCAGCTCAAGGGCCCAGGGCCTCTTGAATAGACTCCATTTGCCATTCTTTCTTTGTGGAGAGGGGCAGACAATGAATCCTTCCCCTGTGTCTTAAGGACCAGCAGCTGAGGTCCCCTGCCCCCCTCCCTGTTCCTGCCAAGCTTGGGAAACACCTGCTGGGGAAATCAAACCACAGACCCATCTGCTCCTCTACACCCCATTGCCACCCGGCCCCATTAGGCCCAGAAGCTGAACTGGCCCGGAAGGGGCCTCTCTCCTGGTTAGGGTTGGGCAGGGGCAGGGCTAGGGCACTGGGGCACTGGGACACGGGGGTCAGAGACCTGGGCTTGCATCTCGCAGCTCCTTCACAGGGGAGTGTGTGACTTGGGGAAAGGCTCCACACCTCGGACCTGTTTCCTCCTTGGTACAATGGGGCAGAAAGAGTGCTCAGCCTTGGCTCAGCACACAGTGATGTCCAGGAAACACTGTGATGTCCTTCTCTAAAATCCAATCTCAGCCTCTCCACACACTTGCGGGGGTCGCCGAGCCCATTTTCTCCCTCTCCCCGGCCCCCCCCCCTCCCCCCGCACCCTTACCCTGGTTGGAGCAGAGAGGCCTATTTTAACCTTTGGTGGTGAGGTCATGCTCGGCAGGGCTGAGACTTCTAACCGCTGCTGAGCACAGCTGGGCTGACAGGTGTGGGAGGTGAGGACAGTTCTTCTTGCTCTAAGCTCCCCTCTGGGCTGCCCCCCAGCACCCACCCACCCCCACCCCAACCTGCTCCAGGAAGTCTTCTTGGATTGGTTTGAGGAGCATTGCTCCTGGGTTTCTCTCCTCCACACCTACCCCGACCTGGACATAATCCAAATGCCTCCCTGCTCATTCCTCTTTAAGTCTCTCTGGAATATTCCTTTTCTAACCTCCCAGCTGGTGACATCCTAGATTCTAGGGAAGGTGACCTTCTCCAGCCTCATTTTGCCTCTAGTGCCCCTGCATTCCTCACTTGAGCTCCAAGGCCTTTTATCAATCCAGATAAAAGTTATTGATCCCAGAATCCTTCATCTAGTCCTCAAAAGGAATGCCAAGGGCAGGGAGAAGGGAAGTCAGGCTGAGTTCTCCCTGAGACAGAGGTAGGGCAAGCCAGAATCTCCCCCACCCCAACCACCTCCCCTACCAGACAGGAGCCAGCCCTGCTGAGTTCCCAGAACATACCAGGAAGGTCCCCACTACCTGCAGATGGGAAGGAGGGGAGGGCCTTGAACAGAGTACCTGTGCCGGGCCTATCATGTGCTCATCAGTCCTGCAACATCGGTATTGGCAATCTCTCTTGGAAGAGAAGTGGAGACTCACAGAGGTTAAGCCATGTGCCCAAGGTCACACAGACAAAGGGCAGAGCCAGAGTTTGAACCCAGGTCTGTCTGATTCCAAAGCCATGCACCAGGCTGCCTCAGCTCCATCCCACTCCCATTCCCTCAGAATCTGCTGGAATTTGGGCCAAGGCCTGCCTATACCCTCCTGCCCCATTGCTTTTACACACACACACACACACACACACACACACACACACACACGTCCTCTCCCTTCTCTCATCCTTATCCTGCACTCTCAGAGTCCCTAAGCAGCAAAGTGTCCCTCCACCAGAGGACATCTGTCACCTTTATGCATTGCCCAGAGAGGTCAGCTCATGCGTGGGCCTGAGCCTGCAGAACGCACGTGGCAGAGGACAAGGCCAGAAGGATGAGGACCAAGGAGAGGCTGAGCACAAGCCTTGGAGTCAGATGCACCTGGGCTCCCATCCAGCCCTCCCACCCCACTTCTTAGCTGGCCAAGTCAGTTGCCTTCTGGAGTCCCACCTGTCAAATGAAGCTAAGCTGCTCAACCTCTGCTCAGGATTCAGAAAAACAGTGCAGCAAAGCCCTTTGCTCATGCAGGGGAGGTGCTATCACTACAGCGCCAGGAGCAGCAGAAGGGGGGGAAGTTCAGAGGTAAGCTGAAAACAGAGGGGCGTGCCAAGAGCAAACGTCTGGGACCACACCCAGCGGCCAGCTTGGCTCTAACCTAGACCCTTGTAGGCAGCCCCTTGGGCTGTTTCTTAAAGGCCTAGTTAAGATTAGAGGCCACCCAGCCAATACCGAGGCAGAAGACCAGAGCTCCTTTCTCAGGCCAGAGCCCACGAGACACAACCAGCAAGGCGAGGAAACCGGGCGGAAGAGAAGCGACTTGCCCAAGGTCACCCAGGAGTAGAGCCAGGCCTCTCCTAAGCCCCACGTCCTAAGTTAGACGATGGGGGTAGGAGCAAGTGTAAGGCCTTGCTTGAGAGCCTCACTTCCAGATCCCAGCTTGGGATTCGCGGCCTTGCCTCTCTGAGCCGACATTTATTTCCTCATCTGACCCGTCTTGTAGGGTTGTTCGTTAAAATGTTCCTTTTCTTTCACGGTTCTCAGAGGAAATTTGGAAAATATCAAGAAACTAAAGGGAAAGGAGAACAGTGCAGAACGCCATCCTCTTCACAGGTTCCCTCGGGGATGAAAGGCAATGATGCAGTGTGCTTGGCTGGAGTAGGGACTCAACAGACAAATGTCCCACGCATCCCCAGAAAGTGGTGGAAAAGGAACTAGACAGGGAGCGCAGAGTCCTGGGCTCTGGTCTTCATTCTGCCATTGAACTTGGTTGCCATGTCTGGGCAGTGCCTGAGGTTCCCTTTAAAGAGCAGCTCACTGACAAATCCTGCTCACCGTGCACTTTGCAGCCTGGCCACAAAGCAAGCGGCCACACCCAGGGTTGGGTTTGGAGCTGCTCCAGGTCACACCCTGGTAAAATGACTAAGCAGGGGGCCAAGGCCTGCACACAGGGCCTGGGCACTGGGCATCTGAGGACTGACAGGAGCGGGGGTTCTGGGCCTGGTAAGCCTTTAGGGTGGTCTGATGCAAGGAGACTCTCCCACCTCTTGGCTTGTTACTTGGACAAGTGACCTTGTGTCTCTGCTCATCTCTGCTCGGTTTCCTCATCTGTAAGATGCCTCATCCCAGGCATCTTGACCAAGATAACGAATGTGAAGAGTGACAAGCAGTGCCTGACACACAGCAGGCTTTCGGTAAGAGAGCCATTCTTGCTGTGATTACTGAGCCCCTCTGGGAGGGAGGTACAAACAGATGCACTCAGGCTCCTTTGGGAGGGAAGCAGTTCAAAACCACAGCTGTTACTGAAACTCCGCCTGGGTGCCTGCAAGCAGCGGGCCAGAGGAGACTGGGCCAGCCACTAAGCCCCTTCCTGGGGAACGTAGTCTTCAGAGAAGACGAAGGGTCACCTGCCTGCGGGTCACACAAATCCCTGTATGGCCTTGGACAGGAGCTTCAATTTCCCCCTGTAACAGGGAGCTACTCATGCCATCTACTTCACAGGGTTCAAAACTGTTCTAGGCTGTAAAATGCTGAACACAAGATAGACACCCAGACCTAGTTATCCTTGGCTGCTTGACCTGTAAAATGAAAATAGCTCTCCTTCCTCCTCGTTGGAAATGGCATGCAGGAAGGGGCTCTGGGAAGATGAAAGGCTTGAAAACGGGCAAAGCATGGTTCCAGTAGCAGAGAATTGGGGCTCTGCCTGCATCCAGCAATGGCGAGGGTTCTGTCTGACCAGATGCCTCTAGGGCAGTGGTGGCTCCCGAGCCCTAGTTTGCCGACCACTGCTCTAGGGCATGGCCTGACCCCTGTACCTGAACCTATTCACCACTCACAACTAAGCCAACCTACAACACCCCCTCCCTGGGGCCTGCTTCCCAAACCCAGGACCTGGAGCTGGAAGTGACCTGAGATGAGTAAGCACACACGCATTTTCCAGAAAATGAAACTGAAGCCCAGACTGGGGCTAAGACTTGTCCAAGGACACACACTGAATTGGTGGCAGTTTAGACCAGAAACCAGGCTCTCCAACCCGCCCCTGCCCCCCCATTCCCCTTGGACTTTTCCCACTCCACCCTCACCCAATGGTTGTTCAGATTCTCATGGACTCCATCCAGGAATTCCACTCCCACAAAACACATCCTGTGCCTAATGCCACCTCACTTTGGGCCCTCCCTGGCAGCAGGCTTGGGGGCTTGAGGAGGGAATAGTCAAGCTGCCCCCAACTTGCACCTGCTACTGGCTGTCTGGGAGAGAAAACTGGGCCTGGGGGAGGACCCAGGGTAGATAATTGGGAAGGAGTTGGCTGGACGGAAAATTTGGATTCTGTCCAAGCCATACTGGACCTGAGAGACCCCCACCACCACCCCTCCCCCCTACCCCCCCCCCCCCACACACTTTAAAGTCCCTACAGCATCCGCAGGCCTAGCTCTGTGCCAGCACAATAGCAGGTGCCCAGTAATGGTTTCTGGGCCAAACAATGAATGAAGAAGAATGAATGAATGACGCACAGTTGGCTCCCTGGACTTCCCCAAGGTCACAGGGTGCACTCGGGATAGTGGGTTGGGTCTCCACACTCCCAATCCAGTGTTCATTCCACTCCATTCCAGTGGATGGGGTTATTTCACCCCAAGCCTGAAAATGAAGGGCTCTTCTCCAGTGGGGGTATTGGATTGTTCTGGAATCTGAAAGCTCCCCTTCTCCCTCCCCAGATTCAACCAGCTTCAACTCAAACTGGGTCCCAGGCGCCCCTCCCTCCTTTCCCACACCCGGAAAGCATAGGGGGAAGAGGTGCACGGGGTCCCCAGAATTACCGGCAGCCGGCCAGCCGGCACGCATCGCACAGCTTGGCCCTCAGGTCCGTGGGGGGTGGCGTCGAGGCAAGTGCCGGGCACCGTAGCGGGGGGCACAGTCTGCGGGTACAGCGAGGTGTAGTAGGTGGTGGTGACCGGGCAGAGGTGGGGGCTGCCGAGGCCAGGCGGCCACAGTTCAGTGGGGCTCAAGGCGGCCAGCCCCTTCAGGGGCAGCGCAGCGGCCGGGGCCGGGGCCCGGGGCCCTCGCAGCATGGCCAGCGCGGAGCCCCCTCCCCAGGCGCGCCCGCGGGCACCGGCGCGCTCGGGAGCCTGCGGCGGCTCACCCGGCCCGGGGCATGGAGCGGAGGCCGAGGGAAGCCGCCAATGGACGCCTGCGGGGCAAGGCCGGACCCTCCCCTCCTGGCCTGCGGCCCAGCGGAGCAGCGCTTGGAGATCCCCGCTCGGAGATCGAACCGCGGCTGCGATAGCGGCGGCGGCCCCGCCAGGGGCTGCCCCGCCCCAAGGGCGGCCGCGACCCGGCACGGCCCCACGCCCCGGAGGGCCTCGGCGCCCGGGGTCCGGCTGCCTCCGGGGAGGGGTCTCTGGCGCGCCCGCGGGCTCCACGGAGAGGCGATGCGCTCGGACGGGGAGGGGACCGATTGCACCGACTCCCTCTCGCTTCGCTATGCAGTACCCGCGTCTTTCTCCGCCACTTTTTTTTTCTTCTTTTTTTTTTAGCGCCAAACTGCGTGCCGCGAAATTCGGATCTCCCGCGGAAAATGCCGCGCTTCCGTTGGTCGCTGCAACAAATATAGGCTCCACCCTCCGGAAAGGACCGGTCCCCGGGCGGCGATTGCAGCAGTTTTGCTGCTTAAAGGGACAGCCACACCCGCCGTCACCCGCTGCGCAGGCCATGAGGGCGGTCCTGGTGGAAAGAAGGAGCGGCCGGGGTGTGGAGCGCTTGGGGGTGCGCCCGCGGTCCCTGGGGGTGGGGCGGGAACAGTCTTGACCTGAGCCCAGACAGCAGTACATTACCCAGGCTGGAGGACTTTTTGTTAGCTGGCATGGTTGCTCAGCTAGCATGTATGCATGTCTATCCTTTTCCTCACTAAAATGAAAGCCAGGAATCTGTTCCCTTTCTTGGCAGGGGAGAAACGGAGCCTAACAGGTATACCTCTTTGAGCGCCTGCTAGATAATTACATGTATTGTTTTATTATTATTAATTTATTTTTTGGTTAATCCTCACCAAAGGATATTTTTTCCATTGCTTTTCAGAGAGAGTGGAAGGGAGCAAGGGAGGGATGGGGAGAGAGACACGTGGACTGGTTGCCTAGTGGTTGCCTCCTGCACCCTGCAACCCTGGTATGTGCCCGACTGGAGTCGAACCCACGACCCTTGGATGTGCAGGCTGGTGCTCTAACCACTGAATAACACCGGCCAGGGCTATATTGTTTTATTTTATTTAATCCAACAATTTTGGGAAGAGGAATGAGGATCTTCCTGGTGAAGATGGAGACGTAGTCTGAGAGGCGGGGTAACTTGCCCCAGGTCACTTGGAGAGATTTGCTGATTTGAGAACTAGCAGTCTAATCTGGGACAGGCCAGCTCCTGAACCCTTGTTTGTTCCAATAAAAGGTTCCTCCCCAACTCTCCCAAGCTGTGCCCTGCCCCTTGTAGGCATAGGTGGGGGTGGGAGGGGGTCCAGAGTGCAGAGCTGTCTTGTTCACAGTTGTCTTCCCAGAGCCCAACACTCAGTAAATATTTGAATATCTCCGAACAATCCTTTTGTTACAAGAGCCTCCCTCCCTCATTTAAAACCTTCATCGTTGATAATACATTTATGTTCCTCTTCTCTCCAGTTTAGAGATGCTGAGGCTCAGAGAAGTGACCTTGGCTAGTGAATGGCAGTACTGCTAGAAGCTGCTGCTAAATTCCAGGTCTGCTGATCCCGCCTGGTGCTGTGATTTTTTGCATGTCTGAGCCTGGCATTTTATAGCCCTTCAGAGTCCGTCCCCGGCTGAATACCTAGTCCTCATCCTCAGATAGTGAGGCTGAGGTGGCATAATGTGTGATGATTATGAGCCCAAACTTTGTGGTAGACAGCCTTGGGTTTCAACCCAGGCCCTATCACTTGACTAGCTGTGTGACCCTAGACACGTTTTGTAAACTCTGAGCCTAGCTTTTCTCATTCCCAGTAACAACCACTTTGTAGGATTCTGGGGAGTGGAGCCTGGTTCATAAGGAACCTCGAAGAAGTGGCGGCTGTGTTTACATCTCTGCCATCTCCAGGACACAGACCCCTTTACTCCAGTCTACATATTCTGCTGGTCCTTCAAGGCCCACCTTAAACCTCAACTCCTCCAGGAAGCCTTCCTTGACTGCCTCCCCTTGACCAGAATGTCTCTTGCACTTTCAACCTCAAAGGATAGGTGGGAACACTCCCTGAATGCCCCTTAGCCTCCAGGGCCTGATTTTGCATGCAGAAGGTGGGTAATAAATATTGACTATATGATTCACTCATCTTCCCAGCAAAGAATGGCCAGGAGGCCCAGATTCAAGTCCCACTCTTTCTGTCTGAGTGACCCTAGACGAACTGCTTCTTCACCTCTCAACCATCAAATGTGGATAATGCTCTCACTCTCGGCCTATTTCACAGGACTTCAGAGACACTATGTAAATGGTGGTGGTAAAATTTTAAAGACAGAAAAAACATAAATCGGTGGCGGTTAATATTTATGAGAACCTACTGTGTGCCAGGCTTCAAGCTCTTGGGCATCTCCCCTGATCCTTACAACACCCCTCTGAGACAGGCACTCTTTTTTTTTTTTTTTTTTTTAAGAATCTTTGTCTTTCTTTATTACCCAGGCACTCTTTTTATTCCCATTTTACAGATGTGGGAACCTGGAAGAAATTGTAGCAGAGCAGGTTTGGGGAAGAGGCAGAGCCCCAGGGCGAGGAAAGGAAATGGGGGTGGCAGGGTGGGGCAGAGACGAAAGAAGGGAGCCAGCAAGGGGGCTGGGAGCCAGCTCTCTGTGGTTGAGTTTCGGCCCGTTGGGGCTGGCTTTAGAGTTTCACTGCCTGGGAACTAGTTCCTGCAAAAGGTGTGGGCACAGATCTGCAGTCTGTCTCCCTGAACTTGAATTTCTGCCCCATTCACCCCTAGCATTATATTCTTGGTCTGGCTGCTGGACCTCTGTGAACCTCAACTTCCTCATCTTTGCAATGGGAATGGCAAAGGTGACATTTTCATTTACTGTGAGGATCCATAAGGTATTGGATATAAAATCCTCAGAGGGGTGCGTGCATAGGGGGTACTTACGTTTTAGCTTAAGTTTGTGTGAGATGAACCAGATGAGGCCCTCACATGGAATCAAACTAAAATTCTTGCAGTTTGCCCGAGCTGGTTTGGCTCAGTGGATAGAGCGTTGGCCTACAGACCGAAGGGTCCCAGGTTCGATTCCGGTCAAGGGCACGTGCCCAGGTTACAGGCTCGATCCCCAGTGGGGGGTGTGCAGGAAGCAACCAATCAATGATTCTCTCTCATCATTGATGTTTCCAGCTCTCTGTCCCTCTCCCTTCCTCTCTGCAATCAATAAAAATATATTTAAAAATAAGTAAAATAAATATTTAAAAAATAAAATACTTGCAGTTTTCCATTCATACCTGTGGATGAAAAAAGGGGGGTTCTATGGAAAGTAACCTCACAGGGCGATCTGATCATAAATTTCTAACTGGGCAGATCATGGTGGGTAGTCACGCCCCAAATTTGTAACTTCTTTAGTGAAAGGTTTTAAGCAAGTCCTGTCCATTGTTGTTGAGCATCTAGGTAAACACACTTTTTTTTTTTAATTGATTTTTTACAGAGAGGAAGGGAGAGGGATAGAGAGTTAGAAACATCGATGAGAGAGAAACATGGATCAGCTGCCTCCTGCACACCCCCTACTGGGGATGTGCCTGCAACCAAGGTACATGCCCTTGACCAGAATCAAACCCGGGACCCTTCAGTCTGCAGGCCGACGCTCTATCCACTGAGCTATACTGGTTTCGGCTAGGTAAACACACTTTTAATCTCAACCAGATGTAATACCCCTGGGAGGGGGTATTAACCCTCAAGAGAGCACATAATCTTGCTAACCATCCTATAATCTAAGTCCAAGCTCCCTGTTGCTTTCTCTCACCTCCATGTACATTCACATGCACAAAAGAAGCTGCAAAACTGTTATTCTCCAGAGCACTTGAGATCTGGCTCCCCAGCAGATGCTGTGAATTTGGCTCAAATAAACTCATAAAAATTCTCTACAGGTTTGGACGTTTCTTCATGTTGACATGCTCCACACTTCCTCACTTCCCAGGCTTTGCTGTCATGGCTTCATATCCACAAGGCCTCTCCTCCCTTCATCCCCATGTGCTCAAATCTGATCCATCCGTCAAGGCCCAATGCCAATGGTAGGGTGGCAGGAGCGAGGAGTCTGAATTCCGACATCCAGTGAAATGTCAAACCCCTTGCCGAAACCAGTTTGGCTCAGTGGATAGAGCGTCGGCCTGCGGATTGAAGGGTCCCAGGTTCGATTCCGGTCAAGGGCTTGTACCTTGGTTGCGGGCATATCCCCAGTAGGGGGTGTGCAGGAGGCAGCTGATTGATGTTTCTCTCTCATCGATGTTTCTGACTCTCTGTCCCTCTCCCTTCCTCTCTGTAAAAAATCAATAAAATATATTAAAACAAAAACAAACAAACAAACAAAAAAAAACCTTGAAAGCAGGACCCAGGCTCTGTTTTCACCTTTGCGCCCTCCTCCCAGGGAGTGCCAGACATGCGGGGCTTGAGGATGGTGGTGATTGCTAGTAAGTCAGTGAGGATGGTGGTAATCCTATATAATAAAAGCCTAATATGCTAAGTGTCCAGTCGGCCGGTCAGCCATTCAACTAATCAAAGCGCAATATGCTAATGATATGCTAAGGCCGCTCAGCTGCTCGCTATGTCGTGCACTGACTACCAGGGGGCAGACAGTCAACTGGTTGAACAATCGCTATGACATGCACTGGCCTCCAGGAGGCAGACGCTCCGATTGGTAGGTTGCTTGCTGCTGGGGTCCTGCTGATCTGGACTGAGCGAGACAGGCCAGACATGCCCTGGAGCCCTTCCATGGTCCCTCCCTGGGTGGCCAACCTCCTGTGTCCCTCCCCGGCCCTGATCATGCACCAGTGGGGTACCCTCGGCCTGGCCTGTGCCCTCTCACAATCCAGGACCCCTCAGGGGAAGTCAGAGAGCCGGTTTCGGCCTGATCCCGCAGGCCAGGCCGAGGGACCCCACTGCTGCACGAATTCGTGCACTGGGCCTCTAGTAGCTAATATTTCCCAAGCACCTTCTCAGTGTAAAGCACTCAGACAGGCACTTTGCATGCATTATTATGTTGAAACCTCCTAACTACTCTATAACATAGGGACAATTTGGACAGATGAGGAAATGAGGCTCAAAACGTAAAAGGACTTGACCGAGGGCTGATTAAGGATGAAACCAGGATCAGAACTCAGATCTGTCTCCCAAGGCACTGAGGCATCCTATCTAATAAAGAGGGAATATGCTAATTGACCCTCACACCATTGCAAAGATGGCGGTGCCCACAGCCACAAGATGGCGGCGCCCAGTCCCTACAGCCCCCCAGCTGCCCAGGGTTGGCCCGAGGCACAGGCAAGCCTTGGATGGCGGCTGCCCAGCCGCCCAGGGCTGCCCGAGGCTCAGGTAACCAGGGTTGGCCGAGGCTTGCGCTGCCGGCAGTGGCAGCAGCAGAGGTGTGATGGGGGCATTGCCTTCCCTTGATCGCTGGGTTGCCTCCCACCCCTGAGGGCTCCCGGACTGTGAGAGGGGGCAGGCTGGGCTGAGGGACTCCCCCCCTCCAGTGCATGAATTTTCATGCACCGGGCCTCTGGTTTTAAATAAAATACCCATGTAAAGGAGGGTAAGTTCTGCCAATGAACCAGGGGTTCCAGTGCTGCAGACACTGTTGGGCATGGACAGTGTGCCCACAACTAGATAAGTTAGGGGTGCATAGTCCCATTTTCCAGAAGAAGAAACAAGGCTTAGGGGATATTAAGTGACTTTCCTGAGGTTGCACAGCTGGTAAAGGAAGAAGCCCTGTCCCAGTCAGGCCCAATGCCCTGGCAAAGCGCCCATAGCAAATTTCCTCATCTCTGGTGTATCTCCTCCTGAAAACGCCTCAGGTTCCCTCAAAGTCCTACATATCAAAACACAAAACACAAAACCCTGGCCTGTGTGCCAAGTGGTTAGAACATTGGCCCTCAAACCCAAGGTTTTGAGGGTTCATTCTTGCCAAGGACTTGTACCTGGGTTGCAGGTTCCCCACCCTGGTGGGGGCACATGTGGGAGGTAACGGATGGATGTGGCTTTCTCACATGGATGTTTCTCTCTCTCCTCTCTACTCCCCCTCCCTTCCACTCTCTCTAAAATCAATGGAAAAAATATACTCCACTGAGGATTAAGAAACAAACAAACCAACAAAATACAAAAAGCTGAATATTCGCTTCCCGAAGGCACAGATCTCCTGTTCAGGGCTCCCCAGGGTATCACCTGCTCACACAAATCCAAAATCAGAGAGAAGCCATACCGGAGCTGTGGGAAGGAAGGGAGAGGTATCTTTGCGCCATCTTCTTTGTGCTTCTCTGTATAGTTTTTCTGCCTGTTCTACAATAAGCATGTATTCCTTTGATAATTGAAGAGAAAGGTTATTATTATTTTTTAAAAGGAACAAGTTGCTACTTCAGAGTAGCTCTGTTAGTGATAATAATACTTTTACTGGAAAATGGTTGGAATGTGAGGGTCATGGGTTCTCTGGACTGACACATAGTAAATACGACATGAATGTTTGTTAAATAAAAATTCTGGGCCTGACACTCCTTAAGCTGTGTGCTCTGGAGCGTATCATTGCACTACCCTGGGACTCAATTCCTTCACCTGAGAAATGGGGCTGCCTCATAGGGCTATTGTGACGGCTGAAGTAAATCTGGGATGGTATGTGAATGTACGTGTGTGTGTATGTGTGTGTGTTTAGCATATTACCAAAACATACTGAGAAGGTAAATAATTTGAATGGACAATTCTCCAAAGAAGATCTACAGAGACCAAATAAGCACATAAAAAGATGTTCAACATTAGTAGTCATTAGGAAAATGAAAATAAAAGCCACAACAAGATTCACACCCACTGTGATAGCTATAACCAAAAAGACTGACGATAACAAGCGTTTGGCCAGGATGTGGAGAAATTGAAACCTTCCTATATATTGCTAGTGGGAATGTAAATTGGTGTAGCCGCTTTGGAAAACAGTTTGACAAACCAGGAATTTTACTCCTAGATATATACCCAAGAGAACTGACAACGAATGTTCACACAAAAACGTGTACATGAATGATCAGCAACATTATTCAAAATAACCAAAAAGTAGAAAAAAACAAATATCCATCACCTGATGAATGGATAAACAAATGTTGTGTACCCATACAGCGGAATATTATTCCGCCATAAGAAAGGAATGAAGCGCTGAAACATGCTACAACACGGATGAGCCTTGAAAACATGAGGCTAAGTGAACGAAATCAGACACAAAAGGCCACAAAAATCATACTGTACGATTCCACTTATGTGAAATGTCCAGAATAGACAAATCTATAGAGACGGAAAGGAAATTAGTGTTGCCAGAGGAGATCAGTTTCATCTCACGGGTAAGGAAACTGAGGTCAGAGAAAGCAGAGCTATACTGTGTCTGCTTATCTATGAGACTTTGGAAAGTGGCTTCACCCTCTTGGAGGCTGTTTTCTCAACTGTAAAAACAGAGACAATGATGCACACGGGAGAGGCTGGTTGCATATCTTCCCTGTTAGTTCCTTTTCCCTTCCCTCCAGTCTTTGGGTGGAAGCTGATGGGGTTTAAGGGCTAAGGCTGCCATCTAGCGGTGAACACCCCACCTGCCAAAAGCCTGTGAGATTTTCTAGTCAAGTTAACCCGCTTGGGGAGAAGGAAAAGGATGTGAAAGGGTGTGAAAGATGCAACCCCGCTAGGAAGGCAGGGCTACCAGATTGGCCAGATTCTTTCCAGAGGTTTCCAGACTCTGGAGATGTTTTTCACAGATGTTGGTCCAGTGATAGTAGCCCCACATTGGAGGGGGGCAATGGGATTCAGGTCCCCATAGTTGCCCATAGGAGCTTGGGGGAAGCCACTATAATTCCTGTGATTACCAATGTAGTCCTCCTTTTTCCTGCTGGAACTCTTTAAAATGAGGACCTGACCTTGTTACTCTCTAGCTTAAAATCTTAGTTCCCCACTGAGACCTGGCCACCGCACCCCCAGCCTGTCTGATCTGCAGCCCCCTTCATGGGGGGTGGGGGTAGGGCTTAGGCTCTGATCATACCCACTCTTTCAGACATTCCTGCTCTCCCTGTTTAGCCATGCTGTTCTCCACCAGGAAAAAAAGGCCTGCCCTCAGACACAAGTCATTGAGAATGCTGTGCACCCCATATGCACACATGATCTCACATAATATCAGTAAAAATGGGTATGTTCTAACTCTTCAGGCTAACAGAATTGAAACCTGGGACAGCAAAAGCAAGACTCCGGACCAGCGATCTCCCTCTCAGGAGCTTGCCTGCACCTTTCCCTTCCTCCCTCTCTTCCCCACCAGGTGCATTACCTTTGCTTTTCTCTCTAAGCTCCAAGGGCCCTTCTTTTGCTTCTGTAACTTGTTTCCTGAGCCTACACAGCCCAGTGGGCTCATTTCTACCAACTCTGTAACTTTCTAAATAAACTGTCTCTTATAAAAAAAAAAAAAAAAAAAAAAAGGATACAGCCCGGCTAGCATGGCTCAGTGGTTGAGTGTCGCTGTGAACCAGGAAGTCATGATTTGATTCCTGGTTTGGGCACATGCTCAGGTTACAGTCTCCATCCCCAGTGTGGGGGGTACAGGAGGGAGCTGATCAATGACTCTCTCTCATCATTGATGTTTCTTCTCTCTCTCCCTCTCTGAAATCAATAAAAAAACATATTTTTAAAAATAATACAGATTAATTACATTGAAAAATAAGATTCAGAATTCATCTGAAATAAGTAAAACATTCAATTTTTGGAATCTGGCTCAAAAGCTGACTCTGACCTTGCTCCTCACCTCCTGTTAGGAATTTCAGTCTGTCATCATTTCACATTGTAATTGATACCATTGTGATTTGCTAGTAGAGGCCTGGTGCACAAATTTGTGCACCGGTGGGGTCCAGCCAGCCCGCCCCAATAGGGCCGGGCTGGCTGGGGGGGAGGGTCTGTGGCCGGGGGGCAGGGGGAGGGGAGAGGCCCCAGGCAGTTGGCCACCAGCCCCGCCCCCTGGCCGAACTCCCTGTTGAGGGGACAATTTGCATATTAGCCTTTTATTATATAGTAGGATAGGAAATGAGCCAAAGAGAGGCCAGATATTATAGGCATTGCCATTTGGGCAGCTTCACCAGGAAGCTGCAGCTTTACACACCCCAGGAACCACCGGCCCATTCCCTGCAGATTACTGGGGGAAGGGACTGGGCGAAGGGGAAGATAGATGGATATGCAGTAAAGTCAGAATGACCAAGGGAAGATGCCCGTCAGTCAAACCTGGGAACAGAGATATTGGCCAGAGGGGACAGGGCCACTGCAAACCCTCGAAAATTTGGGAATACACAATCCCCTAGAGTCTAGGGCAGGGGTGGGCAAACTTTTTGACTCGAGGGCCACAATGGGTTCTTAAACTGGACCGGAGGGCCGGAACAAAAGCATGGATGGAGTGTTTGTGTGAACTAATATAAATTCAAAGTAAACATCATTACATAAAAGGGTACGGTCTTTTTTTTTTATTTCAATAGTTTTATTCATTTCAAACATTTTAACAAGAAGAATGTAAACACTAATTATTATAATTTGAAACTTCAAAAAATGGAGGAATCATAGCACAATAACACACCTTATATTGAAGATGGCAAAGGCAAAATAAAATTGCCTAACAAAGGAAAGGTACAAAAGCCTTTCAAATTAAACTTAAATATAATAAAATAATTTAAAACTAAAACAAATAGAAAAGAACAAAATGTGTAAACAGTAAATTAAACATTTTCTTTAGTGCAACTTCCAAATTATGCCCGGGACGTAGATGTAGATGGCAATGTAGACTGGGTTGAAAGGTTTTTGGTCTTTAAAACATCAACTTCAGTGGGAACAGTGTTGTTGGTCTCCTTTTTAGCTAATGCTCTGATACTGTGCTCTCCAGGGGCTTGTCTCCCTACATCACCACGATAACATGTCTAAACATTCCCAGGGCGATGTCGGGGGACGCGTCTGCGGGCATTACAAGGAGCCTCTGGAAGATTGAGAGGTTGTTCCTTCTACTGAATGGGCGGATATAAATCCGCCCACTCAGAAGAAGGAGCTGCAGCCGTGTTTCCCGACGTTGCCATGTTAACACTGCTGCTGGTGAAGGAGCGGAGGGGAGAGCAAGAGAACCCTCGGCTCTTTCGGCTCCGTGGGCCGGATAGAACAGCCGAACGGGCCGGATCTGGCCCACGGGCCGTAGTTTGCCCACCCCTGGTCTAGGGCCTAGACAAAGGAATTCTCTCTCTCTCTTGGCTCTCTGGTTCCTTTGGTTTTGCTCCTGCTTCCTTGCACTCACCCACGTTCTCCACAGCCCCATGGCCATAGGGACTTCACACGCAATGGACTGATGGACTGCAACTGGGGACACAAATTCAGCTAGCCTGGTGCTGTATTGGACTCTGCGGGCATGGAGAACTCTGGGCAATGGCTTTAATTCTAGCCCTACTGAAGTCACAGCGACACTTCCCCTGTGGTGGGACAAAGGGAAATGGGACCCTGGAAAGTCAGGGTGTAACTCCAGAGAAGTAAAGCTTTCTACAATATCTCATCCTCCCGTGGGGGCCTCTGGAAATTCTTATTCCAGTGGCACCCCAAGAAATCCACGCTCCTCAGCAACAGGTGGGGACAAGGAATGCTCCCCTCTAATAACATGACAACTGTTTTTCTGTTCTATCTTCTCCACCAGATTTAAGAAGATCCTTTTCTTCTTTATCTTCACACCCCAATATGCAGCCCAGTGCCCATTGCAGAGTAGAAGCTCAACAATTGATCATTGAAGTGAACTCAGTGAAAGGTTTTTGGAATAGTTGAAAGATCCCAGAAAAGTCTCTGGCCACACCGTCAGAGTCTCTCTGTGATTCTGCCTGTGGGAAAATGGGGGGCCAAAGTCTCAGGTACCTTCTTCTCCTGGCCTGTGGAGAAGCATAACTTCTCAATTTCTAACTTCATCCATCCCCCTGGCCCCACAATCATTCCTCCCCCCAAAGGCAGATCCAAAACAAACGATGTTAATAGTAGCAAAGCGAGGTCAGCAGCACCCCAAATCCACATCAGTGATCACCATAACCCTATGAGGAAAGTCATAATTAGTCCCATTTTACAGCTGAGGCAACTGAGGCCAGGTGTAGTTCAATGATATGCCTGAAAGCACACAACTTGAGCGTCAGGGCCTGGGGTTTTGTTTATTTACTACTAGAGGCCTGGTGCACAAAATTCGTGCACGGGGTGGGGGGGGGCAGTGTCCCTCAGCCTGGCCTGCACCCTCTCCAACCTGGGACATCCCTCTCACCGCTGGCTCCTAACCACTCGCCTGCCTGCCTGCCTGATTGCCCCTAACTGCTTCTGCCTGCCAGTCTGATCGCCCCCTAACTGCTCCCCTGCCGGTCTGATTGAAGCCTAACTGCTCCCCTACTGGCTTGATCGCCCCCAAATGCCCTCTCCTGCCTTGACCCACCTCCTCCGCCAGGACCTGCCTCCTCTGCACCGCACAGAGCCGCGGGACCCCCAGGCCTCACCGCATGGAGTGGCCGCAGGGACCCGCCTCCACTGTGCACACAGCCATCTTGTGACGGCCATCTTGTGATGACGTGAGGGCGTATGCCACCCAGACTATTATTAGTATAGATGTGCCAGTCCCCAGATCTGAAGCCGTATAAATCTTAACTCATAGGATCCTCATAACATCCCTATGAGGTATGTATTGTTGTCACTCCCACTTTAGAGATGAAGAAACTGAGACTGAGAGAGTTTAGGTCATTAGCCTAAGGTCACGGGGCTGGTGTTGGTGGAGCAGGATTTGAGCCAGGGTAGTCTGGGTTCACCCTCTTGACCTCTCTGCTCCGTATCCTTCCTTTTGGATATCCTCTGAAAGCCCTGTCTTCAGCGTGTCTAAGCATAAGAACACCCAGCTCACAGGGCGGTTGTGATGATGAGATCTAATACGCGTGGGCATCTGGAGCGCAGTAGTAGATACCCAGGAAGAAGAGGTAATAATGTTTGTTCCTCTCCAGAGCCTCAGCTGACAATTGCAGCAACTGGCCACCAGGGGGAAGTCACGCACTGAGGACCGAAGCCCTTCCCAGGGACCCGGTTGACTGTTCAATGGTTAGGGATTCTGCTGGGCCCTTTTTTCCCTGTGCCCAACCCTGGGACCAAGGACATACCTAGCCAGCGCTGAACCTCTTAGAACTGACCTTATTGCAATGGAAATGGGTCCTAAACGCATCCAAGGCCCCTTTGCCAACAACAGTTCTGGGACTGGGGGATGTGGGGGAGGATGTATGATGAGGGGAGCCCAGCTGTGTCCTATTTGGTGGTGGTGTGTGGCGGGGGGAGGAGTGGCAATTATCAGCCATGCCCCTTCTGCTGGAGGCTGGGTTCCTGGAGCCACAGCTGCAGGGTGGAGGGGGACAGGGAGGGCTTTGGAATTGTCTCCCTATGGGTTCCCATGGTTACAGATTGATGCAGGCAGCCCACTAGGCTGGGTCCTTTATCTGTATTGTCTCCTGGAGAAACAATGGGCTCTGGGGTTGGGGGGGGGGGTGCTCCATACAGATCACTGCTGCAGCAGGGGCCTTGTGTGTCCCGCTCTGTGAATCCCTGACCCTGTGCTGGGGCTGAGAGATGGGGGCGTGGGGGTCAGCCTCGGTAATCGCTTCTTGCATTAGGGTACATTACTATTGCAGAGACTCTGAAAGGCCCCTCTTTCTGAGGCCCCAAAACAGCAGAGCTGCGGAGGCCTCAGGGTAGTAAGTAAAACGCCCATTTTGGGGTCAGCCCTGATCAAATCGTGATTCTGTCCCTTACTGCTGTCTGACTTGGGCAAATTATTTTGCCTGTGCAAATCCCAGTTTCCTCATTTTGAAAATGGGGACAACGCCTGCTTTACAAAATCACTGGGAGCGCCAAGCACAAAGCCTGGTGTCAAGATGCTCAGAGTCCCTAGACTCAGGCAGGCTCATGGCATGTTTGGGATCACATGCCTGGTTCTGTCATTCACTCTGCGGCCTTAACAAGGCCTTCAATTCGCTGGGCCTTAGCTGCCCCATCTGTGACTTGGGGACTTTGAAAGGTTTATACAAGATTTAATAAGATGATATAAGAAAATGCTTGGAAAAACAGAAATCAAACCATTGACACATAACCCTGTGTTCCAGGACTTGTATCTACTTGGAATATGCAACACATAATTACAGGGGGTGGGCATGTGGCATTTGGGGGAGTTGAATCTTGGGTGCTATGGCAGATAAGGGAGATTTTCTGAAGGAGGCAGGACTTGGAGGGCCTCTGAATTGGGGAATTACTCCAGAAAGACCTGCCACCTTGTGCCGAAAGGAAAAAAATGGTTAAGGGACTCGGCTCTCTGCTGCCCAGTTTAATCATCTTGCCCTGTTGCCACCATCTTCTCCGAGGGAAGGGTGTGTATAGATGGGAGAGGAGTAAGGGAAAGTCACTGTCATTTATGCCACACATTTCCATGAGGCAAGTTGATCATTAGCCCCATTTTAAAAATAAAGAAACTAAAGATTGCTCTTATTGTTACTCCTCTGGACTGGCCAGACAATGTATAAGACCCAAGAATAAAATAAATTTGTCTCCAAAATTTAAAAAATAAAAATAAACACACAAAAGGAATTCATTTGCTTGTGGTATGGAAGGCAGAACTTGCCCAAGAGAAAGTAAAACAGCTGCTTCACCTTTAATTAATCAGCAGAGGGAACCAAACATTTTTAAATGTCTATCACTCACCTTTCCATTAAATGCACTTAGCTCAGAGCTCCACACACAGTTAAGTGTTCAAGAAATAAAAGTTCTTATCACTATCACCATATCACCATTACTATTAAACTTATTACTACACATTCAATGCTGAGGATACAAAGGCTCATAAAACTCCTTCCTGTCTTTGAGGACTTCTGCCTAGTGAGAGGGAAGGGGGGGTGGGGGTGCAAAAACATAATCTCTTACACTTGTTCAACTTTACAGTTTACAAAGCCCTTTTACATACACCATCTCATGAATTCTCAAAACCACCTTGTAAGGAAGGTATTTTCCCATTTTAGAGATAAGGAAACTGAGGCCAAAGGACTCCAATGACTTGCCCAGACATTGTAAAATATGAATAAAACCATGAAATGAAATAATTTTAGAAGGAAAAAACCCCCACCTTTATTGGAGTAATAGATGTGTTATAAAGCAATAGAGTATATGGATTATGTAAGGCACAGAGACCATCGCCCTGTTTTACTAAAGAATCTAGAAAAGATAGCTTTTACAGAACTATAAAACCAGCCAGGCTTTTAAGAGCTCTCATGTATGGAGCAATGACTATGTGCCTGGAACTTATTTTTTAATATCTTTTTATTGATTTCAGAGAGGGAGAGAGAGATAGAAACATCAATGATGAGAATCATCTATCGGCTGATCGGCTGCCTCCTGCACACCCACACTGGGGATCAAGCCTACAACCCGGGTATCTGCCCTGACCGGGAATCGACCTGTGATCTCCTGGTTCATAGGTCGATGCTCAACCACTGAGCCACACCGGCCAGGCTGTGCCTTGCACTTCTATGTGTTTCTCTAATGCTCACAAAAATGCTGCAAGGTAGACATGGTCAGCTGCCTTTCACAGATGAGAAGCCAAGGCTCAGAGAGGTGAAACTATGTGCCCAGGGTTGCACAGTAAGGAGGGGAGAGCGTCAGGGCTGGGACCCGGCCTCTGACACTCAGGTGAAGAGCTAGAGCCAGGACTTCCTCCCCCGTCAGTTTTGCCAAGGACTACGCTCCTGCTGAGAGGTGAGCACCTTTCTTGCCTCACTCCACAGAGCATGAGGAGTGGGAGGAAGAGTGCAGGCAGTTCTCCAAGGCAAGAGAGCTTGTTTCAGCCCATTTGGGAAGCAGCATAGCGTAGCACGGCCTTCAAAGTGTGTGCCTCTGTGCGTATGTGCATGCACATGCACACGTGTGACTGTGTGAGAAGTTGGCTGGGTGCCGGGTCTCACAAAGCCATGTGATAAAAATCTGTACATCTTCCTGAGATGTCAATTTTACTAAAAAAAGAAAAGAGAGAGAGAGAGAATCATGGTTTTATATTAAAGCACAGATGGCTATAGAAGGTCTGAGAACACAAAATGCTAAGAGAATGAATGACAACTGGCATTTGGGGGTCGCTATCATGTGCTAAACACTAGTCTAAGAGCTTCATATGTTAATTAATTCAGTCCTCACAACAACTGTCTGTGGCAGAGACTTTTATTACCCCCATTTTATAGATGCAGACACTGAGGACAAAAGAAGTTATGTAACTTGTCCAAGTTCACACAGCTAGTAAGTAGAGGAGTTTGGGCACACACAGACATTTCAATAGCCAATATTAGAACACCTATATTATCCATTGTTTATCCGGTTGAAAGTTTACAAACAGATTTGGGCTGAGAATGATGAGGAAGCAGCCGCCTGACTTCCTCGTGATACAATTATAAGGGCTACCAATTACTAGCAGCTCACCTGCGCCAGGTTCTCTACCTCTGTTGTCTTCATTCCTACAACAACTCTATAAACAGTTGCTATTTGGAGTTTTCCAGATGAAACACTGAGGCTCAGAAAGCTGTTCAGACAGCTCTGAAGTGGCAGAGACAGATCTGAGCACAGGGTCTGTCTGATCACAAAGCTGCCGCTCGTGCCCATGATTGTACCATCTCTGGCCTCCAGGTCCTCTGGCCTCTGGGTCACCCACTCCCACCCCCCATTCTCTTCTAGATGGGGGTGCTTTCATGAGTGAGCTGGTTCTGCATCAGGCTGAGCCTGGGCAGACTCCCAGGTCTCAAGCTCTGTCCTTCCACCAGCTGATAACACACTTGCCATGAAGTAATGACAAATCCCAATAATGAGAAGGTAGCAGCTGGGCCCTGGCTGGGAGCACTGTGCGGGAATCTTTCCACATGACATTGGATGAGTCACTTCCTCACTCTGGTACTCAGTTTCTCCATCTGTGAAATAGGAAGAGCTGTGACTTACTGAGTGCCGGCCACATGCGGGCAGCCTTCTAGGTGCTTGACATCAGTTCCTCACTAAATCCTCACTCTGTGGACAGGTTCCAGGCAGTATTATTGGGGGGAAGGGGAGACTGAGGCTCAGAGGGGTGAAGAGTTTGCCACGGCAGCGGAGCCTGGGAGTGCAGGCCATGCCCCCCACCCCCTTTCGTCCTGTGCTATTTCTCAAGGCACCAGGCTGTCCTGGGTGCGGCTGAAAGGGCTCCGAGGAGCACAGATGCTGGCCAGGCCACTCTGAGGTGCTGTGACTGGATTATGCCAACAACACTGAGGAAGGAATTATGTTAGGAATCTGACAATGATGCCCAGCCAGCTCCATAGTTGTAGGAATGAAGTTGGGGTCACACAGCCAGCACCTACCAAGTGCCAGGTGCTTTACATATGTCCTCTCATTTAATCCCCACTGCAAATCATGTGAGGCTCGGACCGTTAGTAACTTACCTGAGGTGGCATAGCTGATGCGGGACAAAGCTAGAATTTCCATCGGCATCTCTCTGACTCTCAGACTCACAGAAAGTTCCAGGAGGGCTGCAGTGGCTAGGACAGGCCAACTCTGTATGACCCATCGGTTTGTACGGAGTGTTAAATGAGCAGCAGACGGCAACAGCTCTGAATGTGCAGGCTGTGTTGGAGACCTGGGCTCTGACACTTACTCCAGGGTGACCTTTGGTGGTCCCTTCATATCTGTGACCTCACAGGGGTGAAATGGAGGCAGCCCCCCACCCCACCGCACCCGCCCTGTTACCAAATAGACACTTTCTTGCCACTCACTTTGTATACGGAGTCAAATCTGTAGTGGAAAATATAATTGATAGAATACAGGTCCAACATTTAGGTCCCGGGAGGTCCGTCTGGATGAATCCTCAATGGAAGCTGGGATCAACCCTTCACACATTTGGACCCACAGCAAACCCTGCCAAGGGCCCCTGGTATGACTCAGGGTATGTGGGGTGGGGTGGGGGGTGGGAGTTGTCTGTCCTGATGGTCCCCAAGTCTTCATCTCCTCCTGCATAACTTAGAGGTCCCATATCCCAGTCTTGAACACCCCTTTCTCCCTCTCCCCCCTTTTTAAAGACTAGAGGCGGCAGAGGCTGAAAACAAAACGACGTCTAGGAAGAACCTGGGTCAGGGAGTGGGCGGGTTATCTGGGGAGTCTGCTGCGCCTTAGGTACCCTCATTGCCACACAACACACACTCAGCCCCAAACCAACCGACTGCCAGCTGGCCAGCGACCACCTCGATTTAGGATAATGAGTTCCATATGTTTCCATAAGAAACCAGCTAAGCTTTTCCCCAGCAGTTCTTAAAAAGTGTTTTCTCCCCTCCCAGGCTTCCAAACTCATGCTTGGCCACCCTTGTTTCATTTACTCCTAATGAGAAGGGGAGGGAGGGAGGGAGGGGGCTGGGTGGCAATGACAAGGAGACAATGCCTGGCTTAGGGAATCTCCATTCCCTGCCTCCACTTTTCCAGAGCCTCAGGGGGAGGGGCCGTGCAGCCCACCAGCCCTTGCAGTCCCTCTGTGAGAGCTGTGGGTGAGGCCTCCGCTCTGCCTTCTATCTCTAACGGGGAATAACGACCCCTGCTCAGGGGAGGCAGGGTATCACGGGAAGCCAGGAGGCGTGGGTTTTAGTCCTCCCGGGACTAACTTGCTGTGTGTCCCTGACTAGGCTCCTTCCCCTCTCCGATCACACTTAGGACCCCTAAGGGCCCTCCCATCCCGGACAGACTTTAGATTTATGAACAAATGACAAGGGAAAAGGAAGGGCACTACTTCACTGTTAAATATGGGTGGCTCCAGGCTTGGGTCCGGGGAAGCCCAAGGTCTCCGGTGTTACTGCCAGTCTAGGCTCGCTTTAGCCACAATCTGGCCCAAGGCAGGAGCAGAATAGTGTTGAGGAGCAGAGGGAGGGTCCCCGGATGGCAGGTCAGCTCCACCACCGCTTCGGTGATGCAGGGGGAGACTATGGAGGATGTGCTACAGCGCCCCCCTCCCCCTTATGGGTTGTCAAAGGAAACCCCCAAATCCTGGTCTCAGGGTGACTTACTACCCTGATCCAGACCGTCCACTGACCCTACCCAAAGACTGACTCACTAACCTTGGCCACTGAAGCTACTCAGACTAACCCTCACACCCTATTAACCCTGGCCACAGACTGACTGCTGCCCACACTTACCCCCGAACTCCGCCTCAGTCAGGCTGAACCCCAACTCTGGCCCTCACTCTTTCAGAATGACCCCTGATTTTGGTCACAAACCGGCCCCCCGGCCCAGCCACTAACTGACTCCTAACAGGAGAAATAATCAGATAGCAATTAAATCCTAAACTCTATGAGTGCAATAGGACCTCAGAGAGAGGAGACCGAGGCGGGTGGGGAGGGAGGTCGGGGTGGGGAGCAGAGGCTTCCCGCAGGACCCCCGTGGGCCTCGGCCACACTCAGGAAGGTCAGAGAGGCCGTGTGCGGGGCACGTCGCAGGCGCTCGAGGAATGCGAGTTGCCTGACCGAAGGAAGGAAGGAACGGGGTGCGATCCAGGGCCGCCGCTCGGCCTGGGCAAAGCTGCAAAACTGCCGAGGCAGGAAGCAGGGTGGGGGCGCGCCGAGGCTGCAGCGGCCCGGGCGCAGCTGGGGGCAGCGGGAGAGCAGTTGGGTCAGCGACTCCGCTGGGTGGGGGGCCCCCCAGGCTGGGAGGCTGGGAACCGGGAGGCCACGCTGCTGGCAGAGCGGCGGGGGCGCCGCGAGACTCCGGATGGGCTGGGAGCCCCGCCCGCAAGCTGCGGAGGGAGCCGGAGCCAGAGCGGAGCCAGAGCTCAGACATCCGGGCGCCAGCGAACACCTGCGAGCGGCCCCCAGGGCCCGCGGGGGGAGCGCGGTCCCCGGGCCGGGGGCGGACCGGGGGGCGGGGCCGCTGGGCTCGGCTCGGGGCCACGTGGCCGAGGCTCCGCCCCTGCCCGCCTGCGAGCAGCCCTCCGTGCCGAGTGGCTCTCTTCTTGCTGGGCAGGGAGCGGCCGGAGGGGACCCTGAGCAGCATCGCTGAGGGAAGGAGCGACAGGAGGTTTTAGGGTGTAGCCTGGGGAATGGAGAAGAGTGGTGGCTGTGAGAGGTGGTGAGGCCTGGGAGACAGATAATTGAAGGTTGTCCAGCGCATCCCCGGCTCGGAGGAGCTCTATAAATGGCCTTCTCCAGTGGGCACCACCATGTCCCGTGTCACAGACATGGATTCGAACCCCTGTCTTGTGGCTTAAGAGCTATGTGGACGCGGGCAAGTTACTTTGCCTGTTCCAAGTCTGTTCTTTTGTATGTTTTGTGTGGGTGTTTGGTTGGGCTTTTTTTACAAAGTAAAAATTTCTTCCAAATGTCCGCATATCAGAGCTGCTGCACGTTAAGACACGCAATTAAGAGTGAACTTTGTATTTCAGAGAGCCTGGTAGATGCTGTAGGCGTGTTATCTTTCATATGAACCAAAACCTGCAAGGGCGGTAGCATCATCCTTTTACAAATGAAAAGGAGGCCTAGGGTGGTCTTAGGTCTTTTGTTCCGCAAGCACCCTCTGGAGACCAAGTCTGTGCCAGGCCCAGGGGATGGTGAGGGCAAAGAGCTGGCCTGGAGCAGAGGCGAGAACATGGCTTTGAAGCTAGATGGAGATGGGTTTACAAATCCTTGCTGTGTGACCTGGATCAAGTTATTCAGCCTCTTTGGGTCTGTTTTCTCTGTAAAGTGGAAATAATGATGCTTTTATGGATTTTGATAAGGATTAGAAAAATTTTAAGATAAAACAGAGCCTGGCACTTGGTAGGCACTGCATAGGTGATTATGACAGAAGACACTACGCTCAGCGTTTTCTGACCTTAGGGCTAAATTGCTTTCACTCTCTAAGGACTAATGAATTGGTGTGCTGGTTTCAGCTTTTGTCTCAGCCACCTGAACAGCTCAGTCTCAGCAGACCTAACAGGCAATTTCCTTGGAATTAGCTTAATAATACCTTGTAGGTGTGTGATGCATTTCAAAGAACTTTCCCACCATTATCTTCTGTCCAGGGAGGCAGCATTAAAAGAACCACCAGCTGCTGGGCAAGGGAGGAGAGAGGCTTAGAGAGGTGAAGTGGCTTGCTCTTTCTAGCATTCCACAGCCCCAAACTTCTGAGCAAGCAGGAAGCTGCATACTGGGGCAAAAAAAGGTACAGAATGCTGAGTTCAGTGCCTGGCTCTACTGCAATTAATGGTGTAATGTGTCCTCAAGATCAGCAAGTTTATACAGATGTGAAAACTGAGGCTCAGTTATATAGCCAGTATGTGGCAGAGCAAATATTTGCACCCTGGTGTGGCTGTCTCCAGAGCCAGTACAGCACTGGAGCCCATTAGTTGGGCTCTACCCAACTAATGATCCAAGGTAGACAGACCCAGCCTGGGTCTTGTACCTCTCCTTTTGAGGTAAGAGTTCCTCATATGAAGACTGAGGGCTTCCCAGGGGATTGGAGATCTGCTATTGCTCTGCAAAGTTGTATGTGTTTTATGTTCTGAAGCGTGTTCATACCTTCCATCAGATCATCAGAGGAGACCAGAAAACAGGTTGAGAACCACTGGTTGGCTGGGAGGATGGCTGGCAAAGACAGAGTGATTGCCTCCCCACCACATGCCCCTGTTCACCCCTGAAAGCTCACCAGGGTTAAGGCGTTAATGGGCGGTGATGACGTGAGCTGTTTGTTATGAAATATTGAACTAATTCATGCCAGCAGCCAACACACAGATGACATCATATCATAAACGGGAATCTAGTGAGGCCAGATGCCTGTGGAACCCACCTGGGGAGCTGCCAGGTAGGGGGCAAAGGGGCATGGGTTGGGGGCCTGGCCCGGTGGAATATCCAGTCTCAGGCCCTGCTCCTGTCACCATGTTAGTCACTGTACTTAAGATTAAAATTCCATCTCTGCCTCTCAAGGGGCTGTGATAGTCTGGCTCCGACCCATTATCCATTGAACCTCAGTTTCTCCATTTCTGAAATAGGAATAAAGATGCTTGCTCTCAGAGAAGGCTCCCAATGCAGGTGTTTGGGAAGGGAATGCCAGAAGGAATGAGGCTGGAGGGCCTCTTTATCCAATTCCCAGTTCAGGGTCAAAGTCTCCAACTACCTGATGGTAGAGGAGAGACTGGTGCATTTCCCAACCAGCTCCAGAAATCCTGATCAGGATGTTTGGGGACTTGAGGGAAGAAACCCCTCTCCCTTGTCTCCCAATTTGGGAAGCCCAAGAGGAAGCCAAACCAGAGCGCATGAGGAGGGAAGTGAAACCAGACCCAGTGGCCCGTTTGTTCATCTCTGAAGTGGGTCTGTGAAGCACCACCTGCTTGGTCACCAGGTGAGGCTCTGCTCTTCCACATCCCCTGCTAGAAAGGCGTGAATAAGTAATGGATTGAAGGCCACAGGCATCTGCCTCTGTAGCACAAAACCCCAAGGGACTTAACTGGGACCGCAGACCTGAGTTCTATCCTGAGCTCCCAACTTGCTGGGTGATCTAGTGCTGGGTCACAGCCCCTCTTCGGCCATCCCTCATCTGTCAAGTGAGGAGCCAGGGGCCCAGGATAGTCTCTGCACCCTCAATGAATGTAGAGCTGCCGCCCTGAACCCTTATACTATTTCCCCTCCACCCCACTGTTAGCTGCGAATTTTCCCATCTCTCTTTTAAGAGAATAAATGCTTTTCCCAGGCTCCAGGAACATTTATTTAACCTAAATTCAGCCTTGTGAGAATGTTAGCACTGATGGAATCAAACTATATACACAAGTGTTTAAAAACCGTTTATTATGCAAAATGTTAACTTTTATAAAAAGTTTAATAACATACATCGCATGGTTACAGAAAGTCACCTTCCTGCAAAAAAGGTACAAAAGCTATATACTCTATTATAGAGTTCATAATCAGGGCAACAGAGCCTTTTTCCGAGACCAGAAGACCAGCTCTACTGCTGGCCTTGGCAGAGTTTGGAGCAGCCACTCTTCCCCACCACACACCCCTCCACACTGACAGTCTTTAGAACTTGGGGGTGGGGTGGGGCTGGGTGACGTTGCCCAGTCGGTGCCCAGAGCTTGCTCTGGCTCTTTAGGCCACCTAAGTTCACAGTCCTTCGCTCCCGGGCACCAGGTCCAGCCTCGAGGCAGGGGTTTGGGAAGTGAAGTGGGCAGGGAGAGGCTGGGGTCCATCCATGCCCTTGGGCTTCCGGCCACAGAGTCCTGGGGTCCCAGGCGGAACGGGCGCCAGCACCTGCGTTCTGGGTGGGGGAGGAAAAAAGACCAGAGAGCCGTCAGTTTCCGCCGAGCGCGCCGAGGCGGGGGCCGTCCGCAGACTGGCCGGCGCCAGGGAGGAAACTTGGTCTCTACCTCCAGCTGATAACTCCGCGCCCCACGCTACCCCCACCCAGTTGGCGCCAAAGGACCACAGGCGGAGCTTGCACCACCCCTCCCTCTTGGAATTGACACTAGTTGGGAGGGCTCCCTTTACGACTCCAAACTACTAACTGAACGCCTATTTTATTTAGTCGGACTTGCGCGTCCTTTCTTGGATCTTTGGCCACTGAGGGAGGGCAATAGCAACGTGCGTTTAAGGTTGAAACGCACACAGGGGTGAAAATTGGTTCCGTCATTCATTTGATGTGACCACGGTCAAGTTACTTGCCCCTCTCTGGCCTTGGGTTCTCTAAACAGAGAGCGTATAGTCCCTTAAAAGGCCTTCCAGTTCCAAGATTTACTGTTCAATCAGCACCGCGCCCCCATCCCCACAACTCCCGAGAAGGTGTGAATACTCACCTGGAGGCGCCAGGACGGCCAGGTCAGTGGCACAAGCTCCTCTTGTCGTTGGAGATCACAAGTTCCGGAGAGAGGTCCGCTGTCTGAGAGAAAAAAAAAAGAGGTAAAAGTTAAGCATGGCACTTGGGACTTCGAGGGGTCCAGCAGCATCCCAGCCCTCGACCTCAGCCCTATCCCTGCTCCCGAGCACGCCCACGCATACCTGGATGGGAAGATGCGGGCCGTCTGGGGGTCCAGGGGCGGGCTCGGCCAGGACCACCTGCAGGTCGAGGATGTAGTCGATGACACGCTGCAGGATTTCCACCTGGCTAAGCTGAGTGCCTCGCGGGACTCCGGGTACCAGCTCCCGCAGGCGCGAGTAGCAGTGGTTCATGTCGTCCAGCAGACTCAGCGGCTCCTCGGCTGCCGGGCCCTTGCCGCGGCCCCGCGCGATGGCTAGGCTTCGTTCCGACAGGCAGCACACCGCCTCGTAGCAGCCACGCACCGGGCTTAACGCCTTCATGTTGAGGAATGAGGTTGGAAGTGCCCAAGGTCGGATAAGCCGAAGAAATTCCTACAGCAGCTTGCTCTGTGTGGACGCTCGCCGCGGCCGGTACTTATAGAGCCTGCCTAGAAGGCACGCCCCTTTATGCAAAACAGTCCGCCGAGGCCCCTCCTCCGCCGACCCTGGGCGTTCACAACGCGGTTAAATTGCAAACAGGCTTTCTTCGGCTGGTCTGACGCCGAATACCGCGGAGTCGTGGATTCAAAGAATGAGGAAGCGCTGATACTGGGGAGAGGCGGGCCTCATTGCCAGCAAGGATTTCAAAAATCACTTAAAACCATTAACTTTAAGAATTTGCCTTTTCCTGGCAGCGCCTCAGACTCTTTGAGCTCCCCTGCCCCCCTGCCAGTCCACCCACAGCCCAACACTACTTCGAACCCACAGTTCTTCCGAGGTCATAAATCCCTGAACAGCAAAGAAGCTTTTCTTTCTTTCTTTCTTTTTAAAGCAAAAGATTTTTCAAGGGAAACTTGTAAGGAATTAGTGCCGCCTTGTTCCCCAATTTGCTGTTGTCTGACCTCCAGACTCACTGGCGTCAGGAATTATCTTGTGACCAGAGGGGAAAAAAATTAATTGCGGTGAAGCTGAGGTTACAATGAAGAAAACAGATTTGGGCTAGGCGCTGAGATTACAGAAGGAGGAGGGAGAAGGGGTTTGAGCAAAAAACACTATTTGAGCAACAGGGGGGGAGAAAAAGAAGGGGGGGAAAAAGCCTGAATCCATGTTTTTTGCCTGGGGAAGGAAAAGAGCTCCCATCTTCTGGCCCCATGCACTCCATAAGGAGCCAAATATATGCCTAGTTATGTGTTGGAAGTGAGTTTGAATAGAATTTTGGACAGGGTTTTGAATAGTGTGTGTGTGTGTGTGTGTGTGTGTGTGTGTGTGTGTGACAGAAGGGATGATTTCCATATAACCTTTTAGGAGCCCCCCATGGAGTCAGCAAGAATCTCTTAACTCTTGCTTCCTCCTTTCTCCCCACTCTCCAAAAAGCTCTATGCAATGCAGAAAACAATAGTTTGGTGATACCATAAGCTCTGTTGTCTATCCCTTTCTGCTATGGAAAGGCAAGCCACCTGGACTTGATTATTCTAGGCCTTGCTAAAAGAGCTCCAGCTCTATCTGAGAGCCCAGGAAAGGAACCAGAGGACAGGCAAGTTAAGCTCTGTATTGCAAAAGGACATTCCATCCAGGATTCTTTGCTCGTCTTCTTATCACTTCCCAAAACTTTTGGGAATTTGCAGCCTTAAAATGCAGGTTTCCATCTTGACACTGACCAAGTGGGATCCCCCAATGGTTGCTTCCTTAACCATTTGGAAGCAGTGGCTTCTGCTCTCAAGAATGTCACAATTTGGGGAGACAAGATTAACACAGGAAGCAATTAAGAGTTCTATAGTATGTGGCACTGATTAACAGGACAATGAAAGCTGAGAGCTAGGAGAGTCTCAAAAGAGTCATAGTAAAAAGGACATGGGACTGGATATCAGGAGCCTTAGGTTCAATATCCCAGCCCTGCCAAAAATTTGTCATGTGATCTTGAACAAGTCCAGCTACTCTAGCCTCATTTGCCTTATGAATAAAAGGGGGAGATGGTGCTAAGTGTTTATTTTAAATTCTTTCCAACTCTAGAAGTCTAAGGCTTTATGATTTGGGGCGGGCAGGTGTGGAGTGATAAAGGGTACAGAGAAGGGCTATAAAGCATGTCCAGTGTCACACCACAAATAATGGCAGAGCCAGACCTGAAGTCTTGCTCTTTGCTGTCATACCACAGGGCTTGTATGCCAAGAAAGATCTTTGAAAGATATGAATATTTTCAAGGTTAGCCTCTTTAATATAAGAAAAAGGAGGAAAATAACCAGTGAATGGACAAATCAATCTATATATACTTACAGACATGAAATGAAGAGCATGTCAGCTATTTGGTCATAGAAAGGGAAAATGGTGGCTATGGAAATTCCTGAATGACCAAATAGAAAGCCCCTTTCTTTTCTATCATGCAGATTTCCGTGGTTTGTGCAAAATGGCAAAGCCCAGGAGGTTCTGGAAAAATCATGGTCTTCAGGGGCAGGCAGATTTATGTTCAAATCCCCATTGGCTTTTACTAATGATGTGAACTTTGGGTAGGTCACTTCTCTGAGCCTCAATTTCTAATTTATAAAATTGACCTAATTAGACCAACCTCATTCCTTTCAACAAATAATGGTTGAATGCCTCTTCTCTGAGAGGCGCTTGGCATGCTCTCTCCATCAGATCTGCTAGTCTCCTTGGTGCCTGGGGACTCAGTATGGGCCAGGTGTGTGGTAGGTGCACGGTCCACAGGTCCTCACAGGTTCTCCTCAGGCTTGTAAAGCCATTTGCAAAACACCTTCACATTTATTATTTCCCAAGATGCTTTCAGACTGAAATGCCTTTGGGCTGTGTGACATAAGGCAAGAGAGGGATGCAGTGGGGGAAGCAAGCTGAATTCTGTCCTGGCCATGCCCATTACTTGCAGTGTGGCCCTAGATGTATTTCCTTCCTTCCTGGGCCTCACTTTTTGTAAAATTGGGGGTGGGGGGAGCAAATGACCTCTAAGGGTCCTTCCAATCAAACATTCTAATTCTGAACAAGCAGGTTAAGGTTGGAACACTGAATGAAGTTTGAACCCCAAAGACTTCTTGTTCCCAACAGCAGACTGGAGGGCTAGCTCAGGCCTTCTGCAACTTGTTTAGCGGTGGCGGGGCCTCAGCCTCTTATTCCAAATGTCTCTGAACTTTCTGTTCCCAGTTCTGCTTCTTTTACCAGCTTTTTCCCCCCTCTTGCATTTTTTATTTTTATGAAAGGATGTCATTAAGGCTTTTGTCTGCACTGTTTTTGTTTCAGAACTTTTCTCACAATCCTATTTTTTGTTGAGGAATCCGCTCCTTTGCCCAGCTGTGGGTCCCGGTCCCACAGCTGTGTTGATCTAAGACTCAGCCCCAGACAGCCTGGCGCCAGGGTGGGACGTCATGCGTTCACACAGGGATGCGTGTCCCAGGCAACCTTTCCTCGGGCAGTCACCGGCCGGCGACGGCCTCCCCCACCAATCAGCGTCCGACACCCGAGAAAGGGCGGAGTCTGCGCCGCCGGTCGGGGAGCGGCTTGTGAATCGCAGATGCTGAGAACTTGATAACGTTCCTTGAATTGGTGTCTTTTAAAGTCTCTCCCTCCCCCCTTTCTTTTCTTTCTTTGTTTATTCTCTTTCTTTCCACCGTCTTTATCTATATATGTATATAGTTTTTCGTAGTCATCATCTTCTTCCTTTTTTAACTATCTCCTCCCAGTGTCAGGAATTATTTTGTAAGCATTTCCAGGAACCGAATCTTCCTTTGCCAAAATTTAAAAGAGAGAGAGAGAGAGAGAGAGAAGAAAATCAGTGTTGTGCTCTCTGATTTTTTTTCTTTTTTGAAGCGTTGGCAGAACTATTAAGTTATACTGTTTTGTCTTTTAAATTTTTTAAAGTGGTGGGGGGTCTCTGAGCTGGTGATTTCAAAGCCAAAGTAATGATGATGAGAGTTGCAGATGTCTTTTTACCTAAACTGAGCTATCTATCTACCTATCTTTTTTTACCCCCCCCCCCCCCATTTATGTTGAAAGTGAGGATCAAGGAAATATCAGAAACTTGCCCAAGGTTACTTGGGATGTCAGCTGCCCACCTGTGGCCAAGCCCAGACCTCCTCCTCCTCTGGCTCCCTGTCCCCTCTGCCCTCTAACTCTCATTAGCATTAGAGTGGTCTGCTGTGGTCTCAACATCCCCAGACTGTGCATTTCCCAACATATACCTGTTTGCTCACAAAGTACCTGTAAAGGTTTGCTGGAAACTTCCTAGCTGTATACGTAGAATATATCCATACCTTCTCACCCCAGCAATGCTACGCCTCAAAGCACTGCTTGAGAGTAGTGCTACACAAGAAAGCACAGGAAATTCAGAAGCCAGGTCAGGCTCAAATCCTTGCATGGACTGCCTTCCCTCACTGTTCCTCAGTTGTCCCCTCTGAAAAATGGGGGGAGGAGAATAATATCCATCTTTCTCACAGCTGGGAGGGTCAAAAGGGACAAGGGATGGAAAGTGCTGTGGGAACTGTCATTATTTTTATGTGTTATGATGTAAAGTAGTCCCCTGCTGAGTGGGATAGATGGTGCCAGGTGAGTTTAATGGTTCCTCCTGGGTTTTCAGGAATCTGGGCCATACTGAGAAGGAGAGTGTGGGGAGCATCTGGAGCTCAGGCATGAGTCCTTATAGGGGTGGGGATGTCAGGGGCCTCCAAGATGGGCTACTCTACAGTTCAGAAATACTTGGTGCCATCATCATCATCATTATACTTTAGTGACTCTTAACTGTTTGCCACGTTCTATTTGCCTTCTCTCACATTATCTTATTTCATTGACCCATTTTATGGACAAGGAGACTGAGTTTCCAAGAGGTTAATGTGCTTGACCATGGTCTCAGAGCTAGTAAGTGGCAGATCTAGGGTTTGCAATCAGGTCTGCCTGTCCTCAAAGTATCCTCTTTTGTGCCCATGCTGTTTGTTTTTTTTTAATTTTTTTAATTTTTTTAAATTGATTTTTAGAGAGAGAAAAACATCAAAACAGATTTGTTATTCCACTTACTTATGAATTCATTGGTTGATTCTTGTATGTGCCTTGTACAGGATCGAACCCAGAACCTTGGCATATTGGGACAATGCTCTAACCAACTAAGCTACTTGGCCAGGGCCAGGGCCAACATTTTTTTTTTTTTTTTTTTTTTTTTTAATGCAGAGACTCAAAGAAAGTTGAAGTAACGAACCCCTTGCTTCAGCTGGTAGGCAGTGACCATGGAATGTGCAGGAGCTAGCTTGGCATCTGGGGTGGGGTGGGGGTTGGCCACCCATAGGGAAGTAAGAAGGGGGTTTATTTTCTGAGACCCTATCCTGTGCTGGTGCTTTATACATTCTATCTTGTATTATCTTCTCTAGAGTCTTTAGGGGTAGGTATTATTATGAAGTTCATATATACTGAAGTTCAAAGAGATTTTTCCACACAGCTGGTAGGGAAAAAACTCCAACAATCAACATTTGAACCCAGGCCTGTGGCTGAAACATTGACACATACAAGGATGGAGACTTGACATCCAAACTGCACAGTATCCAGACACACAAGGACTAGTTTCCTCGCCCTAGGAGGAAACTAGGACACACCAGACAGCCTCCTTTCTCTGTTAAAGGAAAAGTTTGGAATTTCTAGACTCTGGAAAGCATCAGTAGGTTACGTGAGAGTTTAACTCTAACTTAACAAGACTATATTGCTATAGAAAGTGGTCTTGCTATTTCCAAAGCACATACATTCATGGTTTCATTGAACACTCCCAAATACCCTAAGGAGCAGAGAGCTTGTCTCCCTGGTCTCAGTGTCAGTCTCAGTCAGTGTCAGTCAAGTCTTGTCTCCCTGGTCTCAGTGTCATGGTGCCTGGAAAATGTACTGAATTAGGTTCCACCACAGTCATCACTTTGGGGAGACCACTTAGAGGGGGATTTAAAACTCAAATCCAAGCCGGATGACTCTGATTGTGACTCTCAGGCATAGTGTTCTTTGCTGCAGACAAATGCTGACATTTGGATTTGGACTCCCACTAACAGGTTTTAGGAAACTCTTTAGAAAGATGATGGAGTCCAAGGCAAGAAAAGATGAAGGCAAAAAAAAAAAAAAAAAAGGGCCTTGGAAAGCAATGTTTACCCTGCCTAGATATTATCTTGTGTTGGCCTAGGTCCCAGCAGCAATTCAAAGGCTTGGAGGATAGTAGGTAGGGAGGTAGTGGGGAGAGATCTGGCCTGGGGACCCAGCTGACCCTGCCAGAGAGGAAAGGGCTCCTCCACCCCTAGCCTGGCCGGAACTCTGCAGTGAGTTCTGGGGCCTAAGCTGTCCTTAAATGTAATCATTACAGCGGCCAAGCATCAGCGAGCTTGTAAAGGATAATTTTTGCTGAGTGCCAACCAGGAGCCAGGCATCTCACGGGTATTATCTCCCTCAATCCTCATATCGATCGGAACAGAGCGGTGAGGTGACTTGCCTAAGGTCACACAGTGTGGAGAGGCAGGGCAGGGCTGCCTGAGTCCAGAGCTTGTGCTCTGCAGCCAGACTACCAACTGCAGGGAGAGAGGAAGCAAACGCTGGAGAATGGGACACTACTAAGGAGAAATTGGAGATGGAAGAAGAAATAGATTCATATGGGAACTCCATTTTGCTCTGATGGTGTCAAGCAGTGTGGGTGTGTGTGGGTGTGTGTGAGTCTCTGAGTGAGGGGTTCTTCTGTGTGTGTACCTCCCTCTCTGAGTGTGGAACCCTCCCTGAGGCCTGTGAGTGGGGTGTCTCCCCAAGTGCTGTGGCCCCCTGCCTGAGTGTATGACCTCCTCCGAGCGCGCTGCCTGGGTACCCGCTTTCAGTAAGCGCGCATCGTCCCCCAATCTCCGGGCCAGGTGCAGAACAGGGCCAAGAGGACAATGGGCTTGTGCGCCCGGGTGGCCTTTTCCTCCACTCCCTCACCCAACACGACCCTCCCCGCCCGCATCCCGCGCCCTAGAGTCCCCCACTCCGGCCCGGCACGACCCTCCCGGCCTTCCCCGCCCGCGCCCCGCGCCCCCCACCCCCGGCGGCCCCAGGCGCGCAGCTGCGGGACACACAATCGCGGCGCCCCCTTCCCGCCCCCCGCGCAGCCCCTCGCCCAACAAAAGCCGCTTTCTTTCCCCACAACAGATTAAAGACCAGGAGGGGGTGAAAAATAGCTGCTCCAGCCCTGGCGGGGGAGGGGCGCGGGAAAGCTGGGGCTTTGGGGCTCTTTGATGGCGAGTGTGTGGGAAACCCGGAGGAATGCGGCTGCTGGGACCGGCGCGGCGGGGCGAGCCGCCGGGAGGAGGGCCCACCGCCGGGACCCCGAGTCCCCCGCGGCCCCGGAGCCGCCCGGCCGCGCCCCCTGCTCGCCCAGCGTCTCCTCGTGCGCTGGTTCCCAGTCTCTCTCCCCACAGTCCGTTTTCTCAAACTCTGATTTCTCTATCTTCTTCCTATTTCGCTTCTAATTTTCCTTTTCGCGAGCCCCCTCTTTCTCTTTTTCTCATTTCTGTTCTCTCGGTCCGTCTCCGTCTCTTTATCTTGATCTAAACACCCATCCTTTATCTTCGCTCTTTGTCTCGGACACACTCCCTGCCTCTTTGTGCGTGCCTGTCTCGGCGGCTCCTGCGGCCGTTCTCCTCGCTGGCTCAGGGATGCGGCCGCATAGCGTCTCTGTCACTCTCCCTCCCTCCTGGTGAGGGCTGGGAAGAGGGCACCTGGAATGTGGGCGGTTTGTTTAAACATCCCTGGCTCTGCACACGTGTGAGCGCAGATGGGAGCTGGCAGGGAAAGTCTGCGGGGAGCCCAGAAAGCCCCAGGGAGACTTGGGGAGGCCTGGCCCCCTAGACCGGGGTTGAGTCGAAACAGGGGCTCTTGGAGGCCTCCAAGGGGTCAGAATTATTTTCGGCTCCGTTGAATTCAGTCTCTGAAAGGAATTCCTGGCCCAGGACCGGATGGTGGCCTTGGGACCCTGATGGGAAATGGGCTGGGTCTCCTGGGCCCCTCCTCTCTAGTCCTTGGGACCCGCAGGCTGGAGGGAGGGGGGCTGGTTCAAGACAAAGGGCTTCCAGGTGGCTGGGGGCAGGGACCATCCCTGCCAAGACAGCGAGGTACACGGGGGGAAGCTCAGCCTGGGATCCTGGAAACCAGGGTTTGCACTCGGCGCTGCCACTGACGGACAACCCTGGGCACGTCCTCCTCTTGGGGCATCAGTGTCCCCACCTGTAAAAGGAGGTCGTTGTTTAGATCAGCATTCGCCCTCAACCTTTTCTTCCACCCACAGATCCCAAGAACCGATTTATTCCAAATGTGTTGCTTATATTAATTAATCCGCCTTCTCGTTTTGTGTTTATAAAAGACAAGCATTCAGTCAGAGCTTCTGATTAGCATGATTCATTACCATGCAGAGCGGTTCTAATTCCAGCCAAAGACACCTCCCAGGGAGACCCCCCAAACCGTGGGTGCTTTACTCATCTGTGCAGCAAACTCCCATGGAAGACTTGCATTTGAATTCCGAATCTGCTGGTGTCCAGCTGTGTGACCTTGAGGAGGTCACAGCTTCCCTGTTTCCTTATCTGTAAAAAGGAGATATTCATAATATCCACCCTCCCGAACTGTGCTGAGCATTATGTCAGATAACAGGCATAAACGTGTAAGGAATAGCCTATGAACCAAGAGGTCATGGTACGATCCCCAGTGGGGGGGCTTGCAGGAGGCAGCCAATCAATGATTCTCCCTCCCCCATTGATGTTTCTATCCCTCTCTGCCTCTCCCTTCTTCTCTCTGAAATCAATAAAAACATTTAAAAAAATTGTAAGGAATGGGTACCTGATAAATAGCAACTTTAGCATGTTGGTGATCTATACAGTGATTTTCAACAGGTATGCTACAATGATTTTTAAAACATGTAATACCTGACTAGTTAGTTAGGGGCACTTACCGCTTTTTCCCTACATTGTCAAGTAAAAATAAGAATAACAGCCAGCACAACAATAGCCACCTGGTGTGAATAAATCAAAATTACAACTAAGTCATCAAAATTTGGAGTGTATTTTATTTTTATTTGAAAAAATACTTTAATTGCTTATAGAGAGAGAGGAAGTGAGAGGGAGGGAGAGACATCGGTTGATTGCCTCCCACGTGCAACCCGATTTGGAATCAAACCCACAGTCTGGGTATGTGCCCTGACTGGGATTCGAACTGGCAACCTCTGGTGTATGGGACAACACTCCCACCAACTGAGCCACACCAGCCAGGGCTGGCATGTGTTTTATTTATTTATTTATTTATTTATTTATTTATTTATTTATTTATTTATTTTAAAAGCAGAAAATGTACTTTAATTTCTAGAGCCCCCCTTAATTTTATGGGTAATGAAATAGCCTTCTTAGCTAGTTTTGCATGTGCATAGCTCCAGTTACATTACATGGCATCCAGAAATACAAAGAAATTGCACCTCTCTTACTAGTCTAGGTGAGGACGATCCACTGGCGTGTTTTATACATCAGCACATCTCCGGAGGTTCAGACTAGCCACATTTCAAGTGCTCAATAGCCATATATGGCTAGTGGTTACTAATTGGACAGTGCTGATCTAGTTAGTTGGGAAGCCAAGACAGACCTTAGGAAAGGACATCGGAGCTCAGTCTTGAAGGCCAGGTGGGATTTTAACACATGAAGTCAGGAGGAAGGGAGAGGACAGAGAATGGTGTGGGCAAAGATGTTGATCAACTTGGTTGGGCAGAAGCTAGAGCGTGGGGTGGATGCTAGCGAAGACTGGATAAGTAGCTGGAGGTAGGGTTTGTGGAGAGCCTTGAATACCAGGCTAAGAGCACACAGAATGTGGGCATTAACTCTTCAGAGTGACTGTCTCTTTGAGATCTCTCTTTTCAGGAAAGGAGGCAGCAGTACTGTGGGTACTAACCACCATTTATTGAAGATTCACTATGACCAGGCACTATGCTAAGTTATGTTAATTATTTCATTTAAATGTCTCAACAAACCCTCATGCATTGCTGAAGGTAATGGAAAACACTCTGACAGTTTCCTAAATAATTAAGCAAAAATCGATCATATGGTTTAGTAATTATCCATCTAGGTACCTTCCCAAAATAAACGAAAACAAATGTCTACCTAAAGAATGTACAGAGATGCCCTAACTGGTTTGGCTCAGTGGATGGCCTGCGGACTGAAGGGTCCCAGGTTCGATTCCGGTCAGGGGCATGTACCTTGGTTTCAGGCACATCCCCAGTGGGGGGTGTGCAGGAGGCAGCTGATAGATGTTTCTCTCTCATCGATGTCTCTAACTATCCTTCTCCTTTCCTCTCTGTAGAGAAATCAATAAAATATGTTTAAAAAATTTTTTTTAAAGAATGTACAGAGAGTCCTAGCTGGTTGGCTCAGTGGATAGAGCGTCAGTCCTCGGACTGAAGGGTCCCGGGTTCAATTCTGGTCAAGGACATGTACCTTGGTTGCCGGTTCCCCAGCCCTAGTTGGGGTGAGTGCAGGAGGTAACCATTGATGTCTCTCACATCTATGTTTCTCTATGTCTCTCCTCTCCCTTCCACTCTCTCTAAAAATCAATGGGAAAATATCCTCGGGTGAGGATGAACAACAACAACAACAACAACAAGAATGTACAGAGAGATTGTTCATTATAGCCAAAAAGTAGAAAGAGCCCGAAGCTCCCTTCACTAATGAATGGATAAACAAAATGTGGTCTATTGCATATACTTACATATGCAACAACTGGATGGACCTCAAAAAGTATGCTCAGCGAAAAGAGAAAGAAACAAAGGACCACATACTGTAAGATTCCATTTGTGAGAAGTTTCCAGAAAAGGTAAATCTATAGCAAGTACATTAGTGGTTTCCCAAAGCTGGAAAGAAGAAGTGGAGTGACTGCTAATGGGTAAAGGGTTTTTTGGAGGAAAGGGGGGTGATAAAAATACTCTAAAATTAATGTGGTGATGGTTGCACAACTCTGTAAATATGCTAAAAAAATCATTGAATTGTGTACTTAAAGGCGGTGAATTTATGATATGTAAATTATATCTCAATGAAGCTCTTTAAAAAAAGGAAGAGAATTCTCCCAACAACTTTCGTGCTAGATACTATTATTAACCCACTTTACAGTTGCAGAAACCTCAGAAAGGTGGAGGCCAAGGCTGGGGCATGGAGGAGCCAGGTTTCAAACTGCAAAGCTGGGCTCCTGGCCGCTGGGCTCTCCCACTTCCTGGGAGTTGCTTGGGCAGTGCCCTCTCTTTCTGGGGGCATTTAGCTCACAAGATTGATGCCAGACATGTTTTCAAGCTGCAACGACTGCTTCTTAGATGCCGGGGGTCAGGGGGAGGTGGCAGAGGGCCTGGGACACTGGGAGAGCCTCCTTCGTGAGAAAGCTCAGGCAGCAGCTTGGCCAGGGTCATCCCAGCAACCCCCAGGCTCTGACACCCCCTCCCCAACGCTGTCTCCGTCCCAAGGGACAAGGAACTTGGCTCCATAGCTGAGGGCAGAGTATGAGCCAGAGCTCTGACCTGACCCCCACCTTGGAATCTACTGGATCTGAGGCCATGAAGGAGGAGGGACTGTCCCCAAACCAAACTAACAAACCGAAAAACAACTCTCCCACTCAGCCCCGTTGTTTTTACTCACACCAGAGGACAGACTTGAGTTTAAAGTCGTGGGACTTAGAGTCTGGAAAGCCTGGTTCAGGCCCCTATCTTATCGCCAAACTCAGTGTGCTTGAACAATCACGAACCTTCTCAGGCCTCAGCCTCCTTATCTGGGAAATGGAGACAATGATACCCTCTCAAAGGGTGGGTGCAAGGAGTTAGGGCACCCGAGGTGAAATTCACTTCATTTTATGCCACCTACATTACATGTTTTAGGTTGTTACAGTTGTAATAACTCAAAAGAAACGAAGTTAAATGGGAATTGTTAAAAATAGTTGATAAGAGTCAGCATTTATGGACACTGACTTTATGCCATTTCAAGTGCATTAACTCGTGACTCTTTGTAACGGTCCATGAAGTGTGGTATCATTATTACCCCCATTTTACAGAGGTGAAAAGTGAGGCTCGGAGGGTTAAATAATTGCTCCATGTCATCCAGTGTGGAAGGGGCAGGCGGACTGACTCTAGAACCTTAACCTTTGCCACTAAGAGTGGAATAGAATAGAACTCAAGAAGACATCAATCTGATTTATTCAAGACCTGGTGTGTGAGGATAAGGAAAAGAAAATCGATTAAGATAACAGATCCAGGCCCCGGTTGAGTCGCTCAGTTGGTTAGAGCATCATCCCGATATGCCACGGTTGCAGGTTCAATCCTCTGTCAGCCTCATAAAAGAATCAACGAATGAATGCATAAGTAAGTGGAACAACAAATTGACGTTTCTCTCTCTCTCTCATCAATAAAAAAAAAAAAGTCTCTTTAAAAAAAAGATAACAGACCCATAGTAATTGGCCAAATTTATTAACATCTCACCATTTCTAAACTGCCCTGCAATGACATCTCATCCTATACCCTCTTAATGGAAGTGCAGTAGAGTCACTATAACAACTGTTGGATGTATGTTGAATGTAAACTATTGTATTTTAAAATGTTTCAAAATGAACGTGAGGATTTCAGTTTAATGTTTTAAGTAGGTAACGCCTTCACACGATTCAAAATTAAAAAAACAAAACACAACGTGAAAAGGCATAAGGTGAAAACCTCCTTCCCGCCCCCACCCAGACCTCCCCAGTCTGCCAGTCTCCCCACAGCCAGCCAATATTGCTCGTTTTTTCAGGGTGAAGGGAAGAACCGATACTTTTTGAAATTAGAAAGGCTGTGCTTGATTTGTTCTGGAGCCACCAGGCATAAAGCCTACCTTACTCTGGTTGATTTCTGCAGGTTGGCCTCTGCCTGATTTCCTGTCCCCTTGAATGCATCACTGCTTCCTGCAGGTGATGCTTGGTCCCGTAGGGAAATGGTTGGTCCCTTCTCCCTCTAAACTTTCCCCCAGGAACCCCCTCCAGTCCCCATTATGCTCCTGACCACATGCCCTCCTACCTCCAGGCCCTTGCTTGTTCCTCATCCCCCAGGGCCCACAGAGCCTGTAAATGCCACAGAACATCTCATCATCTCCCCATGGCTGAAGGGGTGGAGGTGGACCCAGAGGTCACACCTGGGTGGCCTCAGGCCAAATCTAGTCCATGAGAATTGTTTTTTTTTTTTTTGCCAGGGGAGGGGGTTGGCAGCGGGGAAGGGGGGAGGGGGGCTTTGCACAGTGATTTCAAAATGGGAAAACTTTCCCTGAAAATCCGATTTCCCAGCTTCCTTTGAAATATTGGCAGATCCAGCCCACTACCCCTGGATTCATGCATGATGGAGCCAGCTGGGGCTGAGTGGCAGTTGTCCCCTCGAGAAGGAGTATGTGCTCTCTGGATTGTCAAGGCCCCCATCACACCCGGTCAGTCAATGTGGTAGGCACATTAAGGGCCCCTCCAAAGATGTCTGCATTCTAATCCCTAGAACCTGTGAATGTTGGGTTACATGGCAAAAGGGGATTAAGGTTGCTAATCGGCTGATCTTAACATAGGGAGCTGATCCTGGATTAGCTTGTTGTGTCCAATGTAATCACAAGGGCCCTTAAAAGGGGAAGAGGGAGTCAGAAGAGAGTCTGAGCGAGAGATGTGACTATGGAGACGGGGTCATAGACGTGCCATGTCGCTGACTTTGAAGATGGAGAAGGGGGCCAGGAACCAAGGAATGTCGGCAGCCTAGTCTAGAAGGTGGAGAAGACAAGGAGCCTCCAGAAAAAGCCACAGCCCTTCGGACAGCTTGATTTTAGTTCAGTGAGATCTGGGGCTGGGAAGTGGCGTACAGCTGGTGAGAACTGTTGCATGTAAGATACTTAGCTTAAAATGCTCCATAAATGGCACCTTCTGTGAAGACATGGGTGACTCCTGCTTTGGCTTTTTCTCCCTCTGTTCTCATAACACCCCTCTCCCGGGTTTCCTTCCCAGAGCCCAGGGCTCGCTGAGAGAGCGGGGCTGAGCAGTTAGGCCTTGGGGGCTGCACCCGGCAATCAACAATCGGCCATCGCTCAGAGAGGTGGCAGGTGTCAGCAGGCAGTGGAGGAATCTGAGCCCTGATTGAAGACAGGATTAGAGGGTCAAAACAGAAAAGCAGGAACAGGCCCCAGGCTGGGAATAGGGCTATCAGATCTGCAGGTGGCAGGATCAGGAGCAGGCCCTGAAGTGAGCGGCAAGGTGGGCAGGGCACAGGGTTGGTCCAGGCTGTTTTAGGTGGTGCTGGCTGGTGTGGGCATGACTGATGGGGACGACACTCTAACCAACTGAGCTACCTGGCCAGCGCCTGAGAAGTGATTGATGACGGACAGTGGCTTACTGTGACACACTTGCCGAAGTTCTTCATGTTTAACAGTTCAGCTTTAACATAAAAAGGTGCCATGGGCGGCATTTAAGATAGCACTGTCCGAGAAAGAAACCTCATGGCCAGGGGCTGTAGGATGTTTCATCACAGCCACATGCCTCACCTGCTCTCAGGCCCCCGCACCCCCCGAAGGTCTCCCATCTTCCAGTCCCTGGGCCCTTAAATGTCCTCAGGCTTTCATGACAATTCTGCCACTTATTTTCTGTGTATTCTGAGCCAGATTTTTTGTTTATTTTTATTTGTACAAAGTACTCATAGAATACTTAATATGTGCTAAGCACTGTTCTGAGTGCTTTACAGATATTAATTTATTTAATCCTCAATGCAGCCATTGATAGTGGTAGCTGTCTCCATTTTATGGATGAGGAAACTGAGGCTCAGAGAGGGTAAGTCATTTGCCCAGGACCTCATGGCTAGGGAGTGGGTAGACTTTCAGAGCCTGAGCTTTCTCAGGCCGTTACATTGGGATGTATATAAGAATGCCCTCCGTCTAGCAGGATTTCTCAGCCCTGGCACTGTGACATTTAGGGTCAGATAATTCTTTGTTATCGGGGCGGTCTTGAGCATCATAGGATGGTTAGCAGCATCCTGGCCTCTACCCATGAAATGACAGTAGCAACCCTCCCTCCTAAGCTGTGACCAAGAAAAATGTCTCCAGACCCTGCCAAATGTTCCCTGGAGGGTCAGGTTAACCCTGGTTGAGAGCCACTGCTCTAACAGGACCTGGGGGAAATTAAGTGAGGTAACGCATATAAGTTGGCTCCATTCATTCCTTTCCCCATCCTTCTGTGCCCGTATTCGGTGAATTCTGACTCCTCAGAACGCCTTTTTTCTTTCTGTTCCTTTTCTGACCTTGAAGGTGGGCCCAGCTAAATGTAGGCTGGGTGCTTGAGAGCTTCCCGCACCCCCGAAGCTGGTTCTAGGAGTCAGACCTGAATCTGGGTCCCATCACCCCCATTCACATGCTGTGTGGCCTTGGCCTTTCCTCCCCGAGCCTCAGTTTCCCCACGTGTACAATGAGGGGGTTGACCGAAAAGCTTTCCAAAAAGTCTTCTCCCTGCAGAAATCAGTGCCTGGGTGATTCATACCAAATACACATTCCCCTCAGAAAGTCCAAATTCTTTCAGAGACTTAGTCATTCCAGGGTTTGAACTTTCTCGCAAAAGCCATTTGAAAAATTCTTCCAGCTTATGAAAAAGGCTATTAAAAGAAAGTGAAAGTTTCAAGACCAAATCCTAAGCAAACACCCTGGAAACAATGCACACGCGCGGGCACACACACACAGCACCCAAGGTAACTCTGAGAACAGGATATGAAACCTCGCAGGCCGGCGCTAAGAAATGATTCACAGGCCTTTTGAGATGCTTCTATTTCAAGGCATGATCCGCCCACTGGATCTGGTGGCTCCAAAAACAAATAAACCTTAAAGAAGCTGCCATTTCTTATCTCAACACAGAGCTAGCCTAGCCAGCATCCCCAGGTCTCAAGGGCTCCGGCCAGAAGACAGAGTTGAGTCCTGTGAATTCTCTTTCTGTTCCATTTCAAGTCTCAAGCTGCTGGCTTGTTTAAAGAAAGTCTTTTGCATCTACCTTTGGTTGGCTGACCCGGGTTTAAAGCAACAGAGCCTAATGGGTTTACAACACAGACCTCAAGTTTGTAAGTTTTGTTTAGCCAGGCTCTGTCTTACTAGGTTCCGGCCTGGTGATTCCCATAGCTGTCTCCAACTAATCAATCCTACCTGGCTTGTGTACCGTACATATCAATATTATGCTTGCCCCAGGCCAGGAAACACGAATTTTAGCACACCATTCAAAGTGTCGTGCTGTTGTGTAAAACAGAAATATAAAAGTAATTTATTCATTCAATGCAATGCGTATTGAGCACTTACTATATACCAAGCACTGGGCTAGGCACCAGAGATGGACTGTTGCTAAGATACAGCCCCTGCCTTCAAGGAAATTGGAATAGGAATTGAATAGAAAAAGCAGACAAGTTAAATCTCGTAAAAGCATATGAAACAATTCCCTATAGGAAATGTCCTGCATAAAAAGTGATATCAAATTTGGAGCAAAATGTAAAGAAATGCAAACGCATTTTCAAATGTCAGTTCTTATCCTCTTTGGTATTGTTAAGTATGTTCTCATCTGTGCTTACCCTTGTTTTTTGTTTTAGATTTAGAAAACTTTAAAAAAAATTTTTATGTTTTGATTTGAGAGAGGGGGAAGGGGGAAGAGAAAGACAGAGAGAAAAACATTGATTTGTTGTTCCACTTATTTATGCATGCATTGGTTGCTCCTTGGGTGTGCCCTGCCTCGTGATCGAACCCGAAACCTTGGTATATGGGGCGACACTCTAACCCACGGAGCTACCCAGCCAGGGCGGAGGTTTAGAAAACGTCTAACTTTCACTGATGCTTCAAGTTTGCTGCTCCCCAGAATCCTGCAGAAAGGGTCCCCATTTGGCCCAATCCTATGTTCACACCAGGAAGCCTACCTGGACTCTTCCCTTTCCCCTGCTCTGTCCTCCAGGGTCAGGTTCAAAGTCCGTTCCCCCAGGAAGCACTGGCAGACCTCTCTGGCCACACTCATTCCTTAGCGCACGGAACTCGTGCTCTTTTCTTGGCCTGTCGCCTGTCCTGCCTTGTGACCTCTCTTGCATTTCTGTCCTCAACTTTTACCTAACTGTGAATCAGGGGAAAGAGGATAAGAACTGACATTTATTAAGTGCTTTCTTGATGCCAGGCCTTTTGCTCACCACTTACTATACATTGTGGACCTGGCACATAGAAAATGTTCAATAAATATTCGCTGACTGAATGCTTGGACGATTTCACTTAAACCTGATAACAATTCTTTGAGGCAAATGCTTTTCGTGTTCCCGTTTTAGAAGTGAGGACACGGAAGCACAGACAGGTTAAAGCCTGAAGTTCAGGTCTTTCAGTCCCCAAAGCTAAAGTTCAGGCTGTTCTTCTACTCTGTGTTGCTTCTTTCCAAGTCTATATATGCTTCCCTAAAGTATCTTGCACATAGTAGGTGCTTAATAAACAGCTATAGATTGATAGGGTATCCATCAGGCTCCCTACTTCATCTCATCCCAGATATTAGTTGCTCTCTTTTGTGACTTCATATTCTTTATTAAAACCACTCCTCCATTACCTGTACTGCCCGCCTCTCCCACTGGAGTGTGGGCAGCATTAAGGTAACGTGCCCGCTATGTCCCTGGCTGGCACATTGTTCATGCTCAATGAAGATTTGCTGAATGGACTGGTGACGTAGTGGGTTGAATTATGCCCCCTACAAAGATATGCCCAAGTTCTTACTCTGGTACCTGTGCATGTGACCTTATTTAGAAATAGAGTATTTACAAATGTAATTAAGTTAAGGATCTCAAAATGAGAACGTTCTGTATTTAGTGTGAGCCCTACATCCAAGAACTAGTGTCCTTATAAGAGAAAGGAAAGTGAGATTTGAGAGACAGAGAAGAGGCCACGTGAAAACGGAGACAGAGATTGGAGTCTTGAAGCTCCAAGCCAAGGAACGCCAAGGACTGCTGGCAGCACCCCCCCAAGCCAGAAGAGGTACGGGACGGGCTCTCCCGCAGAGCCGCCAGAGGGAACCGGCCCTGCTGACACCCTGATTTTGGACTGTTGGCCTCCAGAACTGTGAGAGGAGAAATTTCTGTTGTTTTAAGCCCCCGGTTTGTGACGGCAGCTCTAGGAGACAGGGGTTGAGCAGGAGGATAATCCTGGCTAAGACATTTAGGGCTTGCCTGGCCGGTGTGCCTCAGTGGTTGAGAGTTGACCCATGAAGCAGGAGGTCAGGGTTTGATTCCCAGTCAGAGCACATGCCTGGGTTGCAGGCTCGGTCCCCGGTGAGGGGGAGGAGAGGGAGGTGCAGGAGGTAGCCGATCGATGATTCTGTATCATAATTGATGTTTCCATCTCTCTCCCCCTCTCCCTTCCTCTCTGAAATCAATAAAAAGTATATATATATATATATATATATATATATATAAAAGAAATGCAGGGCTCAAAGAGAAACAGCTTTGACGTTGGGTCACAGAAACCTGGCTTTGGCACCCACCTGTTCTATGGTCTTGATTAAGGCACTTTTCTCCTCTGAGCCTTAGTTTTCTTTGTAAGATGGGGAGAATTATAGTCATAGCTAACATCTGTAGAGTGCCAGGCAGTGTACTAAGCCCTTTCCATTCGTCCTGTGACTTGGTCTGGATAACAGGCCAGGAATCACCATTAATTTTTTGAAAGCTGGGTTTGAAATTTACAATTACCTTGCCATGTATGAAGAAAACGCCACCTGGCATTGTTTTGCTTTGAATCTGACGATGGGATAATTCACGAAAAGAGCCTAGGCAGAGTCTGTCAGAACCAGGGCCCATCCTGGCTGTGATGTTTACCAGTTGGGTGAACTGTGCGATCTGTCTTGCTCCTCTGAGCCTCAGGTTCATTGCCTATAAAATGGGGATGGTACTGTCCCCTACTTCCTAACGTTGATGTGATGTTGGAATTAAATGATAAAAGGGAATGCATGCAATTACAGATCGTTCCATAAAGGACAGTGCAGTCTGACACTTAGTAGGTTGTTAACAAGAGGAAGTGGCGGCTGCTGCCAAGGATGACTCAGGAGGGGACAATTCAGAACAGCCAGCGAGTGAGAAGAGGACTGCAGCAGCTGGTGGCTGATTTTCCCAGAGAAGGACTGAGGGACAGCGAGGGCCTCTCAGGCAGCTGCTTCCTGGGGTTGTGATGTCACCAGCCTGTCCAGGAGGCCAGGGTACCAGCGCCTGTCACTGCCTCCCAGCTGGCCGGCTCTACTTCCTGCGCCCTGGGCCTGCCCTTGCCTTCTTTCTCATGACCCTGGGGACACAGCTGGACAGCTGCTCAAGGAACAACTCTCATCGGCAAGTTGGGGGAGCAGGGGCCCCCCACCATTCCCCAGGGCTCCTGCACCTTGGGAGGGACCCTAAAGAGTGACTCTTGTCTAGTGGTTTTCAAACTGGGTTCCTCCAAGCCCTGGGATTCTGTGGAAGTGCCTCAGGGAGCTCTGAGGGTGTGGACGGGGGAGCACGGTGGAAGAAAGGGGTACACTAAGCAGGTGGGGTTCTCAAGCCACCCCCTCCAATCCTCCAAACAGCCCCTTTTCTCTGGTTTACAGATTGGATCTTCATATAAAATTAATTTTAGAAAAAAAGGATTCTGCAACTAAAAGGAAGTTTTAAAAACCTTGATCTTTTATGGAATGTGAATTGTATCTCAGTTAAAAAAAAATCAAAACAGCCCTAGCTGGTTTGGCTCAGTGAGTAGAGCATTGGCCTGCAGATTAAAGGGTCCCAGATTCTATTCCAGCCAAGGGCACATGCTCGGGTTGTGGGCTCGATCCCCAGTGTGGGGCGTGCAAGAGGCAGCCAGTCAATGAGTCTCTCTCATCATTGATGTTTCTGTCTCTCTCTCCCTCTCCCTTCCTCTCTGATTATATATATTATATTTATATATATATGAATCAAAACAAAAAACAGCCCTGACCAGTGTGGCTCAGTTGGTTGAGCTTCATCCTGTGCACTGGAAGGTCACTGGTGTGAGTCCCGGTCAGGGCACATACCCAGACTGTGGGTTCAATCCCTGGTCAGGGTGCATGTAGGAGGCAGCCAATCAATGTTTTTTTCTCTCTCTAAAATCAATAAAAACATAATTTTTTTCCCAAAAACAACAACAAAACCCTCCGGTCTAGATGAGGGTTTGAAGCTAGATGAGAGATTGAAGCTAAAGTCAGAAGCAGCCCAATGCTTTAGTGATAGAATTAGGAACCAGGCCTTCCGCTACAGCAAGATGCTGTTTCTACACCATGTGCTACCAGGAGTGCGGGGAGGGCAGACAGTTCTGACTGCCACATCTGACAGTCACCGCCTCAGCCCGTCCTGTCACTCTCTGGGGCACAGCTCATATACAAAGCGGAGCCAACTCGGTGACTAAAATAAGCAAGCTGGAGGCTCAACATCCAATCACCTTGTCTCTCTGAGCTTCTGTCACTTCTCTCTGTAAAAGGAGGGACTGGTGCCTAAAGAGGGCTGCTGGGACATCAAATGTGCTGTTGTTCTTTGAACAAGTGTGTGTTTCTTTAAGCGCCTACTATGTGCCAGACATAGTACTTGGCTTTGAGAATTGAGGAGAGCCCAGCCGGTGTGGCTCAGTGGTTGAGCATTGACCTATGAACCAGGAGGTCATGGTCCAAATCCCGGTCAGGGCACAAACTGGGTTGCTGGCTCCATCCCCAGTGAGGGGCATGCAGGAGGCAGCCGATCAATGACACTCTCTCATCATTGATGTTTCTGTCTCTCTCTCCCTCTCCTTTCTTCTCTGAAATCAATATATATATATATATATATATATATATATATATATATATATATATATATTTTTTTTTTTTTTTAGAGAGAATTGAGGAGGGACCAAGATACCAGGTTTCTGATCTCATGGAAACTTACATTTTTTATGGAAGAAGCCAATCATAAACAGGTAACAAGTCAATAGGAAAATTTCTGAGAATGTAAGTTCTTTGATGAAAATAAAAAGGGAGGTGATATAGAGTCAGAGCACATGCCTGATTAGATTGGGCGGTTGGAGAAGATCCTCTAAAGAGGCGATATTTGAACTGGGATGATATTTGAACAGAGACCTCAAAGAGGTGAGTACCTATCGTACTGATGCTAATGAGGGTGCTGTGTTAATGCTGAAGAGCAACACGTGGAGGACTAAATCGATTACGATGTGCATGAGCCTCCATCCGTATTACAACCGAATTACTATTACAACTCTACAAATGTGATGTGTGCATTGGCGTGTGTTATTACCCGTAGGCAATAACATTTTTCGCTCACTCACAACGTGCTGTGTTCTTTTCTAAGCATTTAGATGCGTTGCTTCACTTAACTGTCCCAGCAACCCTGTCTGTGAGATAGACATTATTGTTTTCCTTATTACACATAAGGGAACTGAGGCTCAGAGAGGTGAATAGACTTTTCTGAAGCCACACAGCCAGAAAGTGGTAGAATTGGAATTTGAATCCAGTCGATCCAAGGTCTGTGGTTCTAAATATTGCCCAATTTTGCCTAATCCACCATCTGCACCATTTCGTAGGTGCTCAGTGAAATGGATGTCTGCATGGGTTGGGGAGCAGGAGCTCTGACCAGCTGGTCAGCCACTCCGGACCCTTGGCACGACTGGCCCTTGAGTGGCGCATGGGGTCTTGTGCTTACCTTTCCCTGCCTTGCTTCTACCAACCTCCCAAAGGAAATCCCCCATGTCCCAGCTGGGGGTTGGGTACGGGAGTGGGGAATGACTGTTAAAATGTGCTGGCAGGAGACAGCATGGTGTCTGCAATCATCTGTGTAGATTGTGAAACCTAGACAAGTTCTGAGGCCATGACTCACAAATTTTACGTCAAGAAGGGAATTATAAACAAGTAATAAGCAGGAGCATCGTTTCACAGAGCGTCCTTCCCTGGCTGTGTCACCCTGGGCCCTGACCCTATATTTGAGTCACTGCAGGCATCTGGAATACAGATTGGAGCCTTGCACACACCCCATCCCCCGCCCCCCAAGCTCAAGGCATCCTCCTCGCTCTATGACAGTTCGATTTGCCTCTTCCCAAGCTGCGACCTGATCCTCCTGTAGTTTTCTAAGATGATGCTGGGAAGCCTGGGTTTGAATCTTGGCTCAGCCACTTACCAGCTGAGTGCCCTTGGCAAGTTTCTGGACCTTAATATCCTTGTTCAAGAACCAACCAGGGCTGTCTGTGGTCTTTATTGCTGCATCCTCAGAGCTTAGAATAGTACTGGCATATAGACCCTTAATAAATATTTGCTGAATGAGTGAATGAATGAAAGCACTAAAACAGTGCCCAGACACATAGTAGGTGCTCAGCATCTGGTCACTGTTATTATTACTACTAATTCCTGAAAGAGAACCTCCTGAGCAGCTGACCTCAGGATTCCTTCTGGCCAGCCTTGTATCTCCCTCAGGATCCATGAAGATGCGGGTTTCAGTTGGTCCTGGATGAGTTCACTAGTGTGAGTCAGGACACCTGGGCTGGTGGAAGGGGGTTGGGCGGACAAGACTTTGATCTTGCCAAGTTCAAGAGGAAGATGCGGGCATCAGGGCTGCTACCTGTGGGGCTCAGCTGGGCAGGCAGCCCTGCAGACACTCTCTCCCAGGCCTCTCCTCTCAACTGGGGTCTTCCTCCAAGACCTTCAGGGACCTTCTTTCTGCAGTTGGGTGGGGTGAGGGACAGAAAAGAACACCTTGATAAAAATAGGGACACTGGTTTCTTGCTTCAGTCAAGATTCCAGCAAGAACCAGATGGCTCATTGGAAGAGGAAACTGGAGAGAGAGTTTAATGAGGGGCCTTCATCTCTCAAGGGATTGGCAAAGTAAAGGGATGGAGGGGCACCACAGCAGAAAGCTCTGGCCACCCTTAGCCTGAAGGGTGAGGGGCAGGAGTGGTGAGAGCTGTAGTTCTAGGGGGAAGGTGTGGCCTTGGGTAGAACTGAACTCAGTCAACCCAGCCCAGAGGGCAGGAGGGAGCCAGGGCAATAAAAACCTGTCCCCTCTCTCTTCCTTTACACACCAGCCTTTTGCCAGTGTTTCCACTGAACAAACCCAAGTGGAAGCCAGAGAGCAGAGAAGCCCAGGTGCTTCCCCGGGGAGGGGGGGGGGCAATCTGGAGGGGCACGTGGATAATACACAGCAGGCTTTGTGTTTGTGCTCAGCACCTGCGTGTGTGAAGGGCTGTACACACACTATTAGATTATACGTATGACATATATTCTGACAGTTGCTCTGGGAAGGGAGGAAGCCAAGACTCAGAGGTGAAGTCACTTGCCCCGCATCATGCAGACAGATCTTCTGACCCCAAAATCCATGTTTTTTTCCATGCATCACAACTTTGACAAGGCTATGTTCTACTTCCCAGGGACATCTCTCTGGACTGGGTGATGCTAAGACTCAAAAGGGGGGAAATTCAGGGGACAGGGTGGACTGATGACAGGGAAGATGTCTTACACCACGGAGCCTCTTTGGTGCTTACCAAGCCATTCCAGGACCACCTCTGAGGGTGTCTCATTCGCTCTGTGATCCAGTAGCTGTGAACCCCATAAGGCAAGGGGAGCAGGGGCTGGGCGGGGCGGGGGAGGGGCATCGCCCATGGAGATCAGTGAGCAATTAGGTAATTACCACCTGGCATTCCACCTCCTGGAGGAACACACACACACATATGTACAAAGAAGCATATATAGAGATGATCATTGCAGCTTTTTCTGTAACAGAGAAAAATGGAAAACCTCTAAATGTCCATCATTCAGTGTTTTAACGGTATCTGGGATTTAATCTATAGAGGTGACCGAGTGACAACACAGTGAGGCCGATCACATTGAAAGAAGTTTTATTACTTATAGTTCTCAAGAGGAGGGGCATCTCCCACCACAGGAGGCCACACGGGCAAGCACCAGGGTCGGGTCAGGAGGCAGAAGGAGCCGGGAGTGGGGGGAGGGGGTGGGAAGCGTGGCCTGGATGTGGTTTTCTCGGCAGAACAGGCCAGGTAGGGTAGGCAAGTTTAAACAAGTTTAGTATTGCATAGTTTGAAAATGTCAGCCGGCTCTGGCTAGAGGGGGCTGTCTCAAGCTCTCCAGGACCTGGCGGGTGACTTAGGGCAGGGGAAATGCTGACTTGGTGCATGGAGTTAGATGAAGGAGGTGCCTGGGATATGGGCTCTGAATGGGAAAGGTGTGTCCTCAGGCAAGTTGTTTACTATCCCTAGGAATTAGCTAGCCCTGGGAGGGGCAGTCTCTCCCGGATTACCGGATTACCGAGGCCCTAGGATGTGAAACCATCAAAAAACAGAGAAAATTAGAAACAGGATTAAAACATTTGGGGAATGACTACAAAATAACAGTACATTCATACTTTGGAACACAATACAGCAGTTCTGACATAGATGATCTCCAAGACAAGAAGTTGTGAAACAATAATTACCTATATGATTCCATTTACGTATGGAAAAAAAATAAACACAAAATAAATCTCAAACTTCTGTACATCTATATGTCTGTGTGAAGAAATGTATGAATGAATAGACACCAAAATTAGCATCAATGAAAAGAAAGTCTTTTACTCTACCTTTATATTTTTTTCTTTTGTTTTTAAAAATATTTTTATTGATTTCAGAGAGGAAGGGAAAGGGAGAGAGAGAGAGAAACATCAATGATGAGAGCGAATCATTGATTGGCTGCCTCCTGCATGACCCCTACTGGGAATCAAGCTCGCAACCCCAGGCATGTGACCCCAGTAGGTGCCTTTGACCGGAATCGAACCTGGGACCCTTCAGTCCGCAGGCCAATGCTCTATCCACTGAGCCAAACCGGTCAGGGCCGTTCTTATATTTTTATTTTCTCTTTTATTGAGATATAATCTATATATATAAAAGCCAAGCAACCGAAATGACTGAACGACCGGAAGGACCAGTCACTATGACGTGCACTGCGGCAGCCAACCAGCCTGATCGACCCCCCTCAACTTCCCTTGGCCCCTCCCCCGAGCCAGCCTGGCCCCAGATGGCCATCTATAAAATGAAAAGGGAACCCACTTTTTGGAAGAACGTATTCACCAATGAGACATCTAATAAGGGGTTAATTTCCAAAATATACAAAGAATTCATTCAACAAACAATTCAATTTAAAAATGGGCAAAGGAACTGAATAGACACTTCTCTAATGAAGACATACAGATGGCCAATAGACATATGAAAAAAACTCAACATCACTAATCATCAGAGAGATGCAAATTAAAATTACAATGAGGTATCACCTCACACCTGCCAAAAATGACTACCATCAATAAATCAACAGCCCTAGCTGGTTTGGCTCAGTGGATAGAGCGTTGACCTTCGGACTCAAGGGTTCCCAGGGTCAATTCCAGTCAAGGGCACATGCCCGGGTTGCAGGCTCCATCCCCAGTGGGGGGTGTGCAGGAGGCAGCCAATCAATGATTCTCTTTCATCATTGATGTTTCTATCTCTCTCTCCCTCTCCCTTCCTCTCTGAAATCAATAAAAATATATTTTAAAAAAATAAATTAACAAACAACAAGTGATGGATGTGGAGAAAGGGAACTGCTGGTGGGAATGCAGACTGGTGCAAGCCACTGTGGAAAACAGTATGGAGTTTCCTCTGGCTGGTGTGGCATGGTTGGGTGTTGTGCCTGCACCAAAGGGTTGCTGGTTCGATTCCTGGTCAGGGCACATGCCTGGAATTTGGGCTTGATCCCTGGTGGGGGAGAGGGGGGCGGTAAGGGGTAGGTACAGAAGGCAGCAGATTGATGTTCCACTCTCACATTGATGTTTCTCTCTGTCTCCCTCTCCCTTCTTCTCTCTCTAAAAAGCAATAAAATTTTTTTAAAAAAATTAAAAATGGAGCCCTAACCAGTTTGACTCAGTGGATAGAGCACAGGCCTGCAGACTGAAGGGTCCCAGGTTCGATTCCGGTCAAGGGCATGTACCTTGGTTGTGGGCACATCCCCAGTAGGGGGTGTGCAGGAGGCAGCTGATCGATGTTTCTCTCTCATCCATGTTTCTAACTCTCTATCCCTCTCCCTTCCTCTCTGTAAAAAATCAATAAAATGTATTCTTTTAAAAATTAAAAATGGAACTGCCTTTGACCCAGCAATCCCACATCTGGGAATATATCCTAAGAATCTCAAAACACCTATCAGAAAGAATATATGTACCCCTCTGTTCATAGTAGCATTATTTACAATAGTTAAGATGTGGAAACAGCCCAAGTGCCCATCAGTAAATCAGTGGATAAAAAAGCTGTAGTACATTTATACAATGGAATACTATGCAGCTGTGAAAAAGAAGGAACTCACCCTTTGTGACAGCATTGATGAATCTGGAGATTATTACACTAAGTGAAATAAGCCAGTTCGAGAAAGACAAATATCACATGATCTCACTTCTGTGGAATCTAAGAAAAAAATAAATAAACTGACGAACAAAATAGATCCAGAGGCATGGATGCATGGAACAGAATGACAGATCTCAGAGGGGAGTGTGGGGGATGGACGGGGAAGAGATTAACCAAAGAATGGGGACAGAGATGAACCCAGGGACACAGACAATAGTGTGGGAAAGGCCTGGGGCGGGGCGGGGGCTGGGTGGAAGGGGATAAATGGGAGGGGGGGTAGGGATAGCTGTAATACTGCCAAGAATTTCAAGAATTTTTTCAAAAATTAATCTTCAGGAAGGCAGGGTCTATCCCTGGGGGCCTAGGACAGTGCTTGGCATGTAGCAGATGCTCAGGAATCATTCATGAACTTGGAAATGGCCAGGGTGGGTGCCCGCAATCTAGGGGAGTCTGCCAGGGCTCGGGGTTCTGGTGGTGGAGGTGCTGGTGATGGATACCAGAAGGAAAAGCTGTTGGGATATTGAAAGGAGCTGTTGACACAGGTTAGAAAAACTCATCCTCTTGAGGGGAAGGGACAGGGTGGGGTGAGAAAGAGTTTAAAATAGGCGACCTTTTCAAGCAGATGTGGGAGGAAGGAAGGGCCCTGACATCACAGCTGAGAGGCCCAGAGTTGTTGTCGCCCAGGGACCAGGGCCACCAGGGCAGGCCCCCAGCCTGAGTCACTCCTACCTGTAAGTCAGGTGACCAGGCCCAACCTGGGGGTGGAGGGTGGTCCTGGGAGGGGTGGGGAGGGCAGGGGGAGGGGTAACTGCTGTTCAACCTGCCTCTTCTTTCTTCCCTCAGCCCTGCTCCAGCCATGCGCCAGCCCACTGCAGTATGGAGGCCCGGAGGCCCGGGGACAGCACAGGTCCTCAGTTTCCTTGTCTGGGAAGTGAGGGGAGGGGGAGGAAGTTCACTGCTTGTCACAGATGGCCTCCCAGGCTGTTCACCTCCACTCATTGCACCCACATTTGCCTCTAGTTCTGGAACCAGTCCTGCCGCAGGCCCCCACCCAACACCCACTCTAGGCCCTCCTCCCCCAAGCCAATGCTCCCCATCTTCCAGGCTCATGGGTGCTGGGTGCAGGCAAGGCAAGGGCTTTGCAGGCTGACAGACCAGTCCCAGATCCAGCTGTCTCCCTCATGCCCTGGTGAATCTTGGCCTTTGTGTGTGTGTGTGTGTGTGTGTGTGTGTGTGTGTGTGTGGTAAAAATACACACACATAAAATATACCATCTTACCCATTTTTAAGTACAGTTCAGTGGCATTAAATACATTCATAATTTGCAACCATCACCACCATTCATCTCCAGAACTCTTCAATTTGTAAAACTGGAGCTCTCTACCGATTAAACAATAACTCCTCATGTCCGCTCCCCAGCTGCTGGCAACCACCATTCTACTTTTTGTCTCTATGAGTGTGATTATTCTAGGTCAGTGGTCGGCAAACTCATCAGTCAACAGAGCCGCAGTTTGCTGACCACTGCTCTAGGTACCTCATATAAGTGGAATCAAACAGTATTTGCTGTTTTGTGACTGGCTTATTTCACTTAGCACAATGTCCTCAAGGTTCACACATGTTGTAGCATGTGTCAGAATTTCCTTCCTTTCTGAGGCTGATAATATTCCATTATGTGATGTGCCACCTTTTGTTTGTCCCTTCAGTGGTCAGGGACCATTCGGGCTGCTCCATGCTTAGTTATTGTGAATAATGCGGCTATAAGCATCGCTGTACAGATATCTCTTTGAGATCCTGCTTGCAGTGCTTATACATATACCAGAAGTGGGATTGCTGGATCACATGGCAACTGCACTTTCTTTTAAAAAATATATTTTTTATTGATTTCAGAGAGGAAGAGAGAGGGAGAGAGAGATAGAAACATCAATGATGAGAGAGAATCATTGATTGGCTGTCTCCTGCACACCCCCCACTGGGGATCGAGCCCGCAACCCAGGCATGTGCCCTGACCAGAATCAAACCGTGACCTCTTAGTTCATAGGTCGAAGCTCAGCCACTGAGCCACGCCAGCCGGGAGGCAATTGCACTTTGAGTTGTTGAAGAATCACTATACTCTTTGACCCAGTAATCCCACTTCTAGGAATCTTTCCCAAGAAAATAGAAACACCAATCAGAAAGGATATATGCACCCCTATGTTCATAGCAGCACAATGTACAATAGCTAAGATTTGGAAACAGCCTAAGTGCCCATCAGCAGATGAGTGGATTAGGAAACTGTGGTACAGCTACACAATGGAATACTATGCTGCTGTAAAAAAGAAGGAATTCTTACCATTTGCAGCAGCATGGATGGACCTGGAGAGCATTATGCTAAGCGAAATAAGCCAGTCGGAGAAAGATAAATATCACATGATCTCATCATTTGTGGAATATAATGAACAACATAAACTGATGAACAAAAATAGACCCAGAGACATAGAAGCATCGAACAGACTGTCCAACCTATGAGGGAAGGCGGGGGGTCAGAGGTAAGAGATAAACCAAAGGACTTGTTTGCATGAATATGAGCATAACCAATGGACACAGACAGTAGGGGGGGTAAGGGCATGTGCTGGAGTGGGGGGTGGAGGCGGCCGGGAAGAGATCAATGGGGGGGAGGGGAAAGGAGACACATGCAATAATTTAAACAATAAAGAATTTAAATTAAAAAAAAAAAAAGAACCACTATACTCTTTTCTACAGTGGCCGTACTGTTTCACATTCTCATCAGCAGTTCCTTTGCCTCCCCCCCTTCATTTCCAACTACTACTTCCCTGAAGCCTTTCAGAATTTCTCAAAAAGATGAATTCCATTAGCACTGACAGCCTTGGGGCTGGCCCACCAGAGAGCCCTGGACCCCAGCTTCCCTCACCACCACCTCTGCCCTAGTCCCTGGCTCAGGGCTGCGTGTGGGCGGGAGGGTTTGCTGAACACCAACCATGCACCATGGACCCTCCGCTACTTCACGTGCTTCAGCCTCCTCATCCTGGTTTATGGCCTCCAGGGGACTGAGCCTGGGAGGTATCCTGACTTGGCCAAGAAAGATTGCTGAGCAATGAGAATGGAGATGTGGGCAGAGCCCAGCTGACGAAGGGCCTTGAATGCACTGTATCTTGAGGGCGACGGGGAGCCACTGTCAGTTTTAGACAGGGAGGCACTGTGATAGACTTGGGCTGAAAGCTGAGCAAAGTTGAGATAGGCAGGGAGGAATGGAGAAGGCGTATGGTTTGATTTCTGCTTCCCAGAAAGGTAAGAAGGTAGGCCTTACCTTGGCAAAGTGGGAAGGTGATGCAGGCAGGGCAGATGGGAAAAGACCTGGCATGTGTGATCTGGAATGAGCCATCTGAGCTGGGTTTGGGTGGGGAACTTGAGGTGGGTCCCCATTGCCTAAATACAGGGGCTATGTGGTCTTATGCAAGTTACTCTGTTTTCTCTGAGCTTCAAGTTCCTCATCTGTAAAACGGGCTTAATCACATTACAACCTCCTGGGGAGCTGTGAGAGTTCAATGAGATCATTAAGACATGCAAAGCACTGACTCAGGCCAGCGCCTGGCACACAGCAAGTGCTCAGTAACCACCGAGCCTGGTGGGAAGGGAGGCATCCTCATTACTTTTATTGTAACCATCACAGCTCCTCGGACAGCCTCCCAGATGGGAGCCTTCAATTCCTGGGAGTATCCCCAAACCTGGCTATTTGGGGTGGGCTTTGTTGGATGACATTTCTCTACTTCCTGGCAGGGAGGGTGGGAACGGCAGCCACGCGTGCAGGTGCCACCTCCCTGCCCTCCCCGGCTCCTGCTCTCTGCCCCGTGTCTATTTCCAGCAGCGAGGCTGCCTGAGGCCAGGGCCAGGTGTGGGTGGTGAGTCAGAGCCAGGCCTAGCGCACATGGGCCTGAAGCTGTCACAACCTCCCTCCCTCAATGTTTCCCAGCAGCCTTATAGGCACTTAGAAGGGGGCAGTGGAGGCTGGACCAATGGTCCCCAAGAAGACACGGAGACTGAGCCCCAACATGCCACTAATCTACCTGGTTGCTGGCTAGAGGTGGGGGCAGTGACCCCGTCCTGTTCACCTCCATTCCCATTAAACCGAGGACGGGCCTGGCACATAGCAGGACGCAATAATGCTCAGTGTCTGAAGAAGCCAACATCTGCACAGGACTTTGGAGAACAGCATTGGCTGTGTGCAGGGTGTTTGGGAGGACAGAGCTGGGTTCTGCAGACAGACAGACAGAGACAGAGTGTTTGTGATCCTGGGCAGGCGAATTGGTCTCTCTGAGCCTCAGTTTGCTCATCAGTGACATGGGATCACAATGCACACCTTGTAAAGGGCCACTGAGAGGTGTGAATGAGGCTACTTCAGAGGCCTGTCCGCTGAGCCGCAGACTCGCTCTTATAATGTAGCCAAGAACTTCGGTTATAAGTGTACTACATACCTGCTCCGCCCAGCATGGGGACCAGCACTGGGTCGGGGCTGGGTCACATTCATCTATGCTCCCCCATGCTGGGCACTGGGCCTGGCACAGAGTCAGAGCTCCATACATGTCTGTCGGCTGTCACGTGGCTGACTGATTCCATCCAGGGCTGGAGCCTGTGAGATGAAACAGTGGTGATTGTGACAGCAGGCGCACCCCATTCCCACCCGAAGGAGAAGCCAGCTTCGCACCGGCAGGCAAAGAACTTTGCAGCTTATTTCCTCAAATCCTCACATCAGCAGGTTCTGTTACTGTCCCCATTTCACATGTGAGGTGACTGAGGTTCAGGGACATTGAGTCACTTGCTCACAGTCACATGCTGACCCCGGCCAGTCTGGCCTCGTGATGCTCTGAATGGTCCCTGATATCTCTGGTGTCGACACAGAGGGAGTCAGGAAGGCACCGCTGGCCTTCCTTGCTGATCTGTGCTGGCTTCAGGTGCCCGGGATCGCAGGCACATCTGCAGGTCTGTGTGCCCCCCCAGGACTGCGCACTGTTAGGGACAGGACGAGGTCTCTTCACTCCAGGGCTCAGCACAGGGACTGGCATCCAGAAGGTGACTAATATGAGGTTCCAGAGTGAATGATGGCCTTCGGCCTTCTCCGTTGACTGGGCCCCATACTGTTGAGTTGGCACCAATTATTCCACTTGAAGGCACTGAATTTCTGGGCTCTAATCCGACCCCCACTAGCAACAGTAGGCGCATAAGCAGGGTTACCACTCCCAGCTAAGCTGGTTTCTTAGTCACAGTCAACGCTTTCCTCCATTTTGGATTTTCTCTGTCCAGCCGCAGATCAATTCTCCCTCTCTCTGCTAAGACTGGAGTTCTTCTTCCCTCACCCCATGCCTAGCTCTCACACTTGGCCAAGCGGGCACTTGCTTTCAAGGGCACTGAGTAGCTTCATGTCAGGTGGGCTGGGCCTTTTAGTCTCTGAGTCTATAATCATTGTCATAGTCCCATTTCCTAGTACCATGCTTACCACCGTGCCAGACACATAATAGGTGCTCAATAAAAATTTATTAAATGAATGAACAAATCTCAGGACTCAACATAGCTGTGGCTCTATTGAACTCTCTGCTGGTAAAACTCTAGATTGGCACATGTGTGACCTTGGCACTTCTGGGACTTGGTTTTCCCATCTTTGAAATGGATCATGTGATGGAAGCAGCCCTGCCCCAGTGTTCACTGTAGCCTGCTGGACAGGCAGTGGACATTCCCAAGTACAGCCCTCCTCCCCGCCCCCACTCCCTCCCCCCGCCCCCCCCCGCCCCCCCCCCCCCCCCCCCGACACAGTGCACACCCAGATTCTGATGAACCTCAACAACTTCTGCTGGGGAAGCAAAGCTCTAAGATGATTTGCAATTGTCACCAGTATTGACCTGGGATCTGGCCGCTCACACGGCTTAAGGCTTTACGGCTTGGGGCTTTACCGTCCTCAGCCCAAGAGCAAGATTCCCTTTTGTTCTCTTGAAGGAAGCAGATTGCAGAGCATCTGGCGCGAATGACATTATTACAGGGACTCATTCGTCCATCTCTTCTCTCTTTAACAACTATTTCGGGAGCATCTTCTGAGCATTGGCTCCGAGGCTATAACAATGAACAAGAAACTCTTTTGGAGCTTACATGTGGGTGGTTGAGACAGGATGTTAAAAAAAAGGATACATGTTAAGTCAGAGGATTTCTCATTACCAAAAGTGCCCCAAAGGAAATGGGCAGGGTGTCAGGCTGGAGAGGAATGAGAAGGTGCTGACTTAGCAAAAAGCAGAGGGAAGAGTATGCCAGGCCGAAGGAACAGGATGTGCAAAAGCTCCGAATGAGGAATCATTGTGGTGCCTTTTATTTAAAAAAAAGAAAGAAAGAAAATCGATATAAAACCATAATTTTTTAGTTATTAGTAGTGCCAGATTAAGTTCTTCCTTCAACAAACAAGGCCCTAGTGTGTAGCTGGCCCTGTGCTTACACACAGGGGACCAACAGTGATGCATGAAACTGACATTCTTGTCACACACATCCTGGACCTGGCACCCCTTGGAGCTGATGTTTGTGAAGGGCTCCCAGCTTGCATCCTTGGGGAATCCAAATAAACCCCGCAGGTTCTGGCATCCCAGGCCTCCCGCCAGCCGCTCCTGGCCGTCCTGGGAGGGAGGCTTCTGTTTCCTGCCTCTCCCTCCCCCACCCACCTGGGCACAGAGGGTCTTTCATCCATTGTTACTGCTTCCTGCCCATCCATCTCCAGCTGCTGGTCTGAACCCAGCAGATTTACACTGACAAGCGGATGCTTTTACCGGGACCCTCCAGGGGGGATAAGGAGGGGAGTGGTCTGGGTGGGGAGCAGAGGGGGGAGGGAGGCCTTCAGCTCTATGACAAGGAAGAGTTTCCTGTCCCTGCCCCGAAGAGGTGTCAGACCCTAAGGGCTGAGTGGATGGGAAGCGGCCTCTGTCCCCAGACTCCTCCATGCTGTGGGAGGCAGATGAATGACCCCTGACACGGCAGGCCCTCCATGCCCTTTGAGTTGGGTTTGGAACCACTAGACCAGATGAGAGGTGGGGCTGGGGTGGGGGAGATAATCCTGTACATTAAAAGAGAAATGATCATATTTTTAAAAAGTGATTATTATAGGTACTGATGAAGTCCACAAGGAGTGGGGAGGCGTGGCCTGAGGGCTTCTAAGCAAGTAAGCACTGGAGTCGGGGAAGACCATGAGAAGCTGAGCATTACATGCTAAGTGTGAAGGAACCAGCGGCAGGAAGGGTAACCCTGGCAGGGGGCAACCCTGGCAGAGGGCCTGGCACAAGCAAAGGCCTGGAGATGAGAAATAGCATCAGCTGCTCCAGGAAAGTGCAGGTGAAGATTCAGATGAGGCCCAGAGGGAGAGGAGGCCGAGTGAGGTGCTGGGTCACAGTCCTGCAGGGATGAGAGGGCTTTCAGGGAGGAGGGACAGATCAGATTTTGATTCTCCTCAATCCGGAGGATGGACTGGAAGGGCACTGAGGTCACACAGGAGGCTGGTGCAGCAGTGGCGGGGGGGGGGGGGGGGGGAGGGGGAGGCAGGAGGAGCTTTCCTGACCCTTTGTCTTGTTTTGAAGGTTAAGCGAGAATTCGACTCATGAAGGGCCTAGCACAGTGCTGGGCTCATAGTAGGTTCTCAGTCTAAGGTCACCGTAAATGTACTTAATGCTGAGGGTCTGAGTTAGGGCGGTGGTAGCAGGGATAGAGTAGGAGACTGGTCTGAGAAACACCGAGAAAGTTAAGTCTGCAGGAATCATTGATTGACTGGACATCGGGGTGAGAGGAGTCAGAGAATTCCTTAAATATTAAGCACCACCGAGTCTATGAGCCAATTCATTCAGCTTCATTCATCCAGCTTCTTACTGAGTGCCCACCGTGGGCAAGGCACCTTCCTAAGTGCGGAAGCCACAGTGCAAAGCAGAGCTGGTCCCTGGTCCCCCGGAGCTCCCTGCTCACACGTGTTAACGATGGAAGGACAACTGTCTGCTTTCGTCACATGTTCTGAGATTGCCAGAGCCTCGGGAGCTGCCTCCTGGCGGGTTCTCTAGGAGCTCTGCAGGCTCCTCAAACCTGGCCTGCCCCACCCTGGGTCCCCACACCTGCCCCTCCTGCCTGCAGGTTTCCCCACCTCAGGAAATGGCACTGCCACCCACCAGGCACTCAGGCCAGAGACCTGAGTGCCACCTGCAGGGACGTCCTCCTCACGACCATCCACCCGCCCCCACCCAGTCCATCTGCAGCTCCCATGAAGTTAATTTCCAAAACAGATTTGAATCCATCCGGTTCGCTTCTTTCCCCTTTCCCACCTTATGGCGGCCCCGGGCACGCCTACCTGGATACGATGTTCTGGCCTCCCTGGCCTCCCTGTGGCTTGGCCCCACCCTAACCCCCATCATTATCCCACACAACAGGCAAGAGGAAGCTTCCTCAAAAGCAAACCAACCACACCCCATGCTTCCACTACTGCAAACCTTGCTTCTGTGGTTTCCCACGGACCTGGAATCCAACCCATGGGCTACGCGGTCCTCAAAGCCAGCACAGGTCCGGCCCCGCCCCTTCCAGCCTCCTCCTGCAAGTCTTCACCTCTTCCCTCTTTCCCCTGCACCGGCCTTTCCTGAACCACCACGCTCCTTCCTTCTCACCTTCTGGCGATGGTACGAGCTGCTCTCTCTCCAGGAGAGGCCCTGCCTTCCATTCTTTGCTGGGCGGCCTTCTCACGCTCCAGGTCTCAGTTTACATGGTCCCTCCTTCCAGGGGCCTCCCTGCCCAGCCTGGTCCGCCCCCTAAGTCTGTGCCTTAACCCCCCTTGTTTCGCTCGGAGCCCTTATCCCAATTTGCTATTGCTTTGTTGGCTTTCGTTTTCTGTCTCCGCCTCTGTAGACTAAAACCTCTTTTTTTTAAAAAAATATATTTTATTGATTTTTTACAGAGAGGAAGGAAGAGGGATAGAGAGTTAGAAACATCGATGAGAGAGAAACATCGATCAGCTGCCTCCTGCACACCCCCTACTGGGGATGTGCCCACAACCAAGGTACATGCCCTCGACCGGAATCGAACCTGGGACCCTTGAGTCCGCAGGCTGACGCTCTATCCCCTGAGCCAAACCGGTTTTGGCGACTAAAACCTCTTGAAGGCAGCAGCCTGGTGTCCCTTAGTCCTTTCCTTGCCATTAGCCAAAGACGGAGTTTGCCGAGTCCTGCCGGCTCATCCATGTTCAGCAGCATCTCCCAGCAACCTTTTGGTTCAGACAGAATCGCAATCTCTCCCCACCCCAGCCTCAGTGGAATAACTTTGGGTTATTTTGTCATCTATCAATCTCTAATAAACCTGGTTATTTTTAGAACAGGTGAAAGCAACGACCTAACATCTCTGAGAGGATTTTCCACTCCCATCTGCCTTTCGACTGCACTTTGGTTTCCTGTAGTGGTTGCGGAGGCTGCCAAGCCAGCAGGCTTTGTTATTCTGGGGTGCGAAGAAGTCCCTCAGAAGAAAACGAAGCCCCCCTCCTTGCACCTTCTTCCACCCTGCACGGAGAGAGGAGTGAGGCGCCTAGTGCATCCCCCTGGCAGATCGTGGGGAGCCTGGGAGGAGGCCCGTTGCTCCACCCAGGTGCTCCTCCTGGTGGCCTTGGCCTTGTCACTTTCCCTCTCTGAGCCTCAGTTACTCATTTCTAAAAGGAGGGGGTTGGAGGGTTCATTGCTAAAGGCCTCTGTCTGCTGAGATTTACATGGAACCATGAGCCACTGGGTCTTTTCCATCCCTGGACATCAATTAGATGGCAGTCTCAATTCTTTCTATGAATGAAATGTAGTCAGTGCCTCTTATAGCACCCATGCAAATATATGCAAATTAACACAAAATAAAGGACCCTAGAAGCTCTTGTTTACTGGACCAAGGTCTGGCCAGACCCTCAGTGGAGGGAGGAACCTTGCTCAAGCTTTCATCCTATTTGGATGTCTTTCCTCCTAGCCCACGCTGCAGAGAGGAAACTGAGGCCCAAAGAGGAAAGCGACTTGCCCAGGTCACACAGCAAAGTATGCTCCCCGCCAGGTTTCCAGTCTTGTAGTTTTCTTGCCTGTGCTCCCTGCCCGTCGGCTGCTGGCCCAGGGCTAGCACCTAGCTGTAAGGGAAGGGAGGCACACAGGCTGGACTGGAATACGCGTCCGAAGGAAGTGTATTGGGAGGAGGGAGCAGACCCTTTGGTTATACGATCAGGGTGAATATGTCCTTTGAGTCAGAAGTTGAAACATGGAGATGTGGAGAGCGCATTCCCTGTGGAGGGCACAGCATGTGCCGAGGAACAGATGCAGGAAAGAGGAGAGCACAGCAGGCCGTGCTCAGGTGTTCCTGCTAATAGACACAACGTCAAGACAAGCCCCTCCTGCGTCCCCTGCCAACCAGAATGTACCACCCCAGTCTCTTTTCAACGGAAATTCCGGAAACTCCATTGCCTATAGGACAGAGCACGTGTAGGGAAATAGTGAAAAACCAATCTGGGTAGTAGCTACCTGGAGACCAACTTGTACAAGGCCTGACATGGCAGGCTAAGGAATCTGGACTTTATTCCGAGAGCAATAGGGAGCCATTGAAGGTTTTATGGCAGGAAGAGCAGACATCAGATTCATGTTTATGATGACCCAATGAGCTGCCAGTGGCAGGCAAATCAGTTTGGAGGGGAGGGCAATAGTCCCAGTGGTAAAGATAAAGGCCTGAAGCAGGGGGAGGAGGCAGGGGTAGAGCTGGGACATTTTTCTGGATGGAACAGTCTGAGCCTGTTTGGATAGGGAAGCAAGGGAGAAGGCTGAGGACAGAGCCTTCTGCTTAATCCAGGGAGGAAGCGGGCCGAGGCCTCTCTTCTCTGTCCTTCTCACACTGGGCTATGCCCCAAGCTGGTGCCCAGGCAGGAGGGAAGGAGGTGCCCAGGTCAGTGGAGCAGCTGCCTGCCAGGAATCCAGGACAGAGGGCAGCTCGACTTGGTTCTCTGGGGACTTTCATTCTGTTTCTCTAACTTGTTAAGGAAAGACCTGAGGGCCTTAGGGGACCACAAGTCCAGTGTTTCTCAAACACTTATTTTGTACTCACTAGGGCAGAGTGTTAGTGTGGGGGACAGATATGCTGAGGCCATATTTTCTGAATCTCAAGCTGTATAGGATTTTTTCAGATTCCAGATTTACCTATATGACAAACACTTTAAGGACATGTCATGGGTTGAATTGTGTCCCCCCAAAAATATGTTGAAGTCCTAACCCCCAGTACTTGGAATGTGGCCTTCTTTGGAGGTTGTTGCAAATACAGTGAATTAAGAGGAGGTCATACTGGAGTAGGATGGGTGGGACCTTCAGCCAATAGGACTGCCGTCCTTACAAGAAGAGAAGAGAGACCCACAGCGAGATCACCGGGGGGCTAGCGTGATGCAGCGGGAAACCAAGGCGCGCCAAGGGTTGACAGACACTGGGAGGAGGCAAGAGCGGTTCCGCCCCAGAGTCTCCGGCAACCGGGCCCCAATGACACCGATTTCATTCCCTTAACCTCCGAAGGCGACAGAACACATTTCTGTTCTCTTAAGCCACCTGGTTTGAGGCGCTTTGCTGCAGTAGGCCTAGGAAGGTAAAACGCTGAAATAAATCACATTTAACTTCTGTCCATCGAGGCCCCCGCTCATCACCACTTTAAAGGAGGCCACCTTTCTAGGACAAATATGTCCATGTCACTCCCTTGCTCAGAATTTGTCTGCCTGGCGCCTGGGCTCTGGCTGCTCCCCGGCCTCCCTCCCGCTCAGCACCTGCCCCGCCCCTCTCAGCGCCAGCACAGCCTCTCTCTTCGGGCCTTTCCTCTGGTTGCTCACTCCACATCCTGCCCCCAACACCTGCTCCCTCTCCCTTCCCTCAGTGGAGCGGTTGAGAGCAGGCCGCCTGGTTTCCAGCCCTGCCTCTGCCGTTTCCTACATCGAGCAGTGAGACCTTGGGCAAGGTCTTACCTCAATGCCTCAACCTCCTCCTGTAAGGTGGGAATGCTAGCAGCTGCTACCTCTCAGAGTGGAAAGGTGTGAAAGCCTGCCCGGCCGGTGTTGCTCAGTGGTTAAGTGCCGACCTATGAACCAGGAGGTCACGGTTCGATTCTCCGTCAGGGCACATGTCCGGCTTGCTGGCTGGGTCCACAGTGTGGGGCATTCAGGAGGCAGCCGATCAATGATTCCCTCTCATCATTGATGTTTCTATCTCTCTCTCCTTCTCCCTTCCTCTCTGAAATCAATAAAAATATTTTTTTAGAACAAGAGAAAGGCATGGAAGGGCAACGCTTGTAGTGAGCACACGGCAGAGCGGCTACTGTTACCTCCCTGATGCTTGGCGTGCTGCCCTGCGGAAAGCCTCCCGGTCTCCTATCCGTGCCATCCAGGTCTCCTCTCTGTCTCATCCTGTCTCTGTCTCCACCAGATTGGGCACCTCTCTGGGTAGGGAAGAGGCCACCCAGCATCCCTGCATCTGGGCACACAGCAGGTGCCCAATACATGCTTACTGAATGAGCTATTGAGCAGAGCATTGGCAGGGGCCAAGGCGATCTGGGAGGCAGAGCTGGGGACAGCTTTCGTAGGACGGTCCGCCCATCCTTCTGGAAGTGAAAGTCTCACCACTAGTTCTGAGAGCAGAAGAAAGTGAGAACCAGAGAGAAAAGGCAAAGCCTGAACCCTGCTCCAGCACCCTTGACCTTGCCCCCCAACCCCAGCACATCCTGCCCCCCATGGTACCACTCTACAGGCTGTCACCCACGCACACCTAGCCCGTCCCCAGCCAGCAGCTTCCTCTGACACACATTTTCCATTGCTGGGTGGGGCAGAGCAGGTTACAGGTGAAAACAATCTCCGAGGTTTCCTTCCCAGGGTCCTTCCCCCATCTCCCAGCCCCGCTCCCCAGTTTGGTTCCTGTCCCTGCTGAGTCTCTCGGTCCAGAGCCCCTGACTTCAATGGCACAGGGTGAGTCAGGGGTCAGAGTACTCCTCAAGGCTACGAGAGGTGAGGTGTCACCTGGTGTCTCAGGTCAGGCACAGGGTGGGAAGTCAGGTTGCGTGACTCTGAGCAATTTCCTTCCCCTCTCTGAGCCTCCTTTCCCCCATCTGTAAGAAGAAGCAGTGATTCAGTCCCCTGGGACTGTGGTGGGAATTAAATGGGACAACGGAGAGAGCATGAATGAGTTCTACCAATCCGATTCTTTGTGGGGACAGGACAGAAGCCTAGTGGCAGTAGAGAAGGTTCCTTCTCCAGGCCCAGCACTGGGCCAGGCTTTGAGGAGTTGCAAGTGCTTAGACTCCAGTGTTGTGGAGTGTGTGTGTGTGTGTGTGTGTGTGTGTGTGTGTGTGTGTGTGTGTGATGGGAGGGGGTTGGGGGTTGGGACCTAGTCTCTAGTGGAAAGAACACCAGAATGCATTGGGGTCAGGGATCTGGGCTGGGGACCCCCTCAGTCTCTATGTGACTTTGGCATGTCCTTTCTCCTCTCTAGATTTCTGTTTCCCCCAACTTACAATAAGGGAACTGACTCAGATGCTCTAGGTCTGCGAGCTCCGACATCCCAGCCTCTATGCTGTGCTAAGAGAAGATTAGACCCGGTAAGGCTGGTGCAAATTTCTGAGTTGGCACCGTTTTTAAGCCCCTCCTGAGAACCTGGGGTGAAATCTTGGCTCGAGGCCAGTCCTTCATTTCCTCCCACCGGCTTCTGTTGCTGGTCCTCTTGTGGCGCTGCCCAGCCCGCATCATTGCCCATCTCATCAGCCAGGCTTCCTCCTTCTGGCTTCACAAGCCCCTGTTCCTCTTTCAAAACCAGCTCAGGTGTTCCTTCCTCGAGCAGCCTTCCCTGACACTCTAGGGCACAACTGGGCATCTGTTCCTTGGCGCTCCCATGGCGCCTCCTGGAACCCTCCATCACCACACTTACTTCCCTTGCTGAGCTACGTGTCCATCGCCCTCCAGGTTTGTGGGAAGATCTGAATCTTACTCATCGTTGCACGTAGAGCATCCAGCCCAGGATTAGGTGCAGAGTTGATGGTAACAGATGGGTAGATGAAAGGATGTGGAGAAAATGAGTCCATGGCTGAAGAAGGAGTGAAGGAGAGAGGGGTACATGGATGGGTACATGGACGGTTGGATGGATGATTCTGTGAGTGGGTGGATAGTGATGAATAGTAAATAGGTCAGGAATACTCAGCTACTGATCATTATTTTTAGCATCACACAACCTCCCTGGGGTCACCAAACACACACCTGGGCATGCCAGGGAACTCACTCCCCTTGCTTCCATTACTCCCCGGCTCTGGTTTCTCCTCCGAAGCATGGATATGGGTCTGAGAATTCTCTCTCCTATGACTCTCTCCACATGGGAGCGGGGGTAAGCTCCCATCAGAATGTCTTACCTTTGTCCTCCCATTTTAATTTCCAAGCATCAGGGTGAAGTGACGGCGACTAACTCACTGTGACCTCTACGAACTCCACTAGGCAGGTTGGGGGGAGGAGGGTATTTTTGGATAATGCAGTGCGTGGGCTAGGAAGCAATTGCTGACTGTGGCCTTGGCAAAGATGCCAAGCTGACTTCTCAGTGTGCCTAGGCTAGTTGCCACCCTCCCGCTCCCCATCAGGACTGTGTCTTCCACCATTCATAAGCTCCACCCTCCCAGCCAGCCTCAGTTCTCTTCTGCCACCATACCCCCCCGCCATCTGGATGGGGGTCAGATCCCATTTGGGAGGGTTGTTAGCCTTCCCCAATCTGTCCCATAGAATCAGCTGAGGTAGAAACATTACAGGATTGGGGGTCAGAAGGCCTTAGTTGAAGTTTTGACTCTTCAGCCCTGTTTAGCTGCTTCTCTCTGGGGAGGAAGGGTCAGCCCAAGACAGAGCAGGGCAGCAGGAAGAGACAGGCTCTGGAGCTACAGAGATGCAGGTTCAAATCCCGCCCCACCGAGAGCCATTGCAGCCTCAGGCAAGTGACCTAACTCCTCAGAGTCTCTGCTTTCCCATCTGTAAAATGGGAGAAACTGCACCAGTTAGCTCCCAGGGCTGGTGTGAGGATCAGATGAGATGGCTGGCTCAGCCCCTACGGTGGCTCCTGAGCCCTGAAATGCAGCCGGGCTGAACGGAGATGGGCCTTCAGTATGAAACATACACCAGAATTGAAGACTTAGAAAAATATATAACAAATCTTGAGAACTTTTATGTCCATTTTAATTGATAATATGATGTGTTGATAACGTGTTGGGATGCAGATCCACAGTCCTTCTCCTGTGCAGCCTTCCCAGCTCCCCTGAGTGTGATGGTGTCTCGTCGGCCTTGCCACAGGCTTTGCACACGCCTCTGCTATGGCTTTGACAAGCGCTGTGGTTGTCCCCTCAGCTGTTTGTCTCCCCAACTAGCCCATGAGCTCCTTGAAGTCAGGGACTGTACCTTGGCCATCTCTGCTCCCAGCTCCCTGGCCCACAGCAGACACTCAGCAAAAGGTATTCGAGTGGGTAAATCCCTACATGTAAAAGCAGTGTGATTTCTATGATTCTACCACACCTGAGGCCCTGGACGGGGACAGCAGAATACAATATGGTCGGGGCTCTGGCAGGAAACAGATGGTGCACTCGAGTTGAGTGATGTGAAGAGAGTTTCAGCAAGGGACTATTAACAAAGACATGGGCAGGATTTAGAGAAACTGGGAGGGATGGTGCTGTGTCCCGGAGCCGGCATGGGGAGCTGTTACCACACAAAGCATGAAGGGTGGGGAGGGAGAGGTTACCTGGACCCAGGCCCAGAGTTATATGCAGGAGCTGCAGCTTTGGGTGAAGGATACAACCCTGCAGGAAGGGGCTTGGGAAATAAGTACCCAGGCCTCGTTCTCCACCTGCCCTCTGGACTCCCACCCCCCTGCCCCACCCAGCCAGAAGCCAAAGGGCAAAGGAGACCATTGATCCCACTCATAAAGGTCGCCTACCAGGGCACAGAACAGGATGCAGAAGGGCAGATGGGGAGTTCTGGAGGGGCAAACAAAGACATAAATCATCACTAGAGAAAACATCATCCCCTTAGGATCTTTGAGGGACTCTAGGCATCCTGATAAAGTGCACGAAATGGTCACAGACAACCACAATCATTAATTAAGCAACTGCTGTGTGTTGGGTGCCATGCTAAGCTGTTTTCCAGCTTCACGGAGAATAAGCAACTTGCCCAAGATCACACAACAGGAAATGGCATAGCCAGGACTGGGACATAGGTCAGCCCCAAAACTCAGGTTCCGGTCACCTCTTTTAGGCTGCATGCCAGGTACCATGCTAAGCACTTTATCTACATTATCTCTAGTCCAACAGAACTCTGCAAATTTGTATCCTTTTCCCATCTCAGAGAGGTCAAGTCATTTCTCCAGAACCACACAGCTCGTGGGAGGTGGGGCCGGGGGGAGGGAAGCAGGGTGGGAGAGTTTGCCATGAAATGGGGCAGGTATCTGGCAGAGTGCACAGTGGCCGCCTCAGGGATTTTTTTAGCCCCAATGGGTGGAGTCACCGCTCACCAGGTGCCTCCTGGAGTCACTACCCAGCTGCAACCACGAGTTAGATTTTCAGAGCTGGGCAGGGCCCTCAGCATCCTCTATTGACGCTCGCCTGTGACTCTAAAACTAATAATAATTACAGCAGTGACAGCCATGGCTTCCTGAGCATCTGGTATAGTCATTCACTGTCTTTCTCCACATTGTCCCTAAATCTGACCACAGCTCTCCCGTAGGGCTGTATAGTACCTATAGGCAGGCATTATGGGCTGCTCACTTTGCAGATCAAAACCGAGGCTGAGCTCTGGCTGGTGTGGCTCAGTGGATAGACTGAAGGGTCCTGGGTTTGATTCCGGTCAAGGGCACATACCTTGGTTGCAGGTTCCTTGGCCCTGGTTGGGGTGCATGCAGGAGGCAACCAGTCAATGTGTCTCTCTCACATAGATGTTTCTCTGTCTCTACTCCCTCTCCCTTCCACTCGCTCTAAAACAGTGGTTGGCAAACCGTGGCTCGCGAGCCACATGCGGCTCTTTGGCCCCTTGAGTGTGGCTCTTCCACAAAATACCACGGCCTGGGTGAGTCTATTTTGAAGAAGTAGCATTAGAAGAAGTTTAAGTTTAAAACATTTGGCTCTCAAAAGAAATTTCAATCGTACTGTTGATATTTGGCTCTGTTGACTAATGAGTTTGCCGACCACTGCTCTAAAAGATCAATGGAAAAATATCCTCAGGTGAGGATTAACAAAACAAACAACAAACAAAGAACTGAGGCTGGGAAGGGTCTCAGCAAATCAGCCCCTACACAGCCAGGCCTGCCCCGGGGCAGGGCAGGGTATGCAGCTAAGAGCACTGCCTCTGGACCCAGACAGGCTGGGCACCAACCAGACATGCTCACCTTGGGCAAGTCACTTTTCTGTCTTAGCTTCCTCATTGTAAAACCAGGGTGGCGGTAGTATCTCCTTCATTTGGTTGTGGTAAGGATACAATGAGTTATACATAAAGAGCCAGGACACACTAAGGGCAATTCTACCTCTGAGTCCTCTGAGCCTTCCAGCCACAGCCATGATTACAACTGTATCCCTGCACCATCCCGGCTTTCCTGGTAACTGGCTGAGAGCTGCCACGGGCCCTGCACTGTGCTTACCTGCTGCTCATGCTGACCACATCCAGCCCTCCCCATCCCCCCACCATCATCCCCCATCACCATTTCACAGACAAGGAGACAGAGGTCCAGAGAGAAGTAAGGACCTGGCCAGGCCTCCACACCTGAGATGCAGAGCCCGGACGGCCACTGCCAAGTTGAAGCTGCTAATTCCCTCTCTCCCAGCCACAGGAAACGCAGATTGTCAGGATTATTGGTATTGTTGTCCAAAACAATACTTGAGACAGTCACAATACAACAATCACGAAGGGGGCTCATTTCCATTGGCTCCACAATCCTCCCGCTGCCCACGGGCGGGCGCGGGGGCTGGGCTCTCAGAAGAGGCTCCTCGAGGCAGGATGAACAAACAAGCAGTGAAAACCTCGCAGCTGGGCCCCAGGTGCTGGGAGAGAGAGTGGGGCAGGAAGCGGGCAGGCCATTTCTTTCTTTCCTCTTCTTTCTTATTTGTTTGAGAAGCAACTTTACTTTCTAAATCGGTCATTGTCACCCGTTGGCCCCCGCCCCACCTGGGCCAGGGCCTCTGATGACAGAGGCTCAAGAGGAAGCGCTAGGGAGCAGAGGAATGAGGGTTCTAGGTGTGGCAGGTCCCCAGGCCCAGCTGGACTTGGGGGCGGGGGGGCTCTTCCTTGGCAGGGGCTGCATGAGCCACGTTCAGGTGACCAGGGCCTGGCAGACAGTGCTTGCCTGAGGTGGGGCCCGAGTCCTCCAGGGTCAGCTGCCAGGGGTTTAAGTGGGAGGCAGTGGTTAGGGGCAGAGCTCTGGAGTCAGACCTATGTGACTTCCAAGCTCTGTGACCTCACCTCTCTGAGCCTCTGTTTTCTCACCTGTAAAATGGGACGGGTGGTTGTGAAGATTAAACATATATAAATACCACGATGAATGTAAGGCATGTAGCACATTTACAACACTTGGCATCTATACTAGCTGGAGATTTACTTAAGAAGCCAACATTTAGCCAGAACCGGTTTGGCTCAGTGGATAGAGCGTCGGCCTGCGGACTGAAGGGTCCCGGGTTCGATTCCGGTCAAGGGCACGTGCATTGGTTGCGGGCACATCCCCAGTGGGAGGTGTGCAGGAGGCAGCTGATCGATGTTTCTCTCCCATCGATGTTTCTGGCTCTCTGTCTCTCTCCCTTCCTCTCTGTAAAATATCAATAAAATATATTTTAAAAAAAAAAAAAAAAAAAAAAAAAAAAAGAAGCCAACATTTATCGGGCATTTACTATATGCCAGGCACTTTTTAAGCATTCTACACGAATGCATGCATCTAATCAGTACAATAACACTCTCCCCTCTTCCACAGGTGAGAAAACTGAGGCCAGTGCATTGCTCAGACAAGGGTGGGTCCAGGTTCTGCATGACGTCAGTAGAGCTTATACCATATTGGGAGACCCCTTTAAGAAAAATAATGTAAAGTTATAAATACAAACTGAGCTACACAGCCATGCAATAAGGGACCCAACGCTTAACCTTCACTTTCTCTCTAAGCTCAGGATCACCTTCCTAGCAAGTGGCAGAGCCCAGGTGGCCAGCTACAGAGCCCACAGTGTTATAAAAGCAGAACTGATGGGCAATGAGGCAGTCACTGCAAAATGCCATACAAGGTGCCAGCAAGGGGCCACACTTCCATTGTGCTTACCATGTGCCACACTCTTCTAATTTAAGGCCCCCCAACAACCCAATAGCACTATCTCTATTCACATTTCACAGATGAGGAAACTGACTCAGAGAGGAGCAGTGACTTGCCTGAGGACACAGAGCTAAGAAGTGACAGAGCAGGATTCAAACCCTGGCAAGCCTGGACTTCAGCAGCTAAATGTTTAACCACTGCACTAACTGGACCTGCCTCATCACCAGGGCTCAGTGCCTCTTGCCATCACCCCTCACCGCCCTGGGCAGGTCCTCTCATCTCTTATCTGCTAGCAGCTTGGGGTGGGGACAGGACACCCTGGCTCTGGAGTCAGAGGTGCCTGGATGCTAATCCTCACCCTGTTGCTTCCTTGTTGTAGCCCCGAGGCAGACTTCTCACATGTCTGAGCCTCAGTTTTCTCATCTGTAAAACAAGATTGTGTAATTTACAGGGTGACCCTAAAGTCTACATGCATTGCTTATTATTTTACATGTTTTGCAATGATTGTGCCATCAATAAGCCCTTGGTTATGTATGTACATGTGTCTCTGTTGCCAGACCTTATGGCTTCCCTGGATAACACCTCACAGGGTGATCTGGAGGGCCAGAGAAAAAGAAAGGCGAAGTGCCTGGTCCATACTAACTGTTCGGATCGGTAAGGTTGCTCTCGTGGAGGCGCAGTGAGAGGTCATTGGTGAGGAGTGAATTCGGGAATGGAGAAAAAGCCCAGGCCCAGGTGTCAGGAGACCCGAATTCCAGATGGAGGTCTACCGCCAGCTGGCAGTGTGACCTTGAACTAGTCACTCACCTTTTCTGGGCTCAATTTCTCTATTTGCAAGTTGCATGCATTGTCTCTAAGGTCCTTAGGATATTGAATTTTTGTATAAGAGCACAGGAGTGTCTTCTGGGACCCTCTAAGGGCTGCTCCGTGGAGGCTCTCCCCTTCTCTTGGGGTGCTCTTTGTGGCTACCACCCTTGAGACAGGGAGGAGAGTTTGCAGGGAACTCTCACATCTCATCTGCTCCAGCAGAGCCAGAGGGCCTTGATCTAATCTCTGCTTCCTCTGTAAAATGGGATGGAGATAATAGACTTCCTTATCCCATAGAACAGATAAGGACACAGATTCCTGGAGGTACAGGACTCGATGGAGGTCATAGCTCCCATCTTGTCCTCATCCTGCTGTTCCTGTCGCAGCCTCCCACAGGCTTTCCCAGTTTGGAAACCCTGGCTCCGCCTCCCCATCCCAGAGGGCTGGGTCACATTATCCTTTTCTCTCTGCCTTGCATCCTGTTTCTCCTCTCTTCTCCACCTGGTAAACTCATCCAGTGGAGCCAGGTCCCTGGGCCAGCCCTGGTGCCCCCACTTACAAGTGTGGTGACTCTGAGCAGGCCACCTGTCCTCTCGGGGTCCCCATTCCTTCATCCACGTAACGGGGACAACATGTGGAAATGCGCAGTACACCAGCACCTGCACCATGGTGAGCGTGCACAAGATGTCAGCTTTCTGGGTCTTCATCAGTTGTCTCACCTCAAATGTTGCCTTCACCGGGGGTTGCCCTGTCACCTCCATATAGACCAAGTTGCCCTGTCACCTCCATATAGACCACCTCAGCAACCTCTCCCTCCCCACCCTTCATCCTGTCACCTCCCACAGCCCAGTCCCCATGGTGTGTATTGCTTGTATTGTAACTATCTGCCATCTTATCTGTATCCCACACATTGCAAACTCTTGTGTTCTAGTCTTCACATCTGTTGTGTCTGGCGTGGGGATTGTTCAATGAATGAATGAATGAATGAATGAATGTTGCTCTAGTAGTGAATTTATTAGCTAAACTTTCTGCCCTATCAGGCATCAGGATTCTGGGTGCTATTACTATGACCACTGCTACTATTTCTTCCACCAGCACTATAAGTAGCTCCCATTTATTGAGCATATACTATGTGCTGGGCATTGGCATAAGCATTTCTTGGTTACATCTTATTCACATCTCTGTCATCCTTTGGGGTGAGTGTTCTGTTAGTATCCTCATTTCACAGAGAAGGAAACAGGCTCTTCTGGGGTAGATGGCAGAATCTGTACTGGCCCAGCCAGGCTGGGCCTTTCTACCCCAGGTGAGGCGGGGTGGTTGGACCCAGAGCAGTAGAAGCCTGTCACTGCTTCCAGAATGTGCCTTCGACAATTCTCTCCTTGGAGAACTTCTCTCCTCCCTTGAAGCCCTGGTTTCTCTCAGAGCCTCCCTCACCCCCGCCCCCCCCACTCCCAGTCTCCTTCCCAAGCCCTTAACTGTTGGTGTCCCCAGGGTTCTGCCCTCAAATCTCCTAATGAATCGAGTGAGTGATGAATTTAATTTTGTCTGTCTGACATATTCTTCTATCCTCTTACATCTCTTGTCTATGGTGGGGTGTGCATCAGAAGGCCCCACCCAGTGGGAAGGGCAAGTAGGCCAACCACAGTGCCCCATTCTCCTTGATACAATGACCTGGTTCGGCCTGGGCATGTGGACGGAGGCTGGGCCATTCAGGGCCCTCCCAGGGACTGTGATGGAGCCAGTGGGGACCCTGGCTTTCTCTTCTGAAGTGTTAGCTGATGGCATGTAAATGTGTGAGTATCTTTCCTGGGACTGGAGAGGGCCTGCCTGCCATGGGAGAGAAGGAGGTCCATTCTTCAAGCAAGGCAGAAGCAAACAGTACTGACTGAGGGGGGTCGTGGGGAGATAGCCCAAAGACAATATTGGGGACCTGGATCCAGCAATGCCTGAAGTTGTCTCACCCTTGAAACCAAGATAAAGGAGCCACTGGAGTCTTATTTTCGCTTTTCCTTTTTAATTTTTGTTTCCAACCTAGTTTGAATTGAGTTTCTATCATGACAACCAAAGACTCCCAACTCATACAATATTCTCCTCTCTCTCGCTTCTCCCTGGATGCTGTTGAGTCTAATCTACAGGATCCTCTGAAACTCAGTGGCTAAATCTAGTTCAGTTCTTGACTAATCCTCGATCCCTCTTAGGACAAAGAGGCGCCTGAAAGAAATCCTAATCACAGTCCTTTGCATGCGGACCGCACTTGAAGATTACAGAACGTTTCCGGGTTTTTTTCTCATGTGGTCTTTACAGTCTCGGTGGATTGTCCGGGGACGTGTTATCAACCCCATTTTACAGAAGGAAAACGTAAAGGACCTTAGAGACCATTACATCTCTCTGAACAAACCCCAGCCTTGGGCAAGCCCCCGACTCTCAGACCCTCAGACTTTTCTGATCCAAGCCTTCCCCAACCTCCCCATTTCCCAGATGGAGTGGGGAACCACGGAAAAGCAGAGAACCCGAGTGAGAGCGAGAAGGCGGGCTTCCGACGGCCCAAGAGCGAAGCACAGGGAAGCCACTGCCTTACTGTGGCCGTGTTCTAGGAAGAGCTCGTCATTCCCATCTGACAAATGCGCCAACCGAGACACAAAGCCGTTCGGAAACCTGCCTCTCTCGGCAGGTCTCCCTGACGCCTCAGTATGGGGAAGTACTTGAGAGCGCACGTCTCTCCCCCCATCACCAGCCTGACTCTCCCCCATTCTCAGGCGGCGGCTGAGGCTTGGAAATCAGTGGCGGAGCCGGGAGATGGGCACTAGGTCATCTGATCTGGGGAAGCAAGCTGGGAGCCAGGGGGCTCAGCTTGGGTGGGGAAGAGGGGCCTCGGCAGGGCCGCGAGTGGGTGAGTGGGCGTCTGCGTCACCCCCGCATTCCGCAGGCAGGCAGGCAGGCAGGCGGAGCCCTGCTTCCCTGCAGTGAGCGCGCCAGGTGCGCTGGGCCGGTGGCCCTGGCGCTGCGAGTGCGCCCGCGCGAGCGTGGGCGAGGGACCCAGACAGGCGGAGCCCCACGCCCATCCTCCCTCCCACCCGCCCTTTCTCCCGTGGCTGGTGGCAGGTGAGTGGGTGTCGAGGAACCGCCATGCAGCGGAGAAAACAGGACGCCGCAGAAATCAGATTACTCACCTGCAGCTGCGAGTACCCAGGGCTAATAAAAGCCGAGCTTCCTGTTGTTACTTTATTACCACCCTCTGCCTCCCCAGCCCCGGGCGCTCCCAGCTGCAGCCAGAGCCCTAACTGATCGCCAGAAACCAGTCGCTTTGGGGGCCCAGGACCACTCCGGGCCTGAGATTCCACCACGAGGGCAGCTGCCTCAGGGCGGCCCTCCATCACCTGCACGGGGATCACCTGGGGTGCTGGCTGACAAAATAGGTCCCCAGGCACTGCTTGGCACCTGCTGAATCCGAATCTGCAGGTTGGGGCCTCAGACCTGAACTCATACCAGTCTCTGGCGTTTGGTAAGCAGGCTAACGTTGAGAACCATGAAGTTCGAGTGTTGGAGGTGCAAGTGATGTGAATTTGTTTTTCCTGACTGCCGCCTGCAAGCTAGAGATGGAACCGATCCCCAGTATCGGCCATGTAAGTCCCTGACCTCGGAGCCTCAACTTGCTCACCTGTTTAGTGGGGATGAATATTTCTTGGGACTTAAACGAGGCTCAGATGATATAACAAGTTTAGCACGATTCCCACCAGTTGCTCCTGAAGTTTACAGACCAACCAGGAATAAACATTGACAAATATGACAAGTAAGACCTAAGAGGTAGTCAGAATGGATGGGGCCGTGGGGGACAGTGGAGGGGCCACAGATTACTCCCGGACATTGAGACAAGCCCCTCACCAGGCAGCTGCACCAAAGTTCAGTCCCCAACACACCAGGAAAATGTCCCTGCCCAGAGCATAGGCAACCCCCGAAGGCCAGGTCTGGAGGTTCCCAGCCTCTGTGACATCTGACCTGGGACCGGCCACACCTCCTGCTCCAAGCTCCCCCCTCCCTCCGCTTCAGGGAGACCTCATGTTCCTATCCCCCCCCTCCCCGGCAACATCTCCTTTTTGGCCACCCCAGCCCCTCCTCCTCCTGCCCCTGGGTCACAGGCATTGTGGCCTGCTGCACACCCTCCACGCCCTCCTGGGCGACCTCACCCACTCCCCCAATGTGCAAATGGAGCACCTTATAGACATCTCCACTTATTAACCCCCAAGTACCCAACTCAGCTTGCCCAACTCTGAACCCATCATCTTGATCTCTCCTCCAACCTGCGTCTCCTTCTGGGTTCCCTGTCTCTGGGCATCACACCTGGATATTGAACCAGGTGGTTTCTGCTCCTTTGCCTCCCACATACAGCCTCCCACTCCAATCAATTTTATCTCTAGAATCTGTCCCCTTCTCCCCAGTCCTCCTGTCCCTGTGGACTCCAGATCCCTAGTTCAGGACTGCATAATCTCTCACCTAGATTATTATTATTTTTTTAATATTTTTTATTGATTTCAGAAAGGAAGGGAGAGGGAGAGAGAGAGAGAAACATCAGTGATGGGAGAGAATCATTGATCAGCTGCCTCCTACACACCTCCTACTGGGGATCCAGCCTGCAATCCAGGCATGTGTCCTTGACCGGAATCATACCCCCTACCCTTCAGTCCCCAGGCCGACACTCTACCCACTGAGACAAACCAGCTAGGGCTCACCTAGATTATTTTAACAGCTTCTTAAACAGCCTTCCTGGCTCCAGTCACTTTAGCCAGGGCATCTTTCTGAGACACTAATCCTATCCCTGTCTTGCTCCAAACCTTCATTGACCCCTTGGAGCCTTCAGTTTACAATCCGAACTTCAGCATCCAATCCTTCTCTTCCCATGTAATACTCACGTGGGCAGAGTGGCACCCTCCTCTCTACCCTGCCTCCTCAGCATGGAGCACCAGCAGGGACATTCACTGAGCTCATACTAAGTGCTCAATATCATGGCAAGCCAGTTGTCTGTACAGCTTTCTCTCAGCCTCATGGCTTTCCCGTTCCTGATATACAGATGAGAAAATGGAGGAAGAGGGAGGTTGGGTAACTCGCCCAAGGTCACACAGCTAGTAAGTAGCAGAGTTGGGATTCGTACCCAGGTCTCCCTAGCTCCAAAGCTGGTGCTCTTCACTGCTCTGACCTTGAGCCACCTCCTCCCAATTGGATCGTGTTCTCAATTCTTGTATCTTCCCTGGTGTCTAATAAGGCGCCTGTCTTATGGTGGGTGCTTGCTGAATGAACAATCAACTCTACTCACACTCCCATTTGATTCTTGCAACAACCCTGGGAACTACAGAAGTTTAAATTATGTATTATGTAATATTTTTTAGAAATATATGTTTATTGATTTCAGAGAGGAAGGGAGAGGGAGAGAGAGATAGAAACATCAGTGATGAGAGAGAATCATTGATCTGCTGCCTCCTGCACTCCCCCTACTGGAGATCAAGCCCGCAACCCCGGCATGTGCCCTTGACTGGGATCGAACCTGGGACCCTTCATTCCGCAGGCCAATGCTCTATCCACTGAGCCAAACAGGCTAGCACTTATTATGTAATATTTGGTGAATACAAAAAATGTAGGATGAATATCTTGTTTATGAAAATAAACATCCATGAACCCACTGCCCCAGCTTAGGAACCTGAACTTCACCAGCCCTGTTGGGGCCACCTGTGTGCCTTCCCCTTTGGTTCCTTGCCTCACTCCAAAGGCCCACACCATCCTGGATTTGTGGTCCCCACTTATCACTTTGGAGAAAAATACTGTCACCATACGGGAATGAATCCTATACAACGTATTGTTTTGTTTGCTTTTGGACCTTCACATAAATAGTATAATGCACATGCAATCCTCATTGGCTGGACTTTTTTTTTTTAAGCATTGCTATGTTTTTAAATACATACACAATTTTGCTTTTTAGTTGTCACTCATTTTTTTCAGCTGTCTAGTACTCCATTGTCTAAGTAGACCACTACTTTATCCTTTCTCCGGTCAGTGGGTATGAAGGTTGTTTCTAGTGTTCTGCCATGATCATTCTTCTACCATGTCTCTTGGTGCACACACTTACACACACACACACACACACACACACACACACACACAGGACTTTCTCTAAGCTATATACCTAAGATTGAAATTGTGGGTCATCAAGTCTGCTCACGTTTAGCTTTACAAGTGCAGCCGGATTACTTTCCTACGTGCTTGTACCCCTGCACGCTCTCCCCTTCCTCTGCCACAGTGTACGAGAGTTCCGGTTGCTCCACATCCTCACCAGCATTCAGTATGATCAGACTTCTTCCTCAGTCTTCATTTGCATTTCCCTAATGAGATGGAGCGTCTTTTCATTTGTTTATTTTGCATTCTGGTTTCTTTTTCAGTGAATTTCCTGTTCAAGCCTTTTGCCCACTTTTTTTTTTAAAAAAAGGGTTTTTACTTATTTCTTATTGCTTTAAAGTATTCTCAGGGAAGTATTTTGTTTCTTAATAGAGCAAGAATCTGAGAGCCAAGTTCACAGGAGACAAAGCTGGGTCCCAAACCCACATCTATCTGATTCTAGGGTCCTTTACACCAAACCCTTTGCCTCTCATTCATTCATTCCTCAAATGTATTGAAGAGGGAGTAGAGAGTTATGGTTAAGAGTGTAGACTCTGGCCCTAACCGGTTTGGCTCAGTGGATAGAGCGTCGGCCTGCGGACTCAAGAGTCCCAGGTTCGATTCCGGTCAGGGGCATGTACCTTGGTTGCGGGCACATCCCCAGTGAGGAGTGTGTAGGATGCAGCTCATCGATGTTTCTCTCTCTCATCGATGTTTCTAACTCTCTCCCTCTCCCTTCCTCTCTGTAAAAAATCAATAAAATATATTTTTTTTAAAAAAAGAGTGTAGACTTTGGCCCTGACCGGTTTGGCTCAGTGGATAGAGTGTTCGCCTGCAGACTGAAGGGTCCCGGGTTCGGTTCCAGTCAAGGGAATGTACCTTGGTTGTGGGCACAATGGGGGTGTGCAGGAAGCAGCTGATCGATGTTTCTCTCTCATCGATGTATCTAGCTCTCTATCCCTCTCCCTTCTTCTCTGTAAAAAATCAACAAAATATATTTTTTTAAAAAAAGGAGTGTAGACTCTGGCCTGGCCGGCATGACTCAGTGGTCGAGCATCGACCTATGGACCAGGAGTTCATGGCTCGATCCCCAATGTGGGTTGTGCAGGAGGCAGCCAATTGATGATTCTCTCTCATCATTGATGTTTCTATTTCTCTCTCCTCCCTTTCTCTTTAAAATCAATAAAAATATATATTAAAAAATAAAAAAGAGTGTAGACTCTGGCCCTCACCAGTTTGGCTCAGTGGATAGAGTGTTGGCCTGCGGACCAAAGGGTCCCCGGTTTGATTCCGGTCAAGGGCACGTACCTTGTTTGCAGGCTCCTCCCTGACCCAGGCCCTGGTCAGGGCGCGTGCAGGAGGCAACCTATCAATATGTTTCTCTCACATCAATGTTCCTCTCTGTCTTTCCCTCTCTCTTCCACGCTCTCTAAAAATCAATGGGAAAACATCCTCGGGTGAGGATTAACAACAACAACAACAACAACAAAAGAGTGTCGACTCTGGGGCTCCCCCCGCCTGAATTTTAAGCTCTTCTCTGCCACTCACTAGCTATCACTGTGGGTAAATTTCTAGCAATTGTACGTTAGTTTCCTTACCTCTCCTACAGGGTTACTGTGTAGGGACTGAGTGAGTTAATTCATAGAAAAGCAAGTAGGACTTTATCCAACACAGTCAGCGCTGAACAAATAGTACATGCTATTTGGGGACATGGGGGTGAAAAGACAGACAAGGACATTGCCCTCAGGGAGCTCACTGTCCAGTGGAAGAAGTGGACAGTAAATAAATAAATAAATAAATAAATAAATAAATAAATAAATAATGTGGCTTGCGATGAGGGCAAGGAAGAAAACCAAACAGTGACCCGATAGACGGAGCGGGCACTGACTCAGCTGGTGGTCATGTGGGGAAAGGCCTCTGAAGGAGGTGACATTTAGGCTGAGGTGTGGAGGTTGAGAAAGAGCCACTCAGGCAAAGAGCAGGGGAGAGTAGCCCATTGGAGTAAAAGACATGTGCAAAGGCCCTGGGGCAGGAAGAGCAGGCGAATCCGAGAGACTGCAAGGAGAGCAGCCTGGCTGGAGCCAAGTGAGCAAGGAGGTGAGAGGCAGGAGAGGATGGGGCGGAAGCCACTGGGTGAAGAGTCTGAGGGCAGTGAGTGAGAGGGTTTGGACCGTAGAGTGCTGTGATCTGGGTTATGTTTTTAAAGGGTCACTTCAGCTGCCCTGCGAGGCTCAACTCTCTATGAATTCATCTAAATACTTCTCATTACTACTAGTATTTTTAGTCAGTACCCCTTCTGTGCAAAGCAAGACTTCCCTTTATTGACCTTAAATTTACTGCTTTTGAGTTTCACGGGGAGCCCCCTTCTGCCTCATACCTGAGGTTATCAGCCCCACGTGAGGTCTCTGGTCCCTATTTTTACAGAGGGTGAGGGGAGGGTGTCCCAGGTTGCTCCTCACCTACTCTGTGATGTTTTGCCACCTGTCAAGGTGAAATGACCGGAGTAGCCACCTCAGAGAGCCCGTGAGGATGAAAGGAGTGAAGCTTGACAACAGGGAGCGACCCACACAGGCTGGCTGCCACTGTGATGGGGATGATAGTAGGATGATGGGGACTGTGCTGCGTGATCTTGGGTGAGTCACTGGACCTCTCCAGCCTGAGCTGAGAAATAAAATAACGATGTAAAATAAACCTGTAAAATAAGACGCGTGGGACCTGCCCGCCTCTGATGTCCTGGGATTCTCTGATTTAGACTCTCTCTTCCTCCTTTCGACCTATCCAGGTCACTCGCTTTCCTGAAATTTTGTTGTTCCCTGACTACACATGATGAGACACGGAGGAGCAAGGTAGAGAGGAGGCCTGAGGTCCCGGCTGTGACATTTACAGCGGGGTCCTGTCCAAGTGCATTTCACTAACACACGTAAGCACGGGAGAAGGAGACAAGGGAGCGATGTGCGTGAGTCACTGCTGCAGTCACATCCCCACCTACCCCGTGAGCTCTCACACCTTGATGGGGACATGATGTCATGTGACCTACCACAGTCTCCGCCCCCCCCCCAACCCATTGGTCCCCAGTTTCCCCACGCCCAGCAGAGTGTGGGCTCTTTCCATGCCGAGTGTGATTCAGGGATTCCAGGGTTTTTTATACTGTGTGCCTCTAAATACAAGCCTCTAAATACAATACAGCTATCTGTCACAACACCAGAGAAAGGACCTGCCGTAGCCACGGTCAGCTGATGGATAACCCTGCTTCCTGCTTCACTGGGAAAACAGAAGCAATGGGAGGAAACTGCCCGCACTCCCACTTCACCCCCCACTCACCTGCCACATCTGTGCCGGGTTCTCTGCCTCCCCCCCTGGTTTACTGCTAAGACCACACCCTCCCTTTGGCGCTGCACTGGGTCCCCTTGCTTACTCCAGGCCATCACCCAGCGTCCCCTCTCCGCCCACAGCATTGGGTTTCCTCCCCTCTGGTTCATTCCCATCGGCACACAGTCATGCGCAGCTCATCCCATCTTAAACATACCACACACGCATGCGGTCAAGGACACTTTTCTCTGCTTCCCTTTACACCAAAACTTGTCCAAGAGCTTTCCTGATCGACAGTCTTTTTTTTAAATTAATATGTTTTTATTGATTTCAGAGAGGAAGGGAGAGGGAGAGAGATAGAAACATCAATGATGAGGGTCACTGATCGGCTGCCTCCTGCACACCACACACTGGGGATTGAGCCCGCAACCCGGGCATCATAGCTACCGGTCAGATGGTCATGTAAACGTTCGCCAGTCACTTAGGCCTTTACATATATAGATTTTAGAGCGGAAGGGAGAGGGAGAAATAGAAACATCAATGACGAGAGAGAATCATTGCCTACCTCCTGCATGCGCCCGCCCCCCCACCTCACCGGAGATCGAGCCCACAACCCGGGCTTGTGCCCTGACTGGGAATTGAACCATGACCTCCTGGTTCATAGGTCGATGCTCAACCACTGAGCCACTGGCCTGGCTGAACTCTTAATTTTTACCCGATCCTCTCTTGGTTTTCCCATCTGGGCAGATGGCAACTCCATCCTTCCTTTTGCTCACACCACTGCTCAGATCGTCCTTGACTTCTCTCTCTTACCCCCATATCTGATCCAGCACAAATACCACCAGCCCTGCCTTCTAAAGATGCCCCTAATCTGACCCTCGCCACCTCCATGGCCTAACCTGTGTCCGGGACCATCAGTTCTTGCCTAGATTTGTGTAACACCTCCCCACAGAGCACCCCGCTTCCGCCCTTGCCCTGCCCTCCATGTTCTAGTCTCCATCTCATAGCCAGCAATGCCTTTTAATAACCTGAGTCAAGTGACTTTATTTCTTTTTTTCAAGCCCTTCAGTGTTTGAAAAAAAGAAATAAAGAAAATCCTAAAACTTTTCCTTAAAGAAAATCCTAACACCTTTCCATTTCCTGAAGGTCCTCCATGAGCTGGGCACACCCTCCTTCCTTTAGCTTTCCCTTCCCTCACCTCAGCTACATTGGCATCCCTGCTGTTCCTGGAGCAAACAAACACAATTGCACCTCAGGGCCTTTGCACTTGCTGTTACTGCTGTCTACAGAGGACTACTCTGGCCCATTCATCCCTCCACAGGGCCCACCTCTGCTTTCCTGGCCACCCCACATAAAATAGCATCCCTTCCCCTCTGCCACTTTCTAGCCTCTCTCCTGCTTCACCTTTCTTCATAGCACTCATCATCGTCAAATGGACATGCTAAGCATTTTCTCCCTGATTTGTCTATCGTGTGTCTCCCCTTAGAATGTCAGCTGCACAGAGGCAGAGGCTCTGTGACATCCTGTGCTGTGTTGTCCAGAACAGTGCCTGGCTCCTAGTAGATGGTGAATAAGTACATGTTAAATGAATGAAAGTGTTTGAATAATCGGGAAGCTATTTGTTGGTATCGACTGTGGCATCTTCCCACAGGGTTTTCAAACAGTTGCTCATTCAACACGTATTTTATGGGGTATTTTATTTATGTGCCAACTTTAAAACCGAACCCCCAGTAAGATGAATTTCCACTTCACTCTCTGGGTCACGCCCCTCTCTGGGGTCCGGCTGTGAGATGGAGCAACCACACATTCAACATACATTTATTGTGTATCTCATGTGCCAGCTGTTGTGCTAGGTTCTGAAAATCCAAAAGGAGCCGTCAAAATAAGGTCATCTCTGGAAAGAAAGGCAGAGGTGGAAATATATAATGTAAACACACAATTACTCGGAGCCCAAAAGCTTTGGTGAGGATGTGGGAACTGGAGCGTCTCCTGCATTTTCGTCACAACCACTGTGGAAGGCGTGTCCTCCTGCCCCCGAATCTCCCTCCAGTCTAAGGAGTTTGTCACCCAAAGGCAGCAGGACACAGGGACGTTCACTGAACTTTTATTTTCATTACTAGAGGCCCAGTGCACAAATCGTGCGCAGGGAGGGTCCCTAGGCCTAGCCTGCGATGAGGGCCATCTTCTGCCTGCTCGCCAGTCCCCAGCCCCACCCTGCTGCCGCCACCCACCCGGTTCCCCTCGCCAGTCCCCAGTCCCGCCCCGCCGCCACCCACCTGGTTCCCCTCGCCAGTCCCCAGTCCCGCCCCGCCGCCACCCACCCGGTTCCCCTCGCCAGTCCCCAGTCCCGCCCCGCCGCCACCCACCCGGTTCCCCTTGCCAGTCCCCAGTCCCGCCCCACCGCCACCCACCCGGTTCCCCGTTCGCTGTCTGGCGATCGGAACCTGTGGGCCGGGGGGCGGGGGGAGACCGAGAGGTGGTCAATGCACCTCACAGTGACTGGTTGAGTGGTCATTCTGGTTGTTACGCCATTATGGTTGCTGGGCTTTTATTATATAGGATAGTGAAAGGTTGGAAACATCAATGCCCAACCAGAGGGGGTTGGTTATGAAAATTGTCATAGCTCCGTAAAATGGATACTAAGTGGCCATTGAGCATGACGCTGTGGAAGAACATTCAGTGAAACGTGAGAAGATGTTTGTGATGTATTATTAAAAATAAAAACGTTTTTAAATCGCCGAACAACATGTAAAGCGTGACGCCGTTCTTATATTTACATATCTGTATGTGTTTAGATCCAGGAAGATGTTTAGAAAGAGGATGCCAACATGTTTAAAATGTGGTGGTTTCTATTGTTGACTCAAGGTGGTGGGTGTATGAGTGTTTATTGTGCTAGTCTTTATCCTTCCCATGTGTTTGGGAAAAATACCTTACAATTAAAAAGTTGAAAGAAAATGTGGTTATTTTGCCCTAACCGGTTTGGCTCAGTGGATAGAGCGTCGGCCTGCGGACTGAAAGGTCCCGGGTTTGATTCCGGTCAAGGGCATGTACCTTGGTTGTGGGCACATCCCCAGTGGGGAGTGTGCAGGAGGCAGCTGATCGATGTTTCTCTCTCATCGATGTTTCTGGCTCTCTATCCCTCTCCCTTCCTCTCTGTGAAAATCAATAAAATATATTTAAAAAAAAAAAAAAGAAAAAAAAAAAAGAAAAGAAAATGTGGTTATTTTGGGATAGAATGATTTGAGGACTTTTTCTTCTTTACACTTTTATGTATTTTCTTTAATTTTCTCCACTGAGCATCTACTGCTTTGATAAAAATAATGAAGTAGATTTCAAAATAAAATACAGCTCTTGTCACACAAAATGTTTAAATAAATAAATAAATAAACAAATAAATTATTTATTTATTTATTTATTTAATCCTCACCCAAGGATATTTTTCCATTGATTCCATGTTGCAGGCATATCCCCAGTGGGGAGTGTGCAGGAGGCAGCTGATGGATGTTTCTAACTCTCTATCCCTCTCCCTTCCTCTCTGTAAAAAAATTAATAAAATGTATTTTTTTTTTTAAAAAAAAAGAAGGGAAGATGACACCAATACCTATGAGTAGAGAATTGGATACATGAATTGTGGTAGTCACACAAATGCTGGGCTACTGCTTTAAAAAGTCAGTGTTATAGAAAAGATGTGTATAGTCCTTTGACAAGTGAAAAAACCGGGCTGTGAAACAGTTTGCACAGGATTAACCCATGTTTGAAAAAAGGAAAAGAAAGAAAACAACAGTAGGTAATGCCCGCCCACAGGAAACACTGGGACTGTCCACGCCAGAATATCAGCGTGGTTTTCTGTGGGACATGGAAGTGCAGGTATTTTCCCCCTCCTTTTGCTTGCTGGTGTCAGAAATGAGTGTGTCCCACAGAACTCTCTGCCCGATAGGAACGTTCTCGGCCGCACTGTCCAGTACGGTGGCCACGAGGCACGTGTGGCTACCGAGCACTTCACTTTTGTTTAAATATGTTTTTATTGATTTTTTTTAGAGAGAGAGGGATAGAGAGATAGAAACATCATTGATTGGCTGCCTCCTGCACGCCCCCCACTGAGGATTGAGCCCACAACCCAGGCATGTGCCCTGAGCGGGAATCGGCCCAGTGGCCTCTTGGTTCATGGGTCAACGCTCAACCCCTGAGCCATGCCAGCTGGGTGCTACTGAGCACTTTAGAGGTGGCTAGTGAGACTGAGGAATTGACTTTAATATTCCATTTAATTTTAATTAATTTTATTTTTAAAAGCCACCTGCAGGCCCAGCCGGCGTGTCCTATGAACCAGGAGGTCATGGTTCGATTCTCAGTCAGGGCACGTGCCCGGGTTATGGGCTGGATCCCCAGTGTGGGGTGTGCAGGAGGCAACAGATCCATAATTCTCTATCATCATGGATGGTTCTATCTCTCTCCCTCTCCCTTCCTCTCTGAGATCAATAAAAAGTATATTTTAAATAAAATAAAATAAAATAAAATAAAATAAAATAAAATGCCACGTGCAGTAAGTGGCGACTGCATGGGGAGCACAATTCTAAGTTGTTTATAAAGAATGCACCTTGCTTTGCAAAGAGGAAAAAGGAGCTGTCATTCTTTTTCTCTGGTTTGTGTGCTCCGTGCTGCTGCGTGCAGCCCTCCTTTGGGGTCTCAGGTGCAGCCAGTGCGTGAGGGCTTTGCGAACTGTCAAGTGCTGGAGAGCATTTATGACCTTGCTCCCTGGCATATGTCATCAGTTTGGCTCAAGTAAATTCTTACAAACAACCACACAAAACTGTAAAATGCTGTACTCAGGAGGTGCTGCTGTGTGTACTGTTCTTCCTCTTGCGCTGGCCCTTTTTCCTCCTCCATCCTGGGCTCTGAGATAGAGCCCTGACTAGAGAAAGCATCTCGGGGGGCTTTCTGGAAGGAGGGGGTGGCCTGGAGCCTTCATACCCCCCTGCATTTGTTCAGCAGCCCTGTGAGCCCTTCCCCTGACGGGGACCGCACTGGCCACCAGGTACCGTGGGCGACAACGTGCACTGTCTGCCAGGCGGAGCTCAGGGTCCAGGCTGGGGAGGCGTGGAGTGGAGAGTCACAGGCTTGGACAGAGAAGGCCTGCGTCTGAGCTCCAGCTCACGCTCCCCGGGGCGTGCCGTTCATCTTCCTAATCCTCCAGTTTCTCTTCCGTAAAAGGGAGAAAATAGCGACCCTGCCTGCCCATCCCACAGGGTTGATCAGGGCTGGGAAAGTCTGCAGAGATGTTCGTGGTCAAAGGACATGCTCTTCTGGGAGAGTAACAGGGAGTGACAGCCAGTTCCAATGCCACCGCAGACATTAGCTTAATAGTTTATCATAACACACCATCGTTTCTTTTTAAAATATATTTTATTGATTTTTTACAGAAAGGGATAGAGAGTTAGAAACATCGATGAGGGAGAAACATCGATCAGCTGCCTCCTGCACACTCCCTACTGGGGATGTGCCCGCAACCAAGGTACATGCCCTTGACTGGAATCGAACCCAGGACCCTTCAGTCCACAGGCCGACGCTCTATTCACTGAGCCAAACCGGTCACGGCCACACCATCGTTTCTTGAAGCACCGTTAAAATATCAATCTTAGAAGGACCCGAGAAAGTTATCATTCAGCCATGTGACATTTGTGGATCCCCTACCATGTTCCCAGCCAAGGTGAGGTAGGGGGTCTGTCTGGAAGTACAGACATGGATTATGGCCCTTCCCTTGGGGGCCTGACAAGGGAGCAGAGGGGACACGTAAGAAAATAGCCAAACTTCATTCAGCCATTCCACTGACGTCTGCCAGGCCACCGGGGACACAATGGAACAGGACAGCCTCTGCTCTCAGGAAGCTTTCAAAGGCAGTAGGTGAAGCAGACCTTCATCAAATAACCCCTCAGATATATAACACCAACTGTGATGAGAGTAGGAGGAGGAAGCACGGGGTGCTATGAAAGCTTATCATGGGGGACCTTGATTTAGTGGTGATGGGAGGGTCAGAGAAAGATCTGAAGGTGTTTCATAAGAGGCAAAGGGGTGGAGAAAGAGAGTCCAGGTGGGAGAAAGGTATGTGCAAAGGCCCTGAGGTGGGAGGGGGAAGAGCACGCGTGAGGCCAGTGTGGCTGAGACCCAGTGGGTGGAAGGGATAGGTCTCTTCTGTGGCTGGGGAGCGGGCAGCGCCCGCGGGGTCTGGTGGGCCATGCTGGGAACCAATGAAAGGTTGCAGGGGAGGGGCAGTCAGAGTGGGTGTTTATCTGGAAAGAGCGCTGAAGGGGTAGAGTGGAAGCAGGTTGACACAGTGGTGGCTGGTGTAAGGGAGGTGGCAGTGGGGATGCAGGAAAGAGTTGAGAGCTGTAGGGGAGATGAATGACTAGTGTTGGATTTGCCCTGGGGGAGGTGGCAAGAGGGATCCTGGTGTGACCAGCTCTGTGAATGAGGAGGGTCTGATTAAAGCTGACTGGAGGGGCCTGGGGCAGGCCTTCCAATGGAGCAAATCTCCCCTGGGCTGTGGAATGGTTTGCAGCGCCCCCTGGTGGACAGAAAAGAGGAAGATAGTCTCTATAGCTGAACCCGGAGGCGCAAAACTGTGCTTGGGGATCCCGCAGTGAAATGAAACTAACGTTTGTTGAGCCCTGGCCATGTGCCACGTCTATTCCAAGTGTTTTACTTCATCATCTCATGTGACCCCCACAACAACCCTACGAGGTCGGTGCTATCATCATTCCCCTGCTATGGATGAAGAAACTGAGGCTCAACAGGGCGCTGCTGTGGGGATATGAACGACAGCGAGGCTGCCAGACCTGCCCTTCCGCCATGGTTTGGGTGACCAGACCTGCCCATACCGCTCCTGTGGTTTGGGTGACTAGAGTCTGGAAGAGTTGGAGAGGGGAGAGGGATGAGGCCAGGTTGGAGAGATGAGCTGGCACCAAGTCCTGCAGGGCTGCCGTGTCGGGATGGGGATCCGGACTTTTAGCACGTTCTTAGGGTGAGGGTGATGAGATCGGATGTGCTTGTTTGAGAAGCCACTTTGGGACCAGATGGAGGGAGAAAAGCCAGAGTGGGGAGACTGAGGCAGGGCATGGGGGAGGGCAGGAAAGAGGGCAGGAGTGTGAGGCTGGAGCGACAGGGCTCAGGGCAGGGTCAGACTCCAGGCAGTTCTAAGATAGAGTCATTGGTGGTTGGCAGGCAGGGAGTGAGGGGTGAGCACTCACACTTGGGTAACAGGATGATGCTGTTTATTTCATTCATGCATAGAGCATATTTTTATTGAGCATCTACTAAATGCCATGTCCTGGGCGAAGTGCTGAGAACACAGGGAAGAAAGATAGCACTGCTAGCCTGAAGAAGCTCAGAAGGGAGGTGGGAATTGATGGGAGAGAAAGGAGGGGAAGAGAGGGATGCATTTGGCTGGGGGCGTATTGAGTTAGAGGGGGCAGGGGATAGCCAGGTGACAGTGTCCAAGGGGCATTGGATAAAGGGTCTGGACTCTGGAGAGAGGTCAAATTTAAGATACAGGATTTAAAAATCAAGTCTTGAGCACAATTTGGTAGGCTTATTGAAAGGCATTGAATAGTACATTCAAAATGAGTACATTTTTATGATTTACTAGAGGCCCAGTGCACGAAATTCGTGCACGGGGGGGGGGGGTGTCCCTCAGCCCAGCCTGCACCCTCTCCAATCTGGGACCCCTCTCACAATCTAGGACTGCTGGCTCCCAACTGCTCGCCTTCCTGCCTTCCTGATTGCCCCTAACTGCTTCTGCTTGCCAGCCTGATCACCCCCTAACCACTCCCCTGCCAGCCTGATTGATGCCTAACTGCTCCCCTGCCAGCCTGATTGCCCCTAACTGCCCTCCCCTGCAGGCCTGGTCACCCCTAACTGCCCTCCCCTGCAGGCCTGGGTCCCCCCCAACTGCCCTTCCCTGCAGGCCCGGTCGCCCCCAACTTCCCTCCTCTGCTGGCCTGGTCACCCCTAACTGCCCTCCCCTGCTAGCCTGATTCCTCCCAACTGCCCTCCCCTGCTGTCCATCTTGTAGTGGCCATCTTGTGTCCACATGGGGGCAGCCATCTTTGACCACATGGGAGCAGCCATTTTATGTGTTGGAGTGATGGTCAATTTGCATATTACTCTTTTATTATATAGGATAGAGGCCTGCTGCACAGGTGGGGGCCAGCTGGTTTGCCCTGAAGGGTGTTCTGGATCAGGGTGGGGGTTCCCTTGGGACGTGGGGTGGCCTGGGTGAGGGGCCTGTGGTGGTTTGCAGGCCAGCCACGCCCCCCAGCAACCCAAGCAGAGGCCCTGGTATCTGGGATTTATTTATCTTCCATAATTGAAATTTTATAACCTTGAGCGGAGGCCTGGGCCAGCCAGGGTGTGCAGGAAGCTTGGCTTCCTCCATCGCCAGGAAGCCCAAGCCTCCTGTTCGCTCCGTGGCCGCAGCCATCTTGGTTAGGTTAATTTGCATACTAGCTCCTGATTGGCTGGTGGGTGTGGCTGGTGGGTATAGCAGAGGTATGGTCAATTTGCATATTACTCTTTTATTAGATAGGATACTGTAGATTATATCTCATTAAGGCTTAAAATGCCATTAGGAGAAAAACCCCAACAGGTCCCAAATTTTCTAAGAAATCATGAAACAGGGAGGAGAAGAATATTCCAGACAGAAGAGAGAGGGCAGCAGTGAAAGCCTGGTGACATGAGTGGACGTGGGTGAGATGAGTGGATGTGGTTCAATTTGGGCAGCTTGGGAGGGGTCGGAAGGAGATGTTGCCTCGCTCTCTCAGGCCAGTTGTACTAGTCACTGACCTGCAGGTGGTGCAGGGAGTTTTGATCCTTGATCAAATCAAGCCTGCCTATCTCCAGAAGGGGAGGTGCCATCCTCATTTTACAGACAGGGAAACTGAAGTTCAGAGAGGTTAAGCAAGTTACCTAAAGTCACATTGCCTTTTCAAAGGGATAGAATCAGTCCAGTTGGCTCGATTGACTCCAAAGTTTGGGCTCCTAATTAACACCCCATGAGTTTTGCCACATGCAACAAATGTCCCCATCTAAGCACAGGCAGGCAGCGGTGGGTTGGGACCTGGGTAGGGAGACCTGGGGTTGAGATACCGGCGCCACAACAGCGCCATCTGCTGGCCAATAATGGAAAGACGCTCACTCTCCAGCTTGGCACACACAATTCTCTTTTTCTGCCTCTTTCCTGGATCCTGTTTCCTCCCAACAGCCCTGGGAGGCTAGTAGGCAGGAATTGTTGTCTGGCCTCAATTTACCAATGAGGAGACAAGGCTCAGAGAGGGAAGATTTCTCCAAGACGATTCAGAGAAGCAGAGGAGGAATGTTTGAAATGTTTGTCACACCCCATCTGTCCCCGATGTGGACTCAGCCCCCCTGAGTGGCCCCCAGGGCATTTTAGGGGCATCTAGGCCAACGCCCTCCCTTTCTGATTCACAGGTAGGGAACCAGCTTTCGGCAGTGGCCTGACCTCCCCAGGTGGGTCTGCACGGATTTTGACTGGCAGAGGACCTGTGCGGGGTCATGCTGGATTCTGGGCTGGGCAGGAGTCCCTCCCCACTGGGGAATCTCAGCGAGGAGGCATTTCTCTTTGAGGGATGGCTGCCCTTTCTCCTTCTCCAACCCCTCGGGTATCTGGGTCTCAGGTTCAGGAAGGAGGGAGGGTTTGAGAAGAAGAAAGGAGGCCCAGGTAGAACAGGACAGTTCGCTGGAAGAGGAGAGGCAGGGCCCCAGCAGGAGGCAGAGGTGCGGGGTCAGAGCAAGGCCAAGGTGGATGTGAATGATAATGACGGCTCAGCTCCCACTGTTGAGGGGCAAACACCCTGTAGGCAGGTGCTTTGTGGTGATATCACCCTTAACCCTCTCAGCGACCCCCAGAGGTGGGAAGGTTTGCGACCCTCCCTTAAGGTTAAGGAGCAGCATCAGAGTTTGAATAATGGGCCCAAGGCCAAGTGTATGAAGCTGGAATCTGAGCCCAGGAAATGTGACTCCCAGGAGGAAGGGACTGGTGGAAAGTGGAAAGAAAGGGGCAGCAGGATATTGGAGCAGACAGGGGGAGGGGGAGCAGAGGGTCCTGGTGCCTGGTATGGGTCCTGGTGTGTACGCACTGTGTATGTGCCGCAGGGAGGGTGTCTGAGAGTCTTGATCACGGCCGTGGGGCATGAATTGTCTGACTGTGGCTGAGTGAGCTGGGGTTGGTGAGGGGCCTGGTTAGTGGCAGGACCTCACCCAAGGACTCTCCAGCCCTCCCACCTCCCAGGCACCTGTATACAACTGGAGCGCAGACACACCGTCTGTGGCGTCCTCAGCACCCAGGTGCCGGCGGCTAACTCACAGGCACCTTCAGCTAAGCACGTCCTGGACACAGGACTGTGGGTCCCCTCCCTGCTCAGCCTCCAGGTGCCCTCGGCACTGGTCAGGTCTCAGCCACCTCATCCATCTCCGCCTGGCCCGGCCTCACGTGGGCAGGCGCCCACCTCCGGGGGCCTGTGCTCAGCAGAAGGGCTAGGACCAAACCCCAGCTCCCGGCTCTCACGTGATGGAGACGCAGTGGCAACCCTTCAAAAAAACTTTTTGTTGTTTTAAAACTGGCGTTAAAGATACGCAGTATGGCGGTACAAGTTGGTCAACTACGGAAATATTTCTCCTCCGGTTGATAAATAGCAGCTGCCCCAAACCCTGTGAATGCCCCAGCCCACCCAGAGACCCTCCCGCCTCTGTAAGTATTTCTAGAAAGGATACCCCTGTAATTCTATTTCCTTTGGACAGATACCTGGAATTGAGTTGCTGAGTCAAAAGGATACCCACTTAGAGGCTTTAGATTCCAACATGCCCTGCAGGGGAAGTTTATTGAAAGTCCCATCAACAAAACATTCGAGTGCGTTGTTTTCCCACATCTCCCCCAACCGTGGTTTTTACAGTTCTGTACTGAAAGCCTGGAAGGTAAAAAAGTATATGTTGTTTTAACTTGTATGTCTTTGATTTAGAGAAATGTTGAATATTCTTTTTTGGTTTGTTGGCTCATTTGTGTATTGGCAGAGCCTCTTCTTATTGATTTGAAAGAAGTCTTTGTACATTAAGATGATGGAACAGCAAAGTGGACTCTTGATTCCAGACCTGATTTGCCTCTTCTTCTCGTACTCCCTCTGACCTCCTCCGTGGATCCCGGAGGAGAGGAACAATGTTTACTCAACCCAGGAAGGCTTTTTATAGGAGGAATCCCGAGAAGATGGAAAACACTGGCTGGCGTGGCTCAGTGGTTGAGCTTCAACCTATGAACCAGGAGGTCACAGTTCCATTCCCGGTCAGGGCACATGCCCGGGTTGTGGGCTCGATTCCCAGTAGGGGCCGTGCAGGAGGCAGCCGATCCCTGCCTCAGCTGTGGAAAGGTCCAGGGTCCTACTGTAGCCAGAATAACTGAGTCACGCCTCATGACAAGGTGTGATCTTTCTGGCTTGCTACACTCTCTGGGCCAAGTGGGTCCCCACCCAGGAAATCTCCTCGCTCGAGCTGCGCTGACACAGGTAAGAGCAGGCCACTGCCATCTCACCAGCCCTGGTTCACGTCGTCTCTGCTGCTCACCGGCTGGGTGCCCTGGCACCAGGCCCTCCCCTTCCCTGTGCCCCAGTGCCCTCATCTCTGGCATGGGGAAGTCATTCCCCGGCCCCCAGTTGTTGTGAAGATTAGAGGAGGTCATTCATGTGTATAACGCACTGGGCACAGTGCCTGGCACCGAGTAGGTGCTCAAGAAACGTGTCTAATTAATAACTGGGGGCTGTTTTTCTTTCAGTTCGTTCTTGTTGTGGCGTGAGTGTGTGTGTGCGCGCCCTTGTTTAGTTTTCTGTTTTGTTTTTTTAACTGAAAAATAGATTTTTTTAAAAATATATTTTTTATTGATTTCAGAGAGGAAGGGAGAGGGAGAGAGAGAGAGAAATATCGGTGATGAGAGAGAATCATTGATTGGCTGCCTCCTGCACGCCCCCTACCGGGGATCAAGCCCGCAACTTGGGCATGTGCCCTTGACCAGAATCGAACCTGGGACCCTTGAGTCCACAGGCTGACGCTCTATCCACTGAGCCAAACCAGCCAGGGCTGGAAACATATTTGACTTTCAGGAAAAATAATAAACCGAACCTCCGCACTTCAACCTGTGCGGTTAGGAACCTCTGGTGACAAGGAACACAGGTGAATAGAGAAGAAGGAAATGGGGAGAATTCATTACGAAGACTCACGGACTCCAAGGGCTTGGGCTGGGGTTCTTCTCGCTGCTTCTTCCTGGAGGCTTGCTGCGTCCCCCTCTCTCTTCCTCTCCTTCCCTCTCCCTCCCTCCTTCTGGACTGGCTTTCTTCACCCGGGTGGCCACCACCAACTCCTGCTTCTCCCCGTCACAGTCTCAGCCACGTGCAGAGACTCACCATCACGGACCCTAAATCCCCAAACCAGGTTCCTGTTAGAGAGATTGTGAGCTGCCGGGTCCAATCAGATGTTGACCCTTAAATATACAGCAAGCCCTAGCCGGTTTGGCTCAGCAAGCCACCTGCGCTGGAGAGTAAATGAGCTCATCCAAGCTCCTCCCGTAGGCAGGGGAAACAGAAAGAGTTGAGAAGCTTGAGTTTTCTGAGAGGCAGGGGTGGAGGTGACCGGAAATGGAATTCAGAGCGCACAGAATTGACCCCAGATGGTCAGAGTGTGACCTTACCTTGTCTAATCGCTGCCCACGTTTTATAAAGGAGAAACACTGTCCAGAGGTTCGTGGTTTGTCCAAGGCTGCCCCGCCAATCAGAGACAGAGCTGGACCCAGAACTCAGGCCTCCTGGCACCACGGCTCAGCCTCAAGGTTTCAGAAGGCCAGAGCAGTGTTGTCCCAGAGAACTTCCTGTTGATGGCGATGTCCTAATCCACCCTGTTCGGTATGGTGGTTACCAGCCACGTGGGGCTCGTAAGCACCTGAAATGTACCTATAGTGGGTGAGGAACTGAATTTTAAATTTTACTTACTTTATTTTATTTTTTATTTTTTTTAAATATATTTTATTGATATTTTACAGAGAAGAAGGGAGAGGGATAGAGAGTTAGAAACATCGATGAGAGAGAAACATCGATCAGTTGCCTCCTGCACACCTCCTACTGGGGATGTGCCCGCAACCAAGGTACGTGCCCTTGACCGGAATCGAACCTGGGACCTTTCAGTCTGCAGGCTGACGCTCTATCCACTGAGCCAAACCGGTTTCAGCCAAATTTTACTTACTTTAAATAGCCCTAGCCAGTTTGGCTCAGTGGATAGAGTGTCCATCTGCAGACTGAGGGGTCCTGGGTTCGATTCCAGTCAAGGGCACGAACCTCAGCTGTAGGCTCCCAGCCCTGGTCCGGGCGCATGCAGGAGGCAACCAATCAATGTGTGTCTCTCACATCAATGTTTCTCTCCTCTGTCTTACCCTCTCTCTTCCACTCTTTCTAAAAATCAATGGAAAAATATCCTCGGCTGAGGATTTAAAAAAAATTTAAATAGCCACATGCGGTTAATAGCTACCATATTAGACAGGCAGCGCTAGAGCTGGAAACAGTTGGTTTTCTTGGAAAAAGAGTAGAGCCTGGCTGGTGTGGCTCAGTTGTTGAGCATCGACCTACAAACCAGGAGGTCAGGGTTCAATTCGCGGTCAGGGCACATGCCCAGGTTGCGGGCTCAGTCCCTAGTGGGGGATGTGCAGGAGGCAGCTGCTCAATGATTCTCTTTCATCATTGATTTTTCTATCTCTCTCTCCCTCTCCTTCCCTCTCTGAAATCAATGAAAAATACATATACTAGTATATATATAAATTTTAAATATATCTTTCTAGTTTTTAAAAAATATATTTTTATTGATTTCAGAGAGAAAGGGAGAGGGAGAGAGAGATAGAACATCAATGATGAGAGAGAATCACTGATCAGCTGCCTCCTGCACATCCTCCACTGGGCATGTACTCTTGACCAGAATTGAATCTGGGACCCTTCAGTCCACAGACCAATGCTCTATCCACTGAGCCAAACCAGCTAGGGCTATTTTTCTAGTTTTACTGAGAATTAAGGCCACAATCCAGGCATGTGCCCTGACCAGGAATCAAACCATAATATCCTGGTTCATAGGTTGATGCTCAACCACTGAGCCACTCTGGCCGAGCAATAAAACAAAAAATATGTTTTTAAAAGCTGCCATAAGCCTCTTGGTAAATAAACATTTGCACGTGTTCTCAATGCTTTAATTAGAATAGGTTCCTAATGAATCTTCTGACACATACTGCCCAACTGCCCTTGAGAAAGGTTAGAGCTGCCATTGGCAGTGTTCCTTCGGATGGTGTTTGAACATTCGCACGCTGGGCACTGTCCTTGGTGCTGAGGGTTCTGCAGAGACAGATGCGGCTCTGCTCATGGCACTTCATCGTGCTGGGGGAGGACAGGGTATAACGGAGTGGATGGCGACAGATGCTAAGAAAACGCTAATGAAGGGTGAAGGCATGACATGAGAGAGTTACTTTAATATCAGGTGGTCAAGGGGGCCTCTCCTATAATGACATTAACACAGAAACCTGAAGCGTTGATGCCCAGTTCCCCAACCCTAGGTAGTATCACACATTTCAGTTAGTGAGATACAGGGGTCTGATTGCTAGGTCTTTTTGAGAGCTTATTAAGCACCCACTATATTTTGGATGCTGGAAAGAAAACAAAGCATCCAGTCAGCGGACTAGGTAGAGTTAAGGTTTAGACTCAGCTCTCAAGAGACGCCAAGCCCTGACCGGTTTGGCTCATGGATAGAGCGTCAGCCTGCGGACTCAAGGGTCCCAGGTTCGATTCCGATCAAGGGCATGTACCTTGGTTGCGGGCACATCCTCAGTAGGGGGCGTGCAGGAGGCAGCTGATCGATGTTTCTCTCTCATCGATGTTTCTAACTCTCTATCCCTCTCCCTTCCTCTCTCTGTAAAAAATCAATAAAATATATTTAAAAAAAAAAAAAAAAGATGCCAAGTTCTTCAAACTCATGGAGGAACTCGTCCTCGCTGAGGAGGCCCGTGTTTGAATGGGGAATTGGCCGCATCATCAACTTCTGACTTGAGCCTTGGGCAACCTACTTCTGACCCTCAGTTATCCCCTCTGTAAAAAGAGGAGATACTCTTCTTTTTTCTTACAAGTTTGAATTATTTATATAAAAATGCTTACTAAATTTTCCAAGGCCTATCTATCTTCCCGCCCCCCACACACACACTTCTGAGAGTTGAATATTAATAGAAAGAGTAGCTTTCTTCTTGGGCCACCAATTTTTGAGTCCATGAGACCAGAAGTGTTGTGTGTGGTTTCTGCACTGCAGTCTGCTCCTCTCCCAGGGAAGAAGCTTTCCTCTTCTGGAGCCCTCTTCCCGGCCACCAAGGCCCTCCCTCACCTCCCTTCCCAGCCCTTTCCCCACGGCAGTCACCGCCTGCCCCCTCCTCAGAGGGCCTCACCAAGGACTGAGTGACCGACCCACCGCTGTGAGTTTGCTGTGTGTGACCCAGGACACCTCTCCCAGTTCTGCCTTTAACTTCTAGTTCTGAGGAAGAGGCCGGTGTTTCCCTTGGCACTGATGGGAGACGGAGGTTCAAAGCCGGGAGATTTGCTCAAGGACGTATGGCTGGAAAGGAGACACTCCATCGGGATTCTGATAGTCTGCCCGGCCTAAGGCCCAGGTGCTGACCAGTCCTGCTGCTTTGATGGTCTGGCCACCCACTTGGCCCTTAACTTCAAGCACCTTGATTCTTTCTGTACCTCTTCTGTCCTGTATTTCCAGTGAACGGATATGTCATCTTTCAGGGTGAAGATGATGTCTCTGATGGGCTTTGGCTGGGGCTTTCAGAGGGATAAATACAATGTCTGCTTTAAAAGCATGCATATTGCCCTGGCTGGTTTGGCTCAGTGGATAGAGCGTCCACCTGCGGACTGAAGTGTCCCGGCTTCGATTCCAGTCAAGGGCACATGCCTGAATTTCGGGCTCCATCCCCAGTGGGGGATGTGCAGGAAGCAGCTGATCATCATTATTGATGTTTCTATCTCTCTCTCCCGCTCCCTTCTTCTCTAAAATCAATAAAAATATATTAAAAAAATAAAATAGCCCTAACCGGTTTGGCTCAGTGGGTAGAGCATCGGCCCGTGGACTCAAGGGTCCCAGGTTCGATTCCAGTCAAGGGCATGTACCTTGGTTGCAGGCACATCCCCAGTAGGGAGTGTGCAGGAGGCAGCTGATGGATGTTTCTCGCTCATCAATGTTTCTAACTCTCTATCCCTCTCCCTTCCTCTCTGTAAAAAATCAATAAAATATATATTTAAAGATAAAATAAAAGCATGCATATTATGCACTGTCCTACTAAAAGTCATTTCCCTAGAAGGTCTTATACTCAGTGATGCTGCCCCTGCTTACAGTCTGCTTGTCCAAGGGCATATCGCTATTAGCTGGCCAAGGCAGGGCCTCAGCTGCCTTGAGGAAGGCCTTAGTAGCCTCCACGGCTCAAGGAGAAGCCTTGGAGTTGCTCTTGTGTTGCCTGAAGTGTCCTACACCTGCCCTCGCTAATGTGTTTTTCTTTTTGCTGATGCGTTTGCGTCATGAGAGGAAAGCATAGCACGTCTTTTTGCCTCTGCCTCTCCGGACCTGGATGTCTCAAGCAAGGAAGGAGCGGGAGAGTGCGGGGGCTAATTCTGCCCCCCTCGGCTTCCTTTCGGGGACCTGACTGGTGCAAGAACCACAGAGCTGGGCTCCTGGCGAGGGAAAGGTGCAAAGGGGAGCCCTGGGGCAGCTTTGGCCCTGACCTGGCTCATCTGCTCTTAGAACCGGATTGGACTCTGGCATTAGACTGCAGATTTACGTAGTGTCTATAAAACTTACTACACTTCTGTGTGCCTTGTTTGTCCATCTGTAAAATAGGAAACAATAGTATCTGACTCCCGGGGATGGTAAAGGTCAAGTGAGTTGGTACCTGCTGGCCATGGTAAATTAGCTATTGATTAGCTATCCTCATCAACACAGTGTGGGTACTGGGTCAAGTGAGAGCTATTTGGGGGAAGTTCAGTGGAGAAAGTTGGGGGGCAGAGAGAATAAGACTGAACTTTGGAGGATGAACTCTTTTATCTTCCTAGGGGACATGTTTCCCTCATTATTTTCTTTTTAAAAAAATATATTTTTATTGATTTCAGAGAGGAAGGGAGAGGGGGAGAGAGATAGAAACATCAATGGTGAGAGAATCATTGATCGGCTGCCTCCTGCAGGCCCCCTACTGGGGACTGAGCCCACAACCCGGGCATGTGCCCTTGACTGTAATCGAACCCGGGACCCTTCAGTCCGAAGGCCGACACTCTGTCCACTGAGCCAAACCGGCCAGGGCCAAATTATTTTCTTAACTTCACTTTGACAATTTGAGAGTCGCAGAGAAGTTGCATCAACTCTCATGTATACTTCACCTAGATTCCCTAAATCTTAAATGGACCACATCTGCTTTATCCTTTTCTCTCTAAGTACAATATGTTTTTCGGAACCATTTGAGAGTAAGCCACAGTTATAATGCTCCTTTACCCCAAACCGAATGTGTAATTTTTAAACCCAAGGACATTCTCCTATGGAACCAAGGTTAAGTAATCAGAACGAGGGCTTTACCGGTAAATTAACATGGGTACATTGTGAAGTCTACAGATGTCATTCAGATTTTGTCAGTTATCCCCAAAACATGCTTCACAGCAAAAGAAAACCCAGGATCATGTGTTTGCGTTCAGTTGCCTCTTTATTCCAAGGTTTGAAACAGCCCCTCCTTCGGCTCTGCCCTCTCCTGGAGGTCTGGCTGAGGCCCCAGCTCTGGGTGAGCCAGTGGCTGCTTGAAGGAGGAGGCTGGAAGGGAGGCCTTTTCCCTCCTCCATCAGACCAGCTTCCCAGAATGCCCTTTTGTCCCAACGGATGGAACAGAGAGAGCCTAGGGGCCTCTATCTCCCCTCTAGGGACCAGAGAAGGGAATTATGGCGGCATAAGGAAGCGGCTTGGCTCCTTTCCCACCAAAGTCCTCTAAGTTCTTCTTTCCCCATTGGTTCCTGTTAACGGAACTGGCTGACTCAAGGTCAGCTCCTGCCTGGGATATGGATCCTGGCAACCTCTTGGGTCCTGCTGCTAAGGATTTAGTATAAGTCAGGGAGCCCTCTTACAGCCAGGTTTGGAGACCTCATCTGTCAGAGACTGATCTATAAGCAGTCTTGGTGTCTGCAGGTGACCCTCTCTTAATTGTATACCATGTCTAACACTTTTTGGGGGGTTGCTTGGGTATGGTAGGGTTATAGTAATAACAAGACTAACCACTTATTGTGGACTTACTATACGCTCTACACAATTACCTCATTTAATGTTCACAATATCATGTACCCATTTTAAAGATAAGGAAAACTGAGGTTGAAGGAGGTCTAATTAGTAACCTGTCCAAGGGCATATAGCTATTAGCTAGCCAAGACAGGACACATCTGCCTGTCTTCACAACTCAGGATTCAAGCCACTCTGTTCTAACTGTATAAATGTCATTTGTTGCAGAATAAATTATTTGCTTCATAATTTGTGTAATTGATTTAATGTAGTTCTGGCTGTCTCATCACGCAAGACCCCCCAGGTCCTGAGACTGGGCCGGGGGAGGAGGAGGGCCGGGAAGCTCAAGTAAAACCCAGTCTGGAAGCTTTCAAAACTGAAACTCGGGTCCTGGTGGTCCGCCAGCGTTGCCTGCAGTTGCTAGCAGTGCCCACGAGGGGGAAGCCGACGCCACGCCGCGCCTCTCTCTCTCCCTCTTCTCTCTGGTTAGCGTGGGAAAGAGCCCGCCTCCTGTCCCATAAGGCCCTGCTCCGGAAACTTCACTCTCTCTTTCGTCACTCATCATGGCGGTGAGTAACCGAGGCCCGGGTTAGCTTCCCTTCATCCGCCTCCATCCACGGCCGGCCGAGCCCCCGAGGGCTGCCTCGCCTGCAGCCCGAGGAGGACGGAGCCGTCGCTGCTGGCCGTCCCTAAACTTCGGAGCCCTGCGGGCCGAGAGCGCGGAGCCGGCCCCCGGCGCCTCCCTCACGTCCTCTTCAGAGCGAGCTGGGGCAGCCGCCCGGAGGCCCCGAAGCACGGGCCCTGGGCTGCAGCGAGAGCGAGCGGCTCGAACGAAGGGGTCCGCACCTGTTTCCGATCCCGAGGCCCTGAGGCTTGGCCGGTGCTGGGGAACCCCGGCCGGGACCTCCGCACGGGAAGGGCCGGCCTTTTGCCGCAGTCTCGGCGCTGCTTCCGAGTGGGATGAGGGACGCGGCACTAGCACGTGCTTCCCGTTCCCTTAACAGTTAAATTCTATATTTCCTTTCCCCTCATCGGCCTTATAATGGGGCGCTCCTCGTCACCCTACATGTTGAGCCCCTGGGGGTTCATCCTCAGTGTCCATAACCTTGATCCTCGGGACCTGCCCGACGTTTCTATTCCCCTCTTCCGCGCGTGGAGGAAGGAACAAGATCCCGAGCTGTCTTCCTCGATGCCTCCCAGACGAGCACGGGGACAGCTGCTCAGCTCTTAGGGCTTTCGGTAGGAGGTGGGCTGAGCAGAGGTAAACGTGCAATGTGTAGAAAGAGCGCTCGCAGCTGTGGCGGCTGCGTGTGGTGACCGCTGCGCTCCCTGTTCACAGCAGGATCAAGGGGAAAAGGAGAACCCCATGCGGGAACTGCGCATCCGCAAGCTCTGCCTCAACATCTGTGTGGGGGAGAGCGGGGACAGACTGACGCGGGCAGCCAAGGTCCTGGAGCAGCTCACGGGCCAGACCCCTGTCTTCTCCAAAGGTGAGTGGCGGCACGAAGGGGGCTGGAGGCCGGTCAGCCTGGGCGTTTAACTCCCCGTCTGCCAAGCCTTTTGAGCGCCCATTTTGAAAGTGACGGATGACATCCCAGCTTTTTGGCCTAACCCCCTAACCCAAGAAGTATCTTCCTTTTAGGGTTGGTTGTGGCGTTTGGACTTACAAGGTTTTAACGTGAGCAGAGATTAGGACTAGCCCAAGCAAAGATTTTCCAAGGAAGGGACGGGGCAGAGGGGAAACGCTGGGGAAGCAGTAAATGGTATTAGGCCTGATTAGCAGGTAGGGTTATATAGGCGACATTGAGAACAGGGTAAAGAAACACCATCTGCTTTAAGATAGTGGAATATGGCAAGTCCTTGGGTTCAAATCCCGCCCCTTATTGCCAACTGTGATCTTAGACAAGTTAGTCTCTCAGAACCTCATCTGTAAAATGGGGATGACAGTCCAATAAGGTTTTAGCAAACATTAGCTATTATTGTCCTAATGTTGTGTTTTTTTGTAGAACACAATGGTCACCTTCCTTTCTAGGGGCCTATTCTGGTTGTGAACTTGCCTTCCTGAGACCTTGACATTACCACTGAGCTCTTAATTGCTTAAGTGTGGCTGAGTGACTTGGAGTTGGAAAAGTCTTTGTGTTTCAGGTGAAACCAATGAAAAGATGTAGGTGACACTGGTTAGAAGACCACCACTTAGAGTGTGGATAGATCCTTAGTATCTCTTTGGCGTTAGGGAGATGGTGTTCTGGGGAATAGGCAGTGGGAGTGTGACAACACCTGAGTCCCTGTTACTCCCCGGCCTGCAGCCAGATACACCGTCAGGTCCTTTGGCATCAGGAGAAATGAAAAGATTGCTGTCCACTGCACAGTCCGCGGGGCCAAGGCAGAAGAAATCTTGGAGAAAGGTCTAAAGGTGAGGCCCATCCCATCGTGGGGTGATGCTAACGAGCACCAGTTTAACACCTGTACCTTTTTTTAAAGTATAATTAACATAACTTTGTATTAATTTTGTGTGTGCAGTATGCTATTTATTGAAATTATCACAGTAAACCTGACTAGTTACCACCTGTCACTGTACAACATTAAAAAATAATTTTTTCTTGTGATGAGGACTTTTAAGATTTAGCAACTTTCAAATGTGCAACACAGTATTAACCATGCTGTATATTACATCCCCATGACTTATTTTATAAATGGAAGTTTGTCCCTCTTGACCCTCTTCACACATCTCTCTCTCACACACGCATAGACACACAGCAACCACCAATCTGTTCTTATGGCATCTAGGAGTTTTGTTTTTTAGATTCCATCTGTAAGTGAAATGATGGTGTTTCTTTCTCTGTCTGATTTATTTCATTTAGCCTAATACCCTCAAGGTCCTTGGCATTATTGCAGATGGCAAGATTTTTTTTTTATGGCTGAGTAGTATTCCATTGTGTGTATATATACCATATATTTATCCATTCATCCCCTATTGAACACTTAGGTTGTTTTCATATCTTGGCTATTGTAGATAATGCTATAGTGAACATAGGGTTGCGTGTGTCTTAATTTTTTTGAAAACCTCCATACTGATTTTCATAGTGGCTGCACCAATTTACATTCCCACCATCAGAGCACAGGAGTTCTCTTTTCTCCACATTCTGACAACACATATCTTTTTTATAATAGCCATTCTGCCTGGTGTGAGATGTTATTCCTTTGTGGTTTTGATTTGCTTTTCCCTAAAGAGAGGAAGGGAGAGAGAGAGAAAAAACCATCAATTTGTTGCTCGACCTATTCACACACTCATTGATTCTTGTGTGTGTCCTGACTGGGGATCGAACCCACAACCTTTGTGTAAGGGGTCGGCACTATGTCTGAACTTCTAAAGGATTCTTCCTGCATTTGGCAGAGTTAAACTATACTCTGATGTTACCCTGGGTTTTTCCCTGCCCTTGGGAAGTTGGGAAAGTTCTGTGAAATCCATAGTTGGGATGTGATTTGGTGTAGTGGAGAAATCAGATTTTGTTTCTGGCCAAATTGCATCTAATTGTATTTCTGGAGTGCCGAGTGTTACCAGCCAAGTTTGTTATTTTGGGGGAATTTGAGTTGACAAGGAGTGTGATGGCTACATTTATCTCCTCAGGTGCGAGAGTACGAATTACGAAAAAATAACTTCTCAGATACTGGAAACTTTGGTTTTGGGATCCAGGAACACATCGATCTGGGGATCAAATATGACCCAAGCATTGGTATCTACGGCCTGGACTTCTATGTGGTATGAATATTTGGTCTTTTCCACTTCTTATCTGGGAGGAGCGTGGAATCACTACTCCTTCATTTCATGTGTGCTATTTTGATGTTCAGATGTTGGATTGAAACTTTGAGTGTTGTCTGCCTTTGTCTTCTTTCCCTTTGGAAGATGTGCCTCATTTGTGCCGTGTTTAGGGATGCAGCACTGAACTAGACAGACAAGGTCATGGCTACTGTGAAGCTTAAAGTCTAGGATCTGGCAACCACCAATATGGCTGTAAGATGGAGGAAGAAACAATGTCATCCAGCCACTGGACTGAAAATTTGAGAGCGAGCGTTGGGCGCCTCATTTGGCATTTGGGTTGGCTGCACTGAGGCTGCTCTTTCCAGCTCCTTCCCCTAGCCCCTGCGGGAGGGTGGCTTCCATCCAGAGCGCAGGCTTGGCGATGTGGCTGGTTTGTGTCAGATGGGGATTTCAATGTAGGAATGACCATTTGTGTTACTGTTATGCTTTGGTCCAACCATCAAACTAAATAGCAAAAACCAGAAGTCCTGACTAGTGTGGAGCCTGAATGATGGCAGCACCCTTGTCGGATTTGGATATCCAAACAGTCATGAGAATCGGGTGCTCGTTGGGAGTCAGGGAACAGCAAACCTAATTTAAGAAGGACTTTTTGCGCTGAAGTGGAAGGAGAGAAATAAAACTATTTCTTTGTAACTTCTCAGAATTTTAAATTCTTTACAATGCACATGTAGTAAAATTGTTCTTAATATTACTTTTAAAAATTAAAAGTGCTTTGGAAATTGGGAAGCAGTGGTGGAGAATCCTTAGCTGCCACTGGAAGTGAGGTAGGGAAGAGGGCAGGTGCAGCCAAGTTCCACCCTCCAAAACAAACCTATAGTGCAGTGGTCGGCAAACTGTGGCTCGCGAGCCGCGGTTTGCCGCTCTGTTGACTAATGAGTTTGCCGGCTACTGCTATAGTGTGTGTGGTGGTGTATTGTCCAGGGTGCTGGTACCAGTTCCATCAGTTCCAGAATTACTGGGCCTCCAGATGATTTTTGAAGATCGATCTCTCCAATGTGTGAGTCTTGTCTGTCTGCTGTTGACTCTGAGCTGGCTAGGTGACTGTTGGTTATTCCTGGGACAGGTGCTGGGTAGGCCAGGTTTCAGCATCGCAGACAAGAAACGCAGGACAGGCTGCATTGGGGCCAAACACAGAATCAGCAAAGAGGAGGCCATGCGCTGGTTCCAGCAGAAGGTAAAGCTGATTTATCTCAGGTGAAATGATGGAATGTGGTGAATGGAGCTGGGATTTGGGGATGCAGAATCTACCTCCGATTGGTTGGTAGCTTCTTTGAAGATAGAGTATTTGAGCAGCTTGGCAAGTGGGGGCTTCCAGGGTTAATGGTTTAAAAGAACACCCAGAGTCAGGCCTTTCTCCGCCCCCATGAATGCTGATAGCTCGGAGGGTGGGAAAACGGCTCTCCAAGAGCCCCCTTTTTCTTGGGATATAGTGCAGGTGAGCACAGTGTAGCAGTTGTTAAAACTGGCCAGTTTCCTGTTTAGTTCAGAATGGGTATGGGATTCAGAGCCAAATTATGTGTCAGATTTGACTTCTCAAATGAAACATTAGCCATTGCTGCGATCTTTGCTGTTGCCTCCTGTTCTGAAAAAAAAAAATCTCTTCTCTTTCAGTATGATGGCATCATCCTTCCTGGCAAATAAATTCCCGTTTCTATCCAAAAGGCCAATAAAATGTTTTCAGTGAAATGTACGTTACTGTGTGTGTTCTGTGAAAGGAGCCTGGCCATATTCAAGTCCTTGGACCTCAAGCCATTAAAGCTTCAATGGGAATAGCTGGTAACAACCCTGTCTTCCTGTGGATGCCAGCGTTTCCTGGCAGGGCTAAGCCTGAGCTTTACAGCATTGCCTGTGCTCGCCACACCCTTGTTGATAGGCTGTGGTGCAGTAGTCACAGGAGACGGATTTTAGAGGGGAAGGTACGATCGGGGCTGGGATTAGAGCCTTGATTAAAGGTGGGGTGCAGTGTTTCCATGTTCTAGGAGGCTCCCCCTCACTCAGTGAGTCTGTTCTTCTCTAGAGATGTTACTAACATGCCTGGTGAAGGGATTACAGGCTTCGGTGTGATGCTTGGGATTAAATTTTGGTTTAACTGTTCAGACTCAGTGTTCCTTTAAAATGAGCGTCTGTAAGGTTGTTAAGAGGCAGTATAAGTAGAGAAGAGGGTGGCCTTTGAAGCAAGTTTTCTGGATCGATTCCCACCGTCTTCTAGGTGTGTGAACCTTAAGCAAGTTAATCCCTGCCTTAGTTTTCTCATCTGTATTATGGAGGCAATAATAGTAATGTCCCTCAGAGGCTAAAATGGGTTAGTAGTTGTAGAATGTCTAGACGTGTACCAGGCATGTGGTGCTCAAAAAGGGATAATGTTGTGTTAATGGATGAGAAATGTTTCTCATAATCAGTTTGCTCCCCCTTTAGTGTGAAAGTGGAACTTTCTTGCCTACATATTTCCAGGTCACTGAAGTAGTGACATTCAAAAGCCACCATTTCTCTCTTGTGACTAACAAGTTCAGTTGTCCTTGGACCACCTTTTCATTGCTGTTCATGGTGCTGTAATGTTAGCTGTCTTCATAGGTATTTTAAAACCCAGAGATTACTTTTTGTGCCTAGTTTTTTATGAAAATGTGACTTATTTTGTCTTCCTGATAATAAAGTCTTCTTACCCAATAAGACCAGATCCAGTTGGCTACCAGGAAGAATCATGAAATATGTTGCCAAATACATTTTATTTCACTTAAGATATAAATGTTCTACCACTTCTCAAGCTTTTACTGCAGGGCCAGGGCTATCACCTTGTAAACAGAATGAGAACTTGTGACGGGGTCTTGATTCTTGTAATTCAGCTTCATTTTTCAGGGGGAGCCTCATTCATGTTAACTTCTGTAATTATAGTAACAACTGCCGGAATGAATATTTTTTAGAACAGACTTCTTGGTGAATAGCTAAGGTGTTGGGTGCTAGCTGCTATGGGAAGTTGCATGTTGTACAGGGGAGATGAAGAGCATTTGCTAGTTTTATCTAAAAGCACTTCAGAAATACGGACAGTGGCAGTCCCTCTACTGCTGTCCTAGTGCATGTCAGTGATAGCACTTCGCTCTTTGCTGTGTATCTGTATGTTTTTATGTTTGTATTACTATTTAATTTTAACCGTATAAACCTGCCTACCCTTCATTTGGTCCTTCTGTATTCTCAGTTGAGTTAATTTCTCTGTTTTAAAATTAAACTTCCCTGGGCTCCTGGCTCATTGAAAAAATAACTCTTGGGAGTTCAGAGATCTAACTGGGTTTTAGTGCTAGCTCTAGCTATATTTTAAGTGAGTCATGAAACATCTTGGGGACTGGAGCAAGTGGGAGTACTTCCCTATCCAGTTTAGAGCAGATAGTACCAGGAAGGCTTACCCTCTGTTCTGGTTAGCACTGGGCCCTAAAGCATTGATATTTTAGGTTGAGCTGCTAGAAGGTGGATGGGATCACCTGGGGAATTGTTGAAACTCTTGGGCCCTGCCTCAGACATCTACTGCATTAGGTCTTGAAAAATTGTGTGAGCATGCATATGTTGTTTTGAATTGTTAGGTAGAAAATACAAGAACTTTATGCCAGGTTACTATTTTAATTTTATTTATAGATTTTCTAGCAAGGGGAAAGGAGAGAGAGAAACATCTGTTTTTTGTTTCACTTATTTATGCATTCATTGTTTCTCCCCCATTGGAAACACTAGTTAGCAAACATGGCTAATTTATCTTCTAGGCTTTTTTTTTTTAACATAACGGAGGAAACTTGCTATAATTTTAATTTGCCTTTTTCCCTTTTAATTATGTTATGGTACAGTGGCTTCATAATATGCCATCTAGATGTGTAGGACATAGAGCCTTATCTATGTGACCAGCACTGAAGGTCAGGAATGTCCGTTCCATAGAATTGCCCCAGTAGAGACGTGTGTGTGTGTGTGTGTGTGTGTGTGTGTGTGTGTGTGTGTAAAACATTTTTAAAAAATAGATATTTTTATTGATTTCAGAGAGGGAGAGAGAGAGAGAAACATCAATGATGAGAATCATTGATTGGCTGCCTCCTGCATGCCACCCACTGGGGACCTAAGCCCCCAACCCGGACATGTGCCCTTGACGAATCGAACCTGGGACCCTCAGTCTGCAGGCTGATGCTCTATCCATGGAGCCAAACCAGCTAGGGCAAGGCTCTCTTTTTGTCCTGTTGTCCTGGTCCTCTGTCCAGTATCTGTAAAATCCTTGCATAATATCTTCAAGCTGTAAGGTGGTGTGGTATAGTTGAAAGAATGCTAAGCTGGAAAAGTCAGAGTTGTTCTCACTTCTCTGCTTCCTCTGTTAGAATGCTGACAAGGAAGTTAACAAAGCAAATTGCAGCTTTCCTGGCTCTCCAGAGCAGGCTGGACTATTGGATTTTGTGTATAACCCTTTTTCCTGCAGTTTAACCACCTGCTAATCCCAATCTGTCAAAACTCCACACATGCTGAGGTGCTTTAGCCAATGGTGGGTAAAGATCACAACGAGTAGGCTGCCAGAGGTCTGAGTCCTGAAGGGTTAAGGCCCAGGGTTCCTAGGTGAATGGTGAGGTCGGTGCCCAGAAAACACAAATAGTTTAAGCTGCCAGCCGCTAGGGACCTAACTGGTGCCTGGGGTTACAGAACCACTTTCAGAGCAGCTTGTTATGGAAACCTCAGTTTGTGGTTGTCAAAGGGGAATCCAACCTAAGGCACCCGGGGGCACTGGGAGGACTTGAACTTGACTATGTTCAAGATGTAGGTACGGGAAGCTTAGGACACATACAGATGGATCGTTTTCACAGGTCTGAACAAAAAGGAGTTGTGGTTGTACCAATTGAGGAACTTAAGTAATTTGCTTTTAAAGTGTGTAATTATATTTGTCACTTGCTTTTATTTGCTCTGCTATAAATGTCTCTTACCTAATCTGAAAGTAGCTTGAAAGGCAAAGGTATTCAACAATTTAAGCAGAAATGATGTTCTAGACTCCCTCAGTGACCCTGGTGAACATAATGCTTTGACAAGTCTTTCAAACCTTTTAACACCATGTTGATAGTCTGGAAGTGTTGTCCTATAGTGTATTTCTGGTTTTTTGCTTTTAAAGGTTGGTTCTGCTCAAATATATGGTATATCATAGTGGATAAGATCACAGCGTTTGAAATTTAGACTTCTCAGATCCCTTATAGGTCCCTGGCAGGTAGGATTGGCTTATATTCTATGAAGACTTCCACTAGCTGCCATCTGGCCCTTCTTCCAACCCTTGATTTTAGGAAATAGTTGCACAATGGTGGTTACTCCCAGGGGACAAGTATACTCTCCTAGGTGTTGTTTGGAACTCTTTCCTGGCATATAGTTTTTATGGCTACGACGTGTGAAAATGATGACACCGAAAGGCATAGAAGAGGAAATGAATTGCCCAAAGTCATCGTAGAGGTGGTGGAGCCAGTCTTCAAACGGAGCTTGTCAGATTATAGAACCTCCAGACCTGCTGTCTTTTGTAGGTTTGTAGCTCTTAAGCAATGAGACTGAACCACACATCTGTTCCTTGAAATATACTTCCAGCAGCTTTTCCCTGACATTAAGTTGACCAATCTACAAAATGCTGTTTTACCATTTAACTGATACTCCTCAAGTCCCGAAGGAGGACCGGCAATCATAGAAATGGAGTTGGTCTTAACTTGTCAATATTGAGTCTACACTGCCTGTTCTGGGATGTGACTGTCCCTCTTTAGGAGATGACGCCAGGTGTGGGGGTGAAGGAGACACTATTGCCACCTACCCCTGACAACCCCAACCACACCCCATGCCTTCCCTCTTGCATCACCACTTCTAAACCCCCATTTCCTTATTTTTGAGAGCTTTTTTAACAAAACAGAAAACATGAAAAAGCAATAATTAAGTCTATAGGGACAAACACCCGAGTAGCCCCCAAATTATAATTAAAGACAGTACCTCAAAATGGGAGGTGTGTGCATTTTTAAACAATATTTTTTTATTGATTTCAGAGAGGGGGGAAGAGAGAAACATCAATGATGAGAGCGAATCATTGATTGGCTGCTCCCGGCATGCTCCCTACTGGGGATTGAGCTCACAAGCTGGGCATTTGCCCTTGACCGGAATTGAACCCTGGACCCTTCAGTCCGAAGGCTGAGCCTCTGTCCACTGAACCAAACCAGCTAGGGCAGACTGTGTGCATTTTGTAATTGATGTTCTGTAATCTCAGTCACAAGGCTGCCTCTATATGTCTCCAGTGGCTGACCCCCAAGACCAGCTTGTTCAGATTGGGCACAGATAGCAATACTGCCATTTACTACCTGGGTGAGACCTTGGGCAAGTCAGCCAACCTCCCTGGGTCTCAGGACTTGTGTAAAATAGGTCACAAGAATTAACGGTAGTATATATGTAAATCACTTGGCACATAGTAGGACCTTGAGATAAGATTATCCTGGATTATCTGGGTGTGCCCAACATAATCACAAGGATCCTTATAAGTGAAAGAGAGGGAGAAGAATTAGAGCTGTGGCTCAGAAGCAGAGGTTGGAGTGATATGATTACTGGCTTTGAAGATGGAGGAAGGGGGCCAGGAGCTAAGGAACATGGGTGGCCTCTAGAAGCTGGAAAAGACAATTTCCTTCAAAAAGGCGTACAGCCCCGTGACACCTGGATTTATAGCCCACTGAGACCCATTATGGACTTAACTTCAGAAATGTAAAATAATTTTGTGATACAAATCCAAAGTTGTATTCCCACAAACATCTATTCCTTTGCCACCCCTAGAGGTGCACACAGCAGTGTTCTCAGGAGGGACCAGGGAAGAGGCTCTGCTCTGGAAGAGAGGCTGGGACCATTTGAGCAATAAAATGTGGGGTTTAGCACTTAATGGTATGGTCTAGGGATTATGCTGTGGGCATCTTGGGGGGGAAAGGGGCATTCTGCCTTCCACAGGTGGAAAGAAAAGGGGGTTGGTCAGAGGCTAGTTTTCCTTATACCACCCTATATCCAAGAACTCAGAATTCTAAATTCAGTGTGGCCTTCCAGGTTATTATGAAGAGACATTTGTCAAGGTAGGAGAATAGGATAGAAACTATATTTAATGGTTTATTTTAATTTATAACATTTATTTTCACCCAGTCCCCTAACTGCCCTCTCCTCTGGCAACTATCTGTATCCATGAGTCTGTTTCTGTTTTGTTTGTTCATTTATATTTTTCTTTTAATTTTTAGATATTTAGACATATGGGGCCACCATTTGCATTCCTCCCACCAGCCCTGCAAATATTAGGGGTAAGCCTAACCCAAAGTCACCATACCACAAGCGAGTTCCCAACTTAGAACATGGATCATCTGTTTCCACCACACAAGGCCACGTCTTCAGAGAAGGAAGACAACAGGCTGCTACCATTGACTATTGTACTCAGTTTTGATGCTGTATTTATCCACCTGCCTCCCTGGCGGTTACAGTATGAGTTTTTGAACCTCCTATCCAGCACCTTGCTTCATGAAGCTTCTAAAGCTGTGATTCTCCTCTAACTAGTTTCCAATCTGGTCATACCTTGCTTGTCTGCCTATATATATAAAAGCCTAAGTGACCGTTTGACTGGTAGCTATGATGTGTGCTGACCACCAGGGGGCAGACGCTCAACACACAGGCATGGAAACATGGAACAGACTGATGAATCTCAGAAGGGAGAGGGCAAGAGGGAGAGCAGGAAGAGATTAACCTAAGATCTTATATGCATACTAGAGGCCCGGTGCACGGATTCGTGCATTGGTGGGGTCCCTCAGCCTGGCCTGCGGGGATCGGGCCAAATCCGTGCACCAGACCTCCAACATCCCCCGAGGGGCCCTGTATTGGGAGAGGGCTCAGGCCAGGCCGAGGGACCCCACCAGTGCACGGATTCGTGCACCGGGCCTCTAGTACTAAGTATTGTCCTGTGTGAGTACTTCTTAATCCAGACCTTCCTCTGTTTCACTCAAATTCATTCAAGTTTACCCCAGTTGATTGTGTCTTCCTAAATCTCAAAATCCACTTGCTTCTCTACTTCCTTAGCTGAGGCTCTCCTTCTCTCACCTGGATCACTAAAACCACCACCCCCTCTGCACCCAGCCCCACTTGTTTCCCACGGAGCTGCCAGTTCAGAGCATGGTCTCCTATGGCCTGCAGCCCTGGCTACAAATTAGAATCAGGGAGTTTTTAAAAGTGATCCCAATGCACCAAGTCCCCAGAGCCTGTGAGATTCAGAAGAAACTGGTTTGGCCTGATCCCCGGCTGAAAATTAGAATCACCTAGAAAAAGAAAAGAATCAGCTAGGGAGTTTTTAAACAACGCCTCCATGGGCATACAGAAATGGTGTAGTCACTGTTCCTTCCCTCAGAAGCTCTCAGTCTAGTGGAGGTGCCAGACAATGATAGCAATAGGTAGAGTGGTGGGTATGTGGATAATCTGGCCAGATCTGGGGTTGGGTTGAGTAGAGACTTTTGAGAGGAAGTGGTTCTCAAGCTGAGTCTTAACTAGGCCAGGAGGCTGAGGACTAGAATTTTGGGCTAATAGAAAGGCATATTTATAGGCCCTGATGTTACAGCAGTGAAAGTTTGGGGAATCTCAGATAGGTCATAATGACTACAACAGAGTGGAAGGAGGCAGAAATAAGACTTAAAGTACTATGACCCTGTTATTCCATACACTTCATGAGGGGCCTAAATGTTATTTATTCTTCACTTAGCCTCCATGCCAGCAAGGTGTCTGGTACATAGCAGATGCTCAGTAAATATTTGCTGGAAGATTGAATGATACTGAGTTCCTGAATACCATACAGAGGAATCCGCACTCTATATCCTGGAGACCAGTGGTTCTCAACCCTGGCTGCACGTTAGAATCACTTGGGGGAACTTTAAAAACTAGAAATTTGGGCCACACCCCAAGCCAGTTTCTTCTGAATCTCACAGGCTGTGGGGACTTGGTGCATTGGGATCATCTTTAAAAACTCCCTGATTCTAGTTTGTAGCCAGGGCTGCAGGCCATGGGAGAACATGGGAGGGTTTTACCCAAAGTCAGATTTGCATGCTAGAAGTGCTCTGAACTGGCAGCTCCGTGGGAAAGGAGTGGGGCTGGGTACAGAGCGGGTATTGATTTTAGTGATCCAGGTGAGAGAAGGAGAGCCTCCGCTAAGGAAGTGGAGAAGCAAGTGAATTTGGAGAGATTTAGGAAGATACCATCTGAAATAAATAAAATACTTAAAAAATAAAGTGTACAAATTTAGGTGAACGAAGATGTTTGATCCATCAATTTTTTAATAAAACAAGGACAAACTGGAGACAACCTAAATGTTTTTAAGGAGATAAGTTAAATAAATTATATTATGTCATAGACGAGAGTACCATGCTGATAGGGAAAGTGCTCTATGGGGTGGAAGACACACTGCAGGGTGGTATGTGGTATCCCACTTTGGTGTTAAAGGCAAACAAAATGTTTATGACTTGAAAGAGTGGCACTGAATTGTGAACTGGTGACGACAGAATTGTTGAGCCCAGGAGTTGGGGACATGATCTGTAGAAGCTCCAAAGGCCTGCCAGTGTTGCACTGAGATTGAAGCCCGACAATGAACTATAGGGTTCAAATCCCAGTTCTGCTTCTTACTAGCTGTGTGACCTTTGACAAGCCATTAACTTCTGTGCCTTCATTTTTTCACAAGTAAAATGGAAATAATTGCCCTGACCGGTTTGGCTCAGTGGATAGAGCGTCGGCCTGCAGACTGAAGGGTCCCAGGTTCGATTCCGGGTAAGGGCATGTACCTTGGTTGCGGACACATCCCCAGTAGGGGGTGTGCAGGAGGCAGCTGATCGATGTTTCTCTCTCATCGATGTTTCTAACTCTCTATCCCTCTCCCTTCCTCTATGTAAAAAAATCAATAAAATATACTTAAAAAAAATAAAATAAAATGGAAGTAATTGTTCTTATCTTACAGGTTGAAGTGAGAAATTATTTAGTTCATGTACAACACCAGTGCTTAAGCACATGAATGTGCTTAATATTAGCTAAATCCAAGATCCGTGAGTTGCATTCCAACCTTGCCACTCACTGGGCAATTTCTTAACTTCTCTGAGCCTCGGTCTCCTGCAGGGTTGTAAGGATTGGGATAGTAGTATGTAAATATCTTGCTGAAGAAATTGTGTCTGGCTGTAGTTCCTGGCCTCATTGCAGAGTTGGTAACACCAGTCTCTGGATTTTATCCCTGAGAGTAGATCCCATTAATCTCCAATTGGTGGCGGGGGTGGGTGGGGGGGGAAGGAGGGGAGCTGGGGAGAGCACACTTTAGTGCTCCCAGGCCTGCAGAGAGAATGGAAGTCCCAGCACGGAGGGTGGGCCAGTGGTGCAGATATGGTAAAAGGCTGGGTTCAACTGCCACTCAACTCCAGCCACGTGTTGCCCCATGGAGACTGGGTCAAGAGCTGCCAGATTTTACTGTTTTCCAAGGGAAGTTGTGAAATCTCTTGATTTTTAACTTTTGGCAATTAGTTCAATTTTGTAAACACTGTGAGGGCAAACAAAATGTGGCAGCAGGCCATATGTAGCCCATGAGCTGCCAGTTTGCTGTCTCTGCTCTAGCCTTTCTATGCTTGGGTTAGCAAAATATTGACTAAGTGCCTGTTGCACCTGTCTGTACTCCTTCCGTGCTTGGTCAGATTTATTGTTTGGCAACCTTGGGCCTGCTGGCCCAGTACTCCTATCAGGTACTAATTCAGCCTGGTGGGTTTGAAATGCTATTTAATTGCGGTTTTACTTTTCACTTCCCTGACTACTACTGAGATTGAATGTCTTTTTATATATCTATAGAAGTTTCCTCTTCCTCAGTAAAATTTTTGTTCCAAGCCATCCTCTAATTGCTGATAGACTTAGGGCTTTCCTAATGGAGTTTATCTTTTGAATAACATCACACCCACTGGACTAGACTTCTTGCCTGCACATCTTAGGAGGCCCAGCAACAAGCACAGTGCCTGGCACAGAGTAGGGGCTTGATAAATATTTTGAATCAAGTGCTGTTTCAAGAGCATGATATTTATTTAGCAGTTCTTGGCACAAGTATTATTGGTTTAGCTATGAACTTATTTAACAAGCACAACTCCCCTACTTTGATGAGAAAACAGACTAAGAGAGATTTGTCTGTGTCTTGCTCCATTGAAACCAGGAAGTAAAAAGAGGAACTGGCTGGCTGTAAGGGAACAGTGATTCTTTTAGGTGATTAGGGGAGTATCTACTGAAAGGGGTATTGGAGCTTGAGAGAGGGCAAGATTGGAATTCTGATAGCCATATACACAGAGATTATCCTAACAGGAGGCTGAAGAGGATAAGGCCGAGCTGTGAGTACCCTCTTGCTAGTTTGCGCATATCAGTACTGGAATTGAATGTGCCCCTTGTCCCATGACAGAGAGTCATCCCTCCTTCAGTAGTCAGTCACAAAATGAAGCCTCTCTTGTGGTGAAGTGGGAAGAGCATTGTTTTTAGAGCCAGAGACCTGGGTTCCAGTCCCAGTGGTTCCCTTACCTCAGCAAATCTGTTTCTTTTTCTGTAAAGTGGGGACAATAATACCCACCTCATTAGGCTCTCCTTTAAATGAGAAAATAGTTAAAGCACCTACTTCTGCTAACAGTGCTGAGCATCCCATTTTATTTTTGTTATTGTTGCTACCGTAACTACTCTGCCTTCATACTGGGTTAGAGGATCCTCTTATCTCGTGGGGAGGATCTGACACATAATAGTCGGTGAGTCAATCTGCCTGTCTTAGGCAGTTGTGCTCCCATGAGTGGTCTTCCTGTGGGTTTGCTGATCAAGCCTGGTCTTTATCAGTGATGACAGCTTCTCTGATTCTTGGTTACACAGCAACTTCTCTCGAGAGTAAGTTCCTTGAGGGAGGTCACGGTGCTTGAACATGGTGGTTCTGTGCAGCTGACAGTCACGCTGGTTCGCACACAGTGGTATGGCTGGTTTTGCATCTGTGTTCAGATAGAGTACCTGCTCTTTGTCTTCAAATAGAAGACTGCCATCTTCACAACTTACTGAAATACTTGTGGGTGTGTTTATCTGTTTCAGGGTGCCTTGAACAGGATTGGGGGAGGGAGTACACTGTGAGCATTGCCTTTTCCCTCAGCTCATTTTCATCTACCCTGCACTCAAGCCATGCTTCCATGTTCTCCAGTACTGCAGACTCAGACCTCCAGTCCTTTACACCTGCTGCCTCACCTGGAGTGCCCTTCCACTCACTTCTCACCTGGAAAATTAATTCCTTCCTAGCTCTAGGACAAATGATCATTTTCCGAAGCCGCCTCTGACCCTGGCGGCTGAATTAGGCCTTTCTTCTTTGTAGATCTTCGTTCTCTCGCTCACTTGGTTAGCTAAGCTTGAGGGTTCTACTCTGTGCCAGGCAGAGGCTACTGACATTTATTTTTTTAAAAAGTGGTCCTGCCTTGCTCGGTGTGGCTCAACTGGCTGAGCATAGTCCCCTACACCAAAAGGTCGCCAGTTTGATTCCTGGTCAGGCCACATGCCGGCTTGCAGGCTCTATCCCCAGTAGGGGATGTGCAGGAGGCATCCAATCAATGTTTCTCTCTTACATTGCTGTTTCTCTCTCTCCCCCCTTCTCCCTTCCTCTCTCTCTGAATAAAAAAATAAATAAAAAATCTTTTTTAAAGAAGTGTCTTTTCCTTAAAGGAGTTCATAGGCGTGTAGAAGGGACAGACCCAAGCATGCAGACAGACATGCTAACTACATAGGGAAGCTATGAGGAGGAGCACTTCACTTGTTTTGGGGGATAGATGACAAGGAAGGTTCTTGAAGGTGGTGACACTTGCATCCTAAGAATGTGTGGGTATCCAAGTAGAGGGATTGATTGGCTTTGGCAAAGGCACAGAGGAGAGAAATAAATGTGGTGTGTGCAGGACAAAGGCAAGCAGTTGGTTTTGCTAGAACGTAGGCAGGGGTCAGAAAATGTAGGACTTTCTAGTAGGTTGAACCGTACGAAATAGTCATTTTTGTATGTTAAAGCAAAAATGATCAGATATCATCCATTTCTTTTGGTTCAAGCTAATATGTCACCCTAAGGTTCTTGGATCATAGTGTTTCCCAAACTTCTGTCATTCCTGAGCCACTTTTATGATGTTTACCTTACATGAGTTTCTACCTACTAAACATCCACTTATTTTTATTTATTTATTTTATTTATTTATTTTATTGATTTTTTACAGAGAGGAAGAGAGAGGGATAGAAAGTTAGAAACATCGATGAGAGAGAGACATCGATCAGCTGCCTCCTGCACGCCCCCTACTGGGGATGTGTCTGCAACCCAGGTACATGCCCTTGACCGGAATCGAACCTGGGACCCTTCAGTCCGTAGGCCGACGCTCTATCCACTGAGCCAAACCGGTTAGGGCCACTTATTTTTATTTAAAAGGACTCACTTGCCCTACCCAGTTTGGCTCAGTAGTTAAGAGTGTTGGCCTGTGGACTGAAGGGTCTTGGGTGTGATTCTGATCAAGGGCAGGTACCTCTGTTGCCGGCTTGATCCCTGGCCCAGGTCAGGGCGCATGCGGGAGGCAGCTGATTGATGTGTCTCTCTCACATTGATGTTTCTTTTTCTGTCTGTCTCTCCTCCTCCTTCCACTCTCTCTAAAAATCAATGGGAAAAAAGAATATCCTCAGGTAAGGATTAACAACAAAAGACTCACTTTTTTTATTGAAGTAAATTTATTTTAAAAGGAAACTTTATGTCATTGTTATTATTATTACTTTGACTCACCAATCCTCCTCAGTTAACAAGTGAGGTACCAGACTCCTCTTTATTTATTTATTTATTTAATATATATTTTACTGATTTTTTACAGAGAGGAAGGGAGAGGGATAGAGAGTTAGAAACATCGATGAGAGAGAAACATCGATAAGCTGCCTCCTGCACACCTCCTACTGGGGATGTCCCCACAACCAAGGTACATGCCCTTGACTGGAATGGAACCTGGGACCTTTCAGTTCGCAGGCCGATGCTCTATCCACTGAGCCAAACCGGTTAGGGCTCCTCTTTTTTTTTTTTAATTAATCCTCACCTGAAAATATTTTCCCATTGATTTTTAGGGAGAAAGGAAGAGAGAGGATAAGACAGAGAGAAACATTGATGTGAGAGAAACACATCGATTGGTTGCCTCCTGCATGCGCCCTGACCAGAACCCGGGTCAGGGAGGAGCCTGCAACCAAGGTATGTGCCCTTGACTGGAATCGAACCCAGGGACCTTTGGTCCACAGGCCGATGCTCTATCCACTGAACCAAACCAGCTAGGGCAGGTTCCTCATTTTTGATTTGTCATTTACATTTGAGCTAGTAGCTCAATCTCTCTGAGCCTTGGATTCTCATTCTTTTTTTAAAAAAATATATTTTATTGATTTTTTACAGAGAGGAAGGAAGAGGGATAGAGAGTTAGAAACATCGATGAGAGAGAAACATCGATCAGCTGCCTCCTGCACACCTCCTACTGGGGATGTGCCTGCAACCAAGTTACGTGCCCTTGACCGGAATCGAACCTGGGACCCTTCAGTCCGCAGGCCGACGCTCTATCCACTGAGCCAAACCGGTTTTGGCTTGGATTCTCATTCTTAAAAGGCCTCACAAGATTGTTGGGAGGTGGAGAGATGATATATAGAAGGTGGCACAGAGCTGAGCATTCTAGAAGGCACTGGGCAAGTGGCTGTTATTCTCACTCCCCTGTGGTACTTTCTTAATCTCTTAATCTCCTCTACTTAACCCAATGGTTTTTCATCTTTTTTTTTCCCCAATGAGAGGAGGGAGATGTAGACACCCAAACTCGGATGGTTCAGAGACCTCTTTAAGAATGAGAACCCAAGCACTAGCCGGTTTGGCTCAGTGGATAGAGCATCGGCCTGTGAACTGAAGGGTCCCAGGTTCGATTCCGGTCAAGGACACATGCCCAGGTTATGGGCTCAATCCACAGTGGGGGATTTGCAGGAGGCAGCCAATCCATGATTCTCTCTCAACATGGATGTTTCTCTCTCTCCCTCTTCCTTCCTCTCTGAAATCAATAAAAATATATTTAAAAAAAATAAAAAAAGAATGAGAACCCAAGACTCAGAGAAGTTGAGCTACTAACTCAAATGTGGTAAATGAGCATCGACCCATGAAAACTTAATCCAGGATGAATTGAATCAGTCCTTCTCTCCTCCCTACCCCTCCTATTACCTGTCTAGCCCCATCAGCTCCCAGCTAGCTGCCTTTAGTTTACTACTTCATTCCAAGGGCACTCTCAGCAAAGACCACAACTACATGCTAGGTTTCTGGAGCTGAGGGCATGCTATCACTTAAGTTTCCTAAGCATCAATTTCCTTCTCTATAAAATGGACAGTGATGCCCTAACCCAGTGGTTCTCAACCTTTCTAATGCCGTGACCCTTTAATACAGCTCCTCATGTTGTGGTGACCCCCAACCATAAAATTATTTTCGTTGCTACTTCATAACTGTAATTTTGTTACTGTTATGAATCGTAATGTAAATATCTGTGTTTTCCGATGGGCCCACAGGTTGAGAACCGCTGCTTTAGAGCCTAAGACCATCGGAAAGCGCAGGTATTTAACATTACGATTCATAACAGTAGCAAAATTACAGTTATGAAGTAGCAACGAAAATAATTTTATGGTTGTGGGTCACCACAACATGAGGAGTTGTATTAAAGGGTCGCGGCATTAGAAAGGTTGAGAACCACTGCGGCCTAACCGGTTTGGCTCAGTGGATAGAGTGTCAGCCTGCGGACTCAAGGGTCCCAGGTTCGATTCTGGTCAGGGGCATGTACCTTGGTTGCAGGCACATCCCCAGTAGGGAGGTGTGCAGGAGGCAGCTGATGGATGTTTCTCTCTCATCGATGTTTCTAACTCTATATCCCTCTCCCTTCCTCTCTGTAAAAAATCAATAAAATATATTAAAAAAATAAAAATAAAATGAACAGTGAGGATTAAGATAACATAATTGGTTGGTAGCACTTTGCTGTCAACACACATAATCTCATTTAATCCACACAGTAATGCTGTGAGGTAGATCTTTCATTCAACTCAGACAGTATTTGTTGAGCGCCTACTATGTTGCAAGCAGTCTTAGCCACAGTGTTGCCTCATGGAGCTTACATAATGAAAAGAAGTTTAAAAACATGAGCACTAAGTAAGGTCATTTCAAACTGTGATAAATGGTATAATAAAAACAAAACAGCCTTGGCTGGGTAGTTCAGTTGGTTGGAGTGTCATCCCGATACACCAAGGTTGTGGATTCAATCCCTGATGAGGGCACATACAAGAATTAACCAGCCCTGGCTGGTTTGGCTCAAGGGCCCGGTGTTCGATTCTGGTCAAGGGCCCGGTGTTCGATTCTGGTCAAGGGCACATGCCTGGGTTGGGGGCTCAATCCACACTAGAGGGGGAGGGGTGGGTGCAGGAGGCAGCCAGTCTGTGATTCTCACCATCCCTTCTCGCTCTCCCTCTCCCTCTCCCTTCTCTCTGAAATCAATAAAGATATGTTTAAAAAAATCAGTGAATGCATAAGTATGTGGAGCAACAAATAAATACGTATTTATGCATTCACTGGTTGATTTTTTTCCCTCAAAAAAAAACAAAAACCCAAAAATCAAAAGTAAAGAGCTAAGGAAAATCATTTAGGTCAGCGATTTTCAAACTTTTTCATCTGGCACACATAAATTCATTACTAAAATTCTGCAGTGTCCAGCCAGTGTTGCTCAGTGGTTGAGCATTGACCCATGTCCCAGGAGGTTGCAGGTTCAATTCCAGGTCAGGGCATATGCCTGGGTTGAAGGCTCATTCCCCAACAGGAGGTGTGCAGGAGGCAGCCGATGGATGTTGATGTTTCTCATCCATGTTTCTCCCTCTCCCTTCCTCTGTCTCTAAAATTTAATAAAAACATATTTTTAAAAAATTATGTGGCACACCAAAAAATATATTTTTTGCTGATCTGACAAAAAATAGGTATAATTTTGATTCATTCACACTGGATGGGTATTGTCATGATTTTATTTGACAAAGGGAAAAGAGGTCAGTGCCCCTGACTAAATAGTCACGTATTGCGTGTTTGAAAAGTCTTGCTTGCAGCATACCAGCATGCCACTGCTGATTTAGGTTATTATCTGGATACAGTTTACATAAATTCACGATATAAATGTATTAAAGTATTTACTCATTACTCTCTGATTTTTATGATAGCATTTTTTCTGGGGTGCTTCTCCATGGGCATTGTAGAATGCTGCTATCTGCCCTCTTTAGATAATGGACCTCAGAGGATTTCTAGGCCTTTTAGATATTCTTAAATTAGTGGGGATTTCATCCAACTTCGAGGCAGTCTGAAAGATGTGGATTTTGAACCTCAGACACCATTCCCTGGAGCTGGCAGTCTCCACTTGTATAACTATATTTAAGGAAGGCAAACCCAGCCTGTGGAACCCAGAAAGATGCCATCCCTGATTAAATAACCAACTGAACATGTTTGAAAGATGTGAAACAAAGATGAATATAGTCAATTTGAAAAATGAGCCCATTGAGAGAACAGTGGCTACAGCTGTGCAGAACAAACTGCTCAGATGGAGTTTCATAGTCTCCTTCACAGCAGAACACAAGATTCCCTTTACCAAGGCAATGAATCTTCCCTAATAACTGCTGCTTAAACACACACACACAAGCACCTAATATGACATGAATTAATATGACATGAATAAGCGTCACAAGAAATCTGTAAAGTAGGAGGAAGTAATGTCAGTGACTTTAACGACCTGGAGCCACGGTTAGCACTGGTAGAATTGAGTGTTGGAGCTCAGGTTGTTACTGATTCCCCAACCCTGTGTCCTTTACACCCATCATCCAACCAATCTCAGATGCAGCCTACTTGGTAAGATAGAGTGGCAGAGCCAGACCAGGAGAGGCCCACGGGGAACCCCTCTGCCCACCAGTATTCCTCACTCCACACGCTGTCCAGCCCATAGAATCTCACTTGATCATGCCGTGAAAGGTGAGGGCTCCGTTTTCTATTGAGGACAAGATGGTTGGTGGCTTTTTCTCACTTACCTCAGTTTTTTAAATGACACTAGCACCAGCCAACCTGGGATTGCTCTTCTCCAAAATTAAAGTAAGTAGCCCATATTTGTTGCAAACACTCAGAAGTGTGTATAGCAGAAGGTAAGAGCTTCCTGCCCATCTTTCCCCTCTAGTGTAGCCTCAAACATGCCTTCCCAGCTGAATGAGATGGGTCTTTTAATTCCTCCCACAGGGGGCCCTATACAGTGCTGGCAAGAGAGCTAGGGAGTCCTCAGGTTTTCAGATAATACTCTGGGCTAGCCTTAAATGTAATAATAATTAGTTAAGTTTTCAACAAACCTTCACAGAATGTCACCTGTGTGCCAGGTCCGTGGTCGGCAAACTGCGGCTTGCGAGCCATATGGCAGCTCTTTGGCCCCTTGAGTGTGGCTCTTCCACAAAATACCACGGCCTGGGCGAGTCTATTTTGAAGAAGTGGCGTTAGAAGAAGTTTAAGTTTAAAAAACTTGGCTCTGTTGACTAATGAGTTTGCCGACCACTAAGCTAGGTGTTGTTGAGCCAAGATGGACAAAACAGCCTCTGACCTAGGCGTTGAACAACCTTGTGTAAACTAAGGATTATAGTGGTAATCCCCTAATGAACACATTCAAAGGACCATTTTAAGAAGTGGTTATGTCTTTTCAATCAGAAAGACATAATTAACTGATCAGAGTAGTCGGAGTTCTTTGCAGTTAAGCCTAACTCAGGCTGACATAGATGCAATGGAAGGGTAGGGTAGATCTCTCCAGAAGCCCCTAGCAGCATGAATTGTTTCTTTTCATTCTGGTTGTTGAGATCTCCCTGGGTACCATGCGCAAAATATTCCACAGCTTCCCAAGTATATGCCAGGTCAGTTAGTCAGCAATTCTGCTTCAAGAATCTGCTCGTTTTCCATTGCATAAATGCTACATTCTCAGCATGGGAGGAATTTAAAATGTAAAAGTATTTGCTGTGTAAAGGAGGGAGACTCTAGGGCTGGGACTAGAATCTGCTCCCCTCACACCCAATTTGATGCCTTTTCCATTACACCCCATGATTGAGTTTTACAACACCAAGTGAGTGGTCATTAATCTTGTATGGACTTATCCAAGACTGATGATCTCAACTGGATTGTGCCAGCAGCAGAGATTTAATGTTGGACAGGTCAGTCACTGCATTTGATAAGCAAACAACCCAGTGACACGACAAAAATAGGTAATTTATCTACACCTTGAAAAGGGTCAATTTCAGTGGGAGAGGCACTAAGCAGAGGGTGGGAACACAGGTGGGAGGGCTTCTCAGCATAGTGAGTGTATGAAAGTGCATTTGAAGAAACATACTAAGTTTCCTTTTCCAGATTAAGGAACCAGAAGACTCTCTGTGCTTCCCCCCCCCCCCCCCCCCCCCGCATTGAGAGGCCAGGTACATTGCCAAGTTACTGCTGGAGATCTGCCTAGGATCTAACCTTATCTAAGCAAATAAGATGTGATCATTGCTGGTATTTTTTCAGTTGAATTTATTGGGGTGACATTGGTTAACAAAACCTTACAGGTTTCAAGTGTGCAACTCAATGAAACATCTGCACACTGCACTGTGTGCCCAAAGTAGTCTCTTTCTGTCCCCATTTATCCCCCCTTTGCCCTCTTCCACATTCCCCTACCCCTCAATGTTGGTATTTTAAGTCTGTTTTCAACTGTTTAGTTCTTTTTATTTTTTTAATATTTTTATTGATTTCAGAGAGGCAGGGAGAGGGAGAGAGAGAGAAATATCAATGATGAGAGAGAATCATTGATTGGCTGCTTGCTGCACGCCCCCCACTGGGGATCAAGCCCACAACCTGGGCATGTGCCCTTGACTGGAATCGAACCTGGGACCCTTCAGTTTGCAGGCTGTTGCTCTATCCGCTGAGCCAAACCAGCCAGGGCATTTAGTTCTTTTTAGTATTAATAATAGTAACAATAAAATTTAGTGTTAGGATAAGAGTAAGTGCCCTCAAGGATGGTGTCTTGGGTTGGTCTGATTCAGGCCCTGCTGCTTCAGAGGAAACAACCCCATTCATTCATTCATTCGTTCGTTCGTTCGTTCATTCATTCATTCATTCATTCATTATTTGGTTCCTATGGTACCAGATAGGGTTTGGGAGGAAATGGAGACACAGGCTATTACCTCAGGTAGCTAAGCTGTTTGATTTTTCACAAATCCCTTTCTCTCTGGGCCTCCATTCCTCCACCTAGACTATTTAGATTCAAATTCCAGCTTCACCTCTTTCCTGTTAAGTGATCCCATCCAAATTAATTTGGTCTCCGTGAGCCTCCATGTCCTCATTGGAAAAGTGGGGATGATATAACTAAAGTTTCATCGGGTTGTATTGAAGGTGAAATTAAGGTAGCACTCAACCTAGGGTGGTCGCAATCGTTAACCCCTGCTGAATCCCTGAGCGGCGGACCCGCCCGGGAACCACTGACAGGTGTTAATTAGGGCGTGGCTCACAGTTCCCCACCCGATTAGGATTAGGATTTATAAAGCCAGAGTCTGGGGCTGTGGCCTCACTCCGTCTTAACTAGGTACGAGACACGCCTGCCAGGCCTTGGCTCTGTACACCGCGGGCTGGAGCGGGCTGCCGGGAACGGCGGACATAAGAGAGAGCGCCTGGCCCCACCGGCCCAGCTCTCGGTGCGCGCGGCCGCGGAGCGCGCACTGGGGCCCGGCCCGCGGGGCCTGGGGGCGGGGCCTGCGGCCGCCCAGCTCCCCGCGCTTCCCCACCTCGCCGAGGCCCGGAAGGGGCAGTAGCGCTTCCGTCTCCGCCGGGGATGCACGGAGGGCGGAGCTGCGGCCCGAGGACGCGACGCGAGCCCAGTTCCGGCGAGGAGGCCGCGCCAGTGACAGCGATGGCGGCGGAGTCGGCGCTCCAAGTTGTGGAGAAGCTGCAGGCGCGGCTGGCCGCGAACCCGGACCCGAAGAAGGTGAGCGAGTGGGCGGCGCGGAGCGGGCGGGCGTTGAGCGGGCGCGGCCCCGGCCCCGTAACGGTCGTGGGCCCGAGCGCGGCCCCTCCAGGTCAGCCGGAGCCGTGGGGCTCGGACCCGGAGCCAGGCCCGTCGCGCTCGCAGCGCGGAGTCGGGAAGTTCCGGCCCTTGGCCACTGCCCACGCGGAGACATCCGCACGTCAGGCGGCGGGTCTCGGCGGCCGGGCCTCCCTGCCTCCCGGCCGGCCCGGGGCGGCGGCGGCGGCGGCGGCAGCGGCAGCGGCGCGCACCGTGCGGACACCGCGTGTCCGCGGGCTCCCGAGCCTCCCTGGTGTCCCGGGCCAGCTGTTTCCTGTCGGGAGCGCTCGCCCGGAGTTAACTCCTGCCCGCCCCGTCCCTCCCTGCGAAGGTTTCTAGTCTTTGATGTTTGTTGGGAGGAGGGGGTGATTCTGCCTGTGCACGATGGAGGCTAGGCTTGGTGTGTGGTCCTGCGTCTCCAAGAGACGTTTTGGTACTAGAACTTGGACCTTTTCACTTTCCGAGTAAATCCCCTAAAAAACGAAGCAATATGAACCTCACGTCTCCTCTGTGTACAGAGCCTAAAAACTTAGATTGTGATTGGAAAAATAAAAAGAGGTTAGAAGTTGCGTGTAGATTTCCGTCTGGCCTCACTTCATAGAAAGGTAAGAGCTAACGTTTCTCGTTTTGCAGTGAGTGATGGGCAACCATTTTTAATTGTATCCAGCTAGTTTTGTTTTATTTTTTTAAAGCTTTTCTTAAGTTGTGTATTCTTCTCCCTCTCCGACTTTCTGTTATCCATCTTATCCGTGTCTGGGAGAGGTGGATGTTAGAATTTTTAAAAATTTAAATACACGGATGAAAACACCTCGGTTTGACATTCTCTGTCAGCATTCTAGCTAGAGTGTGCAGTTTCTAAGAGTTGGGTCTCAGCCCCAGAGTGCCTCTGAAGAGGAAGTAATCGAGGAGGCGGTGGAGATGAAGGGGTGATGAGATTCTGGTTCTAAACCATTTACCAGCCATGGACGTTGGGGACATTCTTTGCTCAGCCTGCTTCCTCACCTGCTGCTTCCTAAGACTAAACTAAAAGGCAGAAGAAAGAAGTGCCAGGTTCATGGGAAGTGCCCAATAGATATTAATCACCACCCTTCACAATTTTTTTGAAGGGACCCTTTCTCTTCACCTTGTTCCCAGCTTGTCAAAGATGAGGGTTTTTTTCTCCATTTGTAAAGGCTGCATACAGCATCTCACCATCAGGCCACTTTTTAACTCTTCGAATTCATACCTAGCTCAAAGATCCACCAAGGAAGCCATTTTAGTTTTAAATCTGTGAAAATGTAAATGCTTATAATTGCGTTATTTTCTATTGTGGCTTCAGTACTTAGTGGCCAGGCATATTTACAAGTTTCTTTTTATAGCAACCCTTTTTGGACGTCTGATAAATGTTCATTATTTTTTAGTACCAGTTTGTTTTCCCAAACTCTGTAGGTTTGTGACTGATCTTTAAAACCTTAAAGCAATATTATGTAAATCCATCTCCCAACCCTAATTTTGGTCTAAAATTAGGTTAAAAATATGCACCATGTAGTATCACCATGTAGTCATTCTTCCACTAGAATTTAAATTTTGAAGTAGCTTTTCTAGGAGTAGATGTGAATGAAATTTCAAATCGGGAAAAGGTTTCACTTCTCGTCCTATTTGAACTATTAGAGATGATTGCCAGTATTTTGGGCTTTCTCTTCCCAGATAGGAAATCACCCTGAACTTCTGGCTTTGTGTTCTGAAGTGAACGTTAAGAAGATGAGAAAAGCCCTGGCCAGTTTGGCTCGGTTGGTTGTCCTATACACCAAAAGGCGGCAGGTTCCATTCCTGATGAGGGCACATACCCCGGGTTGCTGTTTGATCCTTAGTCGGGGTGTATGTGGGAGGCAACCTGTGGCTATGAGGTTGTTTCTCTCACTTCGATGTTTCTCTCTGTCTCCTTCTCCCCCTCTTCCCCTCTCCCCCTCCATCTCTCTAAGATAAATTTTTAAAAATTAAAAATAAGATGAGAAAATGTTGGGAGATCATTTTTGCAAAGGGCACATTAGCTAGCGTTCAGAAATGAGCTAACTGCAGGGGGGAAACTGCAAGCTGGCACAATGGCCTTTTCCTCAACCTTCTGTTAACCCAACAAGCTCCCACAGGTTGTTCTTGAAATTGCAAGATGATTATATAGCAGTACCGAATTCCCAACTAAATCCTGATTTCAAACCATTATTACCCAAAGGGTGGATTCCATGCATATGTTCGTGGATTTTCTGGTATTAATATTGGTGTTTAACTATTTTCACTTTTTTTTAATGTTTTTGTGGTTTGTTTTTTTAATATTTTCATTGATTTCAGAGAGGAAGAGAGAGATAGAAACATCACTGATGAGAGAGAATCATTGATCGGCTACCTCCTGCATGCCCCCCACTGGGGATCAAGCCCGCAACCCTGGCATGTGCCCTTGACTGGAATCGAACCTGGGACCCTTCAGTCTGCAGGCCAACACTCTATCCACTGAGCCAAACCAGCCAGGGCTATTTTCACTTTTAAGGCCATCTATGGTCAAGGTTTACTTGGTGCAAAGGTGTCAGGCAGAGATCAGGATCACTTGATTCCTACTATTTTATGGGAAATGATTTTTTTAAAAAAATATATTTTATTGATATTTTACAGAGAGGAAGGAAGAGGGATAGAGAGTTAGAAACATCGATCAGCTGCCTCTTGCACACCCCCCACTGGGGACGTGCCCGCAACCAAGGTACATGCCCTTGACCGGAATCGAACCTGGGACCTTTCAGTCCGCAGGCCAACGCTCCATCCACTGAGCCAAACCGGTTTTGGCTATGGGAAATGATTTTTATGGCTGGTAAAGTTACCTGTCCATTGTTACGTTTTGAATGTGAGACTACCCAGAACACAGTTTGATGGCAAGTGGAGACTTAAGGAGTCAACTTTATGAACATATTTTGCTCTTTGGGTTTGAAGGAGTGTGCAGAGGACAACTGAAATTCCTAAGCATGTATTGTGCAAATGTTTGACATTTCTCAGTTCTCAGTGATCTGTTATCAGTTCTTGCAAACTCTACAATGGTCTGTTGGCATAATAACAAGTTTCCATCTATCCGAGGATGCCCAAAGTGCTTTTACCTTGTTAGTGCTTTGTGTGTGTTTTTTCTTGAGCCTCATTGACAATAGAGGGCTCTGAAGTCCCTTTTCTCTCACTTAGGGAGCTAAATCATTTTGAAAATCTCCAGGGCTTTAGTTTTGTCTGCTTTTAAGTCGCCCTTACCGACCCAAAGCAAACCAGGAAGATAGCATTTACTCCTCCAGTTCATGCTAGGCTTTGAGATGGAACACACCCTCAGTGACTTCTGACCCATCCTTAATGTTGGCGTCCTAGAGGTCCTGAGGATCCTTTGTCCCCAGGGTGACCTTTACGCTGTGTACTCTAAACTGTCTGACAGTATACTACAAGGAGGAGCTTTTTGCTTTGGGGTAAGCTACAGCTCTGTTTCCTAAGGACAGTATTGTTTTGGATGTTTCTCCTGGCTTTGTAGCACATGCTGTGGTAGTATACTTGATTACTAGCTCATTAGGTAAGTCTCCATATCTATAAAATGGGGAGAATAATATCCACTTTATAGAGGTGGTTAATGAAGATGGAGTAAATGAAGTGACACATGTAAGAACTTAACATAGTCATCTAGACACAGTAGATGGTATATAAATACCTTCCTGGGAATGGTATTAGGGGAGACAACCTATTTCTAACCTTTTCAATGCTTCTAAGTTTTCCTTTAAGGAAAGGAATTGTCATTGATCTTTGTACCCACAGCTTTGATGGCAAGAAATGCACATAAACTTTCTCCTAAGTTGGATGTTGGTGATGATCAGATTTGAAGTGGAGTATAATTTTCACTCAACTATGAAGGTGATACTCTCTAGATCCACTACTTGCTTCTCAATTGTTCCTTGTCACACAGTGTTATTACTTGTGATCCAGTTGCTCTACCTACTGACCATATTCAGTAATTATTGAAGTAGGGTGACTAGAAAAACATACTTGCTACTCCACCTATAGCATTGTGACATACTTACTATGCCCTAGGCTACACATGGAAAAAGAACAGATTGTGTTCTCTACTGTGTAAATGTAAAGGTAGTCACAGTTCCCTATTTTGAACTACTTGTAATTTGCAGCTTCTTGAATGGTAGTATGTTTACATGTACATATATATTTTCTAGACACATGACTAGTCATGACTTTCGGTGGAAATGGAGCAAGTAGAACTTTGAATTGGCTGTGGACTATCTGGTCGAGGTCAAGGGTAGGCATTTAAAGTTCTGTTTGAGCTCTAGCTGGTTTTGCTCAGTGGTCCAGTGTCGGCCCTCAGACTGTAGGGTCAAGGGTTCAATTCTAGTCAAGGATATGTACCTCCGTTGCAGCCCCCAGTTGATGTATGTCTCTCACATTGATGTTTCTCTCTGTCTCTACCCCTCTCTTCCACTCTCTCTAAAAATTAATGGAAAAAAATATCCTTGGGTGAGGATTAACAAAAAAAACAAAGATCTGTTTCTTGATGAATGAAATGGTTAATTATAAACACTATTGAGCTTTTATAGGATTCCATGGCTAAGGACTACGCATGGTTGTTTCAGTGAATCCTCACACTTGTGAAGTAGAAACAGTATCCAGTTCCTGTTTTGCAGATGGAGTGAATGAGGTGCAGAGAGGTTACTGACTTGTACAAGATCGCCTGGCAAGGAGGTGACAGGGCCAAACTGAAGCCTGTCTCTGACTCCGGAACTCTGTCCTAACAGTAGTGTTATCCTGATTTTGACCTAGTTTTAGGGACTACGGAAAGGAAATGTGACCAAACCCAGATCACTTTTCTAATATACCCAGACATTGTGTGTTTACCATTAATGGCAAAGCTCTGATTCTGGCAACTTGAAATTGGTCTTGCCTTCCCATTGTTTCCAAAAACCAGTTCTGTTAAACACTGCTGACTCTGCCTGGAAACATGATACCCTTTCCCTGTGGAGACTTCTGCTCCTTTTTCTTTTCCTCTGTGCCAAGTCCATGGGTAATTTCCCTAAAATCAGTACCTTTGTTAGAAATTCTCTCAAAATGGGCAAAGTGATAGTTGATAACTTTTCTTAGAGTTGGTAGGTTTGATTCTCTTTAAGTCTCATTTCCTGTTGGTGTAGCACAGTGGTTTAAAGCCGGGAACCTAAGCCACAGACCTGAGTGAATCTCGCCCTACTTGCGTCCTAGGGCAAGTAACTTACGTTTTCCGAGCCTGTTTTCATGCTTGTAAAATTGGGGTAATCACCATACCTGTTACTGTACAATACTTAGACTAAGTATTTAACCGTAGGATATTATTCTTATTTGTTCCAGTGAATGTTTATAGGAATTAATGTTTATTTTATTCTCTCTATAGCTATTAAAATATTTGAAGAAACTCTCCGCCTTGCCTATTACAGTAGACATTCTTGTGGTAAGAACTGTATACCTTTAGATCTTCTATAAAACTATATCCTTTTCCCTTCCTAATGGGAGAGATTGTCCAGTAAGACAAAGAGCATGGGCTTTGGAAGTGAAGGGAAGGAAACACAAGATCATGTATTGTATGATTCCATTTATATGAAATGTCCACAATAGGCAGGTCATAGGCAGAAAGTAGGTTAGTGGTTGCCAGGGGGTGGGGGCGATTGGGAGCAGCAGGGTTTCTTTCTAGGGTGACAAATGTTCTGGAATTAGACAGTGGTGGTGGTTGCAAAGTATTGTAAATATTCTGTAAACCACTGAACTAGACTTAACACTTTAAAATGGTTAAAATGGTGGATTTTATGTTACATGAATTTTATCTCAAAAATATTTTTCTAAAAATTGAAAGAATGTTGGCTTTGGCATCAACTAGTCCTGAGTTCAAATCCAAGTTCTGTTACTTTAGCCCAGTGGCCAGCAAACTGCGGTTCTCGAGCCACATGCGGCTCTTTGGCCCCTTGAGTGTGGCTCTTCCACAAAATACCATGGCCTGGGCGAGTCTATTTTGAAGAAGTGGTGTTAGAAGAAGTTTAAGTTTAAAAAATTGGGCTCTCAAAAGAAATTTCAATCGTTGTACTGTTGATATTTGGCTCTGTTGACTAATGAGTTTGCCACCACTGCTTTAGCCTGTTCTGTGTAAAATGGGGTAGATTCCTGCCTCACAGAGTTGTTACTGTGAGGATTGATTGGGATACTGAATGCAAAGCCGTTAGCTCAGTGTCTGGCGCCTGCCAGAATCACTGGTTATTGTAGAAGTGTTTTAATTCAGTATCTCCTCTTCCGATCTGCTATGCTTTGTTTGCTACTGTGTGTCAGAGGTTTGGGGTACAGAAACAAACTAATTTTGTACTGAGGCTTGCAAGATACATTTTAGGAAGGAAGTTATTGGTTTGTTGAAAAGCAAGAGTCTGATTTCTTTGAAAACAGTGAGCCTATTTCCACAACCCTCTAACAATTCCTGTCCAATTTGCAGGAGACCGGTGTTGGGAAGACAGTAAATAGCTTCCGAAAACACGAGCACGTGGGAAGCTTTGCCAGGGACCTCGTGGCCCAGTGGAAGAAGCTGGTTCCTGTGGAGCGGTAAGAACATTACTCTGGGTCTGTTCAGTTTCATGGTTAAATCTGGCATTTGGCGTGTTTACAGACAGAAATGCTTGTCTTTATTATTCCTCTCTGCCTTATTTAAAATATTTTGCCTCAAATATTAAAATAATCCATGATTATAGTATTAAAAAGTACTTAAAAATAGAAATAAGGATCAAAATTTCTTAAGTCTACCACCCAAAGATAAGTATTATTAACAGTTTGATGTTTCTAATGTTTTCTTAAAAGGCTTTTTATGTAGTTGTGAACAAACTATATATAAAAGCCCCCTTTTTTTTATGTAACAAATATGTCCCTGTATGAAGCATTTTCATGTCTATAAGATATTTGATCTTTGTGTCCTATAGTTAAACTCATCATTTTCCATTAAATATATGAGTTTCCAGGTTTTGTGTTTTTCGTTTGTTTGTTAATCTTCACAGAAGGATATTTTTTCTGTTGCTTTTTAAATTTTTTTTAGAGGGTGGTGGGAGAGAGAGAGAGACATCAGTGTGAGAGAGATCAATTGGTTGCCTCCCACATGAGCCCCGACTAGGGCCGGGGATCGAACCTGCAACCCAGGTACATGCCCTTGACCAAGAATCGAACCCAAGACTTTTCAGTGCATGGGCTGATGCTTTAACCACTGAGCATGCCGCCCAGGGCATGAGTTCCTAGTTTTAAAAAGTTAAATGTCTTTGAGCAGAACAAATTTACTTTCTTCCCAAGACCTTATTTCTAACTCTTGCCTTCTCTGTGGGTCTTTTGTGAGTTCAGGGTCCGTGACTGTGTCCTGAACAAGGATAACGCCGAGATTTTTAACTGCTTTATCTGTATATTCTTCTATTTAGAAACACTGACCCTGACGAACAGGACTTTGAGAAGAATGATTCCCGAAAGCGCCCCAGGGATGTTCTTCAGAAGGAGGAGGAGGAGATAGAGGGGGACTATCAAGAAAATTGGAAAGCCTCCAGTAGCCAACCGTATAGTCCTGATCACAGACAGAAAAAACACAGAAAACTCTCAGAGTTCGAAAGACCTCACAAAGTGTCTCACAGTCAGGAGAGACGAGATGAGCGAAAGAGGGGCCACAGGGTTTCACCAGTTTACTCTTCAGACCATGAATCTTCTGATTATGGCCATGTTCAGTCCCCTCCATCATCCAGCAGTCCTCGTCAGATGTCCGTGGACCATTATAGGTCCCCCGATGAGGATCACGAGCCCTTTGTTCCACAACAGAAGCCTGGAAAGGGCCACAGTAATGCCTTTCAGGACAGACTCGGCGTCAGCCAGGAGAGACACCTGGGTGAGCCCCGGGGGAAAGGGGTTGTGAGTCAGAACAAGGAGCACAAATCTTCCCATAAAGAAAAACGTCCAGTGGATGCCAGGGGAGATGAGAAGTCTCCTTTGAGCAGAGAAAAATCCCACAAGGCCATCTCCAAAGAGGAAAACCGTAGGCCCCTCTCCGGGGATGGCACAAAGGAGAAAGCGCCCTCTAGTGGTATCAAGAAAGAGAAGGACAGAGAGGGCAGCTCCAAGAAGTTTCTATCCCCCTTGGAGACTGCTTCAGACAACCACCGCAAAAAGCAAAAGCACAAAGACTCAGAGAAAAGTAAATCAGACAAAAACAAGCCAAGTCTAGACAGCTTAGACAGAGGAAAGGGGGCCGGAGACCTGCTGCCCAAGGCAAAAGAGAAGGTTTCTAACAACCTAAAGACTCAAGAAGGGAAAGTGAAAACTCCTTCAGATAGAAAGTCAGGGGGCTCCCTCCCTAGAGTTGAGGAGACGGATATGGATGATGAATTTGAGCAACCCACCATGTCTTTTGAGTCTTACCTCAGCTATGACCAGCCCCGGAAGAAAAAGAAAAAGATTGTGAAAACATCAACTGCGACTGCTGGAGAAAAAGCACTAAAAAAAGATTCGAAAGGCACTAGTAAAAGCTTGGACGCAGTTCAGAAATCGCCTAAGGTGAACGAAAACAAGTCAGAGAAGCATCAGGCAGCTGGAGCCGATGCAGCCAAGCCGAGAAAGGTAACCCCTTCAGCCCCTTGGTGGCTTCCCATTCAGAGCGTCTGGCTCTGCGGAGCTCCTAGGACCCAACCTGCTGCTGTTTGCTTGGCTGGCTTTTGTGTGGCTGGTTGAATTTCAGTTTGAAGTAATTTCCTCCAGGCCTCTCCCTGCCAGGGGGTGGGGGATACCCAAGAAAAGTGCTTGCTGAGGTGCCCTGGGTGCTGGGCTCATCTTTATGTATTTCCTGACCTAGGTAGTGAGACATGCCTGTTGCCCTCCTCCAGCCTGGATCTGCCTGGCCCACTCTGTTGGGTATGGACTGGAGGAAGGGAAGCTGTGCCTGTAGAAAAGGGCACTCCAGTCACTGGTCTCTCCTCTGCAGGTCCCCACCGATGTCCTGCCAGTGTTGCCAGACCTCCCATTACCTGTGATACAGGCCAATTACCGGCCACTTCCTTCCCTCGAATTGATATCCTCCTTCCAACCAAAGCGAAAAGGTAATTTTCTGTATCTGTTTTTTTAAATGGAAGAAAGATTTTAAAAATCATGATCTGTCATCAGATTTTGGTGAGTTTCTTAATTGGACAGGTTCTGGAGTTTGATGTCTTGGGTTTGAAGCCATCTCTGCCTTCTACAATTTACATGAACTTGGGTAGTAACTTAATTTCCTTGGACTTCAGTTTCATATTCTATAGGTGAGAATAATAATGGTTTGTTTCTTAGGGCTGTTAAGTGGATTAAAAGCTGATAAAGCTCTTAGCTACCATGTTTCTTTCTTTTTTTTTAAAATTGATTTCAGAGAGGAAGAGAAAGGGAGACAGAAACATCAACGAGGAGAGAGAATCATTGATCAGCTGCCTCCTGCACGCCCCCTACTGGGGATTGAGCCTGCAACCCGGGCATGCGTCCTTGACCGGAATTGAACCTGGGACCCTTCAGTCCACAGGCCGACGCTCTGTCCACTGAGCCAAACTGCCAGTTTAAAAATCTTTTAAAAAATGTGGAAAGCCTATGTACTGACATGGAATGATTTCTAAAATGTGGTAAATGAAAAAAATGATGATAGTAGTGAGTATGTTATTAATTGGTTAAAAAGAAACACAATTCATATTTGCTTACTTTTGCATAGACTGGAAGGACACAAGGAACTGGTAACATTGGTTGCCGCTGAGAAAGGGAACTGGGAGGCTGAGGAATGGGGTGGGAAGGAGAGTTTTCACTAGATAGCTTAGAGCCTTTTGTAACTTATGTTCTGTTTTTCTTGCGTTACAGCACACTCTTCTTCCCAGGAAGAGGATGAAGCTGGATTCACTGGACGGAGAATGAATTCTAAGATGCAGGTGTACTCTGGTTCCAAGTGTGCCTATCTCCCCAAAATGATGACCTTGCACCAGCAGTGCATCCGGGTACTTAAAAACAACATTGATTGTAAGTCACATGCTTCTCTCCAGCTCTCAAGCACGTTGTGCCGCTAGGGCCATATCACTGGGTGGCTTGGCTACTACTCAGCGCTTTCACCTTTGATTCTCTGCAGCAATCTTTGAAGTGGGAGGCGTCCCGTATTCTGTTCTTGAACCTGTTTTGGAGAGGTGTACGCCTGATCAGCTGTATCGCATAGAGGAATACAATCATGTGAGTATCCTGTTTGGGTGGGAAGAGGGCACTTTTCTGGCTTGTGTCTCCAAAAACTGTTCTGGGCATGTTTGTTTTGCCAATGGGCCTTTAAACAAAAATATTTTAGCATCTGTCTCTGGCATCTTAAGTGGGCCTCTTGGGCTAGAATCTTAGGTGGGATTCAAAGGGAGCAGGAAAGCTCTTCCCACACCTCCTTTGAGCTTAACTGGTCACAGAGGCAAAGGGAGAGTTCTGGCAGCACCACCCTGGGATCCAGGCCCGGGACAGAGCTTTGTGTTGACACTCAGGGGTCTGGTGAATTTTTTAAAGAGCACAAGGGGCCCTAACCGGTTTGGCTCAGTGGATAGAGCGTCAGCCTGGGGACCCAAGGGTCCCAGGTTCGATTCTGGTCAAGGGCATGTACCATGGTTGTGGGCACATACCCAGTAGGGAGTGTGCAGGAGTCAGCTAACAGATGTTTTTCTCTCATCGATGTTTCTAACTCTCTATCCCTCTCCCTTCCTCTCTTGTTAAAAAAAATCAATAAAATACATTAAAAAAAAAAAAAAAAAAAAAAAAAAAGAGCACAAGGGGCTGGGTGTGTCCTAGGCACATTGAGATCGATCCAGAAATCCTTTTAGATGGCCCCTCTTATAGTTCAGTGTAGTACTTGGGAAATGCCTGGATTTGACTTCATTCCGGCTTGACCCTTCACTGATGTTTCTAAAGGAAAAGAATGATCTTAAACTAATTTTGTGTTGTCTTATCTCCTAACCCCCCCAAAAGCAGCTAGTATAGTACATCACATTTAACTTTAATTTTGTGATTTGATTTTTTTCTAGAGCCATGGTATTTTAATATATTTCTATATAGACCAAATAATCATTAGGAAATCTAAGTGATTAAGGGTGGAAAAGAGATACATAAGAGTGCCTGCATATAAATGATGTCCTGGTTCTGGTTTTAGGTATTAATTGAAGAAACAGATCAATTATGGAAAGTTCATTGTCACCGAGACTTTAAGGAAGAAAGGCCAGAAGAGTATGAGTCATGGCGGGAAATGTACTTGAGGCTTCAGGATGCCCGAGAGCAGCGGCTACGATTATTGACAAAGAATATCCGGTCTGCACATGCCAATAAGCCCAAAGGTAGGCGGGGCAGGGCAGGACCGGCAGGACGGGGCCTGGCAGAATAGTGAGCCCTGTGCTCTGGTCCACAGCAGGGTCTTGGTAGACCCCGCTGATGTAGGGCCTCTGGCCCCTAAATCTCTTGTATTTGCACAAGTGGGGCAGAGGTGAGGTTTTTCTACCACTGCTTACACTACCCTACAAAGCAGTTTTCAGGGTTGGTGAACCCTCAGCTTTGGGGGCACTTGTTAAGCTTTTAAATGGCAATAGTGTAGATCATTGAAATAACAGTAGCATCTCTGTTCCAGAAGGCAGGTATTAATCTCCATATTTCTCCACAGGCCGACAGGCAAAGATGGCCTTTGTCCACTCTGTAGCCAAACCACCTCGTGATGTTCGAAGGAGGCAGGAGAAGTTTGGAACAGGAGGAGCAGCTGTGCCCGAGAAAATCAGGTACCATTTCTGCTGCTCTGGTTTCTGCAAGCTCAGAGAAGAGAGTCCATGAGATTTCATTCTCCCTGAGAAGGCAGCCCAGGTGCAAGAAGCAATTCATTTTGGGGGGAAAGCATGGCAGTGCAGAGTGGGTTCTGGAGCCCCAGCTTCCTTGACTGCAGTGCAGGCTGGATAATTATTGCTGACTCTCAGAGAGGCCAAGGTTAAGTAGAGAACAGGGCCTGACTTCTGGAAACACTCACTTATGCTTTCCCTTTCCCCATTTAAGCAAAAATGGGGTTTACTGTATGACTAATTTATTTAATACTAGTGGTCCAGTGCACGGATTCGTGTATATTGAAAGGAAATTAATTAGAAGGTGGCCAGCGGGGTGGGACTAGGCAAGACAGCGAGATACGCCCTGGAGCCAATCTCCCACGGTCCCTCCCCGGCTGCCCATGGTGCCGCGGCTTGAAGGGCATCTGCGGTCACTGGTCACTGCAGCTCTTCAGTAAACCAGATTTGGGGCCAACAGTGCCCCAGCAACAACAACAACCCACGGCCAAAGGTGGAATCGCACGGCTCCATGAGGAATCAGGCTCCCTTCTCTCTGGTTCCAGGGTGCATTGAGCGTCTGCCCCCGGCGGTCCGCGCACATCATAGCTACCGGTCAGATGGTCGAACCGTCACCAGTCACTTAGGCTTTTATATATATGTATTTTAGAGAGGAAGGGAGAGGGAGAAATAGAAACATCAATGACCAGAGAGAATCATTGCCTACCTCCTGTACACCCCCCCCCCCCCCCCCCCCCCATCGAGCCCACAACCCGGGCTTGTGCCCTGATTTGGAATTGAACCATGACCTCCTGGTTCATAGGTTGATGCTCAACCACTGAGCCACTGGCCTGGCTGAACTCTTTTTTTTTTTTTTTATTTTTTTATTTATTTTTTTTTTTTCTGGCTGAACTCTTAATTTTTACCTGATCCTCTCTTGGTTTTCCCATCTGGGCAGATGGCAACTCCATCCTTCCTTTTGCTCACACCACTGCTCAGATCGTCCTTGACTTCTCTCTCTTACCCCCATATCGGATCCAGCACAAATACCACCAGCCCTGCCTTCTAAAGATGCCCCTAATCTGACCCTCGCCACCTCCATGGCCTAACCTGTGTCCGGGACCATCAGTTCTTGCCTAGATTTGTGTAACCGCCTCCCCACAGAGCACCCCGCTTCCACCCTTGCCCTGCAGATTTACACCTAAACAGTGAAAAGTTAGTTGAGGCTATCATTTCCTCTGAAGGGCTGACACTGTCATCTCAGCCACTTCCAGAAAACCTGGAGGTAATATAAATACAATCTGGGGCAATATTTATTAATTAAAAGTATCTGATAGTTTACAAAGACACTAAATAACAACAAAAGTATAATTGACCTTAAAATGCTCAGTGAGACTGAGGCTTCACATCTTCAGAGTTCTGGGAGTCACTCCTCCGGCAGGGAGGTACTCGTCAAAGCCACGAAACTGAGTCTTCCTCAGAAAGGCCGGCAGCTTCAGGGTGTTGGTGCTGCGGGTGGATTTCTCATGCTCGTGACTAACCAGCTTTGTTGTGTGTTGCAGGATTAAGCCAGCCCCATACCCCATAGGAAGCAGCCAAGCTCCCTCCAACAGTGGCAGCAGCAATAGCTTTACTGCCAGCCCGGAAGAGCCCGCCTACGATGGCCCCAGCACCAGCAGTGCCCACTTGGCGCCTGTGGTCAGCAGCACCGTTTCCTATGACCCTAGGAAACCAACTGTGAAGAGTGAGTGACTTGGGGTTTCTGCTCAGATATTTCAGTACTAGTGTTTGAACCCCTTTAATGTCATTACCCTGCATCATTTTGTGTGCTGGATGTAGCACATGTATGATGCCTTGCACATAGCTGGTCTAAATGTCAGTGCCTCTTTTCCCCCGCTTTGTTCATAATGCATGTGTATCTTTCAAATAATGATAATGAATGTTCATTTTCACAATCTGCCTTTTAAATTTAAATGTAAAACCTTCTCCAGGCAATAACAGGGTTCATAACCATTATTGACAGCTACATGATAGTTCATCTTATTGAGGTTTTTACAACCTTAAAACCCCAGCTTCCAAGTATTTATTTTTATTGTTTAAAGTATTACAAATAGTAGTACATATGTCTCCTTTTTTCCCCCCATTGACCTTCCCCCAGCCCCAAGTATGTATTTTTTATATCTAGTTGGGTCTGTTTGTATGTTATTAACTTGATTACCATAGATGATGCCCAGTATTCTAAGGAGGTGTCCTAACTTAAAAGCATTATTCTCTCTTCACTTCAGAGCCCATGGGAGAGTAGGAATCCTGACTTAAGCTTTGGCTGAGCGCAGGTTAACCAGTCCTTAGGCAGTATTTGCATTTAGCTCGTGTTAGGCCTATTGCTACACTGGGTAGACGGGTGGGAAGGGAATGCTTTCTGCTGGCTTGGGTGTTGTGAGACAGAGTTAAATTATGGCTCAGCATGGCCTTCAGAGTCCGGATTGAATTCCAGTTCTGCCACTTACTGGGGCAGGTTGGCCAGTGTGTGAGTCTTGGTGAGGTTGTTAGAATTAGAAATAGTTATTGTTTCAGGTCTGGCAGGTGCTCAGCAGGTGGTAGCTCTGTGCTGCTGCTTCTGTTGTGATGTTAGCCAACAGCTACTACTTGCATCCATTTTCCTGGTGGTGCAGAACCAAGAGTGGCAAGACTTCAGCTGATTGTAAACTTCTGGTGTTGTATGTCTAAACTGCCACGGATCTGAAACAATGGCCTTATTTCTCTTTCCACAGAAATTGCCCCCATGATGGCTAAGACAATTAAAGCTTTCAAGAACAGATTCTCCCGACGATAAACTGAGGACTTGCCTTGGAGATGGAATTTGGGGGCGAGGAAGACAAGGACAGTGGGGGTTGGGGAATGGAACTTACAAAGGAGACCCAAGTCATCTGCTTTGTGGCAGCTTTGGTCTCTGAGTCCTGCACAGTCCGCAGGTGTCGCATCTGTGAGCCTGTGCGCGCCACTGCCTCCTGCCTGAGAACACTTCAGAACTCTGAAGAAGATGTGAAGCCTCAGTCTCACTGAGCGTTTTAAGGTCAATTATACTTCTGTTGTTATTTAGCTTCTTTGTAAACTATAAGATAGTTTTAATTAATAAATATTGCCCCAGATTGTATTTATATTCCCCCCAGGTTTTCTTTTTTTGTTTTTTTGTCCTCTACCACATACTTAGCCTTTATGTTCAGGTCCTTTATTAAAGTTAAACAAAGGCCTAATGAAAGCCATTCTCCTGTCCCAGTCAGCTCTCCTGAATGGACTCTGGTACAGAGGGTGGACTGGGCCTCCCCAGAGCCTGTGTGGTGCCCACTCCACAGGGTGAGGAGCGGGTCCTGGGCTGCCTGTCCTAGAGGGGCCTCAACAAGCAGACAGGAGCATCCAGGTTAGACCCCTCACCTCAGACCCTGCTCAGTGTTGCTTTGAGTTCCTCTGCAGGTACAACTCTTTATTATTCATTAAATAGTATTTATTAAGGGAGGTTATTTGTAAAGGTCTAGTCTTCCCCCCACCCATCCTTTTTTGCAGTTCCCAGTTATTTTTATTTTTTATTTTTGAGGCTCACTAGAGGACACAGACCCTTGGGAGAGCAATTTGCACAGAAGCCCAGCATTTTTACAATTTCCAGTGTCTGATTCAAAACTTTAGGGTTTTGTTTTGTTTTTTTTTGTTTTTTCCCCCCCCCGTTTTTCCTTCTCCCATTAGCATGGGAGAGAAACACAAATACATGGCAGGGCTTTCGGTAGGGCTCCCCACCCCCAGATATAGCATCAGAATTTTAAAAGCCAGCACTTTAATCTCAATCTCTATGAATTACTACTAGAAGTGAATGGTTTTAAAAGTTGTAATGCTATGTTGGAAATTGATTTTGTTTTTGCTTTCTTTAAAAGGTAAGATCATGTGATTGAAAGAGCACAACAATTTGCTGTTTTGTAGAGAACTTTGCAGCTGAAGCTCTCTCTACTTTACGAGTGTGTAAGCCAGAATTTGGAGGGAAGGGCCAATGTAGCAAAAGTGTCCAAGCTATAGCATCAGGGTGGGAGAGGACCGCAGGGGCATCCATGTGGTTTGGGAAAGGAGGGCCGCACTTTTGAGTTTACTTAGGAGCAAGATCAGTGCATTGCTGTGCAGGTGCCTGCTGTGATGTGACATAAGTATTGCTCTGTTTTAATTTGCTGTTTTTTAACTGGGTGAAACATTATTTCTCTTAATGGATTTTATTTCTCTTGATTGATTGTATTACCATTCCATCCCTATCCCCAAATCTTAGGAATATTAGGAAGCCTCTTACCTAAAACCAAATGAACATCTGGGTCAGGTGCCTAGAATAGCTTCCTCAAGGTGTCCACCTTAAATCTGTCTCTTAGCTGTGTGTCCAAGTCTGTCATTGAGACCAGTTTTTCACATTTCAGATTCAGTTGTGTATGATTTCATTTCCTTTATTAGGAGTCTTTAGACAGGGAGGGAAAAACACACATTTTCATCCCAACATCATTACCATAAAGATTTTAATTACCTGTTTGCATAGAGCCAGGTCTTTCCTCCACCCCTTCCAAGCATGTCTGCATCAGGGATGTGACTTGGTGAAACCAGGAAGGAAGGAAGAGGAGAAACCCGATTTCTAAATGACCTCCGCACCTGGGTGCTTGAAATAGCTGCAGAGCAGACATAGGATGACGTCGAACTTTTGGTCTCATTTGTGAAAACGTGTGCAATTTTTTTCCTGTGCTACACTACATACAAATCAGCAAATTACAAATTAACCCTTTGTGATCGTTGATATAATGAGCAGTTTCTTTAGGGCTTTCTCTTTCTTTCCGGCAAGCGGGAGGGGAAGGAGCAAGGTGTCATCCTGCTCTTCATTTGTATTTTGGTCCCAAAATGTAAATATAATTTTCTATGTTACTTTTTTGTGGTAACTACCAAGATGAATATTTTAATTAGATAAGTTATATGAAATGAAAGAAAAATTCCATGTCTAAATAAAAAACAAACAAAAAATCCCATATACTGTTCGTCTTTCTCCCTTATTGTGTCAAAGAATGGAAGTTGGTCACAAAAGGTCTGGTTCCTGGGCTGTGAGGCAGAGATCTTAATCCCTGGGCTGGATAAAGGGGGTGGATTTTTGTCTGTAGCATAGCAGGCTGGGAAAGGGGAGAGAGCCCTGTAAAAAAGGGAGGGACTCCGGGTAAAAGGAACAACGAGTGGGGACAGGCACTGTCCTTGGTTATACTTGGAGCCCTGGACTAAGCTATTAATCCCATTATAGTTGAAGCTGAGGGTCAGACCATGAAACAGCACAGCCAAAAGCCACATAGCTAGGAAGTAGCAACAGAAAGGATTTTAAATTCAGATTCTCTGACTGCAAAGAATACCCCTCCACCTTTCGGTCACTTCTTGTGGGTGTGAAAGACAGAGGTAGGTCTCCTCAGTCCTACACTGGCTTCCTAATGAGAACATAATGAACAATGAAGCGGACAGGTCATGCCAACAAGGAATTAATGAGAACCTGCCATGTTGGCTGAGCTGCTGGAGTTTCAGCAGTTGCTAATGAAGCCAACGGCTTGGTTTCAGCCCCTGCATACATCCAGTGGGTTGGATCTTACCTTAAACCTACATCTCACAACAACACAGTTTTACTACCCCTTCTCTCCTAAAGAAGGCATTTTGGGTGTATATATAGTCTAGACCAGTGGTCGGCAAACTGCAGCTCGCGAACAGCGGTTTGCCGCTCTGTTGACTAATTAGAGTTTGCCGACCACTGGTCTAGACTTATTTTCTCCAATTCTTTATTGGATCTAATTCTCACTGTTAGAAATTACTATGCATTGAAGTTAATTGTGGAACATGGTATCTGATGGATGACTTTATCCAGAGTTTGTAAGTTAGCCCTTAGTCCCTTATTCAACATTTGCTGAGCCTGGACCTGTATTAGACCCTGGACTACAGACTAACACAATCAAGTCTGGCACTCAGGTAAGAGTAACTGGCCCTGCTGGTTATGCACCTACTATGTGCTAAGCAGCACTCTGTCTTGTATACATTGTCTCCGTTATCACAATGATTCCACAAGGTAGGTGGTCATGGCCCCAATTTAAAAATGAGAAAACGGAAGCACAGAGAAATTAGGAACTTAGGGTCACACAATCAGTGAGCAGTGATGCTGTGTGTTGGCCTGACTCCCAAGCACACATTCTCAGTCACATTTAACTATCTCATAATCAAACATACATATCCAATGTAAGGCTTCTGCAGCAAGCTGACTCCAATGCAAAAGATGCCCGGGCCAAGGCCCCAATCACTTCTAAGAATGATTGTTTTTTTGTCCGCTGCACGTAACTGATGCCCAGAAGAATCCTCAGCAACTCGCTAATTGCCTTGACAAATGCCCCCGTCACAGGGCTTCTCCACTAGCATTCCACATCCACTTGTGTCTCTCCCTGGTTATTGGCTAAATGGTGACATAGACAGTTTGTCTTCACAGGTCCACAGACTTCTCTTTCTGTGATGCCTACTGTCTTATTTTAAAAAACTTGGAGGAATATGAGGAAAGTTCGGGTCATCAAGATTGTATATAGCTCTCTATACCTGTGTTTCTCCCACTCAAGTACTAACCAGGTCCGACCCTACTTAGCTTCCGAGATCAGACGAGATCGGGCGCGTTCAGGGTGGTGTGGCCGTAGACTATACCTGTGTTTCTCAAACATAGGGTTTCAGGTTGGCCCCTAAGCTATGTCCAGAAGTGACATCCATCATTTCCATCCTATATCATCGGCTGCACCTAAATTCAAGGGGACAGGAAAGGACAGTTCATCCATGTGCCTGGACACAGCACCAAGGACGCCACGGGCAATCACAGTGCCCTAGATAATCCACAAGGCCACCCAGTCTTGAATCCCACAATTCCTAGATTTGTGCCCTTGAGCAAGTCACTTAACCTCTCTGTGGACCAACCTTGCAGAGCTATCATACAATGATCTAATGAGTTAAGAAAAACATGTAAAGTGCTTAGAAAAGTGCCTGGCAACATAAAAAGAGCTCAGAACATGCTAGCCAGGATGGTGGTGATGAATTAAGTGAAGTAGCCAACATGGAATGGACATTTATTAAAGGATTGTTATAACTGAAGTTCTGAGGAAAAAAAGACTTGTCCAAGGTAACCCAAATACAACATGGTGGTTAAGAGCCTGAACTCCAGAGTCTCAATTTGGCACACAGTAAGTACTCAATATATCTTTAAAATTAGTTTTTATTGATTTCAGGGAGAGGGAGAGAAAGAAACGTCTATGATGAGAGAGAATTGCTGATCAGCTGCCTCCTGCACACCACTTACTGGGGATCAAGCCTGAAACCCAGGCACGTGCCCTGATTGGGAATCCAACAGTGATCTGATTCATGGGCCGATGCTCAACCACTGAGCCACACTGGGCTGGGCCTCAATATTAATTAATATTTGGAGAAGGCTCACTGTGGTAAGTACATAGACTCTGGAGGCCCACTGCCTGTGTTCAAATCCTAGTTCCACTATTAACCAGCTGTGTGACCTCTTGCAAGTTACTTAGCCGTCATGGGCCCTGGTTTTCTCATCTATAAAGTGGAGATAATAATAGGACACTTGTAGTTGTAAAGATTAAAAAATACACGTATAAATAAGGCCCTTTGGACAGTGCTTGACATATTATTAGTACCATTTGCATACTAGCTATCATCATTATTATATTCTTCAGTTTGCCTCGAAAGTGTTTTAGCCTATTGAGATAAGTGATATGGGAAAATAGATACAAATTCAGGTTTTTGGTGTTTTGTTTAATAATTTGTTTATTTTTTTGTTAATCCTCTCCCAAAGATATTTTTCCCAATGATTTTAGGGAGAGTAGAAGAGAGAGGGAAAGAGAAACATCAATGTGAGAGAAACACAGTGATTGGTTGCCTCCTACATGAGCCCCGACCAAGGCCTGAGCCTGGGTGAAGCCTGCAACCGAGGTACGTGCCCTTGACTAGAGTGGAACCTGGGACCCTTTGGTCCACAGGCCAACGCTCTAGCCACTGAGCCAAACTGGCTAGGGCCAAATTCAGTTCTTTAAAAAAATTTTTTTTATTGATTTTAGAGAGAGAGAGGGAGAGAAACATTGATTAGCTGCCTCTCCCCCCTCAACAAGCCAAGCTACACATGCCAAGGCCAAATTCAGTTCCTGAGTAAGAAAATGTTTGCAGGTGGAGCCTGGAAGGAGGAGAAAGAAAAAAAAAGGAAGCTCTTCCCACCTGCCCCAGACTAGCCCCAGAAGCCAGTGAGATTCCCATTTGTCTTCAGACAAACAGAGGAGTGCAAACCAAGCAGCAGGCCGAACAACAGGCTAAGGCGATTCCCAAATCAGCTAAGTGCAGTTTTTTCCAAATTCAGCCTTCGAAGCAATTGCTGTTTTCCATCCATCCAGACGGGGGCGCTGAGTTGAAAGGCTTGCTCAGCAATAGCAATAGACAACTATTGAACCTTTCCCATCAACCCAAACATTTTTCATGCATTATCTTATATTACCCTCATAATAAAACGCTTCAAAGTAGGTACTTTTACTCCCATTTACGTACAACAAATGTGAAGCTTAGGGAAGCTAAGCAACTTGCCCAGCAGGCCATTCCTAATATTGTGGGCCTGGGTCAATAGTACAAAAGGAAACATACTTAAAAAGTTATAAACGGAGCTAATAAAATGTGAAATAAAATACTGCCTATTCTGCTGCCTTGACAAATAAACCTTCACAATGAGCTGGAAGGCCACATTCACATTTCTGAGTCTCATGGAACTCTGTACTAGAAGACAGTGGTGAATGGGGGAGAGCAGGACCCTTGCCCCGCCCCCTTCTCATCATATCCCTAAATATTTCCCTGCAAGGGGCCTTGTGCACATGCAAGCAGATGTCCTAACCTGTATGCCCACGTTCTGTACTAAGAGTTTCTAAACTGGAAGGGTCCATTAGGTACCCGGCACAAAATGACAGAAGAGCCACAACATCATCGCATGTCAGAATACTAGGTTACCAAGAAATCTTAAAAGCTTCTAGAAAGAAACTGAGGGGAAACCCAGACAAAGAACCAGGAATCAGAATAACATCCTACTTCTCAAAGCTGGAAGAAAACAGAGAAATCTCTTCAAAATTCGTAGAGAATTGAATCCTCAGTCAAATTACCAAATAAATATGAGAAGAATGAAGGCATTTTTAGGAGTCACTTAACATGTATGGTAGAGTGGTAGCCACCTCTAAGGTGGCCTCTAGTGATTCTACCTCCTGGTGTTCACACCCTTCTGTGGTTCCCTCACACTTTGAGTATGGCTGACCTGTGGGACCATGGGATATTGCAGAATTGCCAGTACGTGACTTCTAAGGCTAGGTCATAAAAGACCTTGTGGCTTCCATCTTGCTCTCTCTCGTGTCCCTTGCGCTGCTGAAAGCCAGCCACCATGTCATGAGGACACTCAAGCAGTTCCAAGGAGAGGTTCATTTAGCAAGGAACTGAGGCCTCTTGCCAAGAGCCTGCTCCGACTTGCCAGCCATGTGGGTGCACCATCCTGGAAGTGGATCCTCCAGCCCCAGTCAAACTCTCAGAGGACTTCAGGCTCATGAGCGAGCAGAGCCAGAACCACCCAACTAAGCCAGAAATGGTGAGATAGGTGTTTTAAGCCATTAAATTTGGGAGTAATTTGTGACACAACAAAAGATAACTCAGGCACCGCCTCAGTGGTTGAGCGTCAACCTATGAGCCAGGGTACATGCCCGGTTTGTGGGCTCGATCCCCAGTGTGGATGTGCAAGAGGTAGCCGATCAATGATTCTTTCTCATCATTGATGTTTCTATCTCTCTCTCCCTCTCCTTCCTTCTCTGAATTATTTATTTATTTATTTATTTATTTATTTATTTATTAAGAGAACTCAGGTATACTGGGGTGGACGAAGTCACAGTGTTTTGCAGTTCTTCCACTCAAAAGGTGAAGTCTATCCACCCTTCAATTTGGATTTTGCCAATGAAACTTGTTTTGGCTGAAGGGACATTAGCAAAAATTATAGAAGCCGAGAGTTAAAAAGTGCTTGTGCAATTGGATCTTCCCTCTCTTGCTCCTGGAACTCTGCAACTGCTGCCATAAGCTCAGGTAGCCTGCTGGAGACATGTGGCCCATCACCTCAGGTGACAGCCAGTATCAACTGGATATGTGAGTGAGGCCATTCCAAACTACCTAGCCCAAGCCACCTGGCTCAGAAAAGAACTTCCCAGGCAATCTACAGAATCATGAGAAATAAGAAATGCTTGTTGTTTAAAGCTTTTAAGTTTTGGGGTGATTTGTTACACAGCATAAACTAACTGATACAACATATTTACTTCCTGGGAATCTTTTGTTTCAGGAAACTATAGGATGTGCTCAAAGCCTGGTTAGTTCCTCAACTTATCTGGTTTTGGGCAAGTTAATTCACCTGTTTCAGCCTCAGTTTTCCTCATCTTCAAATTGGAGATAAAGGTGGGTAACACTACCTGTCTCTTAGAGTTCATGTGACAGATAATTGAGATGAACTACATAATGTGCTTAGCACAATGCCTGGCCCATCATGCTCAATAAATCAGTAAAGGATGACAATGATGCAAATGACAAAGAAGCCAAAGGGAGAAGTCCTCAGTAAGGCCTGTGTTAGTCCTGCAGGGGGACACAATATTTCCAAAGAAAGGCTACTGAGTGTATCATTCAATTAAACATTTACTAAGCTGCCGAAACCGGTTTGGCTCAGTGGATAGAGCGTCGGCCTGCGGACTGAAGGGTCCCGGGTTCGATTCCGGTCAAGGGCATGTACCTTGGTTGCGGGCACATCCCCAGTGGGAGGTGTGCAGGAGGCAGCTGATCGATGTTTCTCTCTCATCGATGTTTCTAGCTCTCTATCCCTCTCCCTTCCTCTCTGTAAAATACCAATAAAATATATTTAAAAAAAACCCACAAAAACATTTACTAAGCTGCTACCACATGCCAACCCCCTTGCCTGAAACTGTGATGTGAAAGCAGGGATAATTCATGACATTGAGCTATGCTGAACCAGAGCCAAGTTTGCCTATTTCACAAGGAATTGAACTAGGTAGGACATCAAAATATTTCTGAATGAAACTCGAACATTTGGATATTTGGGTTTGTATTTCACCAACCTCATCTTGTCTGTATGCTCCAGATCCAGAAGGGAAGAGCAGGGGAAATCCAGCATATCCCATCACTCTCTACAGCCTGTGTTTTCACCCTCACCAAGGGGTAAGAACACATTCTATCCTGAAACCAAAATCATTTCAACTCTAAACAGCGGCTTTCAATTATTTTGACTTCAGTCCACAATATGAAAAACATTTTCTGCTGCACCTGGGTGCACAAACCCAAAACTGAAACAAAGTTCCATTAATCGGGGCTTAAAATGTGTGATACGTTCTGACTTTCTTACTATATTCTATTTTACTTTTGGAATACTGGTCATATTCCTCTAAATGGACTTTAAACCCTTTAAATGGGTTGCAACCAGCCCTTTGAAAAAACTGCTCTGAATTATCACACGGAGGGAACTTCAAGGTCTAGCTCTAGTCCAGTCCTCGCACTGCACTGCACTGCACTGCACTGCACTGCACTGCACAGGGGGTAAAGTGAGACCCTGAACCCAAGGCCACACAGCTGGTAAGTGGCAGTACTTGGATTTGAATGAAGATTTGGCTCAGCTATTGAATTCTTACCATGTGTCAGCCACCGTGCCGAGTTCTTTGAAGTGCGTTATTTCGTTTAATACTCACTGCGATCCTATGAAACAGATATTATCATTCCCACTTTACAGATGAGGAAACCAAGTCTCAGGATGGGGAAAACGACTTGTTCAGAGTGTCACACCGTCAGGAGCAGACTCAGGCCTTGTCCTCAGGTCCGGCCATCCATCAAGCCCATGCTCTCGACCGCCGAGCCCACTGTGAAGAAAGTGGTGGTGAGATGGGAGTGTAACGTCTAAGCGCCCAAACGTGCACCTGTGAGGCGGCGATAACGTCGTCTCCCTGCTCTCCCGGGCCTTATCACTGCGCACGCTCTCCTCCGCCAGCTCCCCGACACGTTGGCGGTAAAAGAAAAGCTCAGACTTTAGCCTAAGCGGGAGGAGGACTCGAAACCCAGGACCGCCATGTACTCGGAACGCCGGCTTCACGTCTCTGCCCTTCAGTTTCACGTCGGTGAAACGGGGCTAGCAATAGCATTCGTCTCCAGGATTTAAAAAAAAAAAAGGCAACAGGAATTCCCAGGCACCTGGAAGCGCTGGTCAAACGTCAATCCTCTCCGAGCCCGCCCCCTGCTCCCTGGACGCATGCGCCGCATAGGGGCGCCTTTTACGACGCGACGGCCGCGGTGCGCTTGGCGGCCGGTGCGGAGGAACGCGGTGCGAACGGCGGCGGCGGGGCTGAGAGGACGCGCGGGCTGCGGCGTCGCCATGTCGCACGGCCACAGTCACGGCGGAGGCGGCTGCAGCTGCGCCGCGGAGCGCGAGGAACCGCCGGAGCAGCGCGGCCTGGCCTACGGCCTGTACCTGCGCATCGACCTGGAGCGGCTGCAGTGCCTCAACGAGAGCCGCGAGGGCAGCGGCCGCGGCGTCTTCAAGCCGTGGGAGGAGCGGACCGACCGCTCCAAGGTGGGCCTTCCAGGGCCTGGGGCAGCCAGGCGGGGACGCGCCCGATTGCTAAGCGCTTTCCCGTGCCCATCTTTTGCTAGCCCTTCGGGAGCCGAACAGGATCGAGTCTCCCCATTTTGCAGATAGAGAAACTGAGGCCCAGAGAGGGAAAGGGGCACAGCCAACGTTCTGTTCCAGGGCTTCGGTGGGTAGTGAGGGAGGGTGGCCATGAGGTTTTTTCCCTGCCATATGACCACTAGTTCCAGTGGCTGCTGATTATATCACCTGGAGACCAATCTAGGGAGATGAAGCTTGTTACCCATTCTAGAGCATTTCCCATTGTGGGGTCACGGAGCCATTTGAAAGTCGTGGGCCGCATAGGCTCAGATCTTTGCGCACAATTTCGGGGGCTAGTCGGCCCTGGAAGTTCATTCATGGGCTCCCCATTAAGAACCCTTTGATTGGATGGTCTGTGGCTATCAACTTTTTAATACTAAGTGCTGAAAAACCAAAGGAGGTGAACTATTTTGCATTGCACGCTGGTTGTAGAACAGGGTTAGATACCTGAAATTGTAGGCTCTCAGCAAATATTTGTTGCTTTCTCCTCCCTCCTCCCCATCCCCTCCAGTTTGTTGAAAGTGATGCAGATGAAGAGCTTCTGTTTAATATTCCGTAAGTATCTCCTTGGTGCTTGCCTCAGGCTAAATACCCAGTTGCTTTATCAGGACTCATTCATTGGTTTTGTCAAGAACCATCTGTGTCTAGAAATGGGGTAAATGACCGTGGTGGGTTTGAGGAGGAAAAGCGTCATGGATTTCTTGGTGCAGACGAAGAAGATGTATTCGTTGAAAGATAACTGAAAAGTCAAGGTGAATTTCTTAGAGCTGCAAATGCCAGAGGCAGACAGGATCTTAGAAATGACCTAGTACAAGTTGACACTTGAACTGAAGCCCAGAAAGGGGAAGGGTCTTGCCTGGCGTCAGCCAAGATTGAAACCCAGGTTGACAACCATCTCTTTTGCGTTCTGGCAGATTTACAGGCAATGTCAAGCTCAAAGGCATCATTATAATGGGAGAGGATGATGACTCACACCCCTCTGAGATGAGACTGTAAGTGTTAAGGGCTTATGCCCCCAAGAAGCTGCTAGCTCTCTCTTTTCTCTGGTATTACTTTATTCCAGAATAATATAATTCTTTCTTTTATTGGCTAAAATATCTCCTCCCCCCCCTTGAAATAATGTTAGTCTTGTTCTGCATCAGAATATACTTATCTCTTCCTGAATTAACGACTTTTAGTTAAGCATCTTTTAAGACCAACAGCTTGTCTCTTTTTCAAAGTGCTTTCGTGGCACCACTTATTCAGAGAGATCCTATTAAACGCCAATTGTTGATGACTTAGCAGTTTTCTTAATGACCCAGCTGCAGATCTCAATGATTCTACTCATGCGGTTGGCTTCAAAATTTCCCCTTGCTATTTCATACAGTTATATATAATCTTTCCATGTGTTTCGCTGACATGGAATTACTCCCTTTGAGTTTGTGTGGCCTTTTGTTAGTAAAATTATATATACCTCTTGGAACACTGGATCTGTTGCCACCAGAGCTGGCAATTCCCCCTTCCTCCCATTTTTGTTTTGTGTTTTTGTATGTGTCCCCCCCTTTTCTTTAAATATGTTTTTATTGATTTTTAGAGAGAGAGAGAAACGTCAATGTGAGAACATAACATCGAGATAGGCCACACATCCCAACAGGGGATTGAACCCTGACAGAGAATCAAACCCTGACTGGGAATCCAGCTGGCTTCCTTTCAGTTCACAGGACAACACTCAACCAACTGAGCCACACCGGCCAGGGCTAGTGCTCCCTTTTTAACAACTTGCCTAAAAGAAGAGAAAATTGCTTTTGGAGTATTCAAGAATATCAGAAGAATTTTACAAAAAATTTCTTCTGGCCCAGCAGGTGTGGGTCAGTGGTTGAGCATTGACCCATGAACCACGGGTCAGGGCACTTGCCTGGGTTGCATGCTCGATCCCCAGTAGGGGGCAGCAGGAGGCAGCCTATCGATGTTTCTCTCTCATCGATATTTATATCTGTCTCCCTTCCTCTAAAAATCAATAAAAACATTTTTTAAAGAGAAATATATTTTTAAATAAAATTGATCAATATAAAACATATTTAAGAAATTAACACTATTTTTTAATGTTAGGAACATGAATTTGAAAGAAACTTCACATATTTAATCATTTTAGGAAAACAGTATGTTTGAGTTAATGCTTATGGATTGGATTGAGAAGACTAGACATTCATGTACTGTGGTTAGGAGTGGGCTCTGGAGTAAACGGCTTGGGTTCAAATCCTGTTTGTACCACTTGCTAGTGGCATGACTTTGGTACTTTTCTCTAAACTTCAATTTCCTCATATGTTAAATGGCAGTAGTAATAGTATAAATCTCATAAGATTGTGGAGAGAATTAAATGGTATAAAACATGTAGAGCTTAGAATGAGTCATTCATCGGTGTGTGTCATGCACCGTGACCAGGAATCGAACCTGCAACCTAGGTGTGTGCCAGGTTGGTGTGTGGGACAATGCTCCAATTAACTGAATCCTGTAGTGGAATTTGGACACAAAAAATGCTTGAGCAGTGGGTTGCCTGATCTTATCTCTTAACTGTTCAATATGTTTCTGCCAAAGTATTTCCCCTCATGAGTAAGCTGTTTTATTGAATCATCCTCGACATGGTCTGGATGTGCTGAGTCGCTTACTTTCTCCATGCTTTTGCTGCATGTGACCTAGTTTGAGCTATCTCTTTGTGTATGCTTCTCATGTGATCCTAACCTACTCAAAGATGCCATTGGCATATGTTGCAATTTTCAGCTCTTGTCGGATTAAGGTATTTGTGAAAAAATGCCATTTCCAAAATATGATCTCTTTTTGGTAGAACCGAAGGCAGTTGTCAGTAGTAAGTTTTGAAAAACTTAAAAATACGGTGATGCACATTGCTTTATTTTCCTTCCTTTCCTTTCTCAGGTATAAGAACATTCCACAGATGTCCTTTGATGACACGGACAGGGAGCCAGATCAGACCTTTAGTTTGAACCGGGATCTTACAGGAGAATTAGAATATGCTACAAAGTAAGCACTGGGCCTATCTTCCATTCTCTGTGGCTTCTTTTCTTTTTGAATTTTAAGGTTTATTTATTTTTAAAATTGAACTTATTAGAGCGACATTGGTTAATAAAATTATATAGGTTTCAGGTGTTCTGTGGCTTCTGAGGCCCAGCAGGCACTCCCTCATTTACAACGAGCCTATGTGCATGACTGCTTGCTGGGCTTGCAGTTTAGTTTTGGCCCATCTCCTGCTCGCTTAGCATCAGAAACAGGTTAAAACAGTGGAGGAGATTTGATCCTTGGCTTGGTCAATTTTTGGCAGAGATTCGATGCAAGCCACAGATTTGTTAACTTGTAAGCAGTTGGCAGATCTGAATGAGCTCCTAGGATGACCTTAGGAAAGATGTTTTCAGAATTCCTCTGTGCACAGTTGGCTTATAACAGGTTAAGTTACATGTGACCACCTTATTTCTTATTTCCTAAGGGGAGGTCAACGCTGAACTCGCATTATCATCTCTGCTTGGTCATACAGCATTTCTTAATCCTGCCCTTTGAGGACAGTGGCAGTGTTGGTTCACTTTTCTATCCCTATTGCCTTAGACAGGATCTGGCAAATTCGAGGTAAATGTTCACGGAATTAATTGCTTGTCCAAAGGAGAAGAATGAGACATAAGACCCCAAGAATGTTCTGACATTTGCCTAGGTTTTACCACAAGTTAGAGCTAGGATTGTTGTTTTTAACATTGTAGTGAGATGCTAATTGAACTCTAACCTATGTCTTCTCTCCCCACTCCTTCATCCTCTAGAATATCTCGTTTTTCAAGTGTCTATCATCTCTCAATTCATATTTCAAAAAACTTTGGGGCAGATACCACAAAGGTCTTGTATATTGGCCTGAGAGGAGAATGGACTGAGGTAAGATGGGACAGGAAACGTTACCCTCTCCAGTATGTGTATATACGTATATATATCTTCATGATGTGGTAGAGCTTTAAGAAAAGGAAAAAGAGCAAATTGAGACTTTGATTGCTCTCAGTCTGTTTATAGTTTTTGTTGGTTTCATCACTTAAACTGCCTTTGTCATTTGAGAGGCTATATAGATAGGTATTTTTAAGAGGGTTGAAATAATACAGTTGATATCAGTTCAGTTTTTCAGTTTAAAATTGTTTCAATATTATTTTTGTTCAACATTTTTAGTATATTATGTGCTGAAGCAAGCATTCATTCAACATTTCTGAGAGTCTTTCTTGTTCCAGGCAGCAGAGATAAGATGATAAAATAGAGAAGGTCCTTTTCTCAGGGTGCCTCCAATATAGTGGGGGAATGAATCTTCTTAGTTATGGGGTGAATTATTGATAGTGATCTTTGCAACCTTCTCAAGATAAAAAGTATCAGAACGGGGAAGAGATTAGATGATGACTTCTAGAAATGGACCTAAATAAGGACTACTGCACTGTGTGATCTGGAAAGTAGCCAGCTGACCTAGCATCTCAATTTTCTTGCAGTTTCGCCGACATGAGGTAACCATCTGCAATTATGAAGCATCGGCCAACCCAGCAGACCACAAGGTCCATCAGGTTACCCCACAGACACACTTCATTTCCTAGGGGCTGGCCAAGGCTCCCACAGAGGCTCTGTGTCAGTGAAGATGTATGACAGCCTATTGGGAAGGACAGAGAGATGGGGCTCCGGAGAGATGACTGCCACAGCCTCTGCCAAGCTTTGTCTTTGGGGCTTACTGCAGAAACCTGGCCTGTGGAAGACACCACACCACCGGGAGGGTTGTGTGGGTGCCAGGGGACAATCATGGTTCTCTAGGGCCCTGTAGAAATTGGGTCTTGGTTTGGTCAGTATCTGGCAGTCATGGATAATGCCTGCCTTTCCAGTCAGTGTGGCCATGGGATTTCAAGTGTCTTACTTTGTGGCAGGATTTTTGTGTGACTTTTTTTTTTTTAATGGCAACTATTCCTAGGTTGCAGTAAACTTTCTGAAGCCTCAGCATTGTGTTCGTATTAGCCATCAGGAAGGTCTCCAACTAGAAATACTTGTCCCTGCTTGCTCCTTCTCCCTGTCATCATTTAGCATTCTTGTCAAGTTGCTCAGCTTGGAGTTGTCTGTCACGCACTAGTGTGCCATGGTTATAGCTGGAAGAGCAGGACTCTCCTGATGATGCTTAATTAATAGCTTGAGGAGATGGTCTTCTTCCCTGCTGCCTAGGTCAGCAATCTGGGGAGAGCATGGGCATCTCATTTCTATGTTCGTGGGTGTCTGGCCCAGGTAAGGTTGGGCCTTAGGTAAGATTCCGCTCGGGACATCCTCAATGTTTATTAGCTTCTAGCTAGTGTTGTAAGGCAAGTGCCAGAATTTGGAGATCTCAGTTCTTGTCATGGCTTTTTATTCACTGTGACTAATAAGCTTCCTAATAAATCCTTGCCAAACTTCTTGTTTGTGTATTCTTTTGAGTTTTTTTTTTTTTTAATATATTTCTTTATTGATTTCAGAGAGGAAGGTAGAGGGAGAGAGAGAAACATCAATGATGAGAGAGAATCATTGATCGGCTGCCTCCTGCACGCCCCCTATTGGGGATCGAGCCCACAACCCGGGTATGTGCCCTTGGCCGGAATCGAACCTGGGACCTTTCAGTCCGCAGGCCAACGCTCTATCCACTGAGCCAAAGTGGCTAGGGCTTGAGTTCTTGGTAATACTGATGAAACTTTTACTTTACTGGGAACTGTATATAACTTTGAAGTTCGTTGTTTTGGACCAAGTAGATAAAAATGCTACAGTTATATCAAGACTAGATTAGTTTTTCCAGGAAAGGTCGAGCTTAATTTTGTACAGTAGACTAAAAACACTCCTGTACCCACCGACCCACTCAACATTTTGTAAAGAGGAAGATGAGGTTAACCTATATTCCATTTCTCATGAGAGAAAATTGTGTAAACAGCCTCTGGAGTTCAGAAGAAATGAGGGCGAGGAAAGTAAGTGAGCAGCACCTATAGTTCCAAGGTGGACCCAAGACTTTGGACTTAAATTTTGAAACTCAGGAGAGAATTGCAATTGGAGAGAATTGAAGTTATCTACAAAGAGGATTTCAAATGGTCAGTATTCTCTCACTTGCAGAATATAGAAACAATTGCTCATGGGAATTAGTATTGAATCTGATCCATTCCTCTAGGGCAGGGTTAGAGAACCTTTTTTCTGCCAAGGGCTATTTGTTTTTGTTTTGTTTTTTTGCCAAGGGCTATTTGGATATTGCCATCATTCATGGGCCATACAAAGTTATCAACTTAAAAATTAGCCTGCTATATTTGGTCAAACAATTAACTCGCCCCTAATGCCTTGGCAGGACCAGATTAAATGATTTCTCAGGCCTTATATGGCCCGCAGGCCAGACATTCCCCACCCCCGCTCTAGGGCTTTGGCCCACACTATTAGGATATACCCACTGTCTACCCAGGCTATCCTATGTAAAGCCTGCCACCACTAAACTTTGTCAAGCCTCAACATTTCTAAAATACCGCCTGAAACCAACCAGAAGCAAATGCAATTATTGATGAACTAAGGGTCCTACTCCTCAGTTGTATCATTTTGTAGATAAAGGACTGCTTTACTTTGGAGTAGGGAGAAACAACATGAGAAGTCTTAGGACAGAATAGCCCTTCATTAATCCACTAATTAAAGCACAATCACAGGCAGCCTCTGGGACTTGGCCTCTGAATTTGAGATTTCACTCTGAAGAATTTGCTCGAAGTGCCACAGTGTCTCAGGTGATTAGGAGTGCAGAAGGAATTGTTCATTCTTTCATAACATCCAGTAGGGATCTGTTGAGTGGGAGTAGCTGTGTAGTCTTCATCCACTCATCCCCTTTCTGGTCCTGGGTCCTTGGCTTGCTGTGGTCCTCTGGACCTGAAGCTTTCCTGTTACAGGGAATCCTGGTATTTAGGTTGTCTCTGTGACCTGTTGAGCACTGAAGACCAAACTGCCTCTTACCCTGGGAGAAAATGCTTGGTTGAGCTTCCAAGTTGACTGTTTTTTTTCAGTTCAAAGAAAAAAACAGTGTAGGTTTTGCTGAAAGAAGGAGTCCTAAGCTGCTGAGGGATGAGCACCAGTCATTTCTTGTTTACAGGTGGCCACATGTTCTCTCAGGGACATCCTTCAACTCAGTCTGCGTCCCCTTCCAGCTTTTCCGTGGACCCTGATCCCCATTTCCACTTCACCAGTGTGGCAAAGAGCAAAGGGTGACTCATTGGTACCCAAAGGAAGCCCTTTTTGTCCTTAATAACTGGAGCTCAATGATGGTGGTATTTTGTGCACTCTGCATGGCATTGCTTGCCCAGGGCAGAGCTAAGACGACACTGCCCCGGCCTGTCCAGCTGTCCTGCTGTGACCTGTGTTATTTTCCCACGGTCGTTTTTAGAGTCATTAAGGCCTCACACTGATTTTATGTTGTATTAAGCATTTCTCATTTGAGCCTACCAGCAAAGCTGTGAAGTAGGCGGGGTGGTTATTATCACCATTTTATAGCCCAGAACCCAGTGCAGAGTATAATCCTGAGATTGCTGTTTACTTCCGCTCCCTGGGCCTCAGTTTCCTCATTTTAAAAATAAGACTGGAGAACTAGAAGATCTCTCAGGATCTTTAAGGATTCCACCCATGATCCTGGGCCAGGGCAGGAAAGCTTGTGGTGGACAGCCAAGACCATCCCGAAGGGTGGACCGTGGGCGCGGGGCTGCGGGGAAACTTCCTGCTCTGGTGCGGAACGCCTCTCCTTCCGGACAGCTTTCCTCTGGGGGGCGCCTGGGTGGCGGCAGCAAAGGGTGCCTCGGATACACAGTCTGAATTCTTCAGGTGACTGCGGGCTGAGTTACGGGGAGTGGCCCCAGGTAACCTGCAGGGCAGCTCCAGTCTGGTGAAGGCCCGCCGCCCACTTCCGGGTTCCGTACCCCTGGCCAGGCTACTTCCGGTACCGCGATGGCCGGGTTCCCGGGACGCCAACGGAAGTTCCGGCGGGGGCGGTGGAGGGGGAAGAGTGTGTGTCTGTGCCGGAGAAAGAGGAGAACCGCCCGAGAGGTCTCCTAACCCCCAGGGAGTGAAGGTACCCGGTCCCGGACCAGCGGGCGGAGGAAGGGCGCTGGGGCGGGGGGGAGGGAGTCGAACCACACGGGGGTCCCAGTGAGTGGGGAGGAGGCGCCGCGGTTGTGAGATGGGGGTGGGGAGTAAGGTGCGGAGAGGCGCTGGCCAGGCTTGGGGACTTTGGGGATAAAGAGGCATAAGAAGTGGGATCCGAGTGTGATGAGAGGGACTTAAGGTCGGAAGTGGAAGATCCCATTGTGAGGCGGGGGCTCCCCACGGTCAACGGTAAAGCGACCCTTTGTGGGCAGGAGCGGGTCCTGGGTCAGGGTAGAAAATGTCCCTGTAGGGAGGGGGCGACCCTCGTTCAGAAAGGAAGTTCTCATTGTGGGGAGTGGGAAACCCTGCGTCGGAGTGGAAGTTTTTAGGGGAGGGAGGGAGACCCCAGGCCGGGGGTGGGGCACCATTCTGAGACGGGAGGACTCTGGGGTGAGAGGTGGAAGGGAACCCCATTTTAGGATGAAAGGTGTATTCCCTAGTGTGACGAGGTGAGGGATCCCACTGTGCAGAGGGCACTGAGTGGAGGGAGAGCTGGGCACCGCAGGGAAGGGCAGGCACTTGGGGGCAGGTAGCAGAAGCTTCTGGGGAGTTGGGGGGATGCTAAGGGTGATGAGGAACCAGCCTGACATTCTTTTGTGTGTCTGGGAGTCTCAGAGCGTGGTCAAGCTGGGGGACCCTTTTGGAGTCGGTGGCAGCAGCCCCATTCAGGGGAGTGTGGGGCACCAGTCAGAGATGGGTGGTGGGCTGGAGTCTGTGTGCCTTGGGGGACATGGGCAGCCCCCAGGGGCTCTGGAAATGGCTAAGCCAGAAACTGCTGTGAAGGCTGGGTGGGGGCTGGATGGGAGGGAGGTTGGAGAGAATATGGGGGGTCCTGGGGAGTAGGCGCTGGAAGCTTATTTCCCTGGCATCTCCCCGCTTTGTTTCCCGGTAGGGCTAGGAGTTGGGGAGGAAGGGACTCAGGGGCACTAGAGGAGGGGACGATTGGAGAGCCCTAAGAAGTCCGAGGACTGTTAGTGGGGGAAGGCTGCAGGGGAAATCCCTCCCCCCACAGCCCCCAAGCTCAGCCTGTGCCCATCTCTAGCAAGCTCAGGCTGTGTGGTGGCCAAAACCAGGGGCACTAGAGGGGGCACCTCTGCTTCTCATCCCTAGAATGGAGGCAAACTTCCTACCTGCTCTAGCCCCGGACTTCCCTGCCTTTCTTTGTGCTCAGGACAGAACTTTGGGTGCTGTGTGGGGCCGAAGGCCTGAGTGGGCCCTGGGTTTGAGGCTCTGCCCTGTGTCAGGAGTCTGTCCACTGCCTGAGCTTGCTCTTGACCGCTCCCCTGAATTTGCACAGGCCCCAGCCTGGAGCCCTGCAGTGTATGTGTGGTAACACCATGTCTGTGCCCCTGCTCACCGATGCTGCCACTGTGTCTGGAGCTGAGCGGGAAACGGCTGCGGTAAGGGTCCTTGCGCACCCACAGCAGCTCCCAGGCCAGCTGGGGAACTGGCTGGAGGGGGCGTGGGAAAAATGGAGGTGGCAGTGATGAGAAGGGAGAAGCTTGGAGGTGGGGGGCTGGATAATAACCTGTTTGGCTGCTACCTCGGTTCCCCCAAGGGGGAGGGGGAGGAGTGGCCAGAAGTTGGACAGTAAGGAATGATAGCAAGATGATGACTACCCTCTTCCCCATCTGTCCACCTCTGATCCTTTCCCAGGTTATTTTTTTACATGGACTTGGAGACACCGGGTGAGTGAGCTGGGGAGTGGGTGTGCCCAGGGGAGGTGGGGGCGGTCCAGTTGGCAGGGCCAGAGAGGCCTGTGCCTTCCCTTTCTCCGTCTCCACATCAGGGCCTTTTCTCCCCTCCCTCCTACAGGCACAGTTGGGCTGACGCCCTCTCCACCATCCGGCTCCCTCACGTCAAGTACATCTGTCCCCATGCGTGAGTGTCACCCTAGCAAGGGAGGGGCTGAGGGGGGAATCAGCTAGGGGGGTGGTCCTGTGGTCCTAGGTCTGTTCTCTCCTGCCCGCTGCATCCTGGGGCCTGGGCAGGAAGTGCCATTTTCAGCCTTTACTCCTGTGGAGCCCCCAGGAACGGAGTCCAGCCCCAGCCCTCAGCCCAAGGCCTCTTAGACCTGAGATCTCCTAGAACCAGGACCCCCTGCTCCCCTTCCCCAAGTACTCACCAGCTGAGCTGGAACCCCGGCAAGCTGAGCGCTGGGCTCTGCTTCTCCATCTCTACTGCTGATGCTTTAACCACAGCTTCCAGCCCCACGTGGTGGCAGGTTGCCTGGCAACACCTTAAACACAGGCCCTGCCTGCTGGGAGGGGCCCCGGGCTGCTCTGCCCTCTCCTGGGATCACTGCTATGGCTTCCGCATCCCTCTGGGGCATTTCGGCCCTCCTTGTGTTTTCCCCAGGCCTCGGATCCCCGTGACACTCAACATGAAGATGGTGATGCCCTCCTGGTGAGTTTGGAGACGGGCAGTGGGAGCTGAGGGAGTTGTAGGGGGCTGGCTGGGGTCTTCCTGTAGCTGCCAATGCCTCTGCTTTCCCAGGTTTGACCTGATGGGGCTGAGTCCAGATGCCCCTGAGGACGAGGCTGGCATCAAGAAGGCAGCAGAGAACAGTAAGGCCCAGCCCCTCAGCATGCTCACTCTCCCCCACCCACCCCACCCCTCCAGGAAAGCGTTGGGCAGTGCCTCTTTCTGGTTCTTTTCCTGGGGGCCCCTTCAGCAGCTTTCCTCACCCAGTCATGCCCCCTCCCCCAGTAAAGGCCTTGATTGAGCACGAGATGAAGAATGGGATCCCTGCCAATCGGATTGTCCTGGGAGGCTTTTCACAGGTGAGGGGAGAGGGAGGGTGGTGGGTAGTGGGTAGGTGAGTTGTGCCCTCATGACTTACTCTCTCCTTCCTTCAGGGTGGGGCCCTGTCCCTCTACACGGCCCTCACCTGCCCTCACCCTCTGGCTGGCATTGTGGCGTTGAGCTGTTGGCTGCCTCTGCACCGGGCCTTCCCCCAGGTGAGTGTCTCCATGACCCCTCTGCTGCCCTTTGCGTCTCCTGGTGGCATGGGAATTGTGCTGAAGCACTGGTTTTGCCCCGAGTCCTGTCTGGCCCACAGGCAGCCAATGGCAATGCCAAGGACCTGGCCATCCTTCAGTGCCATGGGGAGCTGGACCCCATGGTTCCCGTACGGTTTGGGGCCCTGACGGCCGAGAAGCTCCGGTCCGTTGTCACACCTGCCAGGGTCCAGTTCAAGACTTACCCAGGTGTCATGCACGGCTCCTGTCCTCAGGTCAGTGGTAACGGGCCGCTTCCTGCTCCTACCCCTCCTCCCTTCTTCCATCCGGAGCCTCTGACAGTCCCTCTCCCCCCAGGAGATGGCGGCTGTGAAGGAGTTCCTGGAGAAGCTGTTGCCTCCTGTCTAACCAGAGTGGCTGGCCCCCAGCGCAGCCCCCAGCTCACAGGGGACCCAGCACGTGTGGCACCATCTTGGATCTGAGCCGGTCGAGCCCCGTTCCCCACCCTCCCTGACCCATCCTCTTCCCACGGGCCTCTGAGGCAGGCGGGCCCCGGGCTAGCCAGGCCTTCCTTCCTGGCGTTAGCCACCTGGCTTCTGCAGCAGGGGTTGGGCTGCTTTCTCCCATTTTCCTGGAGCTGGGCCCCCTGGCAGTATTGGAGGGGCTGTAGGCAGCGGGAGAAGGGGCCCAGCCGCTGACCCACTCACTCAGGACCTCACTCACTAGCCCCGCTTTGGGCCCCCTCCTGTGACCTCAGGGTTTGGCCCAAGGGGCCCTCCCAGGCCCCATCTACCCCCTCCCAACTGATTTTGCCCAGATAATCGTGCGTCTCTCCTGCCTCCACTCCAGCTGCTTCTCAATCATGAATGTGTCCATGACCCCAAGCCCCTTGCTGCTGTGGGCTACTGGCCCAGGCAGAAATGGTGGTGAGGGGCAGAGTCCTTGGAGGGGGCCTTTCTTCAGCCCTTTCTGATTTGGGGGCTGGGCCCTGCCTCCCCATTACCTTCCTCCCCCACAGGCCTGGAGCCTGCAGGGCTGGACTGAGGCTCACGGTCTCCCCCAGCTGTGTCACCCCATGTTGTCCCCACTCTAGGGCCAGGGGAGGTAGGGAGAAGTTGTGTCTCGTCTTCTGTCTCCATGTGGTTTCAGGTGTTTTTCTTGTTGTGTCCTGGATTCCGATAAAATTAAAGAAATTGCTTCAACTCTCAGGCCTGTCTGATTCTATTCAAGTGACAGGAAGAGACCGTGTGTGAGAAAATGCTCCAGTGTAAGAAAACTTTATTTTAAATACTTTGGAGAGTGCCTTCACAGCAGTATAAATTAGTGCCTGGGAGTAGGGTGTTAGTCTCAGGACCCTGCCTCCCCCACTCGCTTTTGGTGATCCTGATGGGTTCCCAGCCCCTGGGGAAGAGAAGAGTTAGAGACCACTGACTCCTGATCACTGGAGCCCTTGGCCTCATGCCTGTGGGCTGGGCGGGCCTGGCTGGGGTTTGAGGTAGGGCAGGCTCTGAGGCCCCTGGGGCCTGCCAGATGCTGGAGAGCAGCAGTTGTGTCTCTTCCTTTTCTGTCCGTGGTAGGAGGGCCTCAGGCCTGTGCACCAAAGCCGGAAGGATTCTGCTTCTGCCAGCGCCATAGGTCTTCACCTGTGATAGGGCGAGGTGTATGGTTAGGGTCCACACTGGAATGCAGGGCCCCCACCACCTCGGGTAGCCCAGTATAGGCATTACCCAGGCCCAGTCAGCCCCTCCTAGCCCCAAGCTCGCTCCCACGGGGCGGGCTAGCACTCACACATCCTGTCTAGCCCTAAGGCTGCTGTCCAGCCCAGCTCCTGGAGGGCCAGGCTCGGGTTGGCATAACAGGCAGCCACGTCACCTTCCCGCCGTGCCACCACCTTGTACGGGATCTGCAAGACAGGGGACAGTTGTAGCTTGGCTGAGCTAGCCCTGGCCTCACCCAGCCAGCTGCTGACCTCAAGAAATGGAGGTGCGGGGTGCAGGGCAGGATCTCTCTCGAAGGCACATAGCGCTAAAGCAGGTGAGTAGATGTGGCAGTGCCCCTCGGGTAGGCTAGTGGGAGGGGCCAGGCCTACCGCTGAGAGTCAGGTGGGACGGGGCAGGGCAGGTGGTCTACCTTCCTCCCGGAGGCCTTCTCCATGGCCTGGACCATCTGCAGCACCGAATAGCCTGTGCCCGTTCCCAGGTTGTAGATCTGCCCAGGAGAGAATAGGTATGTGGAGGGGGCGGGACTAACCACCGCTCTTGTCCCCATTGCCCAGGACTCCACCTCTCTCCCCTCCCTCATGTCTTCTTTCTCCCTACCCGGCAGCCACACTGATCCTTCAGTTTCCTCAGGGCTGCGATGTGGCCCTTGGCCAGATCCACTACGTGGATATAGTCCCGGACGCCTGCAGAGGAGTTGGGTGGGTGGGAGGGTTCAGTACAGTCTATCCCACTTCAGTCTCCCTCTTGGCTCTCACTCCTGAATCCTCCTGATCCTGGGCTCACCTGTGCCATCCTCTGTGTCATAGTCGTTGCCAAAGACATTCAGTGCCTCCCGTCGCCCAATGGCCACCTGGGGTGGAGGTCAGGTCAGCTCTTCCGTCAACACCAGCTGCACCCCTCAACTCTAGGGGTTGAGGAAATGCTCCCTCCCCTTCTCCCTTACCTGGGAGACATAGGGCATGAGGTTGTTGGGGATGCCCTGGGGATCTTCACCAATGCAGCCCGAGGCGTGGGCGCCTGTGGGGTTGAAATATCGCAGCAGCACTGCATTCCAGGTCTGCGGGACACAGGTCAGATGATGGGGAGTGAGGGTACAGGCTGTGTCCCAGCTCAATGCAGAGGCCTTTGCCTCTGATGTCCCACTGTGCCTATTCTCAGCCCCTGGAAAGGAGCAGGGGGATCGGCCCTCCCCAGGTGCTGTGATCTTGCGCAGTCACTGCCGCTTCCGGAGCTCTAGCGTCCTCCTTGGTGGGCGTTGCTTAGAATCCCATCTGTAGGCTCACAGTAGGCTCATGGGGGCAGAGCCAGGGCTGGGTCAAGGGGATCCCTCACCTTGTCTGCCTGGCACAGGTCCCGGATCATTTCCTCGATGAAGAACTTGGACTTGCCGTAGGGGTTAGTACAGCCACCCGTGGGGTGGGCCTCGTCCAGGGGCAGGTACTGGGGGTTCCCATACACGGTAGCCGAGCTGCTGAATACCAGGTTCTTCACCCCGTGCGCTCTCATAATCTGGCCGTGGGGGGGAGGGGAGGTATCAATTATTCCCAGCCCCCTTACTCCTTCACAGGTGGGTGGGGCTGAGGTATGGGCACTCCCATGTACAGATGGGGAGACTGAGACAGAGAGGTAAAGAAAGACATGTGTCCAAGAGGGTACAGGTTTGGGCCCTGCCTGACTCTACCCCCCTTACCCACTGTTTGGCACTGCCCACCAGGCTAGGGGCCCTCCCAGTGTCTGTCCTTGCCCCGTGTCTCACCTCCAAAAGTTGGATGGTTCCTGTCAAGTTAACTCTGTAATAATCCAGAGGCTTCTGCACGGACTCACCCACGGCCTTGAGCCCCGCAAAGTGGATGACCGCCGTAAAGCTGTGCTGCAGGGACAAGCAGGGTCAGAGCTTGCTTTAAAAGGCCCGGCCCTCGGCAGTGCCCCCTGCCTAACTTCCAAGCCCCCCCCCCCCCCACACACACCTTTTTGAAGAGACGCTCCAGGGCTGCCTGGTCCAAGATGTCCATCTCCTCAAACTCCAAAGAGCGGCCTGTCAGCTCCTGAACCCGCCGCAGGCTCTCAGGCATGGACCCGCCTCCTGGTTGGGCACACAGAGGCCATCAAAATCAGAGATGGCATCCTGGAGACTAGCCAGACACACACCCCTTGGAGGTGGTACCCAGGGTTTTCCTTCCGTCCCCTCCAGAAGCCCAGCCCCCATCCCACACTTACCGCGGATGGCATTATGGAAGTTGTCAATGACCACAGGTGAGTAGCCCGCCTCCAGCAGCTCCAGCACCGTGTGGCTGCCGATGTAGCCAGCCCCGCCGGTTACCAGCACCTTTTCTGCCATTGCACCTGGACCAGAACACAGAGCCTCAGAGGTGGCTGAGGCTGGGCACTCAGCGCCTTCCAACTGGAGTCTGGCCTCAGAGGGAGGCAGTAGTGTGTCCTAGTTAATAGGGTGGCTCTGGTGTCTGCCCTGGTCCAAGTCTGGGTACCATCATGTTCTGGCCTTAGGCCTTGGAGATCACTTATGTGTAATCTGGCTCCTGGGCCCTCGCTGTACACAGCCCCTGACTTACTCCCTCAGGGGTCAGCTGGGAGGAAGCAGGAAATTACCAGGTGGTTTCAGGGTGGGGTCCTCTGCCAGGCTGGCTGAGCCCAGCTCTGGGGCTGCAGCACTGCTGTCCTAGCATTGGCCCCACCCCACCCCAGGCCAGCCAGGGCCAGCTAGATCACTGCGGTTTGGAGCTAAGGATTCCGCCCAACTCTAATCCTCACTGAGCTGGCCGGTGTAGACGTGGCCTTGGCATCCACTCCACTGCAAGGTGTGCACCCCGCCCTGAACAAACTCAGCACAGAGCGGATGGAGGGAGAAGGAAGCTCCAGACACTGAGGCCTTTCATTGGGGAGGCCTGGCCCGCAGCCGCCTCCTGCCAGGCTGCCTCCAATGCCTCCTGGGCTCATCCAGCTCCAATCAACTTGGCTGAGCGACCTCGCTGTACCAGGCGCACTTTTGCATTATTTTCCTGAATTCTCCCAGCATCCTGATGAGGCAGATGTTATCACTGGCACTTTACAGACAGGGATAGTAAACTCAGGGAGATGAAGTAATTTGCCTGCGGTGACACAGCTTGTGGTAGCTGAGCTAGAATCCAGATCTCCAGGCGCCCAAGCCAGCCCCTACCCCAAGCATTTAGCCCTTTACTCCACTGCTTCCCGCTGGACGCTGCCCCGGATGCCGAAACCTCCCCCACCCCCACTCCACCGAGGTCCATGCACTGTGCGGATCCCCAGAAAGTGGTCGCGGAGGGTGCCCTGGGAGGTAGACAGAAAGGTTGGTGAAGCGGTCAACCCGTACCGGCCGGCGGGGCGACTCAGCTCAGCTATCGCATCCTTGGTTTCCCCAGTCTGCATCAGGGATGGGAGGGGCGCTGGGTCTCCGGCAGGAATTTGGGTCCCGGCTAGGAGCCGGCCGCGCCAGGAGTCCCCAGGCTGGGAATGAATGACCCCTGGCCACCCCAGCCACGGCAGCGGGAGCTGGGCGCCACGGGAGCGAGCCCTGGCGGTACAGCCTGGCCCCCGAAACTCTCCCTCGCTCCCCGCGGACCACCGGCCCCTCGCGAGTCCGCCCATCTGGCCCCACACTCCCTTCCCGAACCTGCCTTGGACCGCGCGTCCCGCGCTGCCTCCAGCGGTGCCACCTCTCACCTCGGTCCCTTTAAGGGCCCACAGCCCACCTAGCCCCACCTCCTCCACGCCCTCAGCGAACGTGTCAATCGGAAAAACAAACTACGGGGCGCCGGTAGGACAAAGGAGCTGCGGTTGAAGGCGCTTGCGCCGCGCGCTCGCCTGGAGGCCAGCAGTGGGCGGCGCAGCCCGCGCGGGAGCGGCTGGTGGAGGGGAGGTGCGGCCGGACCCGGGGCCCGGGAGACGAGCGGCGGAGGTCCGCCCCGTGGTGGGCGCCCGGGTCCCGCGCCGGGCGCGAGCGCTCGTCCCGACCCCTGGAAGCAGGCGAGGGCAGCGCGCCGGGAGATGGGGCTAGTCGGGGGCGCCTGCGGATGAACCACGGCGGGAGCCACAGGCCGGAGCGGGGCCGACGAGCCCGTCTCCTGGCTCCCCCGCAGGTGCTCCAACCCTTTTGTATCTGCCAAGCCCTTTCTTCAGTTGTGTGAAGACACAACTGCGTAGAAAAAAAGCGAGAAGGGGCGGCGCTGATCGAAGGGAATGGTGCAAGTCTAGTTCGAAAACCACTAAACTGGAGGGACCTCTGAAACTGAAGTAGGGCTTACGCGCCGAAAGCGCTCAGCCTTCACACAAAATGTAGTCTCCCAGCTGTTTGGAATGGTTCCTCTGCACCTGCCTCCCACAGTGGGTTAAAAAGTGGTTGTTTCTGTTTAAGATAAAGGTAGGGCTAGGGAATGATGTGTATAAAGGCATGACATACTGAGTGATGAAACCTGAGCAAAGAAATAAATGCACAAGTGTTTCCCAAAACCTGGAATGCTCTGGGCCTGCCAAGGACGGCAGCCCAGACCCAGAGGAGCACCTGGCCACTGCTGCCTCGGGGAGCTTGTGCAACAGCCCTGGTCAGAGCCAAGAGTAAGCCCAAACCACCAATTTCTAGTCACTGCTTTTGAGGCTCAGGTGGAGAAATGGAGAAAAATCCAAAGATTAGTCTGCGTTTTCCTCTCCTTGTGAATAAAGATGTTTTATTCCTCTGCTCTCATATATACACACATCTGCAGAGTACTGGAATGGTTCCATGTCATTAAACCTTTAATTACATAGCTGTTTTCAAAAATCATGTTCAGAGTGGAGATTTTTTCAGAGGTGCTAAGTTGGCAGGTGGCCAATGCAGAAGCTCAGCCCTCATCCCTCCAGCAAATGCCCTCTGCCAGCTCAGGGAAAAACCGTCCATGCCTTTTGCCCTACAAAGTCAGAGAGCAATGGCGCCAAGGCCATGGCAGGGTTGCGCTGTGTACCCACCTGGCAGATGTCACCCAGAGGTAAGACTTGGGGATCAAACCAAGCCAGGGAATTGGATTCCCAAGTGCCCTCAACTCCTGGGTCCATGGTGAAGGGAGGCCTCTAGCCCCCAAAGCCTCTCAGTCATACTTAGGTGTCCTGGTGGTGCGGTGCCTGTTCCTGTTCATGTCATTCCCATTTCCGTGTGTCCATCAGTGAATCATCAGACGTGCCCCCATTCCCACAGTCCCTAGAGCTTCAGGTGGGCAAGAGGCTCACAGTTTACAAGTAGCCTGAGCCACTTTGGAGCTGGTTTTTCTGTTAAGGGCTTGACAGATAAAGGTCCCAGCTTCCAGGAGCTTCTGGAAGTTCACACCCTTTGAGAAACAAGTTGGAAGATGCAGTAAGTCATGACATGCCCTCAACACCCAGGGAAACATCAGATTGGACAGACAACTGTGATACTAAAAAAGTAAAGGTGGCCCTGGCCGGTGTGGCTTGGTTGGGTGGAGCATCCTCTGTACACCAAAAGGTGGTGGGTTTCATTCCCGGTCAGGGCGTATACCCGGGTTGCAGGTTCCATCCCCGGTTGGGGCGCGTGTGGGAGGCAACCGATCAATGTTTCTCACATTGGTGTTTCTCTCTCTCCCTTCCTCCCTAAAAAAAAAATTTTTTTAATGAAAAGAAAAAGTGAAGGTGAAGACAGGCTCTTGTTCCTCTGATGATGGACACCAGCAAGCTGCCTGAGGTCATGTCCTGGCATCGGCCCCCCCGCCCCTGACTCCCCTTGTATAGGACGCCTCAACCTGTCATGCCACCACCAGAATAGGAATCTCTGTCGTCAGTCTTCCATCTCCAGGGCCTGGCCCACAGTGGTCAAGAAGTACATACTGAAGCAATGTACTGTGAGGCAGAGAGAGTAAAAACACCTGCTGAAGGGGCCACTCCAGAAAACCTGTTCGTAGCAATAGCTCCTATTTACTGATGTGTACGATGTGCTCGGTTCTGGGCTAAGCATTCTACGTTTTCTTAGTTAATCTTCATTACGGCCCTACAGGATAGGTGCTATTATCATTCCCATTTCTTAGGCCCAGAGAGGTGAAGTAATTTGTCAGGTCACACAGCCTGTGTGAGAGGCAGGACAAGGTTTTAAATCCAGGTCCGTCTGATCCAAAGCACGGCTGCTGTGCTTCCAATCCACACTGGCTGCCCTTACTGACCCTGACAGAGCCCTGGGGGGCTGTCTAATTCTACTGCCTCATTCTACAGAGAACAAAACAAAGGTCTAGAGATAACTGACTCAGTTCAGGTCACACACCTGACCCCTTTGGGGGGCTCTTCCCTTACACCCTGGTGCCTCCTTAAACTGAACTGTCAAACTCACACTGAGAGCCTGGCCTTCTCCGGACCTGGATCACCCACACTCGGCTATCTCAAAAGTACACAATAATCCCCTGGCACCCTTCCCTTCTTAACTACTCCTCCTTGCCTCCTCCACTGACCCCCCAAAAAACAGTAACTAAACAAGCCCATCAGCTTCTGTCCTCTGGTTGGTTCAGGGCTGTGGCCACAGGGGCAGACAAGCTTACCGTGTGAATGCCCAAGCCCTCCAGCATGTAGACCAGGTCCTCGGTGGCCAAGTTTCCCGATGCCCCCTGTGCATAGGGACAGCCTCCAAGTCCTGCCACAGAAGAGTCCACGACACTCACTCCCATCTGGAAACAAAAGGATGGTGACACAGGGCTGTCACTGTGGGGGCCAAAGCCGACAATGCTGGTCCTTATAAACCTCCCAACTGCTGCTGCCTGCAATTCCATTGCAAGTTATTCATTCCTTTGGTTTATGATTCTGTTAAGGCGAAAATCCCACTGAAAGAGGGAGTTTCTCTTTTTAGCTCCGGGCCAGTGTGAGTCTTTTTGGTGTACACTGTTTCCTCTGCCAGGAACATCCCCACTCAGTCCTTCAATGGTTTCAAGTTCCGTCTTAACCCTTAAGGTCTCAGCCTACAAGTCACTTCCTCAGAGAGGCCCTTCCTGATCACGGACCTAAAGTCACCGCCTCCCACTGAAGGGATTTCGGATCCCTGTGGTTTACTGTGATTCACTTATGCACCCTCCCTCACAAGGCTGCTCTCTAACCCTAGGGGCCCAGGCCATTTCCCCAGGTCCGTCATTTCCTACTCTCTTAGATGACTGTTCCTTTTCTCCTCCTTAGGCTTCTAACAGACCTTAACAACCTTGACAACCACAACTCTGAGAAAATAGACCAGGAAGTAATAGAATCACCTGAGACATGAGCCTCTCCTAAAGACAACAGGGTGGAATGAGACGAATGCTACAGCAAGGTGGTCAGATACTGAGAACGTTCCTTCTAACGGGCAGCCAGGCCATGGGCTCCTCATACAGGACCAGCCCACAAGAAGCAAGCCTCAAGGGAAAGCCAATCTGAAGTTTCAGTCCAGTCTCGGGAAAGCAGCATTAAGGCTCTCCCTCTGACCTCTGCCTACCTCTCTACTGCCTGGCTCCTTGCCTGCTGCTCCCACAGAGGCTTCACACTCAAACCCACATGCCATCCAGGACCAGAGCACAGTAGTCCTCCCCGAACCCTCCCTCAGTCTTACAACGCAGTGCTGCCAAGCCACCTCTGCTCCCCTTGTTCAGCTGCTGAACTTCTTCAGGTCCTTCAAGCCTCACTTAGGCCTCTTCCGGCAAATCCTCTCTGACCTCCCAGCTGGGGTGGGGACCTTCCTCAGCCTGTGCTTCCTTCGAGCATTTGTCATAATGCATTAGGATTAGCCCCCAACTCCCGCACTGTCGCCCCTCACACACAGACATAAGAATTTCTGGCGCAGGGTCACATGTCTATGCCCATCATGGTGAGCCCAGGGCCTGTCACGCAGGTACCAGCATTCAGCACAGTGAAGGCTTGCTGAAAGCATAGATGAAACACAGCTGTCCTGCCGCCATGTCCTTTGAGAATGGACACATGCCTTTCTCCTGGGACATGCCTGGATTACCTGCAGGGCCATCAAGGTGTTGGCCAGGGCCTGGCCATAGGTGTCATGACAATGGACAGCCAGGGCAGCCACGGGCACCTCGTGCATGACAGCAGACAGCATATCCTTCATGATCCCAGGGGTGCCCACACCGATGGTGTCCCCCAGGGAGATCTCATAGCAGCCCATTGAGTACATCTTCTTGCTGACCTGGGAAAACAAACAGGCAGTTAAAGGACATCAGATTCCCCAAGCCAAGGGTCCCAAGCTCCGAAACGGGTCCTTGGCCTGTCCAGAACACCTCCATGTCTGAGCACTAAACCAACCGGTGACAGGCTCCTTACCACTTTGAGTGGAAGGATATTCCTCATTCTTCTCGTCAGGACACCGGGACGTCGGGGGCAGGCTCTGGGCTCCGACCCCTGTGCTTTCCCCCCACCCGGGTCTCAAACTCCAGTCCTTCCCTTACCATCTTCATACACTGTGGCAGACCCAGCCACTGGAATCAGTAAACTGACCCCTTTCTTGTAGTCTTATCCTTGGTGGGAAGATCTGTGAAATCATGGGTCAGAGGTGCCAGCTTTATATTTTTAACAGAAGCACATAACTATTTAAATGTTTAGAAGCCCGTTTATAAAGCCCTAAAATCACTGCAAAACCAGAGCAGTGTAAGCCCGGCCCAAGGAGATGCTTCCCTACACGGTGCTGCTGAGAAGGTGGAGGAAGGATGTGGCGGGCCAACACTCAACAATGGTCTGCGGCATAAAGGAAATGGTGAGAGGAGTGACAGCAGCCCGCAGCCTGTGGGGCCAGAGGGACAGCGGAAGGAGCGGCTCTGGAGTGATATGGCGCTGGATTAAAATCCCAGTTCTGTGGGATCTTGGCCAGGGGCTTAACTTTCCCAAGCTTCACTTTCTGCTTCTGAAAACAGTGTCAAGCCTTTGAAGGGCTATGGTGACAACAGGAGGCTGAGCCATGGAGCACAGCAGGCACTCTCAATCCCAGATGCCGCTGCTACCATCCCTCATTTTTGGGCGCTACATGGTTTTGGGGAAGAGCAAGCGGGCTTTGGAGGTAAACAAGATGGGGGTGAAGACCTGGTGGCACCACGGGCAACCTGCATGCAAGTTAGTTAGTCTCAACAATAATAGCGAGTTTGCAGGGTGGGTTAGAGGACTAAATACCATGAGCTCTTGTGTCGCTCACGCTCAAACTCAGTTTCCACACTGTGTCCTCGGGGCTGACTTGGTTGTTGCTCAGTGGATATGAAGTGGCCTCTCTGACCAAGACAAGGCACCGCAAGAACCCTGGGGCGGGGTGGGAGCGGGAAGGAGCCTCTCCAAAAGGGATTATCACCTCCATTATCACCTGTCCACTAACCAGACTGGAAACTCAATTGGAGGCATTTACTCCGCGGGGAGGGCAGGGGTGTTAATGAAGGAAGTCAGTGACCCATCAGGAAAGGGTGGCGAGAGGAACCTATGCACTCAGCGGCAGGCAAGGAGGCCAACCCCCACAACCCCCACCTGACACTCACACACACCTCAGCTACTTTGGCTGGGGAGATCTTCCCTTCATAGGGACATCCAAGCACACAGGAGACGTATCTGTGAAGACAGGGGGAATGGTGTCAATGCCCCTGGGTTCTTTAGTCAGCAGGGCTGAGGCAGGGGGCTGTCTGACACACATTCCTGGTTAGCCTGAAATCAAAACCTGAACCTGGCCCTGGCCGGTTTGGCTCAGTGGATAGAGCGTCAGCCTGAGGACTCAAGGGTCCCAGGTTCGATTCTGGTCAAGGGCATGTACCTTGGTTGCGGGCACATCCCCAGTGGGGGGTGTGCAGGAGGCAGCTGATCAATGTTTCTCTCTCATCGATGTTTCTAACTCTCTACCCCTCCTCCCTTCCTCTCTGTAAAAAATCAATAAAATATATTTTAAAAAAACACACAAAAAACCTGAACCTGGGCAGGAGGCCAAGCGCCTGGAAAGGCTAATTCAACGATGTGGAGCCAGAATGAAGGTCGTGCTGCTTAGTGCCGGGAGGGGGCGCAGTGGAGAGCCACCGCAGGGAAGGGAGGGGACTAACAGGCCTGTAGTTCAGGGGTGGCATAGGTTCTGGAGAGGCAGCCAGAGACCAGCAGGGAGAAGGAGCTGGAGAGGGCACTATGAGCAGGCATCTGAGCCGTACAGAGGTGGGGTAAAGCAGAGCATGGGCCAGAGTGGCTGGGGCCCATATGCACAGGAGGGGACCAGGGACCCATGAAACCAAAGGCAGTGATAGGAGCTGGGCTGGCCTGCTCTTGTGAGCTGCCAGACAATTCACTCACTCATTTATTCAACTGGTATTTACCGAGTTGCTCACTATGGGCCAGGCACTAGAGTAGCTCAGTGAGTAAGACTGACAAGGACCCCACCCTCACAGTGCTTATTTCAAATCCGGGAGATAGCTGATTAAAGGACAATCAAATGAGTCAATGAGATAATCTCAGAAAGTGACGTGCTATGAAGGAAAGGACAGGAAAGGCGCCAGGAACAAACAGAAGAGGTCAACAGTGGCTGGGTGACTCGGGAAGACCTCTGTGAAGACAGGACGCTGCAGCTGGGAGACGGGGACGGCCACAGGGAGAGCATTCCCGGCAGAGAGGACCCAGTGCAGATGCCCGAGTTGGGAGAGCAGGCGTGTTCAAGACACAGAACAAAGGAAGGAACAGCTGAGGCACGGAGAGCAAGAGGCAAAGAAGTAGGACATGGAGAGCTGGGCATGGGCTTCATTACAGGGTCATGTTAACTGCGGTAAGAAGTTTGGGTCTTGGATGGAGGCGGCTCCTGTTCCCACCCACACCATTGGGCCTGGGGCTCCACTAAAACCTTTTCGAGTCTAGAAAACTATGCTGCACATTCAGAGGCATAACAAATATTTCCTGGTTAAATAACTTCAGCCTCAAAGATCTCAGTATATTTTTCTTTTCTGTTTTTTAAAATTCTCACCAGAGGATACGTTTTTTACTGATTTGGGGGGAGAGAGAGAAAAACATCGATGTGAAAGAGAAACATTGATCAGTTGCCTCCCCTACACATCCTGATCCGGGATCGAACCCACGACCTGGGTATATGGCCTGACCGGAATTGAACCCATAATCTTTTGGTGTATGGGACGACACTTCAACCAACTGAGCCACTTGGCCAGGGCTCAGTATATTTTTCCATTTAAATTCTCCCCCTTACTTTCTAATCGTTGCTGAGCAGGGACAAGTTAAGAGAGATACTGAGAAAAGAGAACAGGCTTGGGTGCAGGCAGACCTGACAAGCCGCTGCTTCCCCATCCATCCATCTGCCCATTGGTTCCTGAGCACCTACTGTGTGCTGGGCCTTGTGCTGGGAGAGGGGGCACACCTGGACGGAGAGAAATGTGGGTTCGGGGTCTAGTGGAATGGGAGGCAGGAGACGATTTAACAAGTAACCAAGTGCGATGTTAGAGGATGTCTAAGGGACTATGGGAGCTCAGAGGAGGAGCACTAACTCCGGCTGGGGGACAGAGAAAGCTTCTTGGAGAAATTGGCATCCATGAGGGGTCCCGAAGGGTGAACAGGAGTTAGTCCTGACAATTAGGATACAGGAGGAAGAGAGTGCTGAGTCTATGGAAAGTGTGCGTAAAGGCCCAGAGGCAAGGAACAGGTGACAAATGGAAAGAAGTTCCAGCTGGGCTGGAAGGGAACAGTGAACAAGGAGGCTGCACGGAGAGCAGAGGCTGACTCACACAGGGTCTTGTGAGCCAAGTGGAAAAGTCTGGAGTTGGGGAGTCACTGTAAGGTATCTAACCAGGAAGTGATGTGGTCAGATGTGCTTTTTTTTTTAAATCGAGGATGTATTTTTATTGATTTTTAGAGAGAGGGGGAAAGAGGAGGGAAAGGAGGGGAGAGATGTGAGAAACACTGATCAGTTGCCTCCCATATTCACCCAACTGGCCATCGAACCCAGTGCATGGGACAATGCTCCAGCCAACTGAGCCACCCGACCAGGGCCACATGTACACTTCTGAAAGCACTCTGGCTGCCACTGGACAGCTGTGTGACCTTACAGCAGACTCTTCACCCTTCCTGAGCCTGTCTTGTCACCTGTAAGTGGGGCCAGTCCCCTCCTTGCTGGGTATGTGGCCTGACCAGTTGTGAAGTTACATATGACGATTCCTGGCACTGCTGCTATTAAAGATGTGTCTTGGAGACTTAAGAGGCCTAGGGGATTCTTTGGGAACGTGTGAAGAGTTGGTGGTGTAGCCAGGAGTAAACTGACCTCCACAAATCATGTCATGTCCTGTCCTAGAAGGTTTCCTCTGGTGAACTGACCCAAAGATCAGGTTTGGAAAAAGCGCTTGCTAGGATTTCTTCTGACCACATCTACTTGGGGAAGGATGTCACGTGTGGAGCTTAGGCTGTCTGCCCACAGGATGAGTTGTTGTGGGGGAGGGTCACTTTTGGTCAGAGGCTGGTACTGGCCAGAATGGTACTGAGGAAAAGACAGGCAGCACCGATGTGCTATGACTCACCCCCGCACAGGGATACCGGCTGCCTGAGCTGCCTTCAAGATTTGGTCAAACCGCTGCAAACTTTCATCTATGGAGCAGTTGATGTTCTTCTTGGTGAAAAGCTCAGAGGCAGCTCCGAAGATGCTCACTTCCTTGGCTCCAGCAGCCACCTGCCAACAGCCAGGGGAATTCCTTTTAGCATTTCCTCTTCAAGGAACCCCAGAGTGACAAAACCCTTGTCTTACCATGAATTTTATGATATATGAATGTTATGGATTGAATTTTGTCTCCCCAGAAAAGGTACATTGAAGTCCTAACCCCCAGTACCTCGACATGTGTTCTTATTTGGAAACAGGGTCATTGTAGAAATAATTTATTAAGATGAGGCCACATTGGTTCCTCTCTAATATGACTGGTGTCCTTATAAGACAGCGGCCATGTGAAGACAGAGAGACACGAGGGGAAGGCCAGTGAAGATGGAGGCAGAGATTGAAGCGATGTACCTACAAGCCAAGGATGTCAACGATTGCTGGCAGTCACCAGAGACTAGAAGAGAGCATGGAACAGATTCACCCCAGAGCCCCCAGAAGAAACCAACCCTGACACCTTGATTTCAGACTTCTAGCCTCCAGAACTGTGAGAGGATACATTTTCGTGGTTTTCAGCCACCTAGATTTTGGTATTTTGTTATGGCAAGCCTGGAGAATTAATACAGTGAATTATCCTACATAATAAAAGGCTAATATGCTAAATGCCCGGTCATCCGTTCAACCATTATCAAAGCGTAATATGCTAATGATACGCTAAGGCTGCTCAACCGCTCGCTATGATGTGCACTGATCACTGGGGGCAGATGCTCCAACTGGTAGGTTAGTTTGCTGCTGGGGTCCGACTGAGCGAGAAGGGCCGGACACACCCTGGAGCCCTCCTACGGTCCCTCCCCAGCTGGCCAGCCTCCCGCGTCGATCCCCGGCCCCAATCATGCACCCATGGGTCCCACCCCCCGCCGGGTGCATGAATTTCATACACCAGGCCTCTAGTATCTCAGTAAGAAAGAAACCTTGGCCTTCCCTCAGGGACCAACACTGTCCCTGCCATCACCACTCTGAAAGTCAGTCACTCCTAAAAGAAGCTTTTTGCCTCCATTTGGAATCAATATCTCCAATGATGTTCTCATCTGAAGTTATAAGAAAGTTGGCAGATTCTAGCAATTACTGTTGAAGCTCTGTGGAGCGCCTACTTTCCTTTCTCGAAAGAGAAAATGGGTAAGAGCAACAAAACTACCATTGATTAAGCACTTATCTTCTACCAGGCTCTTGCTAAGAAATTCGTGTGCATTTTCTCTTCTGAAATCTTCAGTGTTACCCTATCACGAAGCCTATTTTATAGGCGGGACCTGAGGCCTGTCAAGACCAGAGAACTGGGAGTGGCAAGGCCAGGACTGCCTCGGTCTGTCTGACTATGCTCATCACCACTGGAGACAGCCCTCAGACAGATGTCCCAGGATAGGGACTGAGGCCCAGGGACAAGGCGGGGACCAATGCCATCAATCTCATTTCAGGGGCCCCCACCAACAAGCTTACCGCCGCCTGATAGCCTTTGAAATTTGGGGTCAGGACTGGGTAGTTGATGCCAGGAAACTTCTGGATGCCCTTCAAGACTTCGATGTGGTCAGCCATCTGGAACCAAAGGAGACAAGGCAGAGTCATCACCAAGGGCAGGCAGAGAGCTCAGGTACACAAAAACCGTTTTAGCACAAGACCTCTGTTCTCCAGGCCCTTGGAGAATGAGTCCTTCTGCAGAGCTGAGTCTCCCCAAGGCTTTTATTATTTGTGTGACTGCTGATGGGCCAGGAGGCCCTGGGGTGTGGGCAATAGCCCCAATTCCTCCATATGGCCAATACTGTCAGCTTTACATAGCAGTGACCACAGTAACAACACTGCCAGCCATTACTGAGAACACACCCCAAGCTGGGTACAGGGCTCAGCTCCTCTGTGTTATCAAACTCAGCTGGAACAGGATCTTTCTTCCCCACAGACTGTCTCTGTGAAGCAGGCAGAATCCACAGGCCAGGCCTAGAAACTCTAGCTGTCCAGGGCCAGAAGAGGTCACCTTCAACCTGTAGAGGGGATGGCCTTAGCAAGGTCACCAAGCAATTCGGGGGCAGAGTCCAGACTGAATCCAAGCCTCCTGCCTCCCAGGTTACAGACCTCTGAAAGCCAGAGACCAGGAAACCTATGTTCCTGACTTCTCCTTCCTCTTCCAGGGCAAATGCAAACCTTTCCATCCCTCACATCTGTAAACCTCTCACTGAGGGCGGGGGCTCACCTGAGGAACCCACTTGGGAGATACAAAGCTGGTGGCTTCTATCACAGGGAGTCCCGCTTCAGAAAGCATGTCTATCATCCTGATTTTCACTGGAGTAGGGACGATATTCTGTAATGGAAAGACAAACACTAGAAGAGACAGCTCAGCAAAGTTGGGAAGCAAATGGCCTCAGAAAGCAGTGCCTGTTAGTTCAAAATGTTTGCTACAGCAAACACTTCACTATCTCCACTTTCAAAGAGTAATATGAATTCACATGTAATCCTCACCAATAGATAGGGTACAAAGTGTCTTCAAATTCTACAGATAGCATTTTGCAGTGGAGGCAGCTTATCATCTGAAAGGGAGTTAATATTTACATGGAAACCATATTTTTCTGCCATACAGGCTTTTTCTTAACTAAAAGTTTGTTAATTTATTACCCCATCCTAAACAACCTAAGAGCAATGTACCCTGGCCTGAAAGGCAGAAATGACTAACCTTCTGGTTCTTAGGAGATGGCCCCCCCAAGTATTACATCCTCTTTTTCCATCTCCCAAGTGGCACAGGATCTCATCCTCACATGGTCAGCCTACTGTTTTTCTCCCTCCCCCACTGTGTCTAGTTGCTAAGCAGCTTCTATAGATCCTTCTTTCCAAATCTAATACCATTGTTCCATTATCCCATGTATATTATGGCCTGGTCTCACTCCACCAGTTCATCCCACAGGAATCATCCTAGAACACTTTCCACTGTCTCACTCTACCACTCAAAAGCCTTCCGTGGCTCCCTAGTACCTACAGGACCAGGTAAAAAATCCTAAGGATTTCAAGTCCCTTCCTACCCTCCCCTACGATTTCTCTTGCACTGCTTTAATGTAATCTCTTCCACAGATAATTTTGCTTCATATTCTAGGGATTGTGCTAGGTGCTAGGTGGTGCTGCAATGAGCAGACAGACATGATTCTGCTCTCATGGAACTTATAGTTTTTGTTTTTAGCACGTGCACAACATTAAAATTAGGCTGGTCATACTTAAAAAAAAAAGCTTTCTTAATGCAAAAATAATTAATACATGATTGTTTCAAAAACACATGCCAAAAAAAGAAAAAAGAAAGAAAACCACCCTTAACACCTCCCAGATATGTAACTTTATAGAGCTGTGAAGTCCAGTATGTTAGATACTAGCCATACATGGTTATATAAATTTAAATGACATGAAAATAAAAATTCATGCTAGTCACATTTCAAGTGCTCAATAGCCACATGTGTTTGTCTAGTGGCTACCACATGGGACAGCTCAAGTCTGGAACATTTCTATCTTACGGGAAGTTCTACTGGACAGCACTACTCCAATTTTCTTCAGGTGGTAAGGAACATCCCCAAGGTTAAATCTTTGCATGTGGCCTTCATGACTTCCTTTGGATAAATCCTCCTACACGGAATTGCTGGATCTAAGGCATGCCCTCCCCTTCACACTACACACCCCCAGCACTCATCATCCACCCCACCTCCCTGGGCCTTGAAATGGACCTGGGCCTATCACACCTGTTGCATCACCATCGTAGATTGCTTAGCAGTCACAGGAGCCTGCCTGTTCTCCCCACCAAGCCCTAGGTTGGGCAGAGTGATCATGTCTTGCATAGATAGCTCTGTGAGTCCATCCCTGCTGCACCTACCCTACCACACAAACTCCCAACGCTCAAAAACAACTTTTGTGGTTGATTTCCAACTTTACCTTTTCATTTTGTAGTCCATCTCGGGGACCAACTTCCACAATTTTCACCCGCTTTGGGAACGTACTCACAGATGAAGTGCTGACCTTTGGTTTAAAAGAATAAACAAAAAGTAAAACAGTAACAGATTGTCACAATTCCCCAGGGCGTGCACACACACTCACACACACAAGAGGAAGAGGCGATGTGACCACCCTCCCCCCCGCAGTTGGGAAGGAATGAAAGCACTTGGGCTTTTCCCACGGGGACTAATGGGGCTTGCTGTGCAATATATTAGAGTGGTGTTTTGCCATACTTTTTTGGGTAAATTTGTGAAGTCATTATTTATTTATTAAAAAATATTTTAACTAGCTTTTAGAAAGAGACAGAGCGACATCGACTTGTTGCTCCAACTCGTTCATGCATTGATTGATTCCTGTATGTGCCTGGACCCGCTCAGACGCCTCTAACCAACTGAGCCACCCCACCAGGGCTTCGAACTCATCTATAATAATAAAAGCGTAATATGCTAATTAGACTGGACTTCCTTTCTACGACCTTCCAGACGAATCTGGGGCTGCAAGGGAAGCCGGTGTTGGCAGCCAGGGAAAGGAAGGCCTACTTTTGCTCAAATTTCGTGCATTGGGCCTCTAGTTATTGTAATACTTCAACAGATGTAAACACCTAACTTACACTCCTCTTCATTCCTTTCTCCCTGTGTGACTGACTGTGGATGTTGCATAATGAAACCAAATAAACACATGAAGTGTGGGGGAAAAATTCCCCAGTGGGGCAAATGTGAAGGAATGGATCCATCTTCACGAATACTGGGACCAGAAGCAACATTTCTCACCATTTAACTCACCTTTGGTCTGTCCTAGAATTAAGAGCAGAAGGAATATTTCACTTAGAAACAGGAATAAACAAGAGCCGGGCTCCCCGTGCAGGCCCATCCCCAACTTCCTGCGGTCCAGACATTCCCCACTGCTTAATAGGTGAGCACGGGGGCGACGGGCGGGCCGACCTTGCTTCTCCCACTCGGAGGACTATTGGTGACACTTCACTAAGCAAGACTTCGAGAGGTCCGCAGCGCAATTAGAGGGAGAAAGGTGCCAGGGTCACGGGAAAGAGCCCTGAACAGGGAATTAGGACACCGGGCAAGTCGCTCCCCCTCTGGGCCTCAGTTTCCCTCATGACCCGCAAGGGATTTGGGGTACATAGAGGGTGTTAAAACTTCAAGGTCCACCTGACTCTGGCCTGAGGAGCTCTCTGGCTTCACTTCTCAGAATAGCCGACAGGAACCACGCCCCCGACCCGAGCGTCACGGTGCAGTACGGCCGCCCGTCCCCGGGCGGGGCACTTACAGCCCTGACGGACGCCAAGCCCACCAGTCTCTGCCGCACGGACCCCCTCATTGTCGCCATCATGGCTCAGCTGACCCGGCGGAGTCCCGGCGGAGGCCCACGTGACCACCCACCTCCAGGTGGGCGTGGCCTAGCCTGTGGGGCGGGCCTCGGAGCGACGCAGTGACGCCCTACCCTGGCTCCGCCCCCAGCCCCTCCGCCTTTATTCCTCCTGGCCGGCTCTTCCTAACGGAAGGACCTAACCCGTTTGGGGTGTTTTTAAGCTCCGTTTCATTGCCAGGTGAAGAGAGACGATAGGACTGTAAAGATGAACAAAAATTAGCCAAACTTTCTGTCTTCATAGGTTTAGAGTCTGGAAAGTGTGGGAAGACAGATATTAATAATGTTGATGAAAGAATGGGCAGTCTATAGAAAACGCTTATCGTTTATTTGAGCCAAATTTTGAGGACATGTCAGGAAGCAAAATCTCAATGGATTAAGTAAATGCTCTAAAGAATGGCAGTTTTTGAACTTTATACATTAGAATCAAAGAAGGATCCCTAAGGAGGGTTATATGAAATTTATTGGTGGTAGATTACGAAGGCACAAGAAACAAAACAAAAAAAATAACAAAAAGAAGGCAGAAGGAAGCAGAACAGGAGGAAATCCCTAGGATTGGATTAAAGGCAAAACAGAGACACTTCCTTTACATCGGTGGGTACAGGATAGTTAATAATTAACATGCACAGTACACAGGGATGGTATGTGCTCTCCTGCTCTGTAGTCTTGTGATTTGGTGCCAGAAGTTGTGCCTCTGACATTTCAAAGTTACGTTATACTAGACACACAAAGACAATAAATATATAGGCTCAACATACAAACTGACCTTTGTCAAGTAAGCTACAGGCCTGTGATGCGACTAACCACCATGACCCACTTTAGTTAGGAATTTTTATGTTCAGACCATCCTGTATGGTTACTTGCAGTCACCAGTTTATAAGGCCTGCCATGCGCCTCCTCCCTCCCCGAGGTGTCAGGTTTAGTACATGGCCCTTTTTTTATTATATAATACTTGTATAATTACTTCCTTTCTTAATAAGATGAAGCTTTGCTATTTGCCACACACTGTTTGAGTTCTTTGCATGTATTAACTTGTCACTATCTTCAGAATTCAAATGCTGGTAGTTGACTAGAGAGAAGCATACTTTGCTTTCATACCTCTAGAATGAGTTAAACATCCAGGTAAAAAGATTACAAGAAGAACTTTCCAGCCCTAGCTGGTTTGGCTCAGCGGTTAGAGTGTTGGCCTGCGGACTAAGGGGTCCTGGGTTCCATTCCAGTCAAGGGCACATGCCCAGGTTGCTGGCTCCATCCCCAGTATGGGGTGTGCAGGAGGCAGCCAATTAATGATTCTCTCTCATCATTGATGTTTCCCCCTCCCTTCCTCTCTGAAATCAATTTTAAAAAAAAAAAGCTTTCCAGACAGAGAGCATAGCATATACAAAGACTCTGAGGCAAAGACATTGAATGCTTAGAGCGGTGTTTTTCAACATACATGTTATGGTCATAATATCTATGTAGTGGATATCAACTTAAAAAAAAAGTTGTGCATTGTATAAGTACTAAGTACTGCTTTGCAAAACTTTTGTTTGTTATTACATATGTCAAATAGGTTGCAATGTAAAATAAATTTCTTAATGTAGACAGTAATTAGAAGTGTTTGAAAATATGTTTTGGAAATATGAAAATAAGACCAGAATGATTGGAGAGCAGAGAGGGAGTAGGAAGGGGACTTCCTACTAAAATGAGAGAGATAAGCAGGCACCATACCACAAAGCTTTGGAGATTTATATCAGTAACAGCTATCCTGACCTGGCCGGATGACTCGGTGGTTGGATCATCTTCTTGTACACCAAAAGGTTGCAGGTTTGATTCCTGGTCAGGGCACATCCCTAGGTTTTGGGTTTGATTTCCACATACAGGAAGCAATAGATCAATGTTTCTCTCCATATGGATGTTTCTCTCTCCCTTCCTCTCAAAAACAAATTTTAAAAAATGCTCAGGTGAGGATTAAAAAAAAAAATAACAGCTATCCTAATAGCGATGCATTTGGAGGGTTTTAAGCAGGAGATATAATCACATTTGCATTTTGTAAATAGTCACTGTGGCTACTGAGTGAGTAGATCTCCAATGATGGGTGAGTGCACTACATGGCATTCTCAGGGGAGGCAGAGACGGCACTGTCCCTGCCTTCAAGGGGCTCAGATTTTAGGTAGGGAGAGAATAGAGATAAGTGTTCTGTATGATTCCGCAGCACTGACAATTTCCTTCATCATAACCGTTAAAGCACTACCCATAGAATTTGCAAACCTGTAGCTTGAAACCAAAAAATACTAGCATGGTATTAAAGTAAATGACTTTCAAGACTCATACACTGAAAACTACAAACCGCTCTCACACCCATGTTTCTCTCTCCCTCTCCCTTCCTTTCTAAAAATCATTTTCAAAAGAATGGTACCAGAAGTGAAGAAGAGAAAACCAAAGAAATTACATTTTTTAAAGAATATATCTTTATTGCTTTCAGAGAGGAAGGGAGAGGGGAAGAAAGATAGAAACATCAATGGTGAGAGAGGATCATTGATTGGCTGCCTTCTGCATGCCCCCACTGGGGATTGAGCTCGCAACCTGGGCATGTGCCCTTGACTGAAATCGAACCCAGGACCCTTCAGTCCACCGCTCTATCCGCTGAGCCATACCAGCTAGGGCAGAAATTATATTTTTTGTTCTGCACTAAAGAGGCATGACTGGTCCTTTTAAAACACAGAAACATAAAGCTATAAGTAGTCCATATAGAAACTGAGGGGAGAAAACGATAACGTGTTTTGGTAGAAATCATTTGACATTAAAATTTATTTATTTGATTGTATTTTAAAAAGCAGCACAGAATCACGTCCATTTTCTTCATAGTATCACTGTACAGACTGAATTTCAGAGCCCTTAGCTGGCTTTGGAAACTTCCGAAGAGCTATTGGTCTAGCATGCCTTTCTTTTCCCTCCAGGCTCTCCTGCTCTTTCAGGGGGTGCTGATGGCAGTGGATGCTAAATAAACAGCATGTGGTTGAGCTTGCCAAACTCTTTAAACCTTCTCCTATAGGCAAAAAGGTGAATTGGCTTATTCTTTATCCGAAGTAATTAAGCAAGCCGGTTATCAAACAGAGAATGGAGGGAAGATTCCACTGTAGACAATGTCCAAAGTTAGGGAAGAATGAACTCAGAGAGCTTTAACTGTTTAGTTCCTTCTTCTGCTGGTGAGAGATATGCCAGCAAGGTGGCTCAGATCTTTGATCCACTGACAGAGTAGTGCACTCAGTTCCTTTGATTAAAATATGTAGGAAAAGCCATCTCTGGGTAGAGAAGAGTAGGTTATTTCAATGATGGAACTGTAAGAAGAAAGTCAAAACTGAGCAGCAGGCAGTATTGCTTTCCTCTTGAGCTCCAATGATCACTCCACTCCCATCATCTTTATGGTCCAAGCAAACTCAACTGGAAGAGCAGAGGGTGGTACCTGGGGCAGATAAATGAGGAGACCTCCAGGTGGATTTGTGGACCACTTCAGATCTTTCTGGATTCCCAGCATCGTTACCTGAAGAAAGCAAAAGGCAATGGGAAAAACATTAATGCATTAATGAGTACAGAATACGGCCTGAACATGGTGGAAAACAACCAAGCTGGGCCCGGGAAGGGAAGATCGTCCAAAACAGCGGTCGCCAACCTTTCGGACCTCACGGACCAGTGAGTGGTCTGCGGACCACCGGCTGGCGACGGTTGGTCTAAAAGGAGAATAAATATGGGAGAAACCTGGGGAAGGAAGGAGGAAGTAGAGAAGACCTGCCGATTCCTTTAAAAAGGTTACATCTCTGCAAGGACTAACTGAGGCCCCTTACCTGTGTAGCAGAGGTAGTTTTGGGGGATTTAAGGCTTAAGACTCCATTTTCTGGCCAGTTCAGGAAAATGGCATAAACAGCTGATTCTTTTGAGGTATACCTGGGAAAAAAGAAACATCATTATCAAAGACACCTGGCTTGTTACCCTGACACCTAAGGTTATTACACGTAACCTTGGACATTCCCCTTCCTATGATCTACTAATCCCAAGGTCTGTGGGAAGAAAGCAGCCTCTTCCTGGTGATATCTTCTATTTTCATTCTCCATTGGGTTACAGGTTTTCTTGAAAAATTTTAAACTCTTATACCAGTTATTTCACACTGAGGCCTTCTGCCTTATCATTCAAATATTTTTTTCTTTTTTCTTTTTTTTCAACTCTAAATCCATGTGAAAACCAGAGGATATAACAAGGGCAAGATGTGCAATGAAGACAAATTTGTAATTCTGAGATTTCATGCTTAGAGAAGAGGATGAAAATCACTAGACGGAAGCTCATCTGAAACAGGGATGGCCATGTTTCCCCTGATCCAAGGACCTACGCTCTATAGTGTAACACTAGCAGATTTACGAACACATTGTATATGCCTGGCACTCTGCTGGGAGCTTTACATACATTATCGCATTTAATCCTCACAGTAGCTCTAGGAAGAATCATCGCCCCATTTTGCAATTGATCAAATAACTAGATTCACAGTTCCAAGCATGACTCATGACTTCCGCATTTACCAGCTCTGTGATCCTAGGCAAGTTATATTACTGCTCTGGGCCCTCTTTCTCACTTGTAATATCGAGAGAATAACAGTGTCTATCTGGTGGGCTTGTTGAGGGGATTAAATGGGTGGAAAGAATTTAGAATGGAGCCTTACACATTGTAGTTGCTACACAACTTTAGCTAGTACTATTTTTAATTAGACCAGGTAAAGTATCGAGTAAATGGATTAATGTTTTTTGATGCTTTTTGCACTAAACCTATCCCCACCCCAACTAGTCAAAGATACCCTGGTGGCTTAAGCCATAAACTGGGGTACAAATGAACAGCAAAGAACAGCTTGTGGGTTTCAAGACGCCGTCCAGTGCGGCTTCGAACCTTGTGGACCAAGGAGATGCCAGGTCAGGATGGGCACCGTCCCGCTGCCACACACAACCGAAGACAGGACTCACCATACAGATTCGTTCTTTTCCAGTTGTACCCTCCATGGTGCAGAGGCATAGATAGCCTCCCCACTGATGCTCAGCCACTTCCCAACAGCAAGCAGCCTTTCTTGGAAGACGGGAACAATCAGTCCATCTTTAGTTGGCCCAATGTTGAGCAGATAGTTTCCTCCCAAACTTACTGTCTGGACCAGTTCCTGGAAAGAGTGGAAACAATGAAACCCTACTTATGAATTCCAAGCCTGGCACAGTGCCTAGAACACACAGATATTAAGAGAAGAAAAAGAATCCAGGGCACCTCCGCTCCCTGCTTTGTGAGTGTCCTTTACCCTTTTGAAAATACTATATATTTTTGTCACTGTAAAAGCAAGACAGGATTCTATAAGAAAACGGAAAAACCCTGCTGCAAGATGGAGGAACATATTAACTTGAACTCCAGGGAGTGAACACGGGCACTGCCCCGGAGGCTGCCCTTCCACGGTGCCACAGGCAGTGGGAAGGGTCCTGTGTCGGAAGCACAGAGGACGAGCAGGAGCGGAGAACAAAGCGCTTGGCCATGAAGGGATCACATGGAGCCAGACAGAGAGAATATGGGGGTCAGAGGGAAGAGGTTCTGAGGGGGTGCTGTGGAGACTTTGGGGAGACTGAAGGGATCTGAAGAATTTCAGGACACTCCGTACATGATGGCCTATATAAATGTATATGCTGCCCTGTCGGGAAAACATGCTGTGAAGAGATATCATAGTCCTGCCTTACCCACCGTTTCGTGTTCCACGGTTTCAGTTACCCATGGTCAACCGCAGTCTGGACATATTAAACGGGAAAACTCCAGAAATAAACAATTCATAAGATTTAAGTTGCACTCCGTTCTGAGCACCTCACTCCATCTCATCCAGTAAGCATCGAGCCATCTCACATCATCACAAGAAGAGTACAATATAGTCAGATATTTGGGAAATCAAATTCTTTGGATATAACTTTCATTACAGGGTATTGTTCTATTTTCTCATTAGTTATTGTTAATCTCTTACTGTGCCTAATTTATAAATTAAACTTTATCATAGGTATGTATAGTATAGGAAAAACAGGGTTCGGTACTATCCTGGGTTTCAGGCATCCACTGGGGGTCTTAGAATATGCCCCCAAGAATAAAGCATTAGTCAAAACCGGTTTGGCTCAGTGGATAGAGCGTCAGCCTGCGGACTGAAGGGTCCCAGGTTCGATTCCGGTCAAGGGCATGTAACTTGGTTGCGGGCACATCCCCAGTGGGAGGTATGCAAGAGGCAACTGATCGATGTTTCTCTCTCATCGATGTTTCTGACTATCTACCCCTCTTCCTTCCTCTCTGTAAAAAAAAAATCAATAAAAATATATTAAAAAAAAAAGAATAAAGCATTAACCCATATAAAATTGATAAACATTTTAATGGTTAAGGACAACCCCAAATCTACTTAACTATCCCGTTATGGTTGCAAGAAATTGAAACAACCATATGTCCAGCTGAAGATAACCCTGGGAAGAACATGTCTGTACATAAAACTCTCTTCTGTAATTACAATGATTCCCTCAGGACAGACTGCTCTGAGTATGTCCAATAACCCAAAGGGCCTATCCACCTGCACGTTCATCCACAGTGCTGCCACCATCCTCGGTTAGAAGGCTGGTTTGAGAGGGCCGTTAAGAAATAACTAACACATGCCCCGCTGGCGTGGCTCAGTGGTTGAGTGTCAATCTATGAACTGGAAGGTCATGGTTCGAATTTTGGTCAGGGCACATGCCTGGGTTGTGGGCTTGATCCCCAGTAGGGGGTGTGCAGGAGGCAGCCAATAAGTGATTCTCTCTCATCACTGATGTTTCTATCCCTCTCTCCCTTCTTCTCTGAAAAGAAAGGAAGGAAGGAAGGAAGGAAGGAAGGAAGGGAGGGAGGGAGGGAGGGAGGGAGGGAGGGAGGAAGAAAGAGCTAACTCACAGGTGTCTTACCGAAATGATTTCCGATTCACTTGCCACGTCAGAGATTGACATGGTGCGACGGTAGCCCCAGGACCGCTTGTCTATGGAGGTGCACATCTCCCACTTGTGATTTGGCAAACTTGACGGCTGAAATTTATCTTCACAGTTGTAGTATCCTCCATGGTGACAGGAACAGTTAAAACCCCATCGGTCATTTACCACTACCTCATCCTAAAGGAGGAAAGAGCACTGGATCATCAAGGGTGAACCCCTCATCTTCCTTATATAACGCAGTGCGATAAATTAAGAATCTATCTGGAAGCCAAGAACAGACTTAGTCTAGAGCAGTTGTTCTCAACTGGGGCCATATTGCCCCAAGAGGATTTTGGCAAAGCCTAGAGACATTTTGGGTGGTCACAACTGGGCTGGTACTACTGCCATCTAGAGGCCAGGATGGTGGTAAACTTTTTACAATATAGAGGACAGCCTCATCGCTACAAAGAAATATTCAGCCCAGAAAGTCAACAGTGCAGAGGCTGAGAAGCCCTGGTCAAGCGATCTGTAACGTTAGAGCTGGAAGAGCCGTTTTAAAGATCATCTTGAAAAACATTTATGTGTTTCTCTCACATCAATCTCTCTCTGTCTTTCCCTCTCTCTCCCACTTTCTCTAAAAATCAATGGAAAAATATCCTCGGGTCAAGATTAAAAAAAGAAAAGAATTAAAGAAGAAAAATAAAGTTTATGCTTCAAGGAAGGGGGAAAATAATTAAAGGAGAAATCCTTTTTTAAAAATATATTTTTATTGATTTCAGAGAGGAAGGAAGAGGGAAAGGGAGACAGAAACATCAATGATGAGAGAGAATCATCGATCAGCTGCTTTAAAGGAGAAACCTTTAACATCCATTACGTCCCTGGGTCCCTAGCACCCTCCTGGAGATGTTGTTATTACTCCAGATCATCCATTACGTCCCTGGGTCCCTAGCACCCTCCTGGAGATGTTGTCATTACTCCAGATCCTCTCTCCTTACACTGTCTTGTATCACCACAGATAAATAGGACAGAAGTCATACAATCACACACCTTAACTGGGCTGTCACTGTACAGCCAAGAAAGAAAATCTGTAGAGTTCCAGTAAGTATCGGGACTTTCCCAGTCTCCATCAGACCAGATCAAGTCAGGTTTATACCTGAAAGACATGCAATGAGAACGAAGTTTATTAGCTGAATCCATTCACAAAAGTCTTACCAATCATTTTTTGCAACACATACTTATAAATCTTCTTTCACCTTTTTTTCTTTAAATCCTCACCCAGGGATATATTTTTATTGATTTCAGAGAGAGGAAGGGAGGAGATAGATAGATAGATAGATAGATAGAGAGAGAGAGAGAAACACTAGTTGGTTGTCTTTCAGATGCACCCCAATTGGGGATGAAATCCACAATCTGGGTATGTGCCCTGACTGGGAATTGAACCTGTAACTTTTTGGTGTACGGGACAACGCTCCAACCAACTGAGCCACACCAGCCAGGGCTCACCAATTTTGAAAGTGTCATAAAATTACCATAGTGCAGAGAATGTGGAAAACTAAAGAGACAAAAACAACCACACAAAATGCCTCTGTTATCATAACCATGTTTAATACACAGCATTTTGGTATATTTTCCCCTAATCTTTTTTTTTTAATGTCTTTTTAAAAAGTAGAGCTGTAATCAGTATTATACAATTTGGTCTCCTTCCAGCAACTAATTCCAACTAAAAGAATAGTACTTCAGAACTACAGGATTAAGGTTTCTGCTTTTAAGATGCAATAAGAGCCCTGGCTGGTGTTGCTAAGTGGTTAGAGTGTCAGCCCGTGCACCACACCATCACAGGTTTGATTCCCAATCAAGGGCATGTACCTAGGTTTGCAGGTTTCAATCCCCCCGGCCCAGTTGGGGTGCATAAAGGAGGCAACCGGTCTCACATCAATCTTCCTTCCTCCCTCCCTCCCTCCCTCTCTTCCTTCCTTCCTTACATTCACTCTAAAAATCAATAGGAAAAATACCCTCAGGTGAGGAATAACAACAACAACAACAAGATGTATTAAGAGCCTGAACTATTCTGCCCAATCCATTATTTTGGACAACTACCTAAAGCTTCGACCATAAAGGATTTATAGAACCCCCTGGCCACAGCTGCTCCTTTCACATATCATTACTCTGAGCCTTCTGAGGTGTGAGTGTGCGTATATACCTATAAGATAAGCATTATTAGTCCCACCTTAGAGAGCAGGAATCTGACGCTCAGCAGGGCAATTTGTTTTAGGTGAAAACGCTTGTAAGCAAACAAGAACTGGAACTCAAATGTAAATCTCCTATACTGTACTCCGTAGTTAGGACAGCAAATAGACTCCAGGAAAAAGACTGCCTGTGTAAGAGGCAAAATATAGCAGAATCTGTGTTTTACTGTGTACAAGAAACTGTACTAGGCATTTTATGTTCATTACCTCATTAGTTCTTACAATGATCCTACGGTGTATATTATCCCCATTTCTCAGATAAATAAACAGATCTAGAAAATTAAGCAGCTTGCTCCAGGCCACACAGCCAGTAGGAAAAAAGAACTGGATTTCAGATCCAGTTCTGGCTCTAAGCCTCTGCTGGTCTCTTACGACTGTACTATTTCCTTAGAGAAGTCATCTTGCCCTAGCTGGTTTGGTTCATTGGATAGAGTGTCTGCGGACTGAAGGGTCCTGGGTTTGATTTGGTCAAGGGCACATGCCCGGGTTGCAGGCTTGATCCCCAGTAGGGCATGCAGGAGGCAGCCGATCAATGATTCTCTCTCATCCCTGATGCTTCTATGTCTCTCCCTCTCCCACCCTCTCTGAAATCAATACAAATATTTTTTTAAAAAAAGTAACAAATAGAAGTCATCTGGATGCAAGGAGGGTCTGAGTCCCCACCCCCTAAGTCCCCCTAAATCCCCCTAAAATGCGTGTCCAGGCAGAGATAGCTGCCTCTCAAGCAATCAAGTGCAAGAAGGGCAAATAGGAATGAAACAAGATGAAGACAAATCCCAAAGTGAAAGTGGTCATTTGAAGAACAATAACATTTATTCTGTACAACACGGTGACAGGTACTGTTCACATATTCCTCTGAGCCCCATAAGAAGGCATCCTTAGCCTCACCTTATGGTGAGAATCTGAGGCTCAGAAGGGTGATCTGGTTAAGGCTTTGTAAGTAAGGAGAGCCAGGATTCAAAGGCAAATCTGCCAGATGCCAAGTCCCAGGCAGGTCTAGGGCCCATTAGACCCTGTTGCCTCTCCAAGGTCAGACAAAGAAAATGGCACGCAAGGAGGGAACTGAAGTTCTGACTTCCTACCATCTGGGGTCTGTGTGCTTCAATTTATAAAGGTAATATGACCACATTATGGGAGTTCTGAAGAGTAGGAGGAAAAATATACTTTGTCTCAATACAGCCACCACTTTTATTATTCTGATGTCCTCTAGATTTTTTTCATATTCCACCTTTTCTCCTTTCCCCCCAACTTCTCTGATTTCACTGAGAAAAGTAATAAGGCCAAAAACATTTCTGTGTTTTACCTGTTCACAAGTTCGTATAGCTCTGGCATTGTTTTCCCAAAGACAAAATACTGTGTTTTGAAGCCATTTTTCTTATCAAGTAGGTAGAGTGGATGGAACCATTCGAAGAGTGAGTGATACAGTCCGTAGCGTATGTTCCTTAAACAGAAAAACAGGCCAACAACTGTCATTAAGTAAAGAAAAAAAGTTTATTTAAAAACAATCAGTGGCAGCATTTTTATATCTCAGTGAAATGCACCCCTGAGGGTATGGGGGGTGGGGATCCAAAACCATTAACTTAAAAATGATCTCTTATCATTCACAACCAATTACAATGATTGGGTTTACTATGTTTTTGATAGTACACATAACTACTTTTTATACATACATAACTTGACATCAAATGTCATTTAAACCTCCTTTTAACTTTTTAAAAAATATATTTTTATTGATTTTAGAGAGGGAGAGGGAGAGACAGAAACATCAATGATGAGAGAGAATCATTGATTGGCTGCCTCCCACACTCCCCCCCGCACTGGGGATCAACCCGGGCATGTGCCCTTGACTGGAATCAAACCCAGAACCCTTCAGTCCACAGGCTGACACTCTATCCACTGAGCCAAATCAGCTAGGGCATCTTTTAACTTTTAAGTCAATTATCACAATAATAACATATAGTCCATTTAAAAAAATGTTTTATCTGTCCATCATAAGACTATGTATTGAAGAAATATTGGAAAGCCTTCCAACCCAGGTCCTTTTCCAGTGTCTGATGGACGGCAGGGACCAGGTTTCTCATCTTTGAGTCCCCCTTCATTGTCAACACAGATCTTTGCCGGCATTCAGGGAAGGTTTGGGTAAATGACAGATCAAGAGGGAACTGAAAAGGGCAGTTAAAGCAGCAAAAAGTTAAGGAGCCACTGGGTTGATTCTAACTAATGGGGGCTGGGGTGGGGAGAGATTGACCAAAGAACTTACATCCGTATATGCATGATCCATGGACACAGACAATAGTGTGGTGAAGGCCTGGCGCGGGGAGACGGGGGTATGGGTGGAGGTGGGTCAATGGTTTCTTGTTTTATTTTTCTAAGATTGACTAATAGTTTTTATTGATTTCAGAGAGAGGAAGGGAGAGGGAGCGATAGAAACATCAATGCTGAGAGAAAATTATTGATTGGCTGCTTCCTGCATGCCCCCTATTGGGGATTGAGCCGGCAACCCGGGCATGTGCCCTGACTTGGAATGGAACTGTGACCTCCTGGTTCATGGGTCAATGCTCAACCACTGAGCCACACCGGCTGGGCTTGACTAATAGTTTTTAACATATGCAAAGGGAAACACGGTTAAAGTGACCTATTTTCATACGCAAGAAAGCTTGTTTTGAGTTAAGATTGATGAGTGTTACAGAAACGCTATGATGCAAGTAAGAAGTAAGGTACATTGTAATGGCACAGGTAAGACAGAAAGAACTGAAGTTGTTTCATCTGACTCAGGAACTAAACAGATTCACAGAAGATAAAAATCAAGTATCCTGAAGTCTGAATCTAATCAACACCTCAGAGTTTTACAGCAGGACTGTTATCTAAGCACATCAGGGAAACTGAATCTCGAACAGGTGACAAGAGTCAGCACTCTTTCTTAAGGGGCCAGGTAGTATTTTAGGCTTTGCAGGCCTTGTGGTCTCTATCCTAACTCACAACACAGAAATGAATGGGCATAGCTATGTTCCAATCAAACTTCCTTGACACAAACAGGCAGCTGGCCCACCCCTTAAATAGCGTATCAAGTTTGCCAAATCACAACAGAGCTGAGAGTGGGCATGGCACAAATACCACTTTCCTCCTTACAGGCAAATGTACCCAGAACTGTGGGGTCCAAAACCAGAATACCTGAGTTCAAATCCCACCTCTGCCACTTCCTAGCTCAGGGGTGGGCAAACTTTTTGACTCAAGGGCCACAATGGGTTCTTAAACTGGACCGGAGGGCCGGAACAAAAGCATGGATGGAGTGTTTGTGTGAACTAATATAAATTCAAAGTAAAGGAGTGGAGGGGAGAGCAAGAGAACCCTCCGCTCTTTCGGCTCCGCAGGCCGGATAAAACAGCCGAACGGGCCGTAGTTTGTCCACGGCTGTCCTAGCTCGTTGATCTTGGGAAGCTACTTTAAAAAAAAAAAAAAAAATATATATATATATATATATATATATATATATATATATATATATATATCTATCTTTATTGTGGAAAGTATTACACCTCCACCCCCCAGGCCTTCACCACACTATTGTCTGTGTCCATGGATTATGCATATATGCATGTAAGTTCTTTGGTCAATCTCTCCCCACCCCCATTCCCCCATTAGTTAGAATCAACCCAGTGGCTCTAACTTTTTTGTTGCTTTAACTGCCCTTTTCAGTTCCCTCTTGATCTGTCATTTACCCAAACCTTCCCTGAATGCCGGCAAAGATCTGTGTTGACAATGAAGGGGGACTCAAAGATGAGAAACCTGGTCCCTGCCGTCCATCAGACACTAAAAAGGACCTGGGTTGGAAGCCTTTCCAGAAAGAATCCTTCTCAGAGTACAAATGGGCCATTGTGGTCTTTGCTAGGTATCCTTCACCCAATCAGACAGAGCCATGAATTTCTCATGGTGTCACCTTTGGTCACATAAAAACAGACAAGCATCAAACACTGCCAATTCAGGTACTCGCTAAATGCAAACTTTGAAAACACGTGAGAGTGTAGAAGGTATGGTACACTGGATGACTGTCAGATCAAAAGCAATGATGGACTAACTGCAGTACACACACACCTCTTCCGGATGGCTGTTCCCAACTCACCAACCAAATCACGATGGGGCCCCACATCCTTAGAATTCCAGTTCCAAGACACCGAACTTGGCCAGTTTGTGAAGCCTTCGTGATGCTTTGTTGTCAGGACTACATACCTGTGGACATCAAAACCATATGAGCAAAGAAAGGGGGCAGTGGTCCACGAGCATGACCTTACCCAGCATGACTGCGGCTCTGGAAATGGTAGAACTGGCTGTTTGAATGTGGAGTGAAGATATAGTGACCACCAACTGTACATGTGTCTCAAGACCAAAAAAACAAAGCAGGCAACTCCATAGAATATAACAATATTATTATAGGGTAATTAGTTACAGGGATGGAGGGTCAGGGTGGATAGACAACCCTGGTAGTTCTTTTTTTTAATATATTTTATTGATGTTTTACAGAGAGGAAGGGAGAGGGATAGAGAGTTAGAAACATTGATGAGAGAGAAACATCGATCAGCTGCCTCCTGCACACTCCACTCCCTACTGGGGATGTGCCTGCAACCAAGGTACATGCCCTTGACCGGAATCGAACCCGGGACCCTTGAGTCCGCAGGCTGACTATCTACCCACTGAGCCAAACCGTTAAGGCAACCCTGGTAGTTCTGTGCAGCTCATTCTCCACTGCTTTACAGTTATTACAGTGAATATTTTATAGTACAGCTGAACTACTAAGATTGACAAGACACAGGGTCTAAGAATGCATTATGAGCCAGGAACCCTACCTCCTAGTGGTCTTATGATGGGAAATTGCTTAGAACTGACACCGACACCTAGTTTGATATGTCTCTGCTGCTGTACCATTCTGCCCACTTACTGACAAGAATCTTTGTGATTACATTGCATAGGCTTACAGAACAGTAGTCATCTATATATATAAAAGCCGCCGAAACCGGTTTGGCTCAGTGGATGGAGCGTCGGCCTGCGGACTGAAGGGTCCCGGGTTCGATTCCGGTCAGGGGCATGTACCTTGGTTGCGGGCACATCCCCGGTGGGGGGTGTGCAGGAGGCGGCTGATCGATGTTTCTCTCTCATCGATGTTTCTAACTCTCTATCCCTCTCCCTTCTTCTCTGTAAAGAATCAATGGAATATGTTTTAAAAAAATAAATAAATAAATAAAATAAAATAAAAGCCTACACGACAACCGAACTATGACACACACTGACCACCAGGGGGCAGACGCTCAACACAGGAGCTGCCCCCTGGTGGACAGTGCACTCCCACAGCCAACCTCTCTCAGCTGGCTGGCCCCCACTGGCCCCGAATTAGTGCACCGGGCCTCTAGTTAACTATAAGACAGTGAATGCTGGCCAGGAACAGTTAGCTTGGTCTAAGTTAAAGCTTGAATAGAGAGAGTGGAGGGCTTACAAAGATGGAGTCGGTTTGTTCACATCAACATTAGACACTCGCCTACAGGAGACATACTTGTGAGTTGCTGCAGCCACAACTCCCCAGGGGTATTGCTCCAGGAATGGAAGCAAACTTGAGGAAACCACAGTCCTTAGTCTCCTGCTAAGGAGGAGGCCCAGAGGGAAAAGATGTGCACCTCAGCTCTCCTTCTTCAACCCTTCTAGGAATTAATGATTAGCTTTTCTTAAGCTTTGCTCTAAAGGAAGAAATCTCGACTATAAATAACATGACAGAAAAGTAAGCTATTTGTTTTACCAAGCCCACATGAACGGCCTCTGATTTATAGAGGTGACAAAAGTCCAAAAGAGCTGGGGAGAAAAGACAAGTGTTGAAATAACCACCAAATCACTCAACATTTCATTTGCTTTCATGATGGAAAAAAACGAGATAATTTAACCACTGGCTGGTGGGGGGAACTCCAAGACTTTAAGGGCCAGATAGTATTTCAGGCTTTGAGGGCAATAACCTTTTTAAAATGTGAAAATCAGCCCTAGCCGGTTTGGCTCAGTGGATAGAGCATTGGCATGCGGACTGAAGGGTCCCAGGTTTGATTCCGGCCAATGGCACATGCCTGGGTAGCAGGCTCGATCCCCAGTAGGGGGCGTGCAGGAGGCTGCTGATTGGTGATTCTCTCTCATCATTGATGTTTCTACCTCTTTATCCCTCTCTCTTCCTCTCTAAAATCAATAAAAATTTATAAGTAAAATAAAATGTAAAAATCATTCTCATCTCATGCTACTTACAAAAACAGGCAGAGGACCAATCCATCTGGCCACGGTAAACAGACCTTGGCGTCGTGAGATTTGGAGTCTAGGACATCAGTTCCCTTCCTCTATCTGGGCTAGTCACCTGGTCCATGACAAAGGGGTCTGGACAAAGGATGTTTCCCAGATTTTAATTAATTTTTTTCATTTTTAACTTATGGATCTCTATGGCTCCTAGAAGATAGAGAACACCTCCTCTGTTTATTCCAGCCTTATATTCCCGTACATTTAATGGCAAACACTAAATGTCAGTTTAATTTATTAGTATAAGATACTATTTTTTATTGATTTGAAAGAGAGAGAGAAACATCGATTTGTTGTTCCACCCATTCATGCATTCATTGGTAGGTTCTTGAATGTGCCCTGATCGGAAATCCACCCCCCCACCTTGGCATACCAAGACGACACTCTTACCAATGAGCTACCCGACCAGGGCAGCACAAGAGATCTTAAAGTCTGAGAGAAACTGAAACCTGGACGATGACTGAGGAGACAACGGTAGAAGACTGCTCTAAGCCAGGAGCCAGGAAACCTCCCTGTCTCCATTCTTAGTTTCCTCCAACCCACGTCACGCCCAGCAGTTAAACTAGTCCTGAGGGTAACCACTCCCTGACTTGACACCTGGCCAAAGGGTTACTTCTTCAGGACTGGCCCCAGCCTTCAACAACCCCCGGGTCCTTGCCTCTCTCTTCCCCATCCCAGCACGCTACACTTTCGGTTCTCTGCACCATCCACACGCAAGCTCCAACAGTTCTCAAGACAATTCAAACATTTCTTGAGCACTTTAATGTGCAAAGCATTGAGAAGAGCAGGTGAATGAGAATCTATACTGTTTCCCAAATACAATGCACACCAGAACTCCCCTCCCTTTCCCTCTCGGAGATATTAAAGGTGAACGGAACCAACACAATCCCTTTCCATAGCCCTGGACGGAGGCGGCAGGGAAGTGAAATTGCCTTGGTCAAGTTCACAGTTGAACTAGGACCAGACTCCATACCACTGGCTTAAAATCCTGGAGTCCCGATTTTCTTGTCAACCTGGAATGGACAATGAGATATCACGCAACTCCATCCATTGAGGCTTTCCCACCCACCACCTCCTTGAAACTTGTATTTTCTCCTAATTCCCAACCGGACGCACCTTCCCCTTATGATCCAGCATGCCACATTCAATTCTGCATCCTTCCGGGGACAAAACACATGACCTGGGGTATCCTAAGTCAGACAGATGGCTGTGTGACCCTGGGCGAGTCGCATAACCTCCCCCCGCTCGGTTCCCATCAGCCTAACCCCCGCTCATGGCTCCGACCGCGGGAGGAGGTGCGCCGCCCGCACCCGCGGCCACTCACTTGGCCCCGGAGGCCTGGAAGAGGTCGGCCCAGTCCTCCGGGTCGAAGAAGCGCGCCGTGAACAGCGGCCCGAAGTCGGCGTAGCTGAAGCCGGGCGGGTAGTTGTCGCTCATGAAGCGCCGGTACTGCGGCAACCCCTCGCCCTTCCAGTGCCACCAGAACCACTCGCTGCCCCAGGCCGGCACCGAGAACACGCCCCAGTGCACGAACACCCCGAATTTGGCCTTGTCGAACCAGTCCGGCAGGGGCCGGGAGTCCAGACTCGGCCAGTCCGGAGTGTAGCGGCGCTGAGCCCCGAGCGCCCACTCGACCGCTCCAAGAACCAGCAGCAGCAGCAGCAGCCGCAGGAGGGTTCCCACCGCCCACGACTTCATCTCGGGAGCCCACACTCCGACTCTCCGCCTCCGCCGCCACCATTCCCTCTCACCGCGCAGCTGCGGCGCGAGGCCCCGCCCACTCTAACTAATGATTGGTTCGGTAGGAAAAAGGGGCGGGTCAGCCCTGGCTGCTTTACTACCGAGTCTCTTCCCCTCTTAGTCCGCCAGCCCTGTTGCGCCCTCTAGCGCTTAAAAGGAGAAAGACGCAAGGAGGGGTTGACAGCGATCGGCTGGTAGTCTAATGAAAACTTCTGAAGACTTTATGGCGGGGTTCAGTCGTGGGATTGATTCAATCGTGGGGTTGTAGAAGGCCAGGTGTGTACAGAGAACTGGGGTGTAATGCATTTGGCCGTTGGGAGTCATAGCGGACTTTCTGAGCTGTAATACAGAAGAGCAAGCTGGAGGCGGGAACACCAGATGCAAGGGCATTGTTACCGTCCTGGTAGAAATAACAAAGTAGAATAATGCTGGTAGAAGCATTATGAAGAGGGAGAACAGTGGATGCTGAAAGGGGAAGAGCAGGTGTGACCGTTTTGCCTATCTAATACTTGCTTTGGGAATTCTGAAACCATTCAAAGAGCTTAACATCCAATTGGGAAAACAAGACCCATGGACATACAAGCACCACAAAGGAACTTTTTTAGAGCAGTAGGGTAAGAAAATTAAGAGCCCCAAGTCCTCTAGCATAGGAAATATAGTAAAAAATATTGTAATAACTATGTATGGTCCCAGGTGGGTACTAGAATTATCGGGTGGAATCACTTCATAGATGATATAACTGTCTAACCACTATACTATTCTCCTGAAACTAATATAAAATTATATTGAATGCCAACTGTAATTTAAAAATAAAATAAAAAGAGTCCCAGGCCCTAGGAGTACCTGTGTGAATGTTGTCTGGCAGGGAGGTCACCAAGTCCTCTACAACCTGCATATGCTGTGCATGCTCAGACAGGAGGTGAGGCCTTCAGGTGTGGGAAGTACAATGACCCTAAGTGGCACCGCCAGTCCCTACATATCAGTGAGAGAACTGCAGCAGGGAATTTGGGGATCGTCTACACAATCCCCTTTCCTACTCATTCCATTTGAGGGAGGAGAAAACGGAGACCCAGAGAGAGGATAGAAGTTGCTCAAGATGATGCAGCTAGTTGAGCTCAGAGGTGGGACCAGAACCCAGGTTTTCAGATGTGGAATTTGTGCCTCTCCACGTGCTGCTTCTCTCTTGCACCCCGGAAGGAGACAGCGCCTGTGTTGACAGAACCAAGCACTTCCTCATTCTAGGAGTTATAAGGAAATACAAAGGTAATTGCTGGATAAACAGCTATTCTAATCTGTGTTTCTTCCTCTGCAAGGTTAGGTTAAAATATTGTCCAAAAGAGTAAGCACAGCCGAAACCGGTTTGGCTCAGTGGATAGAGCGTCGGCCTGCGGACTAAAGGGTCCCGGGTTCGATTCCGGTCAAGGGCATGTACCTTGGTTGCGGGCACATCCCCAGTGCGGGGTGTGCAGGAGGCAGCTGATTGATGTTTCTCTGTCATTGATGTTTCTAGCTCTCTATCCCTCTCCCTTCCTCTCTGTAAAAAGTCAATAAAATATATTTAAAAAAAAAAAAAAGAGTAAGCACAGATACCTTAAAAAAACAAAACCAAGCCCATCTTCACACACTTTCTAATGATCAGAGAAATGGTCTTTGATGTTATAGAAGTCATCTTGGGGAAGAGGAAATGGGACATTGTGACTTTCTTTTCTCCTTAACCTTGTGAAAATTAATAAACAGAAACCTCTTTTAAAATGGAGTCAGGAGGCTAGAAGAGAGAACTCTCGCTCACATGCCACTCAATGCATACTATTAACCCCAATAGGACAGACATACCTTGCATCTACAATAGGAAGTGATAACTGCATTACTACCTAAGCACAAAAAGAAAAGATTCCTCTTTGCCTGTAACCGCTCAGCCAATGAGAGATTGCCATAACTCAGCCAATGAAAAACCTCCATACTTCAAACTTTTAGTTTCTTCCGATGGGCTCTTCATTTACAACAGCCCCTCCGCAGTCCATCAGAGAGTTCTCTGGATTTGAGCATGGTTTAGCGTTAGACCGCAGGTCCTGAATTGCAGTTCTTTATTGTTCCTGAATAAACCCATTTTGCTGGAGAAATATCAGACTGTTTATTTGTTAAAGGTCAACATCCTCATAACCAAAATGCAAATTTGCAGGAGCAGGTGAGAGACACTGTGATAGACCGGACAATATTAGAAGCTGGGAAACTGGGTTTCTTGCACTAGACACCACCTAATGGGGTCTCCTTGGGCAAGTCTCGTCCACAGTCTGGGCCCATTTCCTCCTCTAAACCATGGGGGCAGTTCTCAGTGATATCCACGGTGCCTTATCTCCTTGCTCTCCTCCTTCATAAACTCCAGATCTTTACTTAAAGCTGAAATAGGAGATTGTGAAAAGAGAGAGGTAGAAAGTCCAGAAGTGCATTTAATTCAATGACTTTTAAGCTCTATATTTATTACAGAAATATCTACTGAGTATCAATTTATGCAAGGCCCTTGGGCATTTTCTTCGCTAACACAAGGAAAGAAAGGCATGCCCCAACTTTAAGGAATCACAAATTTATCTTTAAAAAATTATGCCATTTCAACTGGGTTCAGCCCTAACTGGTTTGGCTCAGTGGATAGAGCGTCAGCCTGCGGACTGAAAGGTCCCAGGTTCGATTCTGGTCAAGGGCATGTACCTGGGTTGCGGGCACATCCCCAGTAGGAAGTGTGCAGAAGGCAGCTGATCGATGTTTCTCTCTCATCGATGTTTCTAACTCTCTATTTCTCTCCCTTCCTCTCTGTAAAAAAATCACTGGGTTCAATAGTGTCCCCCAGAACTTCCTATCTACCCAGAACCTGTGCGTGTTGCTTGACTTAGAAATAGAGTCTTTGTAGTTGTAACTTGTTAAATTTTGGTGAAATCATACTGGATTAAGAGTGTGCCTTAATCCAATGATTGCTGTCCTTAAAAGAAGACACCAAGAGACAGAGGGGTTGGGGAGGCTACATGAATATACAGGCAGGAATCGGAGTTATGTTGCCACAAACCAAGGAACACCAGAAGCTGCCAGAAGTCAGACGAGGCAAGAAAGAATCTTCTGCTTGAACCTCTGAAGGGAGCATGACCCTGTGAACACCTTGATTTTGGACTTCCAGCCTCCAGAATAAATTTCTGTTATTTTAAGGCACTTAATATGGGAAAATGTTATAGGAAACTAACACAGGGCATAAAAAGAAGTACACTGAGAAATAACGATGATTTAAGGTTGTGGCAATCTGTACTTCGAATGAAGCTGAGTTTGACTGAACTAGGTCAAGAGATTAGTGGTCAAGAGGGTAGGCTTAGGAGTCAAACAGAACTGGTTTGGAAACCCCAGCTCTGAGTACGGATTAGCGGTATGGCCTCAGGCAAGTGATTTTGCCTCTTAGAAGTTTCCTCATGTGTAAAATGAGGATACCAAATCCTCATCAGGTTATGGTGAAGACCAAATGTAATACCTCATTTAAAAGACTTAGCCCCCCAAAAAAAGAAAAAAAGAGAAAAGTACTTAACCCAGCCCTGGCCTGTGTTTCACAGTGGTTAGAGCACCAGCCTGTGCACCAAAGGGTCGAGGGTTCGATTCCCAGTCAAGGGCACGTACCTGGGTTGCAGGTTTGATGCCTGGCCCCAGTTGGGGCACGTGCAGGAGGCAACCTATTGATGTGTCTCTCTCACATAGATGTTTCTTTCTCTCTCCCTCCCTCCTTTCCACTCTCTCTAAAAAATCAAAGGAAAACCAATGGACAGAGACAGCAGGGGGGTGAGGGCATGTACAGGAGTGGGGTTGGGGGCAATGGGGGATATGGATACATATGTAATACCTTAATCAATAAAAAAAATCAAAGGTGAGGATTAACTAACTAACTAACTAACTAATAAACAAACAAACAAATAAATAAATTTTTTTAAAAAGTACTTAGCCCAGTGCCTGGCACATAGTAAAGACTCACTACAGGTCAGCTGGCACTTATAACCAGAGCACCTAGTAGGTCTACCCTACCTAAAGTTGCCTCAATTAATCCTTATCACATGACCCTGACAATCCTTGATTTCTTTTATTGTACCACCCATACTGGTCTTATTTATTTATTTATTTATTTATTTATTTACTCTCTCCCCACCAGAATGGAGAATGTAAGCCCCATTAGACAGGGGCAGAGTCTCATTTATGGCTGGACATCCAGCACCTAGCACAGACCCTGGTATGTATTATGAGATGGGTGAATGAGTGAATGAATAGTGGACACCTTGTCTTATAAATTATTCAATGAAGACATGTTTAATCACCTTCTTCCATTTTTTCTGTCTTTGATCCTAAAGACCTGCATTAGAATTCCTTGCAATCCTCCTGCCACCAACATTTCTCTTCCCTTCTATTTTAAGCCCCTCTGCTAGGAACCCAGACTGCCTGAGATGTAAAATAATGGTGTCCTGGGATCTTCAAAAGCTTGGGCTGTATTCTTGCTGGAGATAATGGACTGTGGGATGTCCACCCTGTGTCTAACATGTAGTAAAGAAATTTCCCCTTCCTACTACTTACTCTGTTTATTATTTGTCATAGGGGTATGGAGGAGATAAAAAGGCCTGAACTAAGAATGAGTGAGAACAATTTGGGGATTTATAAAATCTTTGTGACTAACTTCCTTTTTCTTGGAGTTGGATTAGACTGGGACACTGCCTGCTTCCAGTGGTGCCACCAAGTAGGACTTCACAGGGTCAATAAAATTCTCTGGGGGACTCTTCCACCTCCCCACTTGGTAGTCAGTTTTGTGGGACTCTTTCCTCTCCCCACGTGGGAGTCTGTACTTGTTCTTCAATAAATCTCCACCTATGCTATAAAAAAAAAATTCTCTGAAGATTCTGTGTCTCAAGTGACTCCAGTCTCCGTATTCCCCAGAGACCTAAGAGGTCACAGTGGCTGTGAGTGGGGATAATCAGGAGTCAAAGAGGACCATTGCCTTAATAACAAGATGCCCTCAACTGGAGGGCTGTCAGCTGTCTCTGAAAGAGGGGGATCCACACCCACAATCCTCATTGAATCATAGTTCTTGGTCTTTAGTGGGAAAGGGTAACCTAAAAAGGTCCTCAATGGGAAGGGGTGACTTAGAACCAAGAAGGCCCCAACAATTAAGCAGGAACAAGGGCTGGCCAAACAGCCACCCATACCCTGAGATCCCAGGAGAAGAATCTGTTCTTCTCACATTTCCTCTGAGCCCCGTGGTCTCTGGAGAATGCAGGCACTAAGCCATCTTGTTGAGGAGGTTTTCCTGACCTGACATGCGCTGAGCCTGTCCCAGACGTCTTGCCTCCTGCCCACGTTACCACTCCCAACAGGGGCCCAGCTGTGCAGATAAGCATGACCAGGCACTCTCCAGGGATGCCAACTCTCATCAGCAAAAAAGGGTAGCTGTCAAGGCCTCTGGGGCTGGTTCAAGTGAGATGAGAGGGTCAAGACTGCTCTCTCTCCTCCAGGAAGTGAAATGATTTCTGACTTGGCTTGTTCAAAACTCTGAAAGAGGCTGCATCCTCAGTCAGAGCAGTATACACCTCTGGAATCTGCCCATTGGGTGACTTTCCCATCAGCCTCTGTCTCAGTGACGGAGGACTTCTGGACCTCTTCTTTTCCTTCAGGCCCAAGGCCTCTCAGGTGCTTCTTCCAGCAGGCCAGGCAGTGGTGGGCAGAGGCACGGATCTCCCCACTCCGCAGGGCGTAGATGATGGGGTTGACCATGGAGTTGACAAGGCAGAGCAAGGAGCAAAAGGCAAAGACCTTCTTGACCTGGTCACTCAGAGGCGTGGCCAGGCTATAGACCATGAGGACTAGTGCCGGGAACCAGCATATGAATAGAACAGCCAGCACCACCCCCAGGGTCTTGGCCAACCTCACATCCAGCCTCATCCGGGTCATTCCTGGCACCTGCCCATCCTGGTGCTCAGCCAGGCTGGCTACATGCTGATGGGCCTTCCAGAGGACGTGCCCGTAGGTGTAGATGATGCCAGAGAAGAGGAAGGCGATGAACAGGAGCCAGCCCAGCAGATAGTTATTGGGGATCAGAGGGAAAAGCTCAGAGCAGGGACTGGGACAGCAAGTCCATCCCATGAGGGGCAGGTAGGAGACGAATGCTGAGAGGACCCACATGATGCCCAGGGTCACCAGTGCCTTCCTACAGGTGAGTATGGCTTTGTATGTAGGTGGGTAGCGCAGACAGAGGTAGCGGTCGATGGCAGTCAGCAGCAGGCTGCCTACAGAGGCTGTGAAGGTCATGGTCACACTGCCAATCTTCAGCAGAAAGACAGCTTTGGAATCCACGCCATGAAAGACGTGGAAATTTACAAAGTTGCAAGCAAAGACTACACTGGCCAGGAAGTCGGCTGCAGCCAGGCTGCTAATGAACAGGTATGAGGGCTTCCTGCGGAGCCGGCGGGAGGACAGGATCAGGTAGAGCACAGCCAGGTTCTCCAGGGCGCTTAGCAGGCCCAGGATGGTGCACAACACCGCAACAGCTACCTTTTGCTGAGTGCTCAGAATCATGTAATCCTTCATGGGGTTGAAATCCAAGCCATCCTTGGAGCCATTGGCTGCCGTCACCACCGAGCATCTCTCCATGGAGTGAGTCCTTTGGATTCTGCTGGGCTTGCCAAGAAGTCTTTACTGTAGAACACTGAGAAGAAGAAATGAGTCTCTTTCAGTCAGCACAGTAATGGCCTCACACAGACTCTGACTCTAGCCAAACCTCTTATCTGTGCAGATGGATATGTTGAAATAGAAATTTGTATTTTGTTCCTCTCTACTTTGCCTCTTCTCCATTCTAGTGGGGCACAGGTCTGTCCCAATTGCCTTAGGAGAGGTATGTGGAAATTCAAGAAGCAGAAGTGGCCTGCAGGCTTTTTGGCCTTTTGTTTTCAAAAAGACTAATCCTAAGACTTCCCTTTGAAAGTAAGGCAAACCTCCCATCCTCAAAAATCAAGAGGAGATCAAAACCAAGAAAAATGGAATCCAGAGTGATCAGGTGGGGTTTTTTTTTTTGCCTTAGTGTTTTGGGTTTGTTTGTTTGGGTTTTTTTTGGCAAGTTTTGGTAAGTAAGATGCTGACATTTAAATAACTATTTAGGAATGGGAGGCAAGACTATGGCTTCATACCAGTAGGTTGTCAGATGAAATACAGGAGTCCAGATAAATTTGAATGTCAGGCAATAAATCATTTTTTAGTATAAGTATATCCTAAATATTCAGAAAAAAACCCCACCCAAATATCATATGGGACATTATTGGATATTATTAGAAAGCAAACTCAAAATTTCTCTAGATGGATATGCTTTCTATCTAGGTCACACAAGATTCCCACATATAAAGGCCCATGGAATTTGAGCTCATAATGCAAAATTACAAAGTGCATAAGGAAACACGAATACAAGTTAGCAGAAATGTCAGACAGTAGAATCAGACTTCCAGGCACTTCATATAATTCCTGGGTATATGTTATAATTAATATTATTAAAAAACACAAAATCAAAAACATGAGTACATAATGAGTGACTGGGCAGATTTGAAAAAGAATCAAGCAGAATTTTGGAAGTGAAAAATAAAGCATTGAAAAAAGAAACTCTAGGTTAAAGAGTACAAATGACTCGTTGAACAGCATGGATCTAGAAGGTAGATCTGAAGAAATTTCTCAGAATGCAGCACAAGGAAATAAAGAGATGGGAAACATGAAAGAGAGCTTAAGAGACATGGAGGATTGAATGAAAAGGTTTAAATATATCTAGTCAAAGTTTCAAAAGGGAAGAATAGAATTGATAGTGGGCATTGGGGAGACAGTATTCAAAGATGATAGTAGAGAGTTGTCCAGAATTCTCCTGGACATGACTTCTCAGATTCAGCAATCACAGGGAACTCCAAACAGAATTTAAAAAACAAACTAATTCCACATTCACATATCTATATATATATAAAAGCCTAAGCAACTGTTCAACTGTTCGACTGGTAGCTATGACATGCACTGACCACCAGGGGGCAGGAGCTCAACACACAGGCATGGAAACATGGAACAGACTGATGAAACTCAGAGGGAAAGGGAGAAGGGCGAGGGCAGGAAGAGATTAACCGAAAATCTTATATGCATGTGCACCGGTGGGGTCCCTTGGCCTGGCCTGTGGGGATCTGGCTGAAACCAGCAGTCTGACATCCCCCAAGGGGTTCCGGATTGTCAGAGGGTGCAGGCCAGGCTGAGGGACCCCACCAGTGCATGAATCCATGCACCAGGCCTCTAGTATCATAATAAAACTCCAGAACATCAAAGACAAAGAGAAAAAATTAAAAGCAACAAGAAAGAAAAGATATGACTCCTGCAAAGGAATCATAATTCAATTTAAAAGCAGATCCCCCAAGGGCAACTATAGTATCCAGAAGATAAAGGGAAAGAAGCTAAACTATCACTCAAAATAAAGAAATACAAATAGAATTGTCCACTAACAGACCTTTGCTGAAGGAACATCTAAAGGATATACCATCAGAAGAAAGAAATTCTTCATAGAGAGAAGAACATAAAGGCAAGAAGTTGCAAGTAAGTTGATAAATGTATAAGTAAATTAAAAATGTCTGTATAAAGCCATAGTAATAATAATAATGACTGATTTGGAGGGTATAAAACAAAGTGGAAGTAAAATTGTGAATGACAATAACACAAGACAAGAGAGATGAGTAGAGTGGAAACTTTATTTAGGAAATGAATCAAGGCATTGATCTAATTTAGGCTTTTCAAAATCAGGCATTATCTCTTGTCTGGTTTACTGCAATATTAACTGGGCTCCCTGCTTTTACCAAGACCCATCTTTAGTCTAATTTCAACACAACATCCCAAGCGATCCTTTAAAAATATGTCAGATCAGCTGAAACCGGTTTGGCTCAGTGGAAAGAGCATCGGCCTGCGGACTGAAGGGTCCCGGGTTCGATTCCGGTCAAGGGCATGTACCTTGGTTGCGGGCACATCCCCAGTGGGGGGTGTGCAGGAGGCAGCTGATCGATGTTTCTCTCTCATCGATGTTTCTAGCTCTCTATCCCTCTCCCTTCCTCTCTGTAAAATATCAATAAAATATATTTAAAAAAAAAAATGTCAGATCATCCCACTGCCCCAACCCTGCATAGGTCCCATTCCATTCCGTGTAAAATCCAGACTACTTACAATGGCTTTTTATGTGTTCTGGACTCATTTCCTCTCTGACCTTCCTACTACCATGCTTCCCTTGGTCCACCAGCTTTAGCCACACTGGCTTCCTGATGGGTCCAGCCTCCTACCACAGAGCTTCGCACTGGCTGTCCCTCTGCCTGAACACTTTCCCTGGACATATGCTTGGCTCAATCTTCCACCTTCTTCAAGTTTTGGCTCAAATTTTATCTTTTCTATCTACCCTACCACACCATTTAATACTGTAATTCATCTACCCTACCACGCTCCTGCTCTTCTGGTCCCCCTCACTCTACTCTCTGTCCCTCTCTCTCCCTCTCTCTCTTTTTTGCATACCACTTATCAACTTCTAACATATAATTTACTCTACATAACTTACCTATTTATTATGTTTTATTGCTCATTGTCTGTTCCACTAGACTTTAAGTTCCATAAAAAAATCTGACTATTTTGTTCACTGATATACGGATAGTATCTGGCACACAACAGCTACTCCATAACTACTTGTGAAATTGAATTAAAGTGAAATTGAATTGTGAGTGATTTTAGCATTCTTTTCTCAGAAGTTGACAGATTAAGCAGACGATATACTAATTAATAGGATGTGTAAGATTTGAACATGTAGTCAACAAGCTTGATCTAATAGTCATATGTGGAACTCAGCACCCAATAATTGGAGGATACACATTGTTTCCAAGCAAATGTGAACATTTACTAAATGTTTAAGATAACCTTATTTACCCAAGGCTTAGGTGAAGAGTAAATTTCAACAATTTTAAAATAATCTGTAACATATGAACTATGTTCCCTGACCACAGTACAATTTACTTAAAAATCAAGAACTTACAAAATATAACTAACACTTTAAACAATAAAGAATTTAAATTAAAAACACAAACAAAAAAAGTAACTATCAAATTTCCTGGGTGTGAAACTTTAAAAACACACTTCTGAATAACTTCTGGGTCAGAAAGATCATGAAGGAAATTAGAAAATACTTAGAATTGTAACATATTAAAATTTGTGGAATGCATCTGCGTGGTACTGAGAAGAAAATTTATAGCATCACATGCTCATATTAGGAAAGAAAAGAAGACTAAATATGCAACTCATAAAATTAGAAAATGAACAGCAGCATAAATGCAAAAAAAAAAAAAGAAAAAGAAAAAGCAGCCCTGGTCGGTTGCTCAGTGGTTAGAGCGTTGGCCCAAGGACCAGAGGGTCTTGGGTTCGATTCCCAGTGAAGGGCACGTACCTTGGTTGCAGGTTCGATTCCCAGCCCCAGTTGGGGTGAGTTTGGGAGACAACTGGTCAATGTGAAGTCCATGTTTCTTTCTCTTTCTCTCCCCCTCCTCCCTCCCTTCCATTCTCTAAAGATCAATGGAAAACACACACACACACACACACACACACACACACACACACACACACACAAGCAGGAGACAAATAATACGAGCAGAAATTAATGACATGGGAAAACAATGAAGAACAGAAAATATGACAGAGACCGAAGCTCGCTATTTTATATTTTTATTGATTTTTAGAGAAAAAGAGGGAGAGAGAGAGAAAGCTTTGTTGTTCCACTTTTTTATGCATTCATTGGTTGATTCTTATATGTGCCCTGATTCAGGGACTGAACCCACAACCTTGGCGTATCGACCCCGGTTCTTTTGCGGAGCTCTCAGGCTCCAAGAAACAGATTGAAAACCTCCGATTTAATCCAACTCCATCACTTTACCATCGAGGAAACAGTCCAAGGATGGGGATGTCATCGGCCAAAGGCCATCCAGTGAATTAGCGGCAGAGCTGGAACTAGACTCCACACCCCAAGTCACAAGACAGAACTCCTGTGCTGTGAGCACAAAGACACCCTACCTAGACCCGCTGCAAGGGGCTTCCCCTGAGACAGGCCCTTTGCTGAATGCTGCCTGGATCGCTCCTGAGCTGAGCCAGGAAATGGTGCCAGCTGAGTTCTCAGCCCCGGTCACGACTGAGTGGCAGAGTGCAAGCCTTTCTCAGCTCCCACCTCTTCACCCTGACACTTCTGGAAGCTTCCTCCTGCACCCCTGCCCCAACTCTCTTCTCATACTAGTATTTCCCTTAGAAAACAGTCCCATCCAGCATCAGAGAAAGGCTTACCCCATGCAGAGTCCAGCCTAGAAGAGGGGTGCCTGGGGAGAGGGCGTCCACATTTGTGCCTCACCCAGGCCTGGCATGGCCCCCCAACCTGTGATTATTGTCCAAATTAGGTCAGGGCACAAAATCCAGACATTTGGATGGAAGTCCTAAAAAGACAACCACAGAATGCGCAGACCAGCAGGAAACCAGCACTTGCCTGGCTTCCCTCTGGCAGACAAATCCCTCTGCATCAGAGCCTCTGGCTTCTAGATGGGCCTTCCTCCGGGCAAAGCCTTCTGGGTGTTTGCTGCGCTGCACAGTGGCTCTCTTCCACCTTTGCCATGGCTTGTCATGTGACTCTGGGCAAGTCCCTTCAACTTGCTGGGTCCCTTTTCTCCTTTGTGAAATGACAATGACAATTCCTGTCCCGTTCCCTTTGGGAAAACCAAATGGACTGCTGATCTCCCCCAGGCTAGGCCTTTTTTAAACACACACACACACACACACACACACACACACACACACACACACACACATTTCTTTATTGATTTCAGAGAGGAAGGGAGAAAGAGAGATAGAAACATCAATGATGAGAGAGGATCATTGATTGGCTGCCTCCTGCACGCCCCCTACGGGGGATCAAGCCTGCAACCCAGACATGTGCCCTTGGCCAGAATTGAACCTGGGACCCTTCAGTCTGCAGGCTAATGCTCTATCCACTGAGCCAAGCTGGCTAGGGCTCTCCCTAGGCCCATGGTAGGCAAACTGCGGCTCGCGAGCCACATGTGGATCTTTGGCCCCTTGAGTGTGGCTTTTTAACAAAATACCACGGCCTGGGCGAGTCTATTTTGAAGAAGTGGCGTTAGAAGAAGTTTAAGTTTAAAACATTTGGCTCTCAAAAGAAATTTCAATTGTTGTACTGTTTTTTTTTGTTGTTGTTGTTTTTTTTTAAATATATCCTATTGATATCTTACAGAGAGGAAGGGAGAGGGATAGAGAGCCAGAAACATGGATGAGAGAGAAACATCCATCAGCTGCCTCCTGCACACCTCCCACTGGGGATGTGCCCGCAACCAAGGCACACGCCCTTGACCGGAATCGAACCCGGGACCCTTCAGTCCGCAGGCCGACGCTCTATCCACTGAGCCAAATCGGTTTCGGCTCAATTGTTGTCCTGTTGATATTTGGCTCTGTTGACTAATGAGTTTGCAGACCACTGCCCTAGGCCTTTTTAACTCGGTTCATGGGTGAGCTGCAATGGGAGAGCATCCTTTCATAGTGTATTTTTAAAAATATATATTTTATTGATTTTCTTACAGAGAGGAAGGAAGAGAGATAGAGAGTTTGAAACATCGATGAGAGAGAAACATCAATCAGCAGCCTCCTGCACACCCCCTCCTGAGGATGTGCCCGCAACCAAGTCACATGCCCTTGCCCGGAATCAAACCTGGGACCCTTGAGTCCGCAGGCCGACGCTCTATCTACTGAGCCAAACCAGTTAGGGCCATAGTGTATGTTTTATTTCTGTGCATTTGTTAGGGTTCTTTTTGTTTTGTTTTGTTTTGTTAATCCTCACCTGAGGATATTTTTTCCATTGCTTTTCAGAAAGAGTGGAAGGGAGGGAGGAGAGAGACAGAGAGAGAAATATCGTCGTGAGAGAGACATATAGTAAAAGAGACACATCGCCTGGCTGCCTCCTGCATGTGCCCCAACCAGGATGAGGAGCGAACCCGAAACCCAGGAATGCACCCTTGACTGGAATCGTACTTGCGACCCTTCTGTGCATGGGCCGATGCTCTTACCACTGAGCAACACCGGCCAGGGCAAGTTTTCGTATTTTTTATCCGTGAGTCACTGCAGCTCCAAATACGAAGAGCCACTGGGGCATGCAAAAACATTTTGTGACCCTGACACCATAAAAATGTAAGATTCAAAGAAACCAACCAACCAACCAACCAACCAACCAACCAACCAACCAACAAGTGCTTTCCCCCCCTAAGAAAGATGCCTTTCCCCAGAGAGGGTGTCCACGCTGCTGTGGGTGTGCAGGGCTTGCCTCCCGGGGCCCTGGCTCAGGCTCAGCGCCTGGGAAGGGAACTTCGAGGGCTGTGGGAACCGCTCAGGAAAAGGTGCTCCCGGGGGTTTTTCTGACCCGAAGTGAAAGTGTGAAGTAAAACAATGCCACACTCACAGGTGGCCGCACCATTACTATCAGGTTTAAAGCTGAAGGCACGGGGACAACATGTGAGGTGAGAAGGAACATGACTTCCCCCTGTGGCTACTACACTTGTCATAGGAAGCTGAGGTTGGAGGCCCAGAGCCGTGGTGTTTATCTGCCTGGGGAAGTGGAGGCCTGTTTTTCAGTCCCTATTCTGCTACTGAGTGATGTTGGGCAGGTCCCTTCTCCTTTCTGGGTCTTTCTTTTCTCACCTTTAAAGCAGGTGGTTGATGGAGTGATTTTTTTTTTTTTTTTTGGCATGTTGGATCCCAGTGGTACAGGCTTTGCAACCAGACCTCCCTGGATTCAAATCAGGTCTGGACCTGATGGGCAATGTGACATGGGGCAAGTTACTTCACCTCTCTGAGCATCTGTTTCATTCATCTGTAAACTTGGAGAAATGCTACCCATATCCCATTGTTGTGCAGATGAAGTGACAGACGTTTACGAAATTCATGGCAATGTGGCTGGCATACAGTACATGTCTATGAAAGGCAGGAAATCCTCAATAGTTAGCTTATAGGATTCTTTATAGGATTCTGTGCCTAAGTCTGGCCTTTGACTGAGAGCTCAGCAGAGAGAAAGATCTCCCCTCATCCTCAGCTGACACTTTACCACCGCGAAGTGTCCGAGCCAACAACACACTTTTAAAAACCTGTTTGACCTGCATGAACAATTAATTCATCAGTAATAGAGCAAGGTGACCCTCTTGACCTACTTCCTAGGCTGCTCTTGGTACTATGTCCAGCCCTGGGAACTTCATTCTACGTTTCTTTTCCTAGGCCCCCTCGGTGCTTGATAGCACTTGGTTGCAGTTGCAAGGAAGTTTTCTGGAGTTTGGCGTTGTAGGCTATGCTCCTTTCCCAAATCTCACCTATTTTTTCAAGGCCTATATGAAAAGCCATCTCCTCCAGGAAGCATTCTCTGGTTTCTTCTTATCATTCCACGTAGATGAGTCATTGAGCCTGCATGGATCACTGTTTACCTTCTATTATTTGTGTCCATGTCTCATCTAGCTTCTGGACTGTGAGTTTCTCATTTTGAGAGTAGAATCCGGGCCAGGGAGTGGACACATCTTTGTATTCTTCTGCCCTTCATACCCAGAACAGCCCACAGTGGATTTTTGGTGGAGATCTTTTCATGAGGGGCCCAAGCTAAGCAAAGCAGCCCTTATGGAAATGCAACTCAGCCCAGAAAAGTGATGCACTTACTAGTAGATACCCCCCAAGCCACCATCCCTCATTCCCAAGTCCATGGCAGACATCACTCATCCGTCCTGGTCCTCATTCACCCTGAGCCTCACCACGACCTTCTCACCATCGTGCTCCTGACCCAGGCACCCAGACTTGTGGGAAAAGATGGGAACCACAAGCAGCAGGACTAAAGCAGAAAGTGAACTTGAAGGTTGGCACTGTCCAGGCTCTTTGACCTTGTTAACAAACCACAGGATAGTGCTTCTGACATGGAGTCATCGGAGAGGTGGGACAGCACGTGGGAGAAGGAACTTAAAATCTCTCTGGTGATACAAATCGCAGGAGAAGTTTATTGATGCCAGGCAGACTATGAGGAGAGATGCAAAGGGCTGCAAAGGGTTTTTGGTTTTTTTTTCCAAACCGCTTTCTTTAATACACTCCTCCTGGGATTTCCAGCACTTGAGCACAGGGCCTGGCGCAAGTAGGCACTTAAATATTTTTAAATTGACTTATTGAATGAATGAATGAACATCTGTTAGGAAAAAAGGAAGATTCTTCAGACAGACTTCCGTGTTTCCTTTTTCCTCAGCTGCTAGGAAGCTCAGAGCTAAATGCAATGCAGGCCTATAGGCCTGGGTCATTCAAGGTTGGTTCCTGATTCATTTATTGCTTCGTTTAGTGGTTTCTAGTGCTTTGCTTTTAGTTAAACTGCCCTAATTCATAATATAGGCCACCTCCAGTCCTTTAGGAAAGAATTAGTAATTTACAGAATTGGGGCAAAAGATTATCATTAAGGTCTCCTCTATAATTCCTCTCTCAAATGTCTACTGGTTGTCAATGAAACCCAATCCCCATGAGTCTGCCCGGTGGGGCTGAAGGATTCCATCCCAAGCTTGCTGTCCCTTCACTATTCATCACCCCCACCCCAGGGTCTGTGGGGTCACATGATATATGGGCACATGTTTTCCTTGGACCTTCAGTCCTCATCTGTCTGCATCACGTCTAGACTCCTTCCCGGGAGGTATGGGGCTACAAGGTTTCTGAGGCCTCTTTCCCCTATAGGAAGGTTACGTGCCAAGGCTTAGGAATGAAATGTCGTTGGGTTCAAATCCCAGCTCTGCCACTGGCGGGCTATGTGACCTTGGGGCAAGTTACTCAAAGTCTCTGAGCCTCAGTTTCCGCCTCTGTGACTAGGGAAGCTGCTAGTCCCTGCATTCTTGATATGCAGATTAAATAATTACTTATTTTTACTGTTTTAATTATTGCACTTATTTTAATTGCCAAAGAATTTGACATCCATTGGAGAAAAAAAAGACATATTACAAAAATCAACCATAGTCGATCCCTGGTCAGGGCACATACAAGGATCACTTAATGAATGCACAAATAAGTGGAAGAGCAAATTGATGTCTCTCTCTTTCTTCTTTTTCTCTCTCTCTAAAATAAATCAATCAATAAAAATGTTTTTAATCGTAATCAAAAAATAAAAGGGGAAAATCAATCATGTGCATGGTTGCAAAGAAAACCTCAAGAAAATATGAAAAGCAGAAAGCTTACAGACACTCATTCTCTGATAAGAACCCAATAAAATTAGAAATAGGTGATATATAAAAGGAGTTTTAGGAGTTCAGACATTCCTTTTCCCTCCTGATGCAGCCTAGCTCTCAGAAGCACTTTCTACCTGGGGACACAATACATAACAAGCTTCATTGACAGTCAGAGCTGAGCAGTGACTTAGGTGTTCGAGCCAGTGACTCCCTGGACCTGAAGCATTGAAACTAGTTGATTAAAAGGATGGGGAGCCGCCCTGACCGGTTTGGCTCAGTGGATAGAGCGTCATTGGCCTGTGAACTGAAGGGTCCCAGGTTTGATTCCGGTCAAGGGCATGTACCTTGGTTGCAGGCACATCCCCAGTAGGGGGTGTGCAGGAGGCAACTGATCGATGTTTCTAACTCTCTATTCCTCTCCCTTCCTCTCTGTAAAAAAAAAAAAAAAAAAAAATCAATAAAATAATTTTTTTTTTTTAAAAGGATGGGGAGCCATGTGGCATCTTGACTTAAGAGGAATAAAAAATACATTAAGTAATTCCTAAAATATTATATACATTATTCATAAGTATGGTCATTAATTTAAATCCAGGGCCACAAAAATGCCAATCAACTGATGGAAGGGACCAGAATTGCCAATCTCAATGGCACCTCGATGCCCATCTTTGGTCAATTCTCTGGAAGGATTAATAAACAGTGAGGTAATAAGATTTACTGATGGATGGGATTTCAGCCAATAATTTTTTAAAAAATCATTAAAACATCTGGATAAGTACTTCTTAAAGTGGTATGCCAGTGAAAATGCATATCCTAGGCCCCACCCCAACCAACTGAATCAGCATATGTGGAGCTCAGAGATCTACATTTTCTTTCTTTCTTTTTTTGTTCTGCTTACAAATACTTTTATTTTTTATTGAATTTATTGGGGTGACACTGGCTACTAAAATTAGGTGTGCAACTCTATAATGCATCATCTGTATATTCTATTGTGTGTTCACCACTCCACATCAAGTCCCCTTCCATCACCATTTCTCTCCCCTATACCCTCTCCTATCTCTCCCCATAAATAATGTTTAAAACAAACTAAGCAATAGCTTGGCTGCCTGATTGAACTATAGGACGTGCCTGTGATGTGTGGAAAGAAAAGGGCCCCAAGTTCAGAAGCAGGTGCTCCAGGAAGGAGCCCTGGCTCTGGCACCAGTTAGTGCTGTGGAGAAGTCACTTACTCTCTCAACCAAGTATGGCCACATGAAAGCAAGATTGGAGGATCAGTGCTAGGCATTGTGCTCAAGCATGTCAAACTCGCGGCCCAGGGGCCGCATGTGGCCCACAATGAATATTTTGCAGCTCAGCCAACATAACGGTATGTAAGAAATGTTTTAATAAAAATTTCATAACTTGCCCTGACTGGTTTGGCTCAGTGGATAGAATGTCAGCCTGCGGACTCAAGGGTCCCAGGTTCGATTCCGGTCAAGGGCATGTACCTTGGTTGTGGGCACATCCCCAGTAGGGGGTGTGCAGGAGGCAACTGATTGATGTTTCTCTCTCACCGATGTTTCTAACTCTCTCTCCCTCTCCCTTCCTCTCTGTAAAAAATCAATAAAATATATTTTAAAAATTTTCGTAACTTAATTTTTACAATATCCTGTTATACATAATTATTAATAACGAACTACAACGTTCGCTAATGACTGATGACTATAATCATGTTGCATTCATTTCCCTTACGTGCTTTACGCGCAGGCGCACCATTTCTCTCCACTAATACCAGCAGCGAATATTTTAGCAGCCGATCGCCAGGTCATTAGTCTTGGACTGACTTGTCTGGTGTGCGCAACAGGAAATACTTTGCTTTCAGAGAACAAGAAAAATAGGTTTATTTGCGTTACGCTTATTAATTTGTGCAGTTATTCAGTGTCTGGTAAGTTAGTGTTCAAGAAAAAATATTAATTTTTATTAAAATGTTTTATTATTTTATGTTAACGATTACTCATTTATTTCAGCCCTTTGTATTCAGCATGTCTCTATTGAAATAAACCTATGTTTCTAGGAAAATTGAAGCCTTTGGTTTTTTGCGGCCCACCTAAACTTAAACCTTTTTATTTGGCCCGTGTTAGCCTTTGAGTTTGACATGCTTGATCTACAGGTATCTCATTTAAGCCTCAAAACAACCCTGTGAGGCTGGTATTATTATTTCCCATCTTTTATAAATGAGAGAATTGGGACCCAGGCATGTGCAGAAACTTGCTGTGGGCACTGGGAACTTCGCCTTTGTCCATTCCTCCTGTCCAGGCCCAGTCCTCTTGCTCTGAATTCTCCCTCCCACCTCCAGACAAACACTTAGCCCATTAACGGACTGATTTAAAATCTGCCCGCAGGCCAATTTTGTTGAATCTTTTCACATACCTTCTTCCTCTTTTTGACTGCCGTACGCCCCATGAAACTTCCCTTTTAGAGAATGTGCTAATAATGCCCACACTTTTTCACACTTGGGTTTGCACGATGGAGGAAGGCTCTTGGCTGTTAGCTGAGGTATTGTGTGTCCACCACCCCTTGAGCAAACAGGTTCAGAGAGGGCAGGTCACTTGCCCCAATCACCACAGCAAGTGGCGGGACTAGAGTCCTTGTGTCATGACCCAGTCAAGTTGGTAAAGGGCCGGGATCTATTTCAGGACCCTGCGCAGGGTGCAGGGGCCCTGACAACCAGCACAGGCAATCTTTTGTCTTTAGTCCCAGGGGTAAATCACACCTCTTTTCTCTCTTTTTTTGGCCAGTTTCACTCACGAATGCCTCCATGACTGCCATTAGCTGGACTAGGGTTAGTTCTGCCCCCACCAGCCTGGTGGAGTCCTAACCTTCTCACCCCCAAGGACTTACCAGTCAGGCTGGTGGGCTTAGGAGTCAGACAGCCTGATGTCCAGTCGTAGCTCAGCCAACTGCTAGCTTTGTGGCCTCGGATAAAGTCACTCGCTTCTTTTCCTCGGTTTCCTCGTCTGTAAAATGGGAATAACAAATAGTACCTATCTCCTCAGTGGTGGTGAGGCGGGAGGATGAATGGAATAGCATCATGCTTAGTACAGCACCTGGCACACAGCAAGCCCTCCACTGACGGCAGATCATATGTATATGTCATATGTACTATGTGTACATGGCATACCTTTCTCCTCACTTTCCCAACTTCTTTGCTAGTTAGCGAAGAATGAGAATGACAAGTCCTCTCTGTTGTACGTTGGGCTGGTGGAGGGGAGTGGGGGTGAAGGTCAAGGAGGGAGGTGAGAAGCAGGAGGGAGGAGAGTGTTAGCAGAGCAGAGGGAGAAGATCCCATCTCCATTTGGGATTTTAGCCAACAGGAAGCTGAGCCTGTGCTGGGGAGCCTGATGGATGATCAGCCAGGTGGGGTCAAGAGGTCCGCACCTGCCAGTCTGCAGTCACAAGCGCCCTGGACCCAGGAGGCAGGAGCGTGGATTCCAGTTCCAGTTTTGGGTGGAACGGCTGGGACGGCTGGGTAACCTCAGACAAAACAGTCCCCTTCTCAGTGTGCCCATCTGCACCAGGAGGGGGTTTTTGATGCTATCTCAGAAGGTCCTTCCAACCTGGAAGTTGTGCAAGTAACCACTCAGGGCGGGGGCGGGGGCGGGGAGGGGTGCTGTCCGGGAGAGCTGTCCTAAGAAAGCCGGCTCAGCAAAGCCTGGCAGCACCTCCCAAGCTTTGGGCTCTCGGCACCTCTTTACTCCGAACAGCGACCCCGACCCTAAAGAGCTTTCGCTGATGTAGGTTACATGCATCAGTTATTACTGTCTTAGAAAATAAAACTCACAAGTTAAAAATATACTTAATATACCTAATACATGTTAATTGGAATAACATGTTTAATGAAAATAACCGTTTTGTGGCAAATCTCTTAATTGTCTGGCAGCTGGATTTTCATCTCTGTTTCTGCACTCAACCTGGTGTGCATGTCCTTGTGGTTAAAGTGTATGAGGGAAATTGTCTGGCCAGTGTGGCTCAGTGGTTGAGCGTCAACCCGTGGACCAAGAGGTCACCAGTTTGATTCCTGGTCAGGGCTTGATACCCAGAGGAGGGCGTGCAGGAGGCAGCCTATCGATGTTTCTATGTTTCTATCTCTCTACTCCCCCCCACTTCTCTCTCTCTAAAAAAATCAATAAAAACGTATTTAAAAAAAAAAAAATGCATGTGTCCTGCTTGATCAGTGTTTGTGGAATGAATTGGCTGCAGGAATTCTCCCTGACAAGGTGAAAATCCTCAAGGACAGTTACCCCATCCAAGATTTTCGAAGTGGACACCACTGAGCTTCTGTATGGGGGGAAAGATGGCTTGATGGAAATAAGCAGCAGGAAGGGCGTGCCTGGCTTAACCTGTGTTTCCAAAGGGCCTCTCAAAGGACCTGGGGCAAGAGGACTTAGGAACAGACTTCCAGAGCCCAACTCGCCCCTCCATAAATGCGGGGAGCGTGGGGTCCTGGCGGGGAAGGTGCCTGAATAATAATGCCTTGCCGTGCTTTGCATGTAAACTCAGTCAATCCTCACAACGAGCTACGAAGGCGGTGTTATTATCATCGGCTCTGTGTTACAGACAAGGAGACAGGAGCAACAGAGCTGAAGGGCCTTGCCCAAGGTCATACGAAAGGGCAAGGCCCATTTGAACCCAGGCCCAGGACATAATCATCCTTTCTCCCGCTCCCGGTGGCTCAGCTGGCTCCTGTGGCTTTCTTTGGGGACCTCTATCCTTTCTGGGGCACCTCTATCCTTTCTGGGGGACCTCTTGGAATATTATAAGCAGCACAGGTTTCCTTGTTTCCTGCTTCACCAGGTCCCAGGTTTCAGAGGCAAAAGATGGGCACGTTTAAATGCTGTCACTCCCTTGATTCAGGGCACATCACTCTGATTCTCTGCCCTTTATTTCTATTTTTGTAATAGGAACAGAAAGGCCTCTACCCTTCTTCCAAGAAAACCTGCTACAGAAAATTTTGGAAACTGAGTCTTTTTTTTATTTTTATTGATTTTTTACAGAGAGGAAGGGAGAGGGATAGAGAGTTGGAAACATTGATGAGAGAGAAACATCGATCAGCTGCCTCCTGCACACCCCCTATTGGGGATGTTCCCACAACCAAGGTACATGCCCTTGATTGGAATCGAACCTGGGACCCTTCAGTCCACAGGCTGATGCTCTATCCACTGAGCCAAACCAGTCAGGGCAGGAAACTGAGTCTTATCCTATCTAATAAAGAGGGAATATGCTAATTGACCATCACTCCATCACAAAGATGGCTGCACCCACAGCTGAGGCCAAGTTCCCATAAGGAGCCTTAATGAGCAATCAGCAGGAACCTGAGGCTACGTCCTCCCCGTCCGCCGTGGGGCTTGACAGGGGACATCAGGCCGGGCCCCCCACCCAGCAGGGCTTGACAGGGGACCTCAAGGTTCACTTCCCGTCCTGGTGCTGGGCTAGGGGACCTCAGGCTGTGCCCCACCCCGCCCGGTGGGGCTTGATGGGTGACCTCAGGCCATGTCCCGCACCTGGCGGGGCTTGACGGAGGACCTCAAGGCACGCCCCCCACCCTGGTCTGAGCTGGGGGACCTCAGGCCACACCCCCCATCCTGGCGCTGGGCCAGGGGATCTGAGGCTGCACTCCCCTGCCTGGCAGGGCTTGACAAGGGTGGGACTGGCCTGGTCTGGATCTAGCCCAATGGCGGGGGGGTGCCGGCCGGGTCTGAGTCTCAGACGATTTTGAGGTGCATGTGGGTGGGCGGGGACTTGACTCTGGGTCCCGCGGTGAGCCCCAGACTCTGACAGGAGGAAGGTTTTCATATACATTTTACTAATTTTCTTTCATCTCTGACACTTCTATTATAGAGAAAGGGCAAATAGCAATATTAAATTATTTCCTCTAATTAATCCCCTTTTAATATGCACGAATTTCGTGCACCAGGTCACTAGTTAAATATAAATGACTGATAACAGTGTCTAAATCTCCCTCATCCTGGGGGTACTTGCTCCTGCTGGAAACTTGGTCATTAGCCATTGGGAAGTGTGTGTGTGCGTGTGTGTGTGTGGTTGGGAGTGGGTGGGCTTGGGGAACATTGTTAAAGTTGTTAAAATTACACCTGGAGGTAGTGGGCACCTCTTCTGCCCATGGCATGCTCTCTGTAGGACAAGCGAGGCATTATAACCAGGGGGACAGAGAGGCCTTGGGATGACAAAGACTTTTCACAGTGGCTTCTCTCTACAGCAGAGAGCAGGAAGGGGCTAATCTCATGGATATTCTGAATCACTTGAGGTTTTCCTCCGGGCTGGTCTATCTCTTCTGGCTTGGCCAGATCCCAGAGCATGGGGTTCCTGCTCTACTTCTGGTTCTGCTTGTTTCTGGGGTTGCAGCAGTGGGGGTGGGGGTGGGGGTGGGATTCACCTGGTTCCTAGGGCAGAGGTGGAAGCGATGGGGCGGTGATGATGGGAAGAGCTCCGGAGACTCAGCTCTTGCAACACACTGGGGATGGTGACAAAAGTAGCAAGCAACATCGAATGAGTGCTTCCCACATACTGCAACCAGCATCGTTCTACACACTTTATACGTTAAGTCATGTATTCTTAACGACAAACCAGCAAGGGGACTGATGTCACCCCCATCTTATAGCGGAGGAGACGGGCCCCAGCACACAGGCTGACTCATAGGGCTTCGGGCCACCAAGACCTGTGAGTGTGACCAAGTGGCTAGAGTGTCACGGGGACAGGTGGACAGAGGCTGATTAGTAAATTAAACCTGGTGTGGGCACTCGGGCCGTGAGAGATGAGGAGAGGCCAGAGAAGGGCCTGACCTCTGGGGAGCTGATCCTCATGCCCCCTCCATGTACCCCCAACAGCAGAATGAATTCATGTGAGTTTGTGGGTCTGTTTGGCTTTGGGGCCCTAGAGCTGTGAAGAAGAAAGCATGTTACCCTTTCTGGCCTGGGATTTGGTATCAGACTCAGCAGCACTGATCCCACCCAACTTGCAAGGTGACCTGGATTTCTCTCTCCGGCTTCTGTGAAGAGAGGTGGTTAACAGGGAAGGATCAACTGAGGATAAGAACCAAATGCATGGACAGGTTTAAGAGGCAGCCCTGAGTCACCATTGTGAGTTCTGACTCTGGCCCCTTATTTAATCTGTGGCCGCTTGGGCCAATTACTCACCACCTCCCTGAGCCTCAGTGCTCTCATCTGTAAAATGGGAATAATGACAGTGTCTCCACCCAGGGCTGTTGTAAGGAGTAAATGGAGTGGATGGCAGAGTTCCTTTTGCTTCTTGTCTTTAATCATTGGCTCACTAAGGGTATAAACTAAACAATATAAGATTAAGAATAAGACATCAGCCAAAGCCACTCCAGGGGCCAAATGTTAAACACCCTGGGCGGGAGTCATGAGATCATCGTTGGTTTGATCACCACTAACTGCTGCTTTTGTGGGTTCGTTTGTTTTTTCTCCTTCCCAGATGGGGGCCTTGTCTTGCAATCTCCATGCCCTCAGAACCTACCACCCTGCCTGTGTACATAGCAGGTGTTCAATAACTAAAGTTTAATGTATTGCTGACCTTAACGCAGTAGCTCACCACAATACACAATAGTGTTTAATATTTATACATTTTCCCCCTTAAAATAAATACATATTTTTTTATTTCACCCATCCCTCTGCCCCTTCCCCTTTGGCAACCCTCAACTTGTTTTCTATATCTATGGCTTTGTTTCTCTTTTGTTTTATTTTTTGAGATTCCACATATAAGTGAAATCATATGGTACTTCTCTTTCTCTGTCTGACTTATTTCACTTAGAGTAATACCCTAACTGCTGCTTCGTCCATTTATCCTAAGAAGCTCTCAACACTGGGGAAAAAATACCTTTTAAATAGTAAAGTAATTATTCACTAACTAGTGGCCTGGTGCATGAAAATTCATGCACTGAAGCAGGGGTTCCTCAGCCCCGCCTGCCCTCTCACAGTCTGGGAGCCCTCAGGGGTGAGAGACGACCCAGCCATCAGAGGAAGGCGATGCCCCATCACACCTCTGCTGTTGCCACTGCTGGTAGCACAAGCCTCGGCCAGCCCTGGTTACCTGAGCCTTGGGCCGCCCTGGGCAGCTGTGCGGCCGCCATCTGAGGCTTGCCTGCACCTTGAGCCAGCCCTGGGTGGCTGGGGGCTGAGGGGACTGGGGGACTCCAGAGGCAGGTGCCCCAGCGGGGCCGAGGGGACTGGGCGCCACCATCTTGTGGCTGTGGGTGCTGCCATGTTTGAGGGCAGGGCAGTCAATTAGCATATTCCCTCCTTATTGTCTGTGGATGCCACCATCTTTGAGGGTGGGACAGTCAATTAGCATATTCCCTCCTTATTGGCTGTGAGCACTGCCATCTTTGCGATGGCGTGAGGGTCAATTAGCATATTCCCTCTTTCTTAGATAGGATTAAATAAATGGCAACAGGCACCATGATCGTCATGTGATGATCATGTGAACCTCCTAGAAGACCTCCCTTCCTGTTGGGTAAAGCTGGGGGAAAGACAGCTCTGGACTTGACTCTTGTCTCTGTCATTTACCTGCCGTGTCTGAGCCTCGGTGGCCTCATCTGTCAGTTGAGTCTTATTAAGACCGGCCTCGTGCGAGGACTAGAGAAGCATCTTGCTTCCCCTTGGTTCCCAGCAGATGCCCATCCCTGCGTCCAGCTCCGTCAGATTCCCCAGGACCACAACAGATCCACGAGACACACAGAAGAGGGGCTCGCTGAATTCTGGCGGAGGCAACACCGTGAACGCAGCTGTGGTTCTCAAAGAGGAACTTTGGGGCGGCCCCAACCCCCAGGGAGAGGTGGGTGGGGGGCTGTGGTGGGAGGGCTGCCTCTAACTTGCTGTGTGAGCAGTGGATCGGGGGCCTCCACTGTAGGGGTGGGAGCAGGTCAGGGAGGAGAGAAACAGCAACACCCACAGGACGCCTAACCCAACCTACTTCTGCCCCAAGGTCTCACCAAAAACCTCCCTATTTGGATGGGATCCCAGCAGCCTTCCCCCCACCCCTGCCCGGGGGCTCTCCCCGGCTGTTCTACCCCATTGATCTGTCCTTGTCTGCCATTTTCTTTCCTTGGCATTTGGGGTCTTCTTTCCTGTGGCATGGGCTGGGGGCAGGACAATCTTACGCTCTGTGGATGCGTCCTCTCCCCAGGACGTGGAGGGGAGAAGGGGTGGTTTTATCCTTCCCTGAGTTCTGCTGGTGGAGGGCTGACCATTTCTCAAGCCTGTATCACACCTTAGTGCTTTCGAGGTGCTTCCCACATCTGTTCTCCTATTCGATTCTTACACTAGAGTGTGGTTCTGGACCTGGGTTTGAGCTGTGTGACCTTTCGAAGGCCGTAAAGCGGTGTGAGTGTCAGTTTCTCACCTCTCAACTGGGGGAGGTGATAGTACGTCTCTCATAGGCTGTTGTGAGGATTGAACGAGGTAATTCTCAGTGCTAACAGAGGTCTAGCCTGAGGTGAAAGTCCCATAAATGCCAACTTAAGAAAATAAAGAAGCACCCCTTTGAGGCAGGTTGGTAATGCTGTTATAGCTTCATTTTTAGAGTTGGAGAAACTGAGTTTTAGAAAGGTGATGTGACTCACCCAAGGTTACCTACCTACCTGGTGCGGGGACTTAGGTCTTCCACAGGATGAGAGGATAGAGAGCACAAGTTTTGGAGCCCACAGGGCTGGACTCAACACTGGCTTCACTCTTCCTTGGTCATGTGACCTTGAGCGAGTCACCGTTGCCTTTGAGGCTTGGTTTTCCTTCTCAGTAAGGTAGGCTGCCTGCCCCCCACAAAGAGCACCCTTTGTGTCTCCTGGCCCAGGGACCTTTTGAAGGGGAAGGGGTAGAAAGCAGAAGCCATTTGAAGACAGCCTTTCTCCCCATCCTGTGAAAACCTGACTCAGCACAAAGGTTAACCTGGTGTCCCAGGTGGGTAGGGAGGAAAGAGCCTGTATCTGGGATCCAAAGCCAGGGAGAGAAGAGAGGTGGCCCAGATTGCGAAGGGGCCAGAGGTCATGGTCCCTTGAGTGTTGGGGACCTGGGCTCTGCTCCCTCGAAGTCCCTTGGGGAGATGGCAGCCCTCTCCCCAAGATGAGGACACTGAGGCTCAGGGAGGTGAGTAATTTGCCCAAGAGGCCACATCCTATATAATAAAAGGCTAATATGCAAATTGACTGAGCAGCAGAACAACCAGTTCCTATGACATGTACTGACCATCAGGAGGCAGATGCTCAATGCAGGAGCCGGGCTCATGGCTGGCGAGTGCAGCAGCAGTGGTGGGAGCCACTCCCGCCTCCGTGCAGTGCTAAGGATATCTGATGCCATCAGTCGGACATCCCCTGAGGGCTCCTGGACTGCGAGAGGGCACAGGCCAGACTGAGGGACCCCCCCCCCCCCGAGTGCACAAATTTTGTGCACCTGGCCTCTAGTATTAAATAAGGAGCAAGAGTCAGAGCTCACAATTGTGACTCAGGGCTGCCTTGGGTTAAGTTGCCAGGTGGCACACCTTGGAGGCTGATCCTAAGGAGGTTGAACCTTTGAGTTTGACAAAGGATCCAGACTCCAGGCATACCAGGGAAATGGACAGGGTTGGACTTGAGGAGACCCAGTCCCTTTGAACAATGGACATCCATCCTAGGAGGAGCCAGGGTGGCACAAAGGGCAGGGGGCCTCCCTCATGCTGTGCTGTTTGTGACCCTCAGAGTCATTGTTTGATGCTGGAAGGTGCAGGTTGGGGCGAGGGAAGCTCAGTACACGCTGAGATTTAAGTACCGACCAGCTCAGCAGGATGAGGGCTCCGAGTTCTATTAAATGTGCTGTGATAAGAATGAATAAAAGAACATGTTATGCACAGCTGAGAGCAGGTGATAAGATGAATAGGTGCAATAAGAGGAGGAAGGAAGAGAAGAGACTGGCGCTGGAGGGCTCTGCTCCACTGAGCCGGGCTGCCAGTTTGCCGTTCTTAACTGCCTTAACACCCTTACCCGGCCAAAGGGTAAAGGACTTGCGTCGTGGGTAGAAATTGATGCCAGGAGCCCAGCGAAGGTTAGGGGCCCACCTCCAAGGGGCCACAAGGTGGGGTGTAGAGCCCAGCACAAGTCCCAATCCCGGCACCAGCATCATGGAGTCAACCCCCAGGGAGAGAGGAGAGACGGCCCAGGCTGGGAAGGGGCCGGAGGTCACGGTCCACCACAAGTCTACGGGTGATGGTCTCGGGCAGAATTTCTCAGAAGAGGGAGCTGAGTGGGAGATCAGTGAGCGGTTTACCTGAGGCCACAGAGTTACAGAGACAGCGCTAGGGTTCTCACCGGGCACTGGCCCCAGGGCACACTCATAGACGCTCCTGTTCTGCTGAGTGGAACCTCCAAGAATGGAGGCCCTGGTCTCCTGGGTCAGTGTGTTCTAGGCCGCACTACATTTCGGAACTGCCCCAGTCAGAAGTGCAAGTCTTTCTGTGCCTCAGTTTCTCCTTCTGTGAAATGGGGGCACATGGACTCACCAGAGGGCCTCTCAGTGCTCCTCCAGCCCTCGTCTCTTGGGGTTCTTTTCTGGCCCACTGTCTGCTAGTCAAGCCTGCACCCTGTGACGCAGGAGTGTCGGGTGTTTCGAGAGCAGGCGGTGGAGTCACAGTGCCTATGTTCAAGCTCAGCACTCGCACTCAATGCCCATGTGCCTTTGGTTCGGTTGCTTAGCACCCTTCCATAAAGTGGGGAATAAGACCAGTGCTTGTATACGCAGTCGTGGTGAGGACTCATACGTTAAACTATGGAAGGCCCTTAGAGTAGTGCCTGGCACACAGTAAGGCCATCTGCGTGTTGGTGATGATCACCTTCTGTCCTGACCGTGGTGGACAGGATTTGGGGCATGTCCAAGGGCAAGGACCACATCCGCCCTAAGCCTTCCGTGACTGGTCCTTAAAAACCCCAGGAGTCCTCATATGACATCAACCCCTCACCCCAGGCAGGCCCACCCCGTTTCTTATATCCCAGGAGGGAAGGGGTAAGGTAACAACACAGGTTTTCTGGAATGAGGAAGAAGCCCACAATAAAACAACCAAAAAGCTACTCACAGTTTTGGTGGCTGAGCCCCCGACCCTGCTGGGAGGTGAGAGTCCTGGTGGTTTTGTGTCTGAGACCTGGCCCTGGGTCCCAATCAGAGCTCCTGCCAGCTGCTGCCCACCACGCCAGCTTTCTCTTGCTTTTGCTCTTTCTCACATCACAGATGAGTGAGTGTGGGAGGTCTGGCCTTCCGTCCCTGTCACCACTTCCCCTCTGGGTCCCCAATGCCACACACTTTTTGCCCCTGCAGTTGAGCTGTTTCTCAGGAGGAACTCTGAGGGTGGGGTTTGGGTATAAGCCTTAGAGTCAAGGGTCTTGGGTTCGGATCCAGTCTATGCCCTTGAGCAATTCATTTAAGCTCCCTAAGCCTTAGTTTCTTTACCTGTAAAATGGGGATAATGTACCAGCCTTACATAGATCACCTGGAAGGACATTCTATCCCAGTGTCTCTTCCCCACCAGACCAGATGCCTACAGGTGCCAGGCTGATCACATCAATGGGTGGAGGGTGCTGGTACAGGCAATAGAGAGCGGTGGGGACTGGGGGAGCGCATGACCCAGCCAAAGGGGGCCGGCATCTTTCAGCTTTAGCCACACCTTGCCACCGGGAGTGTCGGCCCAGCTGGCAGCTGTTCCAAGCACTTGGAAGATGTGCCCCATTTCCCATGAAATACTAGGAATCCTGACTTTATGTCATGGCTTCCAATTTTAAAATGCTAACCACAAAGTCAAATCTTTAAAAAATGCTATGGCTCAGGCTGGGTAGCTCAGTTGGTTAGAGCCGTGGTCGGCAAACTGCAGCTCCCGAGCCACATGCGGCTCTTTGGCCCCTTGAGTGTGGCTCTTCCATAAAAATACCATGGCCTGGGCAAGTCTATTTTGAAGAAGTGGCATTAGAAGAAGTTTAAGTTTAAAAAATTTGGCTCTCAAAAGAAATTTCAATCGTACTGTTGATATTTGGCTCTGTTGACTAATGAGTTTGCCGACCACTGGTTAGAGCATCGTCCCAATACGCCAAGGTTTCAGGTTTGATTGCTGGTCAGGGCACATACAAGAATCAACCAATGAATGCATGAGTAAGTGAAACAACAAATTGATCGATCTCTCTCTGTCTCAAATCAATCAATTGATAACATTTTAAAAAAGAACATAGTTTTAAAAAATGCTATGTGGATCTAACGGAACGCCATTTTCAGTTTATATTTGCTAGACCACGAGCTCCATGTGTGTGTCCCTGAGGCCTAGTCCTGGGTAAACACACAGATATTGTGCCTGATACAGTTCAGTGTTTCCACACGTGTTATCAGATAGAATATTTAATGAGAACCTACTTTTTTCTGGGGATAGAAGATGAGTATGATAAAGTTCCTGCCCTCCTAGGCTAATGGCCTCTGATTAGCTCATCGGATCTTTTCACTTACTTCCCCACACCCAGGCCCCGAAAGATGGATCTGGGCCCGTGGTTTTCAAGAAGGGAGAGTTTTGTCCTTGTGATAAGTTTCCAGATATAGCAAGTACAAATGTTGAACATACCTATACTAAAAAACTATTTGTTGTTTATCTGAACTTGAAATTTAACTGGGCATTTTATATTTAACCTGGCAACCCTACCCAGAGTGGACATTTGGCAATGTCCGAAGATGTCATAACTCGGAGGTGAGTCTATCGACATCCAGTGGGTAGAGGCCAACGATGCTGCAAACGTCCTACAGTGCTCAGGACACAAGGTTAAAGGATGATGGTGCCCAGGTGGGAAAGGGGCCCTAGACCTGCCCAGGTCCCTTCAGAGCAAACCCCACTCTGGGGAGGGGACTTTAATTTGATCATTAGTCCCATGGGGAGAGGGCACAGTGCCTTCTCCCAGCTCTTGCGCCTTTTCCAAGAGCAAGTAATGGACAGTAAGGAATGGGACAGAGAGCCTGGGATGCCAGGAAAAGGAAAAGGAGACAGGAAGTGGCTGGGAACGGGGCGGGGGAGGGGGGAATGGCCACTGGCTGGGCTGGCATTGGGGAGCCCCAGGGGTGAGCTGGCAAAGAACCAGCAAGTGCTTCCATGACCCTGAGCCCTGGACCCTGGCCTTGAGGAAGCCTCGCTGTGAAGAAGGGTGAAGCTGCCCTAACCGGTTTGGCTCAGTGGATAGAGCGTCGGCCTGCGGACTGAAGGGTCCTAGGTTCGATTCCGGTCAAGGGCATGTACCTTGGTTGCAGGCACATCCCCAGTAGGGGGTGTACAGGAGGCAGCTGATGGATGTTTCTCTCTCGTCGATGTTTCTAACTCTCTATCCCTCTCCTTTCCTCTCTGTAAAAAATCAATAAAAATATATTTAAAAAAAAAAAAAGAAAAAAAGAAGGGTGAAGCTGTCCCCCAAGTCTGGCCCGCCTCTGCAGCCTCAAGTGTGTAATGACAAGCTGAATGCATAAATGAATGAAGACAAGAAAGAAGCTCCTTAAAGGCTAAGGTGGAAAGAACGCTGGGAGTCTGGGTTCTAGTGTGGTCGCTGCCACTGCCTGGCTGGGTGATGCTGCCTCCTCCGTGTGGCTTCTGTTTCCCCATTCCTAAAATGAGGAAGTTGGAGATACTAAGTGCTTCTATAACTTCCGAATGCATCAGAAGCACCCGTAGGGCTTGTTAACACAGACTGCTGAGCCCCGCCCCTAAGTTTTGACTAAAGTATTCTGGGGCGGGGCCCGAGAATCTGCATTGTAACACTCCCAGGTGATGCTATTAGTCCCTGGGCACACCTCGGGTAGCACTGGACAAGATGATGGATAAGGGCCCTTCTAGCTCAGTTGGTTTAGGCTCTCCAAATGCCTTGGGTACCCTGGGCTGGGCTCATAGGGCCCTCACAGGAAGTCTGCTGTCTCCTTCGCCCTGGGATGGTGAGGAGCATCTGCAGGGGAGGGTCCACCAGGAGCTGGTTTCTCAGTCCCACCCTCTCCCCGCCATCAGCCTGCCTCACCAGCCCTTGTACTGTGAAACATTGCCACCTACTGGATGCATCTACTCAGTGCTGGACCAAAAGCAAGGCCATAGGTAGGGGCTGATTGAAGGAGGAACATTCCTGGTCTTTCCTATCAACACCCAACCCCCCACACACATCTCCCCCCAGGAAGCAGCCTTTGTAATATCTGGGCCATCTCACCCCTTGAGATGATTCCGTTTCCACCATGGATACTGGCACTTGAGTTAACCTGGGATTAGGAAAAGGAAACGCTCCTGCAGGCATATAGGATAATAGTACTTTCACCAGCTCAATGCTGTTTTCTTCTTTTAACAACCTGACTGACACAGATCCCTGGCTGGTGTGGCTCCGTTGGTTGGGCATTGTCCCCTGCACCAAAGGGCTGCCAGTCCCATGCCGGGACTCTATCCCAGAGTAGGGGCGTGCAGGAGGAAGGAGGAACTCACATCAATGTTTTTTTCTCTCTCCCTTCCTCTTTCCTCTAAAAATCAATAAACTATTCTTTTAAAAAGAAGAAAAAAAAATCCAAATGTTAAACATGTAAACGTGCTCAACAGGAGGTGGGGATATGAAATGGGAACAAGGCCTCTACCTCTTCCCTCTATTGGAGACCCTGGGGCCTTATTTTAGCTTCTTACAGATGCCACACTTTCTCCAACCTCCAGGGCCTTCTAAGCCATTCCCCTGACTAGAAAGCTCTTCCCTCCTCATCAAGCTGTGCAGACCTTGGATAAGTCACTTCTCTCTAGCCTTGATCTCCTCCTCTGAAAAAGGAGATAATTGGGTTTCCAGGAATTGGCAGATAGATTTTTTTTAATGTTTTTTTTTTAATTGATTTCAGAGAAGAAGTGAGAGGAAGAGTGAGATAGAGATATTAATGATGAGAGAGAATCATTGATCGGCTGCCTCCTGCATGGCCCCCACTGGGGACTGAGCCCGCAACCTGGGCATGTGCCCTGACCGGGAATCGAGCTATAACCTCCTGGTTCATAGATCGACGCTCAACCACTGAGCCACACCAGCTGGGTAATAGATTTTTTTTTCTTGATTGCCACGTCTGCTATTTTGGTGATTGTTGTCAGAGCATAGTGTTGAGGAGGATTATGAAGCTGAGTCTAAGCTCAGTAGAAAAAAGTGTCCTGAGCCGAAACCGGTTTGGCTCAGTGGATAGAGCGTCGGCCTGCGGACTGAAAGGTCCCAGGTTCGATTCCGGTCAAGGGCATGTACCTTGGTTGCGGGCACATCCCCAGTAGGGAGTGTGCAGGAGGCAGCTGATCGATGTTTCTCTCTCATCGATGTTTCTAGCTCTCTATCCCTCTCCCTTCCTCTCTGTAAAATATCAATAAAATATATTTAAAAAAAAAAAAAAAGTGTCCTGATCAATTAATGGGGTCTGCTATGGTGCAAGAGAGGCAGTAGTTTGCATGCCAGGTTTTGGCATCCTCAGAACGTAGTTCTTAACGTTTTGGGGGGTCATGGCCTTCTTTAAGAAGCTGATGAAATTTAAGGCAAGCATTGCAAACAGCTGTGTGGGGACAGGTAGAAGTCCTGTGTTAACCTCAGAGAAGGAAGCCTGTGGGCAGCTGGAGAGCCGGTGCCCTGCCTAAAGGAGGCAGTGTCTCTCAGCTCTGCTGATGGTTCCTGGTGGAAATGGGCTCAAGTTGCCAAATCACATGATTTTTCCAGAGAAGCCAAAAACCTGGGTTTGATGTTTTAATCAAACACTAAGAGGAACAAACAACCCATGTCTGCGGCTGGATCTGTCCTGTGGGCCTCCAGTTTGCAACCTTTGCCTAAGGACCCTTCGGATTCTGGCATTTCCGGGTTGCCTCATCCTCTCCCTCTCCTGCCCCTCCCAGGTAGGCTGTCTGGGAGGGTACCTATCCTTCCCTTTCCAAGGAATGCCTTTGTATTTCTTTTCTTTCCTTTTTTAAATATATATTTTTATTGATTTCAGAGAGGAAGAGAGAGATAGAAAGATCAATGGTGAGAGAGAATCCTTGATCAGCTTCCTCCTGCATGCCAACACTGAGGATCAAGCATGCAACCTGGGCATGTACCCTGACCAGGAATTGAACCGTGACCTCCTTGTTCAAAGGTCGAGCTCAACCACTGAGCTACACTGGCCGGCGCCTTTGTATTTCAAAAGAACAAAGCATGTGACTTCACCCACAGCTACCCTTGAAATCTGCCCAAGCCAACCTTGGCTATTTGTTAGACCTTTTTTATTATTATTTATTATTATGAAAGTAAACAGAAGTAACAATGTCCATGGGTGTGCCAACTTTAAAAAAGAGAAGAATGAAAAGTATAGAACACTACTTTTTTTGTTAAGAGAATTTTTTAACATAGCATGAAGTACATTTTATTTTATTTTAAATTATTTTTCAATTACATCTTACTTTCAGTATTATTTTGTATTGGTTTCAGGTGAACAGCATAGTGGTTAGGTAATCACATACTTTACAAAGTGTCCCCCGCCCCAATATTTCCTGTACCCACCTGGCACCATACACAGTTATCGCAATCTATTTATATAAAAAGCCAGTGACCATAACGCTGTAACAACCAGAATGACCAGTCACTATGACGCCCACTGTGGCCAGCGAACCAGCCCAATCAGGGGGTGGGGCCAGCTGGCCAACCTCCTGCAGCCCCTCCCCCCAGCCATCCCCACCCCTGATTGGTTTCTCCCACCCTGGTCGAGGGTGGGGCAGCCAGCCAACACCCCCTCCAGCTCCTCCCCCCGGCCCGCCCCGCCCCTGATTGCCTCCCCACCCCCCATCAGCCCCCACCACCCTGAATGGCCCGCAGCCCCTCCCCTCAGCCAGCTCTGCCCCCCCATCGGCCCCTCACACCAATCAGGGGCAGGGCAGGTTCACCACCCACAGCCCCTCCCCACGGCCGACCCCATCCCCAATACGCCCCCTCCCCACCCCAACTGGGGGCGAGGCCCACTGGCCACCCACGGCCCCTGCCCCCAGCTGGCCGGGCCCTGATGGGCCAATTGGGGCCAGGCCGGCGGACCAACCTCCCTCCGTCTGCTCCTCCTTCCCCACCGACAGGCCCTGCCGGATCCGCCCGATTGGGGCCAGCTGGACCCCACCAGTGCAGGAATTCGGGCACTGGGCCTCTAGTATTGACTATATGTCCTATGCTGTACTTTACACCCCTGTGACTATTTTGTAACTACCAATTTGTACTTAGCTCACTACTGTTTTTGTAGATTAAAAAACACCTAAACACAAACAGTACAGCATATTTGTCAAGGATACATTTAAAGTCAATGATACTTAGTGACCCAAGAGGGGTTACCTGTGGTGGAGGGGGGGGTAGTTTGGGAGAAAAGGGGTTAAAAGAAACTCACTACATCAATGAATCTACTACAGTAGGCAGTCAGCTAGTTAGATGTCAACAAAAGAGAAGGGAACAAAGCTGGCTAAGCCTAAACCTGATGAAGTCTGGAAGTTACAGTTCAGACACCCCAAGGGACAGCCACACCCTGGCCAAAGGGAACCTAATCCCCTATCCCCGGCAGGCAGGAAGATCCACTTTCCAATCTCCTCAGGGGCCAGTCAGCCCTTCCACCCACCGGCAGGGAAATTCACCTGCTGAGGCGTGTGCAGTAGAAGCTAAAATGCCAACATGAAGGGAAGGAGTCAAATCTAGGAAAAGTTTAGGATTGGATAAGGGCATGAAACCCCCGGAAGATCCAGGAAAGGGATTGGTTAGGGGGCAGGACCCAGCACTAGCCCAAAAAGAGTCAGGAAAGAGATTGGTTAGTTTGAAAAAAAGCTTTCAAACCCAAGATAACATTAACAAAGCGTAACAAATGCCCGAGCCCCGTCCCTAGCTGCCCAGTGACTCCGGACTCGAGTGGGGGTCCCAGCAAGGCCTGGGTGCAGCGGACAGCACCGTCCAGAGCGCAGCTGGGAACCCAGACTAAGCTAGCCAGAGGGGGACGGAGACTGAACTGAATTACCGAAGCTTCAGAGGCCCTGCCAATGCCCGGCTAGTAGCTCCGCATCTCTGGGACCTGGCCCGTCTTCTGGGCTTGGTGAGGACAAGTGTGGGCTGTGGCCCAGAGGCTGAGCCACCTGGCTGTGGACGAGACATTGGGCACCTGTGGGTAGTCCTTTGTTTTTGCTCCAATAAACATTACCGCTACGCCTCCTCCTCCTACGTGTGGGTCCCAGAAATGCTTTTCTCATGACTCCGTGCAAGAATCCTATTTCCACTGGCAACATGCATTCCCCTCGTCCTCAACTTCCTGTAAATTGCCTACTTTCTTTGAAATCTCAGACCTCTAGCCCCCTTTATCCTTTGTCAAAAATGATATCTATCTACCAATCTATCCCTAATTTTACCTCGCTGTCTTTGAAATTTTCATGCTTATGTGGATTCCCCATGCACACATATTAAAATCTGATTTTCTCCTGTTAATCTGTCTCTGTTAATTTGATTATTAGCCCAGCGAGAAGACCTAGAGAGTGGGAGAAAAGGGTTTATTTATTTATTTATTTATTTATTTATTTATTTATTTATTTTTAGCCCCCACATGCCTATGGGGGCCATGGGGCAGAGTTGAAAAGATGAGTTAGAAGGTCGGCCAACAGAATCTGACTTTGGAGACAAACTTTGGGCTCTGGTGCCCAGGCCAAGCACGTGAGTATTTCGACCTGGTCTTTGCCCCTGTGTCCCAGCCCAGCTCCAGCAGTAAACAATCAGCTCTATAAATAACAGCATGGGCAGGGGCTGAGGGCCAATCTGAGCCTGCCGGGCTCAGGGACCCCAGAGGGTTTAATAATAGCCTTGGCGCTCACCGTTGGGCTCAGACAGCAATGCAAGCAAAGACGGATAACATCCAGGCTCCAAAACAGGCAATGCAGTACCAGGAGGTTGGATTGGGATTTTCAAGCTGGGTTCTGGCCATGAGGAGCAACACAGGACAGTGGTGATGTGTCTGCCCTCTGAAGCCAGGCGGACCTGGTCCTCTGTTCTGGGTCTGAGACTGAGTAGCTGTGTGACCTTGGTCAAGTCACTGAATATCCTTGAACCTCTGTTTTCCCTTGCATTAATGCTAGCTAGCACTTTTTATTTTTTTATTATTTTTTAAAAATAAATCTTTATTGTTCAGATTATTACAATTGTTCCTCTTTTTTCCCCCCATAGCTCCCCTCAACCTGGTTCCCACCCCACCCTCTGCCCTTACCCCCCCACACACTGTCCTCATCCATAGGTGTACAATTTTTGTCCAGTCTCTTCCCACACCCCCCACACCCCTTTCCCCCTGAGAATTGTCAGTCCACTCCCTTTCTATGCCCCTGATTCTATTATATTCACCAGTTTATTCTGTTCATCAGATTTTTTATTCACTTGATTTTTAGATTCACTTGTTGATAGACATGTATTTGTTGTTCATAATTTTTATCTTTACCTTTTTCTTCTTCTTCCTCTTCTTAAAGAATACCTTTCAGCATTTCATATAATACTGGTTTGGCGGTGATGAACTCCTTTAGCTTTTTCTTATCTGTGAAGCTCTTTATCTGCCCTTCAATTCTGAATGATAGCTTTGCTGGGTAGAGTAATCTTGGTTGTAGGTTCTTGCTATTCATCACTTTGAATATTTCTTGCCACTCCTGTCTGGCCTGCATAGTTTCTGTTGAGAAATCAGCTGACAGTTGTATGGGTGCTCCCTTGTAGGTAATTAACTGTTTTTCTCTTGCTGCTTTTAATATTCTCTCTTTGTCTTTTGCCCTTGGCATTTTAATTATGATGTGTCTTGGTGTGGTCCTCTTTGGATTCCTTTTGTTTAGGGTTCTCTGCGCTTCCTGGACTTGTAAGTCTATTTCTTTCACCAGGTGGGGGAAGTTTTCGGTCATTATTTCTTCAAATAGGTTTTCAGTATCTTGCTCTCTCTCTTCTTCTGGCACCTCCATAATTCGGATGTTGGTACACTTGAGGTTGTCCCAGAGGCTCCTTACACTATCTTCATATTTTTTTTTCTTTTTGCTTTTCCGGTTGGGTGTTTTTTGCTTCTTTGTATTTCAAATCTTTGACTTGGTTCTTGCGATCCTCTAGTCTGCTGTTGGATCTCTGTGTATTATTTTTTATTTCAGTCAGTGTATGCTTAATTTTTAGTTGGTCCTTTTTCATATCCTCGAGGGTCTTGCTAAATTTATTGGCCTTTTCTAGAAAATTCTTGAAGAACCTTATAACCGTGGTTTTGAACTCTATATCCAGTCGTTTGCTTTCCTCCATTTCTTTCATTTGTGACCTGTTTCTTTGTCTCTGCATTTTGGCTGCTTCCCTGAGTTGATAGAGTGGCTTTGTGTGCTAGGTGTCCTATAGGGCCCAGTGGCTCAGCCTCCCCAGTTACCTGAGGTGGACACTCTTGGTGCACCCCGTTGTGGACTGTGTGCACAGTCTTGTTGTAGTTAAGCCTTGATAGTTGTTGGTATCACTGGGACGATTTGACCTCCAGGCCAATTGGCTGTGAGGATCAGCTGTGTCTACACTGGGAGAACTTCTATGCTGGAGACACCCTTATGAGACAAGACTTGCAAAAGCCTCTGCACTCAGCTTGGATGGGGCGGAGTCTCAGGGTGGAGCAGACAGCAATGGCTTCCCGTCAACCCTGCCCTAAGAGGCCCCTGGGTCTCAGTGTCCCGTGGTAATCACTCCAAGCACCTCTGAGAGAAAGCCACCCTCGAGTTCTGCCTGCTGCCAGACTGTCCAGGTTCTCCCCGAATGAGTCTGGGTCCCCAGAGTCTCGCCTGGAACTGGAGTTCAGAGCTGTCGGGAGCTTTCGTCTCCCTCCAGCTTGAAAAAGCCAGCCGCGTACTCAGTTGCCAGCCCTCTCCGTGCGTGCGCCTCCGTACCTTTGCCTCCTGCAGCTCCTCTGAGTCTCAGTGTGCTTTTCTCTTTCCTTCTAGTTGTAGAATTTCCAATCAGCCAGCCTTCCTGTGGTTCTGGGTGATGTCCGTTTTGTCTTTTAGTTGTAGTTTTGAAATTGTTGTGCGAGGCAGCAGTTTAGGTGTTTACCTATGCCACCATCTTGGTTTCTCTCTAGCTAGCACTTTTTAAAAATATTTTTTTATTGATTTCAGAGAGGAATGGAGTGGGAGAGAGAGATGGAAACATCAATGATGAGAGAGAATCATTGATTGGCTGCCTCCTGCACGCCCCACACTGGGGATCAAGCTCACAATCCAGGCATGTGCCCTGACCAGAATCAAACCATGACCTCCTGGATCATAGGTTGACAACCACTGAGCCATGCTGGCCAGGCTACTAGCTAGCATTTAAATGCAAAAAATTTGAAAGTACCATATAAACATCAGGGGAAGTGTAAACACAAGATAAATAAGACAGCTGTAGATGCTGTCCCTGACAGATACTCTCCCCAACTACACAATTAGGCCTTGATCTTGGCCTCTGTTCTGTCATAGACCTGCCCAGCTCAGTCTTAGCAAAGAATCTGTCTAAGTCCTCCCCTCCACCTCTGATACCATCTGGTTAAATCCTCATCCTCCACTTTCCACGTCTAAGTCCTTGGCCGGCTTTTAGCAAGAATCCTCCTACCCTTGATGTGTCTTCTCAGTAACTTCCCATCCACAGACCCCTCATCCTGCTCCTTGGTTGTAAACCCTGGGCTGTCTTTGCTGTATTTGGAGTTGAGCTCCTTTTCTCCCCTCTATTGCAATATTCTTGAATAAAGTCTTCCTTACTGTTTTGACAAGTCAGGATACTTTTTCTTTCACATCCCCAATCTGGACAAAAAAAAAAAGTAAAAGTTAACCCAAGAGACACCAATGTCAGACACTAAACCCTACATTCCTGTTTTTAACTCCTTAGGACCCAAGTACTCGGCACAAATGTCCAACCCAGGGTAGGCTCTGAATAAGCATTTGCTGAATGAACAAATACGAAGTGTCCTTCGGAAGCTAAAAATCACAGGAACCATAGTGTGTAAAAGCTGAGTTCCATCTGCTCCCTCAGCTTAGGAAGGTGGGACAGCGCGTAGAGAAGGAGCCCTGGGAGTCAGGGGATTGGTCCAGTCTCCAGCTCTGCTCTAGCTCTCTCTATGAGCCATCTCCACAGCTGTGAGATGAAAGGGCTGGGTTTGACAAGAGATTTAAAAACAAACAACAAAAAACAACAACAAACAAAAAAACACCAAAAAACAAAAAACCACACACACTTAAAAAAAAACACCCTGCAATTCATGAAAAATTTATTTATAGCATGAGCCAGTATACTTAAGATATTTATATGCTTCATTTAAGATTGCAACATCAATTGGATGAAACAAATAATAATCCTTGCTACATAGATCTGCTCCTGATCTGTTCTATTTCATTTTACAAAATGCTATTTGTAGCCAAAGAAATAATTTCTATCACCCACCGACGGACCACAAACTGAAATTTGAAAAACACTTGTTAGAGGGCCTCCTGCCCAGGTTTGGAATTCTAATCTGCCTGCATATTTCTGCCTCCACATCTTTGGTCCTGTGGTTCTTCCAGGCTGCCGGCCCTCTTCCTCCTTATCCGTTTGATCTTATCTGCTTCTAGGCTTACCCAATCCTTTCTCCTACAGGAAGTCTTCCTTGCTTGTCACAGTCCCACTTCTCGATCTGTTTCCCCCCCAACCCCTGAAATAGCCATACCTGCCAATTAGCTGGTGGGTATTTATTTGTTGACTTATGTGTCTAGAACAGTGCGTGGGACTATGGAAAAGTAAAAAAGGCATAAGACACATTCAGGGGCCAGGTGCTGAGTTGGAGAGATCAGCAAGACACAGAGAACAGGAAGCTGAAAAGCAGCCTAAGGGGGTGACAGCCTCCTGGAGTAGAGGAGGGGAGAGCCCTGTCCACTCCCCAACATTCGGAGAAGTGGAGGCGGGGCAAAGACCAGGAGGGCTGGGGACAAAATGAGCCCAAAGGCCGAGGGAGGGGGGTGGGGCGCAGAAGAACAGCCCCTAAACAAAGAGGAGCTGACCTCCAAGGCCCCAGATCAGGGGTCTAGGGCAGTGGTCGGCAAACTCATTAGTCAACAGAGCCAAATATCAACAGTACAACGATTGAAATTTCTTTTGAGAGCCATATTTTTTAAACTTAAACTTCTTCTAATGCCACTTCTTCATAATAGACTTGCCCAGGCCGTGGTATTTTGTGGAAGAGCCACACTCAAGGGGCCAAAGAGCCGCATGTGGCTCGCGAGCCGCAGTTTGCCGACGATGGGTCTAGGGCAACGTCAGAGGGAGGCACTTCCTGCCACCTGACGGGGCCCAGGCGTGGAGGTGGGGGTGGGAGTGAGTGGGGCAATATTGATCAGCGGCCACAGTTTCTATCCTGGGCTTAAAAACGCTCTCTGGACAGATGCCAAAGTGTCCAGCTGGCTGCACACTCCTGACCCAGACACTCCTGACTCAAAGAGCTGTGGACAGATTAATCTTGAACCTTTCCGGACTGAACTATTGCATGGTTTGAATACTTTTTTAAATTAAAAATATGCATTTTTATAGATTTTTTTTACAGAGAGGAAGGGAGAGGGATAGAGAATTAGAAACATCAATGAGAGAGAAACCTCAATCAACTGCCTCCTGCACACCCCCTACTGGGGATGTGCCCACAACCAAGGTATATGCCCTTGACCGGAATCGAACCTGGAACCCTTCAGTCTGAGGCCAACGCTCTATCCACTGAGCCAAACCGGTTAGGGCTGAATAATTTTTTAAGATTATTTTATTTTATTTTTTAAAAATATATTTCTTTATTGATTTCCGAGAGGAAGGAAGAGGTAGAGAGAGATAGAAACATCAATGATAAGAGAGGATCATTGATTGGCTGCATCCTGCATGCCCCCTATTGGGGATTGAGCCCAAAACCCAGGCATATGCCCTTGACCAAAATCGAACCCAGGACCCTTCAGTCCGCAGGCCGATGCTCTATCCACTGAGCCAAACTGGCTAGGGCTATTTTATTTATTTTAATTAAAGTATAGTTGACATGTAATATTATATTTGTTTCAGGTGTACAAAAGAGTGATCTGATATTTATGTACTTTACAATTGATCACCACGATCTGTCGCTACACAGTCATGTCTATATTGTTAACTCTATTCCCTGTGCTGTACGTTACCTCCCCTATTTCTACTCAGGCTGCCTTGGAACTTTCAATTAGGCTTTGGATTTTTGTTAGTGTCTGCATTGTTCGGTTTCGCCAGAATCCCCCATCCTTGATATCTGATCACCTTCGATACCTAATTGAGTTTCTCAACCTCCAACCCTACGCCCCCTAGGTGGTGTCTGGTCACCCTGGCCTGCCTTCAGCAGGAATCCTGGTAGGTGGATTTAGCCGGAATCCCACTTATTCCTGGTGGTTCCTCTTAGTAATTTTCCATCCTCTGACCCTCACTCTGCTCCCTGACTGTAAATTCCCACTTCCCTGCTGTATTCGGAGCTGGGTCGATCTCTCTCCCATTGCAAAACCTCACTGTGATGGTCCCTACAGTCTTCCTTCCATCTTTAACAACAGTCATGAATAATTCTTTCTTTAACAATAGTTTGCAGGCTCCTAGGGAAACAGTCAGCACACAAGGGGTTGGGGACACTTGGATGGATGAGGAAGCAAGGGAGGAGGCAAGACTGGATCCGGGACAGAGTTGTAGTCCTGTTCTGCCTCATGCTGGCTGTGTGACCGTGAACAAGTCTGAGCCTTAGATTCTTCTGTAAAATTAGAGGATGGGATGGCCCGTCCAGCTCTGACTTTCTGTGGGTACTCGTGAAACCTCAGCCTTCACACTTACAAACCAGACATGCTGTCACCGCTAACATTTATTACACGCTCTGTACACTAAGCCCTTAAAACATACCACTTCACTTAATCCTACCACCACCCAGTGAGACAGAATAGTATTACCTCCATTTGCCCAGTGAGGACACTGACCCAGAGACATGAAGTAACTGGCCCAGGGCTGTGCGTGGTGGGAGTGGCAGAGCTGGGATTCAAACCCAGGCTGTCCAGCTCTAGAGCTGGTGGTCTTCGCATGGTGCCGACCCAGGGGCGTCAGGAGAGCTCGTGAAAGGGCAGTAGTGCTGTGTGCAAAGGTGGGGAAACCTTTCCATAGTGTTTCCAGCTCCCTGTGGCACCCGCCTGTTCAGCATTGTAGTCTATGTGCCCAGCTGCTCACGTTTCTGGATCCTACTGTCAAAGCTCTTGAAAGACAAGATCCGTATTTTAATTCACCTCTGCACCTGCTCAGCGTCCAACCCAGATTCTAGGTCTGAATTGCAGCATCTGGCCGGGGAGGGGAGCCGGGGGGAGGGGTGGATGTAGCTGGAATGGGTCCCCCTTTCAAGCTGAAGCTCTAAGGCAACTATGTCTGCTCATGAAAGCATAATGAAAACAAAAACACCTTTTAAAAATATGTTTAAAAACATTCTTAACATTCCCCAAACACTTCTAAATCAAGCTTTCTATCCTGGGCTTGAAAACGCAACCCAGCATTTTTCTCTCTGTGCGTTTGCAGATGTGGTCGCAAAAGGAGGAGGAGGGAGGAGCAGAGTCTTGCAGACTCCATCAGACACTCCCTGACACATTCCTCGGAGCGGGTGGGGGTGGGTGGGTGGGAAGGAGGCATTCCATCACAAGCGGCAGAACCCCACTGGGAAGGAGGGGGGGCGGGTCATTTGAAAGCAGAACTCTCTCAGGTCAAGAGGTTCCGTTTTCACAAAGTTCTCTTGTGTGTGTGAACTGACCCAGAAACTGGCAAAGTTTGAGAGAAATTTGATGTTATGAGGCAGCTGCCCACGAAATCAGGTCCAGAAGCTTCTCTAAAGCTGAGGTCCTTCTGGGGAGCTGGAGAACCTCATGTCCAGTATAGCAAGAAGGGAAATTCTTCAACGTGTTTGTGTTAGGGGGTTTGTGTTTCCTTTCTCACAGGGAGCCGCAAACTTCTATAACAGGCGGACATTGAACTAAAATAGAAGGCTTTCTCAACTTCATTTGACTAGGGCTAAATACAGCTGAAAAAGCTCCTTCTTCTATTCATGAGCAGTCATCTGAGACTCTCGCAAATCATAAATCTAAGCTCTAAATTGCAACCAATAACATTTCATATTCATCTGAGATGCTGAAGCAGCCAAGTGTGCGTGGATAGTATGATGGTTAAAAACACAGTTTTGGAGCTGGACAGGCTGAGTGTGAAACCCAGCTCTGTCCTTTTGTGGTTGTGGGGCTATAGGTAAACAGTTTAAATCTTTAAACCTCAATTCCCTCTATGACAAAGGAGGTATAATAATAGTTACAGATCCCCAACGTTGTTGTCAGTATTTAATGAATATGCATTTCATGAATGCATATGGCTCAGTAACTGTAAGCTTTGTGGTGGCAGCCCCTAAAGTGGTTCCCAGTAATCTCTGCCGCCTGGCATTCATATCCTTTGTGTGATCTTCTCTTGATTATGGGCTGGACTCAATGACTAGCTTCCAACAAACAAAATGTAGCAAAAGTGATGGGATGTAAGGGACCACAAATAGCCAAAACAATCTTGAAAACATAACCCAAGTTGGAGATCTCATACTTCAAAACTTATTATAGCTGATGTGGCTCAGAGGTTGAGCATTGACCTATGAACCAGAAAGTCACAGTTCAATTCCCGGTCAGGGCACTTGCCTGGGTTTTGGGTTCAATCCCCAGTGAGGGGGCGTGCAGGAGGCAGCTGATCAATGATGCTCTGTCATCATTGATATTTCTATTTCTCTCTCCCTGTCCCTTCCTTTCTGAAATCAATAAAAATATATTTTAAAAAACTTATTACAGGCCTACAGTAATCAAATCAATGTGATACTGGAGTAAAAATAGCCATACAGATCAATGGAACCATGAGTCTGGAAATAAATCCTCCCATAGATGGTCAAATTGTTTTCATCAAGGGTGCCAAGACCTTTGGGGGAAGGACAGCCTTTTCAATAAATGGTGCTGGGAAAATTGTTGTGTTTTTTGTTTTGTTTTGTTTTGAATCCTTACCCGAGGATATTTTTCTATTGATTTTTAGAGAGAGTGGAAGAGAGAGGGAAAGACAGAGAGAAATATCAAGGTGAGAGGTGAGAGAAACACATTGATTGGTTGCCTCCTGCACTCGCCCTGACCAGGGCCCCGGCCGGGGAGGAGCCTGCAACCAAACCAAGATACGTGCTCTTGACTAGACTCAAACCCGGGACCCTTTGGTCGGCAGGATACTCTACCCACTGAGCCAAACTGGCTAGGGCAAAAACTAAGAGACAGCTGCAAAAGAATGAAGTTGGACTCTCATCTTTTGCCATACACACAACCCAAGTGAATCTAAGACCTCAATGCAAGAGCTAAGATTCTTAGAAGGAAAACTTGGAACAAAAGCATTTTCTTCCATTCCATAGGTTACCTTTTCATTCTGTTGATAAGTGATGCACAAAGATTTTAGTTTTTACAAAGTCCTATTTATGTATTTTTTCTTTTGTTGTCTACACCTTTGGATTCATAATCCATCACTGACATATAAATAAAATAAATAAAAAAGGTGACATAATAATATTAATATGTAGTTTTTGTGATGTATTTTACTATGTCAAAAACATACATAGGGCCGAAACCGGTTTGGCTCAGTGGATAGAACATCAGCCTGCAGACTGAAAGGTCCCAGGTTCGATTCCGGTCAAGGGCATGTGCCTTGGTTGTGGGCACATCCCCAGTGGGAGGTGTGCAAGAGGCAGCTGATCGATGTTTCTCTCTCATCGATGTTTCTGACACTCTATCCTTCTCCCTTCCTCTCTGTAAAAAAATCAATAAAATATATATATTTTTAAAAAACATACATAGGTAAGAATGGCTACTATTTAAAAAATAGGAAATAACATTTGTTGGCAAGATGTGAAGAAATTGGAACCTTGTGCACTGTTGGTGGGAATGTAAATTGGTATAACCACTGTGGAAAACATTATGGTGGTTCCTAAGAATTAAAAATAGATTTACCATTTGACTCAGCTATCCCACTTTGGATTGTATTATTCAGAGTTTCTATATTTTTGGTGATTTTCTCTCTAGTAATTCTATTACTTGCTGAAAAGGGGGTTTTAAAGAATTTAAAGTGGGGTCTTGAGCAGATATTTGTTATACTCATGTTCACAGTAATATTATTCAGAATAACTAAAACATGGAAGCAGTCCAGTGTCCATCGATGAATGAATGGATAAGCAAAGTGTAGTATATACATACAATCGAATATTATTCAGCCTTAAGGAGAAAGGATATTTTGACATATGCTACAACATGGGTGAAACTTGAGAACATTATGGTAAGTAAAGTAAGCCAAACACAAAACGACAAATATTGTATGATTCCATGAAGTTCCCTGAGTAATCAAAATCCTAGAGACAGAAAATAGGTTACCTGGGGTTGGGGAGGGGGGAATGAGGAGTTATTGTTTAATGGGCAGAGTTTTAATTTTTTAAAATATACTTTTATTAATTTCAGAAAGGAAAGGAGAGGGAGAAAGAGAAAGAAACATCAATGATGAGAGACAAGTATTGATCACCTGCCTTCTGCACACCCTCCACTGGGGATGGAGCCCACAACCAGAACATGTGCCCTGACTGGGAATCGAACTGTGACCTCTTGGTTCATAGGTCAACGCTCAACCACTGAGCCATGCTGGTGGGCCAGAGTTCCAATTTTGCAAGAAGAAAAGAGTTATGGAGATGGATGGTGGTGATGGCTGCACAACAATATAAATGAACTTAATCACCATATTGTTCATAGGGTACAAATGGAGACAACCTATGAAGACCCACATATCATTTGTCTAATATGGGACAAACTAACGAACATTTAAATAAGAGATTTTTTTCTATGTTCCTACCTTGTCCAATTTATATTCATAATGATAAAATCAACCGTAAACTTCCCATCATTTTGATACAGTTGCCTTTTGTTTCGAGGTCATGGGGCAAGAGATGGGGCGAAGCACTTCCATGGGGCGGAACAGTCTTAGTCATAAGGGTGGATGTTGAGGCTGTGATGCGCCAGCCCTGAGTGCCAGAAGTGCCCACATGTCCTTGTCATGCAAAGCAACCCATGTGACCAGTCACTCAACTTCTGGAGCTGGCTGCATCAGGTTTATTCAGTCTGGGTTTTCTGTTGTTAATCCTCACCCGAGGATATATGTTTTTTCCATTGCTTTTTCAGAGAGAGTGGAAGGAAAGGAGGGAGGTAGAGAGGTAGGGAGAGAGAGAGAGAGAGAGAGAGAGAGAGAGAGAGAGAGCGAGAGAGAGAGAGAGCACGCACATCAATGTGAGAGACACATCGATTGGTTGCCTTCTGCACACATCCCAACGGGAAGGGGTGGGGGTAGGAAGTGAACCTGAAACCCACGTACATGCCCTTGACCTGGAATCAAACACGAGAGAGACCCTTTGGTGTGCAGGCTGACGCTCTAACCACTGAGCAACATCAGCCAGGGCAGGCAGTCTGGTTTTCATTTCTATATTCATTCATTTCGACCCAGGTTTGAGATCTCAATGTGTGACTTTGGGCAAATCACATGACCTTTCTCTCCGAGCCTCAGTTTTCTTCTCTGTTAAGTGGGGATAATAATACTATTGAGCTCAGGAGGGATGTGACAAGAATTAAATAAGATGATGCATATAAATTGCTTTGTACAGTGTCTTGCTCATAGTGAAGTGCTCAATACTTACTGCTCTTATCTAATGAAGAATACATTTGGAATATGCAAAAGATCATACCTTTGAATTGTACAAGGCAACAGTTATAACAACCTAAAATAAAGATACATAATTTAAAGGCAAAGAGATGACATAAATATTCAGCCATGGTGAACCCAAGTCAAGAGGTTAGACTGTCCTTGGGCAAGTTACTTCACCTCCCCAGGCCTCAGAAGCTGTGGGTTTAATGGAGACTTCCTTGGTACCTGCGGTTCCCAAGAGTGGAAGTCATACCCTAGTGCCAACCAGGCCAGTTTTAGTCATCTTTTAAAACTATGTCAATCTGTATTTTTTTTCTGCAGTGGCAAAACACAGACTCTTGGGACATGGAAGCTTGACTCACAGTCTCCTCCTAAACCCATGCAACCCAAACAATAGCCTGCCAGAGTCGGTGGAAAATTCCACATGTTTGTAGCTCATTAACTGCCAAATCAACAGCTATGGTGGCTGTCGGTTGTAATGAATAAGTAGACCTTATTAGCTTCGTGTTCCCTTGAAGAAAGAGCTGTCCCACAGGCATATTTCTTAGGAGGGCCATATGTACCATGTGATCTTTAAAAGCCTTTTAAATTCTTGCCTGAGTGGCGTGGCTCAGTGGTTGAGCATCGACGCAGGAACCAGGAGGTCAGGGTTCGATTCCTGGTCAGGGCACATGCCCAGGTTGGGGGCTCAAGCCCCAGCGTGGGGTGTGCAGGAGGCAGCCAAGCAATGATTCTCTCTCATCATTGATGTTTCTAACTCTCTCTCCCTCTCCCTTCCTCTCTGAAATCAATTAAAATATATTTAAAAACAAACGAACAACCTTAAAAATTCTTTCAACTACTTCCCTTCTAGGTAAATCCACCAACTCTTCTTTTTTTTTTTTTTTTTTTTAAATATATTTTATTGATTTTTTACAGAGTGGAAGGGAGAGGAGGGATAGAGAGTTAGAAACATCGATGAGAGAGAAACATCGATCAGCTGCCTCCTGCACGCCCCCCACTGGGGATGTGCCCGCAACCAAGGTACATGCCCTTGACCGGAATCGAACCTGGGACCCTTGAGTCCGCAGGCCGACGCTCTATCCACTGAGCCAAACCGGTCTTGGCTCCACCAACTCTTCTTACAGGTCCATTGCCAGAGAAGAATGGTAGCCTCAAGCCAGAAGCCTGTGATTTGACTCTGATCCTGATGGTGGTGGTGGTGTGTGTGTGTGGGGGGGGGGGGGAGGGGGGGTCAATCAACACCCTCCCTATGTGTTTACCCTAGTAACTCATCTAAAGGAAATTTCTTTAAGGAAATGAGGATTTCCCTCTTTCTTCCACTCTCCTAAAAATCATTGGAAAAATATCCTCGGGTGAGGAGTAACAAAACAAAACAAACAAACAACAAAACAACAGACTAGCAAGGAGCCTGGTGGTAGAGCCTGGGAGCTTCCCATTAGAACTGAGAACCACTAATTGGATGGTGTTGGTGGAACTGTCCATCACTTGTGTGGTAGACACTCAAAAAAACTAATCTAAACAACTCTGGGTATTCAGAAGCTAGTTTCTTACTTTTTTCCCACTGCTTGTTTGGCGAGATAACCTTTGAAGATTACAGAGGGCAGAGTGTGCCCCCTTCATACAGACACCCTTAGAAAAACTTAGAGCAGTAGTTCGAAATCAGCTGTGTAGGGGAAACAAAACTATCTCTATCCTCACAGGGTCCTCAGCTGGGTCTGGGAATTAAATTGACATAAAAGCATTCAAATTTGTTTAATGTAAGTTTTAAGTGACGTGGGAGCCTTCATAAGGAAATGAAAACCCAAAGAAGTGGCAATGCCTAAATCCTTTTAAACTAGATTGAGAAAAGAGATACAATTGTGGCAACATAATTAAAATACTTATATGGGGAGGGTAGAGCAGGGGTGGGCAAACTTTTTGACTCGAGGGCCACAATGGGTTCTTAAACTGGACCGGAGGGCCGGAACAAAAGCATGGATGGAGTGTTTGTGTGAACTAATATAAATTCAAAGTAAAGGAGCGGAGGGGAGAGCAAGAGAACCCTCTGCTCTTTTGGCTCCGCGGGCCGGATAGAACAGCCGAATGGGCCGGATCCGGCCCGCGGGCCGTAGTTTGCCCACGGCTGGGCTAGAGGGAGATAAGAGTTATGTTGAAAAGGCCTGTTTGTACAAAATTCCCTGGTGATAGGAGTGTTTCTTTCCTCCTGGTATAGGGAAGACATTTTTCCCTCTCTTCTGTTTTCAGGAAGAAAAGAGGAGGAGGAGGATCCAAGTGCTTTTCTTGCACTTGCTGTTTCTCAAGGGCCTTTAGCTCAAAATTATCCTGACACCAAAGTGGCATATTTTGAAGAGGTGTATTCTGCTACTCTTTTTATTTTTTTTTATTTTTTTTTTTTTATTTTTTTTTTTAAAATATATTTTATTGATTTTTTACAGAGAGGAAGGGAGAGGGATAGAGAGTTAGAAACATCGATGAGAGAGAAACATCGATCAGCCGCCTCCTGCACACCCCCTACTGGGGATGTGCCTGCAACCAAGGTACATGCCCTTGACCGGAATCGAACCTGGGACCTTTCAGTCCGCAGGCTGACGCTCTATCCACTGAGCCAAACCGGTTTCGGCTCTGCTACTCTTTTTAAATATATATATATCTCCTATCTAATAAAAGAGTAATATGCAAATTAAGCTTCACTTTGCTACACCCACCAGCCACGCCCACCAGCCAATCAGGAGCGAGTATGCAAATTAACCCAACCAAGATGGCTGCGGCCACGGAGCGAGCAGGAGGCTTGGGTTTCCCCGGCGATGGAGAAAGCCAAGCTTTCTGCCCGCCCTGGACTCCGCTCAAGCCTACAAAGTTTCAATTATAGAAGATAAATAAATCCCAGATACCAGGGCTCTGCTTGGGTCACCGGGGGGCGTGGCTGGCCTGCAAACCACCACAGGCCCCTCGCCCAGGCCACCCCATGCCCAAAGGGAACCCCCATCCTGATCCGGGACACCCTTCAGGGCAAACCAGCCGGCCCCCACCCGTGCACCAGGCCTCTATCCTATCTAATAAAAGAGTAATATGCAAATTGACCATCACTCCAACACACAAGATGGCTGCCCCCATGTGGACACAAGATGGCCACCACAAGATGGCCAGCAGGGGAGGGCAGTTTGGAGGGACCAGGCCTGCAAGGGAGGGCAGTTGGGGGCAATCAAGCCTGGAGGGGAGGGCAGTTAAGGGTGCCCAGGCCGGCAGAGGAGGGAAGTTAGGGGCAACCCAGCCTGCAGGGAAGGGCTGTTAGGGGCAAACAGGCTGGCAGAGGAGCAGTTAGGCATCGATCAGGCTGGCAGGGGAGTGGTTAGGGGGTGATCAGGCTGGCAGGCAGAAGCGGTTAGGGGCAATCAGGAAGGCAGGCAGGCGAGCAGTTGGGAGCCAGCAGTTCTGGATTGTGAGAGGGATGTCCGACTGCCTGTTTCCTCGTACACTGAAAACTACAAACCGCTCTCACATCCATGTTTCTCTCTCCCTCTCCCTTCCTCTTTCTAAAAAGAATGGTACCAGAAGTGAAGAAGAGAAAACCAAAGAAATTACATTTTTAAAAGAATATATCTTTATTGATTTCAGAGAGGAAGAGAGAGGAGAGGGAGAGATAGAAACATCAATGATGAGAGTCATTGATAGGCTGCCTCATGCACGTCCCACACTGGGGACGGAGCCTGCAACCCGGGCATGTGCCACTACCAGGAATTGAACTGTGATCTCCTGGTTCATAGGTTGATGCTCAACCACTGAGCCACACCAGCTGGGTATGCTACTCTTGAGCTGGAACTGGAACACCCAAGAACCTTTCCTCAAAGATTCTGATCTGGGGTGGGAATCCATGCATCAGAATCTTTTAAAGGACTGGGCGGTTGAGGGCCCCTGGGTCAGAGTCACAGGAAGGGTGGGAGGTTAGCACTGACTTCCTGTGCCACATTTAGTAATCAGAGCAAAATGACTGTCATGGCTGGGAAATGATGGGCAACTGCTCAGGAACGTGTGAGTAACTGGGAACACGCAGCGGATGCTTCCCCAGGAAACAAACCCAGGTGTGTGATACCAGTTTGGCAATGAGATCAGAGCCCTAAGGCCCACTGAAATGCCAGGGAGGCAGTCCACTTTACTCTTTGTCAGGTTCTAAGAACCTGCTTCTCCTAAGCTATCAATGGACAGATCTGCAAGTATTCAAAGTTGTCTTCTGAATTCATACATGAGCTTGAGGAATAAAAATAACCAAACCAACTTGTTTTGAGATAGACAGACTGGGAGGTAAGTGACCCAGCCTGAAAGCCAGTTGTCAGTCCCACTAAAGGCTTGTTCCACAGGTTTGGCAAACCTGGGAGATTGGATCTAAAATCCAATAAACATCAGCCTGCAACCTGCCAGTGCTCCAAAGCTGAACTTTCAGAAACACTTTTGGTCCCACTTCTACCTACACATTAGGTAGGTCATGTTTATGTGACAGGTTTTGGTCCTTGATTTTTGGCTCCTACTGGTACATAATTTCCACAGATTCTCCTGGAAAGGGATTTCAGCGAGTATGACAATCCCTTCCTTTCACCCTTCATTCCACAGTCAGGTACAATGTCTGTTATCTGCACTCCTTATCAATGCTAGCAGGTTGATTTTTGTGTTGACAATTGGCATTGCATGTCCTTGACTCTCAAGGGAAGAACTAAGGAAATTAATCTCCCGGACACCAGCTTTCCTCTCTGATTTGTAGTAAAGGAAACAGCTTTCGAGTTCCTTTAGGGATAGATGGAGTCTCACTGACTCTTATATCACCAAGGCTTGGCAGAGTGCCTGCCTCAAAGAAGGCATCAAATAAAGTTTTGTTAAATAAATGTTTGGTATTAAAACCTGTGTTTTTTATTATGCATGTGGCTGCCAGCATCGGGGCTGGTCTACATCCTGAGAGCTGTTTGTTTGCATCAACATCTTCCCATTTAAACTGAGAACCACTAATTGGATGGTGTTGGTGGAACTGACTTTAAAGACCAGCATGGGACAGGCAGAGGCTGTATCACATGTCCCGAAGAGGGTGTATTTTTAACTCTTGCTCTCCAGTTCTGAGCTGTTGTGGGCATTTGGTAAATATTAATGAAGAATGAGACAGGAGCTATATTGAGAGGCTGCTAGGAGTCTGGGACACGGTATTCATGATTACAAGTATCCAATACATTACTGTGTGTTTATGCAGATAAGATTAGGAGGATGATTGGATTCTGTAATACAATTGGGGCCACTGAAATGTTTATTTAAAAATTTACTTATTGATTTTATTTTTTAAAAATGTTTTTATTATTTTTTTCTTAATACTCACCTGAGGATATTTTTCCATTGATTTTTAGAGAGTGGGAGGGGGAGAGAGAAACATAGATGTGAGAGAGACGCATTGATTGGTTGCCTTCACACATGCCGCAACCAGGGTTGGGTATCAAGCCTGCAACTGAGGTACATGCCCTTGACCGGAATTGAAACCTGGGGGACCCTTTAGTCTCCAAGTCGACATTCTTTCTGCTGAGCCAAACCGGCTAGGGCTATTTATTGACTCTAGAGACAGAGGGAGGGAGAGAAAGAGTTAGAAAGAGAGAAAAAGGGAGATCAAATTGTTGTTCCACTCATTTATGCATTCCTTGGTTGATTCTTATATGTGTGCCTGACCTGGGAATCAAACCCAAAAAAAGTATTAGAAAAATAAAGTGCTCAGACTGAAACAATTGTTCACTTTACAAACCATCTATCTATATACATAAAAGGCTAAATGACTGACCGTTTGTCCGACCGACAGGCCCATACATATGACATGCACTGGCAATTTATTTATTTATTTTTTTAAAATATATTTTATTAATTTTTTACAGAGAGGAAGAGAGAGGAGAGGGATAGAGAGCTAGAAACATCGATGAGAGAGAAACATCGATCAGCTGCCTCCTGCACACCCCCTACTGGGGATGTGCCCGCAACCAAGGTACGTGCCCTTGACCGGAATCGAACCTGGGACCTTTCAGTCCGCAGGCTGACGCTCTATCCACTGAGCCAAACCGGTTTCGGCCATGCACTGGCAATTTAAAAATAAGCGTTGAGCCCTAGCCGGTTTGGCTCAGTGGATAGAGCGTCGACCTGTGGACTAAAGGGTTCCAGGTTTGATTCTGGTCAAGGGCACATGCCCAGGTTGTGGGCTCGATCCCCAGTGGGGAGCGTGCAGGAGGCAGCCAATCAATGATTTTCTCTCATCATTGATGTTTCTATCTCTCTCTCTCTCTTCCTTCCTCTCTGAAATTAATAAAAATGTATTATTTTAAAAATAATGAAAATAAAAATAAACGTTGACTCTCGCATGCGTGATACGTATAAAGCTCTTGCTGGTGGCAATCGCACGCAATGTCAGAATGTATCTGAAGATCAACTATTGGCACAACGTACCTCAGAAGCTGAAAGAAAACAATATAGTCAACAGAATATGTCTGAAGACCAACTATTGGCACAACCATACCTCAGAAGCCAAAAGAAGCCGGCATCGTTGACAGAATGTATCTGAAGACCAACTATTGTTTAATAAATTTATCAACTATTGTTTAATCAATTTATCAGTTTTTAATCAATGTTGTTTTTATATCATGGTTTTGTTGTTTTCATATCATGTCTTTGTTGTTGTTATATCATGTTGTTGTTGTTGACTTATTAATCAATTTATCAATCATTAGAGGCCCAGTGCATGACATTAGTGCACTCGATGGCAGGGAGGGGTGCACCCTTTTGCAGTCCAGAAGCCCTCGGGGGATGTCCGATTGGCTGCATAAGTGCTGCCGTGGAGGTGGGCTGCTGCCTTGGCCAGCCGTCAGCCTGGCTTGTGGCTGAGTGGTGCTCCCCCTGTGGGAGTGCACAGACCATTAGGGGGCAGCTCCTGCGTTGAGCGTCTGCCCCCTGGTGGTCAGTGTGTGTCATAGCGACCGGTCGTTCCACCATTTGGTCGATTTGCATATTACCATTTTATTATATAGCATTGTTTTTATCAATGCTGTTTTTATATCATGTTTTTATTTTTACATCATGTCTGTTTTTATATCATGTTATTATTTACTAATCAATTTATATGTTATTTTCATATACATTTTACTAATTTTATTCCATCTCTGACACTTCTATTATAGAGACAGGGCAAATTGCAATATTTAAATATTTTGTATTTTAATTTTATACTGTATTATATATATTTTGACACATTTTTTGCAGTAACGTAATTACCATACAAATCTTTCTTCTAATTAATTTCCTTTCAATGTGTACAAATCCATGCACCGGGCCACTAGTTATATTAAAAAATACAAACCATTATATTAAAAAATATATTGTAAGGGTCTTTTCTGAAGTCAAAGTTTTGATCTGCTTAAATATAGCTATTTTTCTGGCCAGATATCTAAGCCAGCTTTTTAAATTTTTTGAAGTTTATTTTAGAGGATCAGAGAGAGAGAAACATCAATCAGCTGCCTCCCTAATGCACCTGGCAGGAATCAAACCCACGTTCCTTTGGGTGCACAGGAGGATGCTCTAACCAACTGAGCCACACTGGCCAGCGCAGCTTTTTTATCACATGCTCAGTAACTAGCAGTTACCATGTATAGTGCTTTTTTTTTTTTTACAGTGCATTTTGACTATAATAGTACCAGAAAGTCCCATGCTCAAAAATATCTCTTCTACACACTTTACCAAATTAATTTGATTAACAAACTCTTTTTTAAAAATGTAGTCGCTTAGGTAGTTTTCTTAAGAAAACTTAAGACTGCCCGGCTGATGTGGCTCAGTGGTTGAGCATGGACCTTTGTACCAGGAGGTCACGGTTGGGTTCCCCCGTCAGGGCACATGTCCTGGTGTAGCTCTGTTCCCAGTAGGGGGCATGCAGGAGGCAGCCAATCAATGATTCTCTCATCATTGATGTTTCTATTTCTCTCTCCCTCTCTGAAATCAATAAAAATGCATTTTTTTTTTAAAAAAAAGGAAAACTTAAGACCCAGAGCCAGAACATTGTGTGGGGGGAGAGGGTGAGGGTGGAATGGGGATAATGGCAGTGAAAAACTGAAGATTAAAAAACGAATTATGTGGAACTTATAAAAAGTATATAGGAATCCAGTAACAAAAATGTTCATATCGTCATAGACATTGGTGTTCTCTTTTTTAACACTCACTTTGGATGGCTCACCCGCTCACTCCACGGAAGTTGCCCTTTTCCTAACCCTGCACCCCGCTGGCATAAGCCACCCAACTCCCGCTTTTCACTTACAAACTGGTCAGGAAGGGGAATAAGGAAGCCCCCATTCTTTCAACAAATTCATCTTGTGCACTTACACTGTTCTCATAAAAATAAAACCTAGCCTTGCTCCTCCAGGGTTTTGGGGTGTGTGTGGCAGATACGATGAAGGGCTCCAATGGAAGTTGGGACCAGTGGGGACCCGGAGAGGAAGCGATGGACTTGGTCCGCGCCAGTCGGAAGGAAATGCGTTCACAGCGGAGGCCACTTCGGAAGAAGGTCGAGGCCGGGTGCGAGGACAGGAGGAGCGAAGTTTGCTGGCGAGACGCGGAGTGACGGGAGTGCGAAGGGCAGAGGGCAGGCGCCGGGCCTCGGAAGCAGCTCCCGTCTGTGAAACACGGGCGTGCGGCACGGGTGCTGAGCCCAATGGCCCCTCAGTCACTCCCCGGGTCCTGAGGGCCGCGGGAGAGCCAGGCGGGAGCTGCTGCCGGGCCGGCGGCGGAGGCCCCTTCCAGGCGCCGAGCGCGCCGTAAGAGCGGGCTTCTTGGGTCGGGGCGCCGGCGTCGCGATCCGCCAGGACTGAGGGCACAGGCCACCAGGCCAGGAGCGACGGGGGAAGCCGGGCAGGCGCCTCGGAGGAACCTAGCGTCACCAGAGGCCGCTGCAGGGCTTCCCGACATGCTCCTCTCCGGGAGGATTTCAAACCCTCGGCAACAACCCCCGTCGCAGTCGCCCCGCCGCCCAGCAACAGGCGGTGGCCCTCGCCTCATTGGCTGGCCCCGCGTCCGCGCGTTTTGATTGGCTGTCGTGCCTCCCGGCCGCTCCTGCGCTCGCCGCAGCCTCCATTTTATCGGTAGAAACAGAAGGAGGAAGTCGTCGCGACCCTGAGGTGGCCAGCAGCTGGGTCGTGGGTGCTCGTGGGCTGTGTCCGTCCCGTGCCTCGTCTCTCCCTGGAAGGGGAGGGGGCTTCGTTACCAGCAGGAGTCGCCGCCGCAGTCCCGAGCTTGAAGTCGGTGAGTGGCGGCCCGTGGGCGCGGCCATGTTGGTGGCCGCGCTCCCCATTGTTGGGGGAAGGAGGCGAGATCCGGGAGCCTGTCGGGGCGCGGGCGGCCGGAGGACCGGGTTCCCGGGTTCCCGGGTTCTCGGGTTCCCGGGCCCGGCGGAGACAGGCGGAGCCCTGTCGGAAGAAGCGAACTTCCGGGCTTGCGTTGTGAGTGACTCAAGGCCCAGGAGATAGTAATTTATTTAAGGCTGTTAAATAGGGCCCTTTTACCCTTCCAAGGGGGCTTACTGGTAACTTCGTTTCTCATTTCTTGGAATATCGAGTGAAAATGAAGTCTTGAGTGTCTGATAATGACTGTAGGGAGGCATTTTTATATGCTTAAGATGGGAACCGGCTTGGCGTGTGAGAACTTACTTAAAACGGGGAGGAGTTGAGTGTTCATAACCAAAGGAAACACTGCATGATTAAACCTGTTGGGAAAACAGGCTTTGTGAAAACGATGTGTCGAAAGATGACGAATTCTCTTGGGACTTTAATAACACGATCTTTTTAGAAAACGAATTTTAAGCTAACTCAACATTGTGGTCACAAAAACCGTTTGAGAATCTGAAAAGTTCCCGGGAAAAAGATACAGCTTATGGGGGGACTTGCAGACACCCGTCCGGTCCCCAAATTCCCTGGGAAGGAGTGCCTGGGTCTCACGGTGGAGAGTTCTTAAGTGACAGTTACAAGGTAAAGCAAGCCATCTTCAGATTTTCTGCCGTTTAGTTCAGGAAGTAGTCGACTATTTCTGTAGTAAATATAAACGACCACTTTTTCTACTGTGTTTTTTATTTGAATTAATGAAGTCACTTTCCTTTTCTAGCTAAGACTTCTCTCAAACTTGTGTGCTGAGGAGACTCAGATGTTGGCCTCAGCTCCTAGGCTGAACTCAGCAGATTGGCCCATGAAAACTTCTGTATTGAGACAAAGGAGAGGATCTGTGAGAAAGCAACATCTATTATCCTGGGCTTGGCAACAAGGAAGAGGACAGGTAGTGGAAATCCTGCAATCTGAAAAGCAGACTGAAAGGTATTTAAAAAATCCACGTTGTAATGGGGTAAACATTTTATGGTAGACTCATCCTAAACCACGTGTTTTTATTTTTAAATAGAGGATTTTTCAGATTTGTGGGTAAGGTCATTTTCTTAGAAAGGTAATTGCATATAATGAAATGTGAACATATAATGAAGTTAAAGCAGCTAAATAGCACATTTAGAAAAATTTTTAAATTGATTTTTAGAGAGATAGAGGGAGAAAAACAGATTTGTTGTTCCATTCATTTATGCATTCATTGGCTGCTGCTTGTATATGTCCTGACCAAGGATGGAACTTCAACTTTGGCATATCGGAAGATGCTCTAACCCAGTGGTTGGCAAACCGCGGCTCGTGAGCCACATGCGGCTCGCGAGCCGCGGTTTGCCGCTCCGTTGACTAATGAGTTTGCCGATCACTGACCTAGACTAAATGTTACCATGTAGTTGGAAGCTGTGAGGATTAGGCAATTGTGGCATATTGTGTGCAAAGAGGTAAAGGGTAGTAGTATATGACAGTGGTCGGCAAACTCATTCGTCAACAGAGCGGCAAACCGCGGCACATGAGCTGCAGTTTGCCAACCACTGCTCTAACCAACTGAGCTACCCTGCCAGGGCTGAAGAGCACATTTTTTAGTCTTCCCCAAGGTTTCTGGAGTAACAAGTTGGGGCTCTAGAAGCTCCTTAAAGTTTTGAGTTTTTCTTAATGGAATCTTATTTTGTTTCCATTCATTTACAGGTGACAAAGAAGCTGAAGATGGGTGGTGGAGAGAGGTATAACATTCCAGCCCCTCAATCTAGAAATGTTAGTAAGAACCAACAACTTAATAGACAGAAGACCAAGGATCAAAATTCCCAGATGAAGATGGTTCATAAGAAAAAAGAAAGAGGACATACTTATAACACATCAGCAGCTGCATGGCAGGCCATGCAAAATGGGGGGAAGAACAAAAACTTTCCAAATAATCAAAATTGGAATTCCAGCTTATCAAGTCCCAGCTTGCTTTTTAAACCTCAAACTAATCAGAACTATGCTGGAGCCAAATTTAGTGAGCCGCCATCACCAAGTGTGCTTCCTAAACCACCAAGCCACTGGGTTCCTGTTTCCTTTAATCCTTCTGATAAGGAAATAATGACATTTCAACTTAAAACCTTACTTAAGGTACAGGTATAAAATAAGATAAAGTACTAATGTTTAAAGTAGGGTAGTTGACAATAGTTTCATACCAAATTCAATGCTCGGTAATTAACCTGTGTTAAACCCCACTAATTAATGTAGAAAATATAGACTTCATCTTGTTTTGTGTTGCTGTGCACTGTGATGTAATGGTAGTATCAGTGCCACTTAAAATAATTAAGTTACTGATAACTGTACTTACATCAAGTGTTCTCAATTGAGTAACTTTTAAGCAAAACTTCAAGTTTAGATTTGGGGAATGGTAAAGGAGTCAACTTTTTCTCTTGGGGGTAAAGTACTGATTAAACTGAAAAGTGGTGAATGTGGAAGGGGCACTAGGAGCTATTTAGAATGAGACTGTATCCCCCATTGGCCCCGTTGCTTACATGCAGTGGACAGGTGACTGCAACCAATGTGCCAAAACCATTTTTTATAGAAAGTTATTTGGTGGTCACAGAGTAGCTTTTAAAATACATTTTTTGTATTCTAGCACTGCACAGGCTATTCTGATAGTGTTTGGCCTCAAATCATCCCTGCAAAGCTTGCTTAAAGTAGGGAGTTATATAATGTGAAAGTACCTAGGAAAGAAAGAGCCATGTAAATACATGTAATATACTTGTAGCATATGTAAAGTTTTGCCATTCATCTTAACAAAAATAAGAGTATTTTAGTATGAATTTACTAATGTAAGATCATGGACTCTTTTTTACACTATGGCCTAATTTTAAAGGTCCGAAATAAAGTTTGCCCTTGTGCTAAAGTGCCAGTGTATGTATGTTATATGATCTGGTTGTAAACTATATTTCAAAGTAAATCATAGTGTCACTAAGTTTTATATAACTGAAAGGTTTTACAGCTGCTAAAACACTTCCTATTTGTAAAAGATGTGAAATGCAGTATGGGACTATTTTAATTTTTATTCCTTAAACCCAAAGATAAACTTTGTTAAAGGTCTATCCAACCTTAAAAATTCATATTCACTTTGAATGTTTTTAACCTATGATACAAGTATATTTAATCATGCCAGAGTTTTGTCACCATTAAGTGCAACCAGGGGACCACTTACACAAAATATTTCTTGCATAATATCTTGATAACATGTTTGACCTACTTTATAAATAAATGCTAAGGATGTTAACCAAATAGTAAATTAAAAATGTGTAAAGATCAATTAAAATTCTGATGTAGCCCTGCTGGTGTGGCTCAGTGGTTGAGAACTGACCCACAGACCAGGTCACCAGTAAGATTCTGGGTGATCCCAGTGGAGAAGAGTATGCAGGAGGTGGCAGATCGATGTTTCTCTCCCTCTCTAAAATCAATAAAAACATTAAAATAATTTGTCAGTGCCCTATTTTCTAATTTGGCAGGGTGGTGTTTTTTTTTTATATTTTCAGGCAGAATGACCAAGTTGTATTTCTCCAAATAAATTAAGGTGAGCTAATGTTGCCCAACTCAATTATACCCTAAAGACAAGTTTGTCATACTTAAATGTGCATATATGAATTTGAAACATGAAATTAAAAATAAAACTGCTTTTTCTACCCAGTGCCTTTTTTACTTTATAAAATATTGCTATGACTGCCTACTACTTATTCTTAGAATGCACATAATTAACCCTACTGAAGATCAGGTTTGGTTTTAATTACTTTTGAGACATCCCCCTCCCCCACAACTCAAGACTAACAGCAAAAGGCTGCAGGCAGAATAAAGCTGCTGAATTTGCTAAGTTGAGTAAAGCAGGTTTAATTACATCTCCCCCCTATTCTATTTTCTAAGGTGATTTGGGTTTATAGAAAAAAAAAAGCACAAGAATTCCTAAAATGAATGAGAACCCTTCCGATTATTTGTCGAGAATCCTTTAAATTCTATACTAGCATGGCAAGGCTATATTTATATTCTACAAACTGGGAAATAACTGATTTGTAGGAAATCAACATTAGAGTCTGTTACTGCCCCCCTCCCCCCCATTATATCTGGTGTCATTTCTTCAAACACCAAAGTATTGCCAAGTTTTTTTTTTAGTACATTGAGCAATTCTCACTACAGATGTCTGATAGTTTATGGTTTGCATACATTTAAATGCAGTGTAAATTGGGTGGTAAACAATACAATATACAGGAGATGGCCTGGCTAATGTGTCTGTAGTTGAACAGCAACCCATGCACGAAGAGGTTGCTAACTTGATCCCCAGTAGGTGGAGTGCAGGAGGCAGCTGAACCATGTTTCTCTACCCTCTCCCTCTCTCTAAAATATATTTAAAAAGAAAATATATATATTCAGGGGATGTATTGTAGAACTATATACCTGAAACCTATAATTTTGTTAACCAGTGTTGCCCCATAATTTCAAAGTGTAGCCCTGCCTTGGCTTGATTGGGTGTTCTCCCGTGCTAAAATGTCACTGATTCCGGGTCAGGGCATATGCCCTAGTTGTAGGCAGCTGATGTTTTCTTTCTCCCTTCCTCCAACACCACATACCTTAGAAAGGCATAAAATTGTGGTTAGCCTTACAGGTGACAGGAATTTCCCAAATCACTGTACTTGAGGAAACCAAAATATACTTATAGGAACCTATCCTGTAGGGCTGAAACCAGCCATATTGTGAGCCTTATGGCAATCTTATGATGGCAGTGTATAATACCTGGAATCCGAGTTCATAACCTATCCTTACATTTAAATTCTAGTAAGTTCTCTTCCTAAAACCAAGAACAAAGTGGAAAGAAACGGGGGTTTGGGGCAAGTTTTCTAGTGTTTAATTGCTTTCTCGTAGGCAATTACTTTGTAAAACAAGGGCAGTGTATCTCTTAAAACCTTACACACAAAAGAAAGCCCCAATATTTTTTGGCTCCTAGACCAGTTTATTTCTCCAGTATTCAAAGAGATGTGATCCATAAAAAACTTCACATAGGCCTTTTACTTAACTACTCTGGCAATTTTCAATGAAATGAATTTAACACGCCTTGCTTTTTATTCCAAACAAAAAAAAATCCCATCTTTAATATAAGGGTGAAATAAAGGTTAGGAATACATAAATGTAAAGCACTAAACATTAACAATGTTGGAAGAAGGGGCAGAGGATGAAAACCCTAGAAAGAACCTTTCCATAGCAACCAGTCCTGTCTTATAGATGTCAATAGCTGGAGACTAATAGGTTGCTTTTACTTCATTTATCAATGAGAACAATTTATTTCCCAGGATTCTTAAAGGCTTTAATAGACCTCCTGGCAGAATGCCATTAGATTATTCCTGAGCTACCTCTCTGCTGTCGCAAGTCACAGCTCCCCTTTATTTCAGAATATCTCAGGATTTTGTAAACAGGAATATGATAAAAATGCAATATAATATTGAAATTTGGGAAACCAGCCTGGAAAAGTGTCACAAGGCTTTAAGAGCTTGGGTTACATTTAACCTCTTCCATTCAGAAGAGTCAAAAAATACTTTTTGCAATTCAACCTATCTTATAAATCTTCCCTCTCAGCGAACCTTAGATTCCCTTATGATTTTAAGCTATAAAAAAACTTCCCATTTGTTAAAAAGTGCAGTGCGAAACTGTGACAAAGATGAACTAAATGAAAAATCATGGACTCTAGTTAATCTGCCATTCTCTATGTATCTTGGCCAAGTTCAAATTTTAACATGAGTAAAAATAACCTCCAGTTCAGGATTGAAAAACTTACATTAACCTCCAGTTCATACCTCCCCTTAGTTATGTGCATTCTGCTATATTTTTGAAATCTTTACAAAATCCATATTCTTAGATGAATAACATTAAGTTTAAATGTGGCAGAAACATGACAAAAAAAGAGCAATGGAATCAATATATAGGCAAATAGCCTTCATATCCTAATAAGGAACTAAGGAATCCAAAACATTTTGTGATACTATAAAAGTTATTTATTCACTATACACAGAACATGTCCCCTACAAAATGTACATGTCAATCACTAAAAAGTATAACTTGGCGAACATTTTCTCAGTTACAGAACATACTAAATCAGTTGGGATAACAGCTCTCTGTCTGCCTCAATCTAATTATAGCACCCAGTGTCCTGTATATCTAATGCAAAATGAAATACTTTTGGGGGGATTATTTCCTAATGTGTTTGAGGAGGCAGTTAACAATTTAATATAATTCTAGTATATTACAGTCACTGCACAATAAATCAGTTTATTACAGATCAAAACATTTTTTCATTATTTGTATTAATGGGATGCAAACAGAAATACCAGATACTTTTTAATGGCAGGTAACCACAAAATTACTTATCTTTGATAGTATACTGGGTTTTATAATTACATTAGGATATGGTGTAAAATATTGTCAAACAATATACCTCAAAACAATGAGGCCATACTGTAATGTTATTCACTAGATTGTGCTCAGACATTTATTGAATAAGTGAATTTTAAATCCATTTTTCCTCCCAATTATCCAGTACAATTGTTGCTTATAGTAAGGGCTCAGTAAATGTTGGTGAATATGCTAAGAAAGAGGTGAGAAGAGATGTGGAACCTCTTAACTGGATGTCAAGTATTATAATTAGAATTTACCTGGGAATAGTGTTTATGGAAGATGTAAACTGCACATGGCATACAGGTAAATAAACTCAGATGCCAACAAAGCAAACCATTAAACAGTAAAACACTGGCACTGGAACAAAGGCAATATTTGCCAATAGCAAAAATGTATCTGACTTTAAGAGATAACCAAGAAAAAGTTTATATTGGACCATGCCTTTTCTCACCCAATTCAGTTTCAGACAGACCAAAAGAAGCACTGTAGGAGACTTAGGGCTGTCTACCGTGATATTCAGACATCCTAGTTTCCAGTAATTTATTATGGACCTGTTATCCATGAATCAATATAAACCTACTCAGATTTAGGGATTAGTTTCCACAAGTACAAAGCTGAATTTCCTTTTATTTGTCCTAAAATGCTTACTTCCAAACTTGAAGGGACTTCAATTATTCCATGTAGTTTCAATAACATTCTTTTATCTTTTCAGACCAGAGTCAAAATATTCACACAGTATTCATACTGCAGCACCTTCCACCCACCCTTTGGTCGCTTGAACTGCCCTTCTTTGGTTCTTTTTCCGCTTTCTCAGATCTTTCTTGAAGTGTAGTAAGCAGAACTGTACTGGGTATTCCAGCTGCAGTTTGGTCTTAAATAAAAGAAGGATGTTTGTCAGTTTGGTTTTCTTTATTCTTCTCTGTGGTATACAGGATTTAGTTAGTTGAACTTGATGTAGCAGCTTACTGGGCCAGATTTTCAAGAGAATAGTACAATAGTTCCCAGGGTTATACCTTAATAGCTCATACACTAAGTAGCACACCTTTTCTTTCTCACTGAGGCATTATCTGTCATTTCTCTTCTTGCTTATTTGGTTTAAAACAAAAGAGAGGTGAAGTGTCATCCCTCACTTGAGTCTTGATGGTTTAATATATTAAGCATAGTGCCAGACACACAGTAGGTACTCAATAATTGTGTAACTCAAGTATGTAACCCAAAATTAAAGCACTGTGCAAGGATCCTCATCAGTATCAGTAGGATCCTAACTATCATGGGTTCAACTATAATATAGTCCTTTTGAAGCTCTGTTACATATCTTATCAGAAATAACACAGATGAGTCTAAAAATAAGACACAAGTAAAAAAATGAAAATACAAGGGCTTTTAATTCTAGAGAGACTGAGAATCATCTCCTCAATCTACTTTTCTCAAATTGTAGTCCATTAAAAAAACCAAAACACAAAACAAAACAAAAAAACAACCACCAAACCACAAGAGGACCAGGTTTGGACTCAATAATCTGGCCCTTTCTTTGTGCCTCCTTTTCCTTATCTGTGATAGGGGGAAATAAAAGTATCTTTCTAATAGGGTTTTGTGAAGAGTAAAGGAGCTAACACATAAAAAACTTTTAGAACAGTGTCTGGCACATCATAAATACTCAATAACTATCAGCTATAATTGTTGCCATTATTTAGTAGCTGGAATTCAAACATCTAAACCAGCTCTCCAAAATAATTATCACTTACTAATTGCTCATCAAATTCAATGCAAAAGCATTTTAAACCATGTCATAAACACAAGACCTAAGGACTGGGAAGAGCAGAATTATTGGTCTACCCAATAAACTTCTAATTAGCTGACCAAATTTCATTTTAATGCATATCTTAACACTACTAATAACCTCTGTTATTTAACCCAAGGGGCTTTGACATTACATAAGGAATTTTTAAGTACCATGTAAAAGATGTACCTTACTGGTAAGTTCTATTCATTTCCAAAGTAAAAGTTAGTTGTGCCTAGTGCAACACTGATTAAAACTATTCCTCAATCTACAAAAGATTGTTTCCATTGTTATTTTAGGATCTCATTAAAAACTATAATAATTCCAGTTAATCATTATTTCCTTCATTTTGTTTTTATTATAGCATGTTTGCTTCATTTACAGCAAGCAGAAAATAAACTGGGTCTTATTTTGATCCAAACATTGATGTTTTAAAGGTTGTACACAATATTAGTTAAAAAGAACATATAAAAATACCTTTTTAGAAGCTTCTATAAGAAAGAAAATACAGTTTAACCCCACAACTTTCCTCTTTGCTAGAACTGCAAACTACTGCTACAGTTTTAAATAGACTTTTTTTGTTGTTTAAACTATACATCCAGGAAAATCTAAAAAATTAAAGAAACGTGCATATAAATGATTGCATAGCAGAACATGAACATTAACTGCAAAACAGTAAAGAAATGAGAGTTAGAAATACTATCAAATATACAAAGGTCCTAGAATCAACCCTTTAAACACATTCCACAAACAGTATTTAAAAACCACCTTTTGTTCTTTACAGGCAAGGCCTATATTACTAAAAGCAAAATTGAAAAAAGCAATCCTCTAAAAGGAGTCGTTTTCCAACAATATTTCTTACTTATAACCTGGCAAGCAAGCAATCTAAAAATTTTGAAGATGCTAGCTTTTTTAATTCTGAAATGAGACTGGACACATCAAGTAACTTTTATTGTCCCTAAAACGATCTCTCAGAGAAATGCTAGAAATTATAAAATGGTTAAAGGGAATTGTTTTCTCATTTTTAGTCAGGTACTACACATTGATAATCAGTCAATTCTTTTTCATGGCACCAAAGAATCACCTAGAATGGGAGTGTTGTCTTTCAATTTGCCTCACATTAAATAAACAGGTGTGAAGAACAAGCCTCCTTCATAAAGAGGTAGGCAAATTTTGATACAAATGCACATACACCAAGTGCTATAAGCATCAAAATTTAGTTCTTTTGCACTATGTACACACACAAACTTACTGTGAAACAATTAACTTGCTTTTAACAGCAGCAAAAACTAAGCTATTATGGTCAACAATGTTCTTTCAAGTTTAGAGTAACTACATAAGAGCATCATCTCCACCTCAAATTTATTTGTCATCATTGACCTGTTCAAATTTTAAGGTGAGTTTTTCTGATGTTTGTATATTCCAAATCTTCTTAGAAACCAGAAAAAAAGCAGTGAAGGCTCCATGTTTCAATAAAAAACTCAATCTCCCTGGAAATGCTACTTAACCCAGTTGCATCATTCCCTAAGATGGTGGGGTTAAGAAAATAACTATTCCACACTGTGTCATAAATTAACTATTTTCACGGGCCTAGACATCTTAACAAGACAAAAAGGTCCACCCTGAACCTAAATGTGTTTGATCACTCAGTGTACTGTGGCTACAACTTCACTTTTGTATCATTCTATCTTATTAGCAAGCTATATTTCTAGGTTAACAAGTCTACCAAATATGGATATGAGTTTATTTTTAATAAGACAATGTTGCAAATTATGGTCAACCAACATCTTTTCACCAATACTTCAAGCATAAAAAATGAGAATCTTTACAAAAATATACAGAGACACCACAAATTGGTAGCTGCCCATAACATTAAACAAACTGGACTCTTAAGAGTGGCTTCTCAACAGCATATCACTTTAATTATAACCATTGCCTGGTACAGGGAAAACTGACAAGTGTTTTGTAAGCATCATTGCAACATTGTATTCCTGATAATTTAAGTAAACCAAACTATGAGTAAATGAATGATACATGCCTAAAAATATCATGGTTTATACTATCAGTGGCCACTGGACTTGGGACTAGTCCAAGACCTTGATCTAGATTTTGACCTAGACCTAGACTGTGATCTTGACTGAGATTTGGATCTAGGTGGTTCTTTTTTCCTTGGTTCCTTTTCATATCTTGAGCCAGACTTATAATGTGTTTTGGAATCTGTTTTAGAGGTGCCTCTAGTTTTGGTGTGAGATGCAGACCTAGAACGTGATTTAGCCTTCATTTCTTTCTTGGGCTGGGACTTGGACCGTGATCTTGAATTGGATTTAGATCTTGAAAAAGATCGATTTCGGTGTTTGAATCTTTCAAAACAGAGGAGAGATACAATTAGAGTAAAAATTAAGATTCTATATTAATCAAATTTATTACTTTTAGAGCAAAAGTTCACTCTGAAATTGAAAAAAATGTATAAGTCTCTTTCAAAGCAAAGTTATTTACCTATCATTGTCGGAATGGCTTCTGCTACGCCGTGGTCTTCCAGTCGGTCTACTGCTAAAAAGTACACCAGAAAAAGCAAACAGTGACAAATGTCTATTTACAGTCTTATAAAGTTTCTAATTAAAAAAGTGAACCATAAAACTTTAAAATTAAACACTAAAATATTTTTAGTCTCAACGAAGCAAACAATGTATATAATTAGAAGTACACAATTTTTTTTTTAAAATTTAAAGCTAACAAACATAAGTCTTTCTTGACAGATCACTGTGCTACATCACACTTACTTTCTAGGACTATAGGATCTTCTATAGTTGTAATCAAAGGACCGACTTCTTGATCTCCTTCTTTCATAACTTCGGCTTCTAGAACGCCTGTATCTGTCATAATCATCATAACGTGAAGAACTGTACACATTCCTCCCTTCCTTGGCTTTCATCTGATTTGGAGCTATGAAATACATAGAACAGAAATATTTAGAAATATATAAATGACTTTTGAACTAGATGCTATTTTGGAGTCATCTCACCCTTTCATTCATTAAGAATACAATTAACAATGACAAAATACTTACTGGTAACCTATGAACAATGTGTGTCAAAATGCAGTAATAGCCCTAGCCAGTTTGGTTCAGTGGATAGAGCATTGGCCGGTAGACTGAAGGGTCCCAGGTTGTAGGCTCAATCCCCCAGTAGGGGGCGTGCAGGAGGCAGCCGATCAATGATTTTCTATCACTAATGTTTCTATCTCCCTCTCCCTCCCTCTGAAATTAATAAAAAAAATATTTTAAAAAAGGCAGTAATAGCCGTAACTGGTTTGGCTCAGTGGATAGAGCATAGGCCTGCGGACTGAAGGGTCCCAGGTTCGATTCCGGTCAAGGGCATGTACCTTGGTTGCGGGCACATCCCCAGTAGGGGGTGTGCAGGAGGCAGCTGATCGATGTTTCTCATCGATGTTTCTAACTCTCTATCCCTCTCCCTTCCTCTCTGTAAAAATCAATAAAATATATTTTAAAAAAAAAAGGCAGTAATATACTGTCATACAATTTTAATAGGCCACGACAAAGAAAAGCATAAGAGAGCTCTAACATTTACTGAATGCCTCAGGCACACCCACACCCCTAGACAGTCCTCAATATTTTTATCTAATTCTAAGAAGCAGGTACTTTACATATGTGTGTATATAACATCCAGTAATCCATCACCCGACCCAAGACCTAGAGGTTACCAATAGCTTATGTTTCCCCTTGCACTCCTCCCCTCAACAGCTATTTTAATCTCTGTATTTTTGTTCCTTGTCCAAGATAACAATGGTTGAGACAGAATTCAAACCCAGGTCTATCTGACTTCAAAGCCTGTACTGTGCTGCCTTACTAGCACAGTTAACACCCGCATAATAAAAAACACTGATATAAAATCTATTCTAGGTTTAATCTACATAGCCTTTCCCAGTCTAATTAATGCTATACACTCACATAATAACCCAATTATGTTTTATGAGGAAGAAAAACAGCTTGAGACCCAAAATTTTCTGAATTTTATCCTTCAGTTTCACTCCCAGTAGATTAAACATGCCACAGCTGACAGCATCAATGCACTTAAAGGAGTCCAAACATAATTCAGGCATTCTTGTCTGTACATTACCTTATGTCTACCCCAAAACTTTGTAATACATCTAAAAATATGATGAAACAAAGTATTCAAGACATTCTATCTTTTCAAATGATGCTTTATAAACATATCAGGCATAAGGGTACTTACTCTTCCGATCTCCCTGTGCAAACTGTATTTCAATCTGGCGACCACAAATCCATTTTCGGTCCAAATTATGTAAAGCATCTTCAGCATCACGAACATCTTCAAATGTGCTAAATGTTAAGGGGCTTGGGAAATTTTGGGAACTTTGATAATGAGTGAAAGTTCACTTGGTAAATCTTGAACAATTCACAATATTATTAATCTTTCATTATTACTCTAGAAAATCTATCAGACCCCTCACTAGCTGGCTGAATCAGCTATAAATACTTCACAATATTAAAGCACTTGTAAATTTCCAAGGCATATGTTTGAAAACACATGTGAATAGTCAAACTATTATTGAAATAAATTATAGCTGAAATAACCAAATAATCCTATCAAAAAACTTTCCTGTTTTAAGAATTAACTTTACAAAATAAGACAAAAAGAAAAACAAGTGTCAGTTCTGTTGTATGTTAAAACAAAAATCTCTTAAAAAAATAAATCCAAAACTTTTTTCCTATTTTTATTTCAAATGAAAAAAAAAGAAAATGCCAATAGTTCTTGTGTAAGCAAGCAGAATGAATATACCTCACCTACGAGAGGAAAGCATTAACCTTAAATTTTGCTGTTTTTCTCAGACATTTCTAACATTATTGTTTATACCAGACAGGGAAGAATGGTAACTAGCCACTTGCAATAATGTAAACAAAACAGAATCAAGCAATACTCAAGTTATCACTGTACCAAACGTGTATTACAGCCATGCACAGACAAGCATGCTCTCAAGAAATAACTAACAATTTCTATAAAGATTCCTGGACTGAAAAGCCCTAACATCAATGATACTAACACAGCATCCAACCAAGAAGTGAGTTTGGGACTACCTTTAAACTTGAGAATTTCGATATTATCTAGCAACATAAAGCAGGAACTCTTGGTCCCTGATTTGTTTTTTAATATATTTTTATTGATTTCAGAGAGGGAGAGAAACATCAGTGAGAATCTTTCATAGGCTGCCTCTTGCACAGCCCACACTGGGGATGGATCCGCAACACGGGCGTATGTCTGACCGGGAATCCAACCATGACCTCCTGGTTCATACGCAGATGCTCAACCACTGAGCCATGCCAACTGGGCTCTTGGTCCCTGGTTTTTATCTCAGAGGCTAAGTTGCCTTGTTCTCTCCTCAATGTCAGCAATAACAACACAAACTCTTGGCTTTTCACTTATTTCTGTCTAAATTTAGTGTCTTTCCTAAAACCACCATTCTAATGGAAGTCAAGCACATATTCAGAACAGTACTTGATGTAAAAGCTTTGGAAAGGGAGCTAGTTAAGTTTGAGTGTAGATTTTCATTCTATCCTAAGGCACAATTTGAACTTGCCTATTTTTCTATTTCTTAAATTTGAGAGATTTTGAGAGCAGAATGAAAATTACTCCAAGTGACATACTCCCTCCCTCTCCCCCTTCAAGACTGACACTGATCTTCTTTTTTCCCAGAGACTAAAAGGTTGGCCTCACTAGATTTCCTCTTTTTTGTGCTAAAGTAAATTAAGGACCATGGTGGGTTCCCAGCTCCCTTTTCCTGAGGGCGTTATTATATGTGAGTTAATGTAGAGGGAGAGGTTATCCCAAGTCCAAAATCATAGGACCTTCAATATGACAAGACAAAGACTGACTGGGAATTTAATACTATAACAGATCAGCCTTCAAGGTTAATGCAGTTGGGTTCTAAAATAATTAAAAGACATAAGTTCACTTAATGGGTATACTAATTTATTTGTTACTTCAAGAAACAGAATGTAATAACCTTTTAAGGGACTTAGATCAAGAGGTATAAAAATTATTAACGAGACCAAATCATCAGTTTTGGCTATCCTCAAAACCAGAATCCTGGGTTGGATGAACAATGGCAAGGTTCTACTTTACCTTTAAAAGAAGGCAAGTGGGCACAGAAGGGGCAGCCAAATGTCATTCTGATGCCACTTATGGAGAAATCTCTACTCAGTCTTCTTAAAAAGACTATTTTAAGACCATAGAAAAGACCATCCTACATAATAAAAGGCTAATATGCAAATCAACCGAATAGTGGAACAATCAGTCGCCATGACATGCACTGACCACCAGAGGGCGGATGCTCAACGTAGGAGCTTCCCCCTGGTGGTCAGTGCTGGGCTCACGGCTGGCAAGCGTAGTGGCAGTGGCAGGAGCTTCTCCTGCCTTCGTGGGGAGTGGGCCTAAGCTGGCAGTTGGACATCCCCCGAGGGCTCTGGGACTGCAAAAGGGTGCAGGCCAGGCTGAGGAACGCCCCCCCCCCAAGTGCACGAATTTTGTGCACCGGGCCTCTAGTATGTGTATAAAAAAAAGTAAATTTTCCTTTAGATGACAACTCTTTCTGTCTTAAGTATCACATACTCTTGAGTCAAACTACTGCTGATCCTGGGTCACAGGCCACTCTAAAACCCGGTCAACATTGTAAGCCAGAATGCATTGCTACTTTAAGAAAAAAAAAAAAAAAAAAATCAAGCCAGATATCTCTTACCCTCTTTGTAATACAGCTTTGCAACAAACTGCCACAACTGTCCTTGATCACTGGCCCTGTGGGAGTATCAACTTTCCACATTTGCTCATTAAGTCTCACTAGGACTCCAGTTTCTTCCTTTTTTAAAAAAAATTTTTCCTTTCATTTATTTTTTGATTTCAGAGAGAAAGGGAGAGATAGAAACATCAAGGAGGATCATTGATCAGCTGCCTCCTGCACGCCCTCCCATTGCAGATCAAACCTGCAACCCAGGCATGTGACCTTAACCAGAATCAAAACCAGGACCCTTCAGTCCGCAGGCCTATGCTCTATCCACTGAGCAAAACTAGCTAGGGCTCCGCTAAGTTTCAAGAGACATAGTGAACTTTAATAAGGAAGAAATTTCCCTAGCCTGAAGCACACAGCCCAAACCTTTGTTGTCTCTGAGAGATGATCTCAGTGAAGTAATGTCGCCGTGAAACTCTGGGCCAGGGAATGATTTCCAAAGGCCTTTTCCAATCTATTCGGAGCCAACCGATCATAAGTGCTAAAGTAGTGCATGGTCAGCAGGCATCACAGACCCAAGTTCCAGAAGTTAGGAAGATGTGTGTGCCCCGCAGCAGCCACTTTAAAATCTATCTATAAACAGGTAGTTTCTCTAGTAGATCTGACCCTGCAACACAACCAGAACTGTTTCTAAGTAGTTCCCAGTACATGCATCTCTCCTTTTAAGCATAAGCATGGCTCTGTGGAGTCAGATTGACCAGAGAACCTCATGCTACTACTCTAAAGGGCACTGCCTACTATCCTATGGCATCTGACCACCTGGTCCAAAACAGAAATATGCTAAATTGTAAGCTTAAAACATTATATCCTAGTACACTTTAACTTGCAAAGCTACGAAAGTGCATTATATAAGACCACAATCACAACATCCAAGGCCCACATAAATCAAGTTACAGGTTTTGTCCCTAAACCAAACCGGAATAATTTTGAAAATTAACTGCTTACAAAACATGAAGGGAAAAAAAAAAGGAAAAATAGTTATTCTGTAGGATACATCAGGTATGATTCCTTTAATCTTGGCCATCATTCAACTTCATCTTGACCTTTAACTCTTTAAGTGCTTGTCAGAAGGACTTGTCATGAGATGCTTGGCCAAATATGACAGATGGCTTTATCTTTAACTTTGAAAAACAACCTTTTCCCCCTTTTGTAGATAAAGCGAGGCTTTGTCTCCCATTAGGCTTGTCCTTCTTCCAGCTTTTCTTTACTTTTTCTTTTCCCAAACTCTCCCTTCTCTTCAAGCCTGATCCTTAAGAGGTCTTTGGCTTGTCTACTTGCCTTAAGTGTTGAACTCTACTCTAAAGGTTCTTTCATGCTTTCTCTTTGGGGTCGCCATAACTGTACAGCTTTACATTCTCTGAGGTAACAACAGAGGACAGCAAATTAGGGGACAATATTAAAGAGTTTACCTCATTGTTATACAATTTGTTTCGATCAAGTGATTCAAATTAACAAACAAGAATACCAAACTTTTCATTGCTAAGCACAAGAACATATTAACTTTTAATTTGACTTACATTAAAGGTGGTAGAAAGAGTGTATTCAAATTCAAATCACATGTTATAATCATTGATTTGAGTTTCAGCAGCATAAATGGGAATTTAAATGTCTTACTATTTTGTATTAACTTAAACAGAGCAATGTGAGTTAGAATTAATTTTTAAAAATGGGAAGACATAGACATTTAAAAGAGTAAACCACTTTTTAGATGTTACCTCTTACATAAACTTGAATTTCAAACTCCAACACCCCTCACTAATCAGCCATCTGAAGAAAGGATATTGAACATAAGCAAATCCTCTTGGACGGCGAGTGTAGAAATCAAGTGGAACATACACATCAACTATAGGACCATAACGACCAAATTCGCGTCGTAAATCTTCAGACCTAAAACATCATAAAAAAACCCCAAATTTTTATGTTCACTTCCTTAAAAAGGCTTTCTAAGAAATAGGTATCTCTCTTTATTTTATTTTTAAAATTTCTTTATTAAGGTATTACATATGTGTCCTTATTCCAGGTATCTCTTTTTTAATATCTCAGTTAATGAAAGGACTGTCTGTGTCCCTGGGTGACCTGAAACAGACAAGCTTTCTAAATCTCAATATTAAGAGCCAATTTTAAGAATACACAAAAAGCATACATAGAGGCAATGTATCTTTCTGATAAAGGAAGGCTAAAATCCAAGATTTCGGAAGATTAAAAAATGGAGTTTATGATAAAATCCATTACTGTTTTACATGACCAGGAAAACAGACATTTAAGGGTACTTGATCACAATTTATCTCTACTGTTTATCCACATCCTTCATTTTTCACAAAAGGTATAGAAGCATTAGGTTGTATGTAGTTATTGCTAATGTGTGGGTTTTTTTTAAGTTTCAAGTTAACTCTATACTCTGAATAATGCCAAACACATATATTCACCCTAAAATTTTAGCGACTTGTTAAATTGTTTGAAAGTAATGTCACAAATATATATAACTCCTTAAAAATGTCAAATGACAAAGGGGAAGTTTTTCCAGAACGCTAGAATAATCACTATTGTTTACTTCCCCTACTTAAAACCTGGACAGAAAAATGTAGATTATACAAGGATAGCAAAAATATTTGATTTCGGGGGTGGGGAGAGTAGCGTGATTATTTGTGAAATACAAACTCTCACTTTGTGATAAGATCTCTTTCAAAAAATTCTAACAGCAATTCCAAGCAATTAAGGGAATTGTGAGAACAAAGGCAGGTTCTGGATTAATCCAATTTAGTAATCAACGTCCTCCCGGTAGAGGCTTCTTAAACCCCCGTTCTCCAAGGGTGACCAGTATTTCCGGGAAATGGGGAGAACTAGTTCGTACCGTTTAACTGAAAAAAAAATGTGATGTTCCAAAACTTAACAATATTCCTTTTCTTTAAAGGTCTCCATTTTAAATATAACAAATATAAAAACAAAAAGGGGGTATCAAACGCTTTGCCGCACTCCCCTCCCCCGACCCGTTATTTCGCCGCAAATTTTTTTAATTAAAAAGAAAAAACGATCCCTGGCCGAGGGGGGCGTGCACCTCAAAGAATGTGAACTTCAATTCAATGGGGAGCGGATGTTGGCCGCGGCAGGGGGTGGAAGCCGGCGAGGAAGCCAGGAGAAAGGGGCCCCGAACTGCCGAGGGGGAGGGGGACTGAAACCACGCCACGCGGCCCGCGAGGACCAGGGGCGCCGCCCTCGCTCCCACGCGGCGGTAGAGTCGGCAGCGCGGCCTGGTTCCGGCCTGAAACCCGCCATCTTCGACCCTCCCCTCCCCCGGCCCCGCGCGCCGCCGCCGCCAGGGTCCTCTCCGAGCGCCTGCGGCCTCCTCGTGTAGACCTGGAGTACTTTCCCTGTACTTACCGGGTATCGTCGGCCACATTCCTTACGAACAGAGACGTGTTGGGGGGACGCAGGTAGCGGGACATGACTGCGTGAGTCTCGGCAGAAGCACTAACGGGCTCAACAAACCGTCCACAGCTCCAGCACTGAATCCTCACACACACTGCCAGAGGGCTCCGCTACGGCAACTGCCTCTTATCGCGAGACTTCACTCCCGCCTCCACTTCCCCACCCCCTACCTGGGCGCCGCGCCGGCACTGGCAACTGTTCTTTCCCGCGAGATCTCTCGGCGTGCGCCTGCGCATGCGGATGGCTGGGATACGTGCGGTAGCCAGGGTCTCATTCATTGGCCGTTCGCACTGCCTCCTCCCTTCCCCCCAGCGCGCGTTTTCTTTCTTTAATGCCTTATTTTCCCGCCCTTACATTCCTTTCTCCCCTGCCCCCTCCGCCAAGTCAGAAAGCAGATATATATATATTTTTTACTCCTATGCGAAACTTTACAGCTATTACTAACTGGACGGAGTTTTATACATTATAATTCCGAGAGGCCACCATATCATACGATTTCCTGTGTGGTCCAAGTTATGCCCTGGCTTTTATTAGATCACTGACCAGCAAGAGAAGAATTTACAGCTTCTCCTATTGAGTTGTAAAAGGGGAATATGTGTGTCCTTGGAAAGAGATGGGCCTGTCTCTCCCTTGCTTTCTGCACGTATTGGGCGCGTTCCCTGAGAGCCTTTGTCCAGGCTGCCCCTCGCCCAGACCCTGCACGGCCAGTTCCTCCATTATACACGCTGTTTCCTTCTGATTTTACGCATTCTCAACCTTTGGGTTGCAACTCAAACTTCACATCTTAGTCTCGGTTGTCAACTACAGTGTATTGTATTTCAGTGGTTCTCCAACTTTTTGGTTTCAGAATCCCTTTACAAAGGATTTACATACCTCTGACAAATTATGGAAGACTCCAAAGAGCTTTGTGTATGTGGGTTATAGTTATTAATATTTACTGAATTAGAATTTAACATTATGAACATTTTGACACAACACACAAGCAGACATTGCACTACCTTTCAACACATATCATATAGCCTCTGGAAAACTCCACTCTACATTTGTTAGAGAAAATGGCAAATAGTGTAGTATAGTTTTGACCTTGGAGACTACCTTGAAAGGGTCCTGGGGCCCCTCCCAGACCACAGTTAAGGAACCATTCTCTGCTCTGTCAGACTCCATTTTTGGAGCTGAAGGGATCATCTTTCAGAATGCCTCTGGCATGCAGTGCACTGCCAAGCAGCTAGCAGGGACACAAGTCCTCTTTAATTAAATGAGCTTTTATTTTATAAACGCAGTATTTTTGTAAACGCAATATTTAGGACTTCTAAAGCAGTCAAGTGGTTTGACATGGGTGATGATAGTCTACTGTATTCTAAGGAGCTATTGTTTTTCTACATTTATGTTTTCCAAGAAGGTTTGGACAAAATTTATTAAAACATTTACTGATTACCTACTATGTCTCAGACATTGTGCTAGATGCTGGAAGTTCAGTGATAAAAAACATAGAGCTTGTTTTCATAGAAAATAAGTATGTAAACAACTAAATTAATTGCAGATTTGTAATATGAGACAGTAATATGATAGGCTTGGGTTTTTTAAAGATTTTTTTCCTAAAAACAGATTTGCACAGCGCTAACTTCAAGAAGGAATATACCTGCCAAGGGCTCCTGATGGTTAACTGAGCTCAGATTTATGGAGTCTAGCAGCCTTGCTGACAGGGTCTCTCACAAAAACGCTGCATTTTAGGGAAAAGGCACAGATTATGCTGCCAAATCTTGTTTACTGCTTTCCTCCCTCTGAGCCGATCCTTATAAAGGAGTTCTTGGAATCTCTTTTGACCAATTGGGAGAGACCTGCCCCATACAACCAGAGCTATACAAATATATCCGCATTTGCATCTTTATTGATCAATCTATAACCACCAATCAGGGTGCTCAAAGATGACCAGTTATGACAGTGCTATTTGGATCAATAAAACTGCACATTTGGTTTTCTCATTTGCATAAAAATGAACCAGGGAGGGTACTTTGTAAAAGTTGGCCTCCCCTTTGTCTCAGGGGGGAGCGCACTTTCAGTTTCCAAACTGCCCATCTGATTAGAGTTTCTTGCTCTACACTGTCTCAGTTTCCGTGGGCAAACAATCAATTAGAAGCATGCTCTTTAAATTTGTTTACTAAGATATGCCTGGCATTCCCTATATTTTATAGATGAGGAAACAGGTTTACAGAGTGGTCTAAACAAATTAGGAGTTTCACTTGCTTATTTATTTTTTATATAATGATAAATCAGGAATAGGGAGTACAGGACTGCTATGGCAGCCTCAGGATATCCAGGCTTCCCTTCTTTCTTTCTTTTTTTTAAAATATATTTTATTGATTTTTTACAGAGAGGAAGAGAGAGAGAGGGATAGAGAGTTAGAAACATCGATGAGAGAGAAACATCCATCAGCTGCCTCCTGCACACCTCCTACTGGGGATGTGCCCGCAACCAAGGTACGTGCCCTTGACCGGAATCAAACCTGGGACCCTTCAGTCCGCAGGCCGACGCCCTATCCACTGAGCCAAACCAGTTTCGGCCCCTTCTTTCTTTCTTCCCCATTATTCCCAGCCCTGACATCTATACTCAAATTGCCTCATGGTCATAAAGTGGCTGCTGGAGCTGTGGGCGTTATGTCTACAGCTGAGGAAAAAAAGGGGTAGCACAAAGTTTGAAAAGCATGTGCTAGGACTTCTGGTCAAGATGGCAGCATTGGTCCATTGGCTCTCCTGGTCTCCAGCTTGCCAACTGCAGATTTTAGGACTTCTCACCTCCATAATCATGTAGTCAATTCCTTAAAGTAAATTCATTTATATAATTGATCAATCAATCACATACACACACATCCTATTGGTTCCGTTTCGCTGGAAAACCCTAACACATATGGCTGTACTACAATCTGTTTACCCATTCACCTCTTGCTGGATATTTGGATTGTTTCAGGTTTGGGGCCATTATAAATGAAATTTCCATGAACATCAGTGCACCAATCTTTTCGTGGATATATGTTTTCAGTTCTTATAAGTAAATAGAAGTGGAATTGCTAGGTCATATGGTAGGTCCTCCCGAAAACAGATGCCAGGAGGGAGTGAGAGATGCAAGATATTTCTTTGCGTTAATGCCCACAAAATATGAAAAGGAAAGGGAGCAGGAGAAGGGAGGGTCCTCAGGCTAGATCTGACCCTGTAAACATAGAGAAGGAAGCAAGGAAGATTGGTTAGGAAGAACCTTATATTTTAGTACAGCTCTGAGAAAGTTTCACTAGCTCAACGGGGAGCTCTGGCATAAAGATCACCCATTGAGGAGTCCTGTGTTGGGCAAGAATGGCCAGGCCCTAGCACAGTCTTTGGTTGGACCTGCCTGGGAAGAGCATGGCCTCAACTCAGATGCTGCAGTGGATCCTGAAGGCGCTGCAGCTGAGACTGTAAGCTAACTACACACCTAGTGGTAGCGTCACTCTTGAAGGGAGATCTAAGGGACACACTTCCATGGTGGCCAAAGTCCATACCTTGCTCTGTGTAGATCCCCTTATTCTTATACTATTGGGAGCAGCTCTGTTATGGGTCCTGTGGATCTCTCTAAGGGGAAAACTCAGAAGAGGGAGATTATTGGGATGAACTACAGCCCCTGTAGCTGCAGTTGGTCTCGGGCCACAACTGGTACTCATCCTCTCCCTCTTCTCCTATCTTCACTTTCTACAGTCACTTCTTAAATCTTTTTTTTTAAATATATTTTTTATTGATATTTTACAGAGAGGAAGGGAGAGGGATAGAGAGCCAGAAACATCAATGAGAGAGAAACATCGACCAGCTGCCTCCCGCACACCCCGCACTGGGGATGTGCCCGCAACCAAGGTACATGCCCCTGACTGGAATCAAACCCGGGACCCTCCAGTCCGCAGGCTGACGCTCTATCCACTGAGCCAAACCGGTTTCGGCCACTTCTTAAATCTTGATAGCTTACCAGTGGTGGTCTGAGCCCCTGGTCACCATGCCCTTCTCAGGCCAGGGTTGCCTGAGAAGGGCACTTGTCCATTCATGTACAATCATCAAAGAATATCAAGAGGAGCTTAACTAGGTCACCTGGGTTCCACATATATTCCTTCCTAACCCCATAGTATAACAATTACCCCACCTTTTCCTGTTGGTAGGGTCAACAGCGACCAGTTATGAGGAATCATATCAGGTGCTCAGCATTAACATTTGTACCGTGGCAGTAGCTAAATCAGCGTTGATAAGTGGGAATCTGTACCAGGAGTCAGAAAACTATAGCACCTTGGGCCAAACTGGGCTTACAGCCTGTTTTTATACAGTCCACATACTAAGAACAGGTTTTATATTATTAAATGGTTGAAAAAAATAAAAAAGATTAATATTTATTAACTTATTACCTAGCTCCCTTTGGTGAATGTCAGTTTCTTAAAAGTAGAGACTTTGTTTTATTCATGCCAGCAAAGTCTTGCCCCACCAAAGTGTGTACTTACAATTTGAATCTATGGAACCCTTGTGCATTGCATGGGAATATAAAATGGTGCACTTGCTGTGGAAAACAGCTTGGGGCTCCCTCAATGAATTAAGCATTGAATTACCATATGATCTAGCAATTCTACTCCTGGGTATAAACTCAAAAGAATTGGAATAGGCATTCAAACAAAACCTTGGACATGAATGTGTGCTGAACCAGCTCAGCCAGGTTCGGTGAGCCTGAAAGGGGGCGGTGAAGGATTGAGAAAAGACAGATAAGAGAAGAAACCTGGGTCTGGGTGGGACACTGTCCTCTCTGATGGAGAGCTAGCGACAGTGCCACAGCCTGTAAGCCGAGTCTTTATTTTATAGCCAGACTAGTGGCCCGGTGCATGAAATTCATGCACATTAAAAGGGGATTAATTAGAGGAAATAATTTAATATTGCTATTTGCCCTTTCTCTATAATAGAAGTGTCAGAGATGAAAGAAAAAAAGTAAAATGTATATGAAAATCTTCCTCCTGTCAGAGTCTGGGGCACACCAGGGGACCCAGAGTCAAGTCCCCGCCCACCCACATGCGCCTCAAAATCGTGTGAGACCCAGACCCGGCCACCACCCCCCCCCCCAATTGGGATAGATCCAGACCTGGCTAGTCCCACCCTTTTCAAGCCCCGCTGGGCAGGGAACATAGCTTCAGGTCCCCTGGCCCGGTGCCAGGATGGGGGGCGTGGCCTGAGGTCCCCCAACCCAGACCGGGGTGGGGGGGCGTGCCTTGAGGTCCCACATCAAGCCCCGCCAGGCGGGGGGTGGGGGAGCGCAGCCTCAGGTCCCCCAGCCTGGCACCAGGAGCGGGGAACAGCCTCAGGTCCCCTGTCAAGCCCCATCGGCAGGGGGCTGCAGCCTCAGGTCTCCCCTGGGCGGGGGGCATGACCTGAGTTCCCCCTACCCAGCACTGGGGGTGCACCTTGAGGTCCCCTGTCAAGCCCCGCCAGGCAGGGGGGTGCAGCCTCAGGTCCCCTGGCTCAGTGCTGGGGCGGGGGGTGCAGCCTGAGGTCCCTGGCCTGGTGCTGGGGTGGGGGGTGTGGCCTGAAGTCCCCTGTCAAGCCCCACCTGGTGGGGGGCGTGGCCTGAGGTCCCCCAGCCTGGCACTGGGGCCGGGGGAGCAGCCTGAGGTCCCCTAGCCTAGCACCAGGACGGGAAGCACACCTTGAGGTCCCCTGTCAAGCCCCACTGGGTGGGGGGCATGGCCTGAGGTCCCCTGTCAAGCCCTGCCAGGTGGGGGGTGCAGCCTGAGGTCCCCTAGCCCAGCACCAGTATGGGAAACGCACCTTGAGGTCCCCTGTCAAGCCCTGCCAGGTGTGGAAGGTGGCTGAGGTCCCCTGTCAAGCCCCACGGGGGCAGGGGAGGGCATAGCCTCAGGTCCCTGCTGATTGCTTGTTAAGGCTCCTTATGGGAACTTGGCCTCAGCTGTGGGTGCAGCCATCTTTGTGACAGAGTGATGGTTAATTAGCATATTCCCTCTTTATTAGATAGGATTCCACGAGGCAAAGTAAGGGCGTGGTCAAGATGTTAACAATGTTTGAATCTACTCAATTATATGCACCTGAACTCTATCAAACCCACACTCAGACACGTGGGGCCATGTGTTCTGACCATAGGTTCAAGCTTACAGCTATAGCCTCTGGCTATAATTGTGCTGGGAGGCCTTTGCCCTCCAAGCTGGGACTTGCACGTGGCAATGAGAGGACTGTGCCCTCTCATTAGTCCGAGGCTTGAACCTGTCCAAACACTGTAGCCACTCTCCACATGAATGTTCATAGTGACACTATTCACAATAGTCAAAGGTGGAAACAACCTGAATGTTCATCAGCTGAGGAATAGATAAATAAAATATGATATCGTCATACAATGAAATATTGTTCAGCCATAAAAAGGAACTAAGTACTGATACATCCTACAACATAGATGAACCTTGAAACCATTATGCTAAGTGAAACAAACCAGACACAAAAAACCACATGTTATATGATCCAATTTATATGAAACTAGAGGCCCAATGCACGAAGATTCGTGCAAGAATGGGCCTTCCTTCCCCTGTCTGCTTGCACCGCCTTTGCTCTGGCCTGGAGATGCCTTTCCACCTTCCCATGCTGCCCGGAGGCCTGGAGTGGCTGGGACGACGCGGAACGCCTGTGTCCCTCACCACCCCGGCAGCTAGGCGCCTGCGTATGCAAATTAACCTGCCATCTTTGTTGGGTTAATTTGCATACTCACTCCTGATTGACTCGTGGGCATCTCGAAGGTACAGTCAATTTGCATCTATCTCTTTTATTAGTATAGATTCCCAGAATAGGTAAATCTACAGAGACAGAAAGCAGTTAGTGGTTGCCAGGGTCTAGGGAGGGGAAAATGGGGCAAGACTGCTCCACAGGTGTGAGGTTTACTTGTGGAGTGATAAAAATGTGCTGGAACTAGATAGTGGTGATGGTTGCACAACATTGTGAATGCATTTAATGTCACTAATGGTAAATTGTATGCTATGTACATTTTACCACAATAAAAAAAATACATTAAATGATTCTATTACTGATCTTGGACATTTGCAGTATTTCCCAATTTTTGTTATTAAAACTAACCCTAAGATAAACATCATTGTACACCCAACGTTTTGTACATTTTGGTTAGGACAAATTCCTAAGTGTTGAATCACTGAGTCAAAGAATATGAAGAAATTTAAGGACTTGATATACATGAGCAAATGCCCTTTGGAAAGGTTGTACCAATTTCACTCTCCTTATTCACTCAATAAACATGCAATAAGTATGTGTGAAGTTTATATTCTGGCCCAGGTATTATGTTAGGACTGGGAATAAACTGAACAACAAGCCACAGTTCTTGAGGGGAGGAGGGGAGGTTTGAAATCTAACAGGGTGATACAGTCATGTAAATAGCCAGTAACAAGAAGCTATAAAAATAGATGGAAGTTTAGGGTGACACTGAAGCACAAAGAAGGAGGACTGAATTCCATCTCAGTGAGGAAGGCCATTGATAGCTAGAAGACCTAGGACTTTTCTCAGCCTGAGCCAGTCACCCTCACCAATTCTGGATATGATCTTAAAGAAAAAGTTGCAATTTTTATAGATTAAAACTTATACTTCTTAAAACTGTTTATTTTATTCTAGTGAAGATGAAGTTTTTCTCATGTTTATTGATCATGTCTATTTCTTCTTCTGGCCACTTTCCTATTGGGATGGAAATGTTTTTCTCAGGATTTTGAAGAGTTCTTTATATAGTAAGGATACTTCATTCCAGTTATTTTCATGGTAAATATATTCTGCTAGCTTGTAGTTTGCTTTCAAATCTTGTGTCGGATGGTTTTTATAGCTTTATTGAGGCATAATTTACATACCATAGAATATGCCCATTGTAAGTGTACAATTCAATGATTTTTAGTATATTTTAATAAAATTTAGTAAAAGTGTACAATTCAATAATATATACATACACCAGTTCTCTCTCTATATAAAGCATATAAATATATAGTAATGTTATAGAACTGGACAAGATGTTTTAAAATATAAATCTTTCATTGTATGTAACCATAGTTTTATTATTATTTTTAAACTCAAGCTATTGTAGAGATTAAAAATACCAGTAAACAAGTTTTTAAATATTCTTTTTAGAACCATATTCCATAATCAATTGCTGTTTATTTTCATATCTGGAACATGAGAGGAAGTACGCAGCTGTGGGGGAAATCACATTAGATTTTCCACGTGGAGAGAACTTGGGCATGAAACGCAAAGAGGTAGAGATTTAATTATTTCGTTTGGCTGCTGCTATATTTGCAACTATGTGACTTAACATACAACCTGCTGCCATGTGGAGGATCAGGTGACCTGGAGCCCTTGGTGAGAAGTTGAAGCTGTTACCCAATCCTGATTTAGTGCAAGATAACCTCTGCTTTAGGACTGCCCTATCTTTTAACTCTTCTTTCTCTCCTCGCTCTATATGTAGAGTGTCCTACTTTAGAGCATCTTTTTTTCTGTCTTTTACATTCTACTCCTTGTAGAATCCTCTTTGCTTAGCAATAACTGTTGGAAAGAAATGACTTCTGGATTACTTGTACTTTATTTATTTATTTAAAAGATTTTAAAATCCTCACCCGAGGATATTTTTTCCATTGGTTTTCATTTTTTTTTTAAAATATATTTTATTGATTTTTTTTTTATAGAGAGGAAGGGAGAGGGATAGAGAGTTAGAAACATCGATGAGAGAGAAACATCGATCAGCTGCCTCCTGCACACCTCCCACTGGGGATGTGCCCGCAACCAAGGTACATGCCCTTGACCGGAATCGAACCCGGGACCCTTCAGTCCGCAGGCCGACGCTCTATCCACTGAGCCAAACCGATCAGGGCGGTTTTCATTTTTTTTTAATCATTATTAATTTTTAAATATATTTTTATTTATTTCAGAGAGGAAGGGAGAGGGAGAGAGAGATAGAAACATCAATGATGAGAGATAATCATTGATTGGCTGCCTCCTGCATGCTCCACCCTGGGGATGGAGCCAGCAACCCGGGCATGTGCCCTTGACCGGAATCGAACCTGGGACCCTTCAGTCAGCAGGCAGATGCTCTATCCACTGAGCGAAACTGGCTAGGGCTCCATGGATTTTTAGAGAGAGTGAGAGAGAGAGGGAAAGACAGAGAGAAACATCAATGTGAAAGAAACATATCGATTGGTTACCTACTGCAGGAGGCCTGACAGGGCCCAGGCTGGGGAGGAGCCTGCAACCTAGGTATGTGCCCTTGACTGGAATCAAAGCCAGGACTCTTTGGTCCACAGGCCGACACTCTATCCACTGAGCCAAATGGTTAGGGCTGGATTACTTGTACTTTAAAAAAAAAATTATTATTTGGCAAGCCTAGAGGCCAGGCCAGGCACTCGCACACGAGGAGGCCCCATGTCCACCAAACTTCAGAGGACCCTTCAACAGAAGGTTCAGAGAGACGGACACCATCAGTCCTCCTGGGAACCAGGCACTCCAATCATGGAGGCCTGAAGGGACACAGGACTAACAGATGCCCTGGGGGTGGCCGCTCAACTAGACCAGCTCTGGTTTTCTCAAGGGGAGAGGCTGCTGGCTGTGCGCCCTGGAGCTCTTTCCAACCAGCACATGGTGGTGTGTCACACACAGCACACCCTTTGTGTTCATTATTGTTAATTACAATGGAGACCTCCTATAATTAACTGTGTGACAGTGTAACTCAATGGAGTGTACGGGGACCAGAGACCAGGCCTTCCCATGGAGGCTGGCACACGCACTGTATGTAATTCATCCCTGTCGTCACTTACAGAAAAAATAAAAAATTTATTTATCAGAGAGAGAGAGACATAAATTTTTTGTTCCACGTATTTAAGCATCCATTGGTTGACTCTTATATGTGCCCTGATTGGGGATCGAACCTGAAACCTTGGCATTTGGGGACCATGCTCTAACTAACTGAGCTACCCAGCTAGGGTTCATTTGCACTTGCAGTGGAACTTCAGTCTTGGTCCTTGCCTCAGTGATCACAACATAATCACCTTGGGTCATGCTCCTTACAGCCATTTCATTCCCCTCCTGGGCGTGTTTCCCCTGTCCCTGTGCTGTCACACCCCAAGGTGGAAAGGCTTTACCTTTGTCCTCCTGGGCTTTCACTCTGTGAAGTAGATGTTATTACCCTTATTTTCAGTTGGGGAAGCTGAGGCTAAGAAAGGATAGGGTTTTCCCCATGATCCACATATTAAAACTGCATAAACATTTGTTGCTCTTTTTTCCTTTACATGCTGTGAATTACCCACTTTATGCGTCTCAGTGAGAGGCAGAGCCTGCCTCATAGCATAGATTTTATAGAGCCCGACACTTGTTTTCACAGCTTCTCTTGCAGCTAAGGTGTGGCCTGTGTTGTAGGCTTTACTAATCACACACCTGGTTTCCAGACTTAGACATGGATGATACTTTAACCAAGTAAACTACCTGGCCAGGGCTCAACTGTCATCTTTTTTTTTTAAAAAAAAAAAAACATTTTATTGATTTTAGAGAGGAAGGGAGAGGGAGAGAGAGATAGAAACATCAATGATGAGAGAGAATCATTGATCGGCTGCCTCCTGCACGCCCCCCACTGGGGATCGAGCCCACAACCCAGGCATGTGCCCTTGGCCGGAATCAAACCTGGGACCCTTCAGTCCGCAGGCCGACGCTCTATCCACTGAGCCAAACCAACCAGGGCTCAACTGTCATCTTTTGATAGGCCATGTAGCTTTGAGTAATAACAATCTTAGTGAGAACCTTGGAAGTCTGAAATCAAAGAACCTTTCCCCAAATTTTGGGATGACCTAAGTGCCCTGATATCCAAGAACAATTCTGGGAAGGATGCAGGCCACTACACATAAGTAAGATTGTATTTTATCTCTCTAAATAGGTAAGAGCTCAGAGGCAGATATAATTTGGTGCAGGAAAACAAATAAAAGATTATATCTTGCATTCAAGTGTTATTGAACGGAAAATATTAACTATACTTAAAAAATAATCCACACATTTTAATTTTATTTAGATCTTCACTTCTCCCACTCTCATAATCATACTCATTATTCACGTTGAGAGGGAAGACCTGGTCTGGATCTGAAACTTTTGCTCATTATGTTGTCTTCTAGTTCTGTTGTGTGATGTTAAGACAGAGTCTTTAAAAGAAAAGACAGCCCTGGCCAATGTGCCAGTGTGGCTCAGTTGGTTGAGCACTGAAAGGTTGCTGGTTTGATTCCTGGACAGGGCACTGTGCAGGTGTGTGCAGGAGGCAACCGATCAATGTCTCTCTCTCTCTCTCTCTCTCTCTCTCTCTCTCTCTCTCGATCTCTTTCTCTCCCCTGTCTTTTTTTCTCTCTCGCTAAAAATCAATAAAAACATATTAAAAAAGCAAAACAAAATAGAAGAGTAGCCAGCATCATTCTTCCACTTCATCTGCTGCTTGACCACAACTCTGGTGTCAATCCTTTTTAGGAATGTAATGCATGATTCATTGAAAAAAAAAAAAAGTGTCTCATAGACCATATGGAATAAGCTCTCAGATCTGGGGTCTTGAGGGGGAGTACAGGAATGGCCTTTGGAAGGCACAAAGAAGCAGGGAACACAGGGAACTCTTCTTGGTGGCCATAAGAATCGTGCAAAAGTTTAGTTGAGGCCAAAAAGCCTAATAAACTCTTTGCTGGTTCTTAAATATCCTAAAAAGGCCCCAAGACATCACCCCTCTTTGACAGATGACAGCACTAAGGCCCATAGGGAGGTAGGCACATCTCTAGTGAGTGACAACATCAGGATGGAAATCTGTGAGTGTTGTCTTTCTTTCCAGCATGCTTATGCTACACTATGTCTGCTTCCAGTTACTTGAATGTTCTAACTATTTGCATTTGTTCAATGATGTCACAAGAGTGTCAAGCCAGAGAGAGATTACGGAACATATAGAAAGTGTTCTAATAGACAGTGGACTGGAAAGAGAATGAGCTTTGCAGTCAGAGGTACGTTTGAATCCTCATCTCAACCACTTTCTAGCTATGGCTATGAATCCTGTGTTCCTTAATTTCCCTGAGCCTCAACTTTCTCACCTAAAGATAAGGATAATGATTTATAACTCATGGAATTTCATAAGGATTCAATGTAGCAATGTATGTAAAGTGTCTTGCACATGGTAGGTGATCAATACATAGATTGTATTAATGTTATCAAACTCATTTCATGTCCACCAGAGTTAATCAATAAAAGAGTACTGTGCTCAGTATAAAATATTAATATAGTTTCATCTCTTTTGGTAGACACCCACGACTAGGAAACAATGGGTATTAAGAAAATAAAATGTAAAAAAACCCCACAAACCTTAAATATCTACAAAATTGAAGAGAATAATCAAGGATGCTATGTATGGGTGTCCAAGTTGTGCACCACCCAACATGAGGGTCTCGTTTACACAGACTACAATGTGAATGGAGCCCTCTGGGTTTGCTCTGTGTACAACCCAAACAGTCATATGTGGTGGCCCTGAAGATAACATATGATTAATAGCCTTCAATGCATAATCAGATGTTTTGTAATAAGGAGGACAGAAAACAGTTAAAGATGTCTTCAGATTTTAGGATTGGAAGGGCCCCTGGAGATTATGTAGTTTAAACCTTCTCATTTTTCAGATGAGGAACCTGAGATCCAAAGAGGGAAAGGGACATACTTTATCCAGCGCAGAACTGGGACAAGCACCATGTTGCTAGGTTCTTTGCTAATTGCCTTTGTGCTCATGAACAATTATCTTTGTTGGTAGGAGTTAGCATGCTGAACCATATCTTAACACCTCCATAGGAAGGAAGATTTATAGCTGCTTTGCTTCTTGGTCAGAAATAGACTCAGAATGGCTAAGCAAAATTTTGTTTAGTTCTGGGTCTTTGCGCTTCAGTATCCTGCAAGTTTTCTCAGGGCAAGCAATTCCTGTTGAGCAACATGCCTTTGAATGCATTTTGTTTGCTTCTGTCTTTGACTTGATATTAGCTGGCTAGCTGTGTGGTTTCCTAATACCATCAGACAGGTTGCTAAGCAGTAATCTGAGAACAGTGTCTCTGGAGGCCAACTGAACTCCTTTAAAGTTTGCTAGGGAGAATTGACAAACTTCAAATTGTAATTCAGAAGCAAATAGGCAGAGACATAGTGGGGCCTATGGGAGGCTACAGGAAGCTGATATTGGGCATTAAGTGCCTTGGGTTTCAAATTAATAGCCAGCTATGCATTGCCAATTCATTTTCCCTGTCTTCCATAGTCAGGTATCAGCCAGTAAGTGGATATGTGGGAGGCTATATGCCACTAGGTGCTGTGGGGGGAGCCAGGAAGGGTAGCTGGTCTCTGTCAGTGGCATAGACTAGAGGAGTTCAGATAGTGGAAGGAGTCCTGAGGTGTGGTGCCTTTGGGAGAGGGCTGTGTGGAGGAATTGAAACTGAGCCATGCCTTGAAAATTGGGTAGGCTTGGAGTAGAGGAGGCAGAAAAGAAAAAGAAATAGGGAATGCATTTTGGGTGGGGGAATGATAAGCTCAAAGGCTTAGAGGGAAAATGTACAAGTTATGTTTGGGAAATAAAATATGGAGCAATCTAAGGAGAGTAGTGAGAAGTTATGAAAGGAAGTTAGGTCTAGCTTGGAGGTGCTTATACTCCAAGCAATGGGGTTTTGACTTTACTCTGAAGATAATGAAGAACTATGAAATGTTTATAAATAAGAACAATATAAGATGAAGGCAGTATGGCTAACTAACTTCAATTTAGTCTCTGAAGTATAAAATATTTAGATGGACTTGTGATTGGGCTAAAAGAGGGTTTAACATCACCCAGAGATGAATATATAGATGGATTTTATATTTCACTTTTTTTGGGGGGAGGAGGGGGGGAGGGGAGTGAGTCCTAGTGGGAAGGATTACTGCATGTTCTTAGGGAGGAAAGCATGAAGTTGTTATAATGGTTGTATGAAAGTTAAACATAGTTAGAAGAATGAGAATGGATGCTGAGTAACCAAAGAGGTAGACTGTCCTAGTCATGTGCCTATTGATATCAGCCCTTATCTGCCCTTAAGTGCTAGGCTAAGGCTCAAATTATATTTTCCAGGCTCTCGTACTAGCTGGTTTCTGCGCAGGTTTTGTCAAGGAAAGACGGTAGAAGATGGAAAGAGTAAACTCCCTTCCTGCCTCTGGATTCTGAGGGCCTCTTCTGCAGCAGTGGCAGAAGCAAGCAGCGATGACAGCATTGGTGGTGGTGACAGCATTGGCTCTAGTGACAATGACAACAATGGATATGGATAGTGACTTCAGGGACAGAAGCAATGACAAGCAAATTGCAGGCTCCTGGGTTCCTGATCCAAGGGCCAACAAGAGCCTTAGGGACTCCGTGCCTCTGAGCTTTGGGTAACGTTTTTGCTCCTTTAGCCCAGGGTGGGATGGTTTCCTGAAGTTCATCATCTCTGGTAGTCTCCCTTCCCCTCCCCTCCCCTCCTTTGCTCCTCCTGTTGAGCAACATCCTGTGACAGGGAAAGGACTCAGGACCTGTGCCTCTAATACTCTGGTAGCCAGTTCCTTTATTAATTTGTTCTATTTGAAATAACTAGACTGGGGAGGGCCTGCTCCTTCAGGATTTCAGTCGCAACCTCTCGGCCAAGTCCTCCGCACCCTTCTGTGGGAACACCTTCATCGTGTTCGCCATCCCCATCTGGTTACACTGGCGAATACGGCATCTGGATCTTATCCAGTCTGCTGTTCTGTAGAGCGTGATGACCCTTGTAAGCACTTATTGGGTAGCCTTTGCCTACAAAAGTGTGAAATCTGTTCTCAAGCACAGAGTAGTACAGAAGAGGGAAGATGCCGTTTCCAAAGAAGTGACTCGAGAACTTTCTGAAGCTCATAATAGAAAGATGTCTCGGAAGGAAAAAGATGGAAGAATCTTGTGGAAGAAGAAGGAAGTTGCTGATTATGAAGCTACAACATTTTCCATCTTCTATAACAACACCCTGTTCCTGGTCTTGGTCATTGTTGCATCCTTCTTCATATTGAAGAACTACAACCCCACAGTGAACTATATTCTGTCCATAAGTGCTTCATCAGGTCTCATCGCTCTCCTGTCCACTGGCTCCAAACAGACCATGTCAGCTTCACCGTTGTATCTAGGGGTGGTCTGTGGTGTATGGAAAAGACGCCGGGTGGTCGGGATGGGAGACACATAAGATGTTTTTATAGTCTGGAGTTTGAGGGTTTGAAAGACCCAACAAAATGTAATTCAATATTTGTTTATTGGCTCTTTTTTGACAGACTGTTGAAATTACATGAATTGAAAGAGAAACTCAGAGTACCGGTGCATTTATTAAAAGGCAAATGTGTCTGGCAATGTGCTATAATCACAAGAGGAGAAAATAACTTGTTTCCTTGATCTGCCAGAGGTCACAGTAACCTGGACCGAACTGTTAGCATTTGTTATAGTAGCAAGAAGTAAATAGCTGGTTTGTGTGTCCCAAGCACAATATTACAGCTTTTTTTGGAATCATAAATATCAGAATTAATCCTCTTTCCTCCCCTTCCCCCTGTGGGGTGGGGGGTGGGATTGAACTGCATGTTTATAAGTCTCTGAATTTGTGATTTGAAAGAACTCAAATTTAAAAACATTGTTTCTCAAAAAAGAAAAGAAAGAAGAAGAAATACCTAGACTGGTTTTCTTTTCCTTGGTTAGATCCTGATTAATATAATACCTAAGCCTGACCATCTTGGCTCAGTGGTTGAGTATTGACCTATGAATCAGGAGGTCAGGGCACATGCCCTGGTTGTGGGCTGGATCCCCAGTGTGGGGTGTGCAGGAGGCAGCTAATCAATGGTTCTTTATCATCATTGATGTTTCTATCTCTCTCCCTCTCCCTTCCTCCCTGAAATCAATACAAAATATATTTTAAAAAACATAGTACCTAGTATACTTTCCTCACTTGGCTTCTAGAAACGACAACACTGAACATTCCTCCCACCCAACTGGACATTCCTTCTCAGTCTCCCTTGCTGGTGGGTTCCCCCTCTTCAACGTGACTCTTAAAATTGGGATGCCCCAGTGTAAGGGGCAGAAATAGAATATTGGGGACTAGCTATTAGTTATAAGAAATATTAATCAAGCTCTGTTAACAATGATTGTTTTGTTCTGATTAAAGAAAGCACACTCTAACTTGGCTGGGAATTGTATGTCCCTGCCCCCAGGACCTGGGAGTCAACCTTGGAATGTGGTCCATTCTCATCTGAGAACTGCCTATTATCATGGAAAGATTAACAACCTTGTTGCCCAAACAATGGAGTCCTGTCCTAGCTCACATTGCCTGTAATCTCTAACCATTAAACCCATTCTTATTCCTTTTGCCTACTTCCCCATGTAATCTTTGCCCTACCCCATATAAGCAGCTAGTTTATAGGGGGTTGCAGAGCAGGTTTTTGTGGGTGACCTGCTCCTCTCCCATACTGCTAGTATCTATCCTCCTATCTAATAAAAGAGTAATATGCAAATTGACCATCACTCCAACACAAGATGGCCACCACCATGTGGTCAAAGATGGCTGCCCCCATGTGGACACAAGATGGCCACCACAAGATGGCCGGCAGGGGAGGGAAGTTGTGAGGGACCCAGGCTTGCAGGAAAGGGCAGTTGGGGGGGACCAGGACTGCATGGGAGGACAGTTGGGGGGGGGGACCAAGCCTGCAGGGGAGAGAAGTTGGGGGGGACCAGGCTTGCAGGGGAGGGCAGTTGGGAGGATCAGGCCTGCAGGGGAGGGCAGTTGGGAGTGACCAGGCCTGCAGGGGAGGGCAGTTGGGGCGGACCAGGCCAGCAGGGGAGGGGAGTTGGGGGCATCCAGGCCGGCAGGGGAGGGCAGTTGGAGGAGACCAGGCCTGCAGGGGAGGCAGTTGGGGGAGACCAGGCCAGCAGGGGAGGGCAGTTGGAGGGGACCAGGCCTGTAAGGGAGGGCAGTTGGTGATGACCAGGCCAGTAGGGTAGGGCAGTTAGGGGCAACCAGGCTGGCAAGGGAGGGCAGTTATGGGTGACCGGGCCAGCAGGGGACGGCAGTTGGGGGCAACCAGGACTGCAGGGAAGGACAGTTAGGGGCAATCAGGCCGACAGGGGAGCAGTTAGGCGTCAATCAGGATGGCAGGGGAGTGATTAGGGGGTGATTAGGCAGGCAGGAAGAAGCGGTTAGGGGCAATCAGGCAGGCAGGCAGGCGAGCAGTTGGGAGCCAGCAGTCCTGGATTGTGAGAGGGATGTCTGACTGCTTGTTTAGGCCCGATCCCTCGAGGGGTCCCAGATTGGAGAGTGTGCAGGCTGGGCTGAGGGACACCCCCCCCCATGCATGAATTTTGTGCACCGGGCCTCTAGTATATATATAAAAGGCTAATATGCAAAGTGTCCCCTCGGGAGTTCGACCGGGAGTTTGAGTTCGCTCCCTCGCTATGATGTGCGCTACCACCAAGGGGTGGCACAGAACGAAGGAAGGCCCTGGCCAGCAGCCAGAAGGCCCTGATCAGCCCTGATCCCTGGCCAGGCCTAGGGACCCTACCCATGCATGAAATTCGTGCACCGGGCCCCTAGTTATTGGAATAAATGCTCATATAGGATTCAACCCTGTCTATGCCTAATTGGCTCCAGTTGTGTCAGGCAGCTGGGACCAATTGGTTGTCTGGTTTCACCAGGGCATGAGAACTGTTAATGACTTGCTTGCAAACAGTTAACTTTCCAGTAATGTAAAGATTGAATCTTATCTGTAATACAGCTCTATCATCCAGGAACACAGGAATTAATTTCACTTTACAGGAGGCAAATTTGAAGATTTCTTGCCCTAGGAACCATTCAATTGACAGCCTCTTGCTTTCACATGGTTCTACCTCTGAAGCTGAGACTTAATCTCAGATTGATATAGCTAAAGAGGAGTCCAAGAGATTTGTTCACTGCTGGAATATTTCCCCATAAAAACCCCACAATCCAGGTTCTCATCACCTTCTTTACAGGTTCAGAAATTACTTTTTTGTCAAGCCCACCCTGAAATTAAACAAATTCAACAACATAGTGTCCCAATAAAGTGCTTATATTTTTCAGATATGAATAATATAAAATGTAAACCACCATTTTAAACAATGAATTACTGATGATGGACATGTGTAGTTTTAAGATAACTAAAGTATTTCAACAATATTGAGGGTTCCAACCCATGAACATGGGATATCTCTTCATTTAATTAGGTGAGAGCATCCTGTTAGCTCTTTGACCTCAACTCCAGGGACATTCACCTCTGCTCCACCTAAGGTACCCACTGCCATGGCCACTCCCTGGACATTGCATCACCTAGGACTCCCTCATTTCTTAAATCTTGAATTCAGACATCCCACAGTGACCACACCTTCCCACCCTTCCACCTTTTCACCCAGTTTCTCCCACTACAACCGTTCTTTAAATTTATTAGAGCTGCCAGCCCCGTGGCCCCTCTGCGGTCCCCTTTTCTTTTCACTTTCTCTATTCCAATTCCTTTCCTACCCGGTAGAGACTGAATGTCTTCAACACCTTTTTGCCAAACACCTCTCTTTTGCTCTATTGTCCCTATGCAGTGGCATTTAGTCAAACCATTTCCTGTTCTACATTGGGACAGAGTCATGCCAATCAAAACTAGAGGAAATGGCCGAAACCGGTTTGGCTCAGTGGATAGAGCGTCGGCCTGCGGACTGAAGGGTCCCGGGTTCGATTCCGGTCAAGGGCATGTACCTTGGTTGCCGGCACTTCTCCAGTGGGAGGTGTGCAGGAGGCAGCTGATCGATGTTTCTCTCTCATCAATGTTTCTAGCTCTCTATCCCTCTCCTTTCCTCTCTGTAAAATATCAATAAAATATATTAAAAAAAAAAAAAAAAACTAGAGGAAATGGAAGAAAAAATTTAGAAGGTTGCTATGTACCTCGATTTCTTGCCCCTTTTAGCAAAGTCCTCCAAAAGAAGGTTAGGTCTTGTGAAAGGGTTTTCCATAAGAATTATCTAAGGCCCTGACCGGTTTGGCTCAGTGGATAGAGCGTCGGCCTGTGGACTGAAAGGTCCCAGGTTCGATTCCGGTCAAGGGCATGTGCCTTGGTTGAGGGCACATCCCCAGTGGGGGGTGTGCAGGAGGCAGCTGATCGATGTTTCTAACTCTCTCTAGGGTCTCTGATTGGGCCGGGGAACTAAATTGATAAGAGAGATTAACAGGAGAAAAGCATACAGATGTTTGCACGAACATGCGAGCCCCATACAAAAATGAAGACCTATACAGAAGATAGGCCAGAGTGTGTGTATACTGGATTGAACAATGACAGGCAATTGTGGAAAAGTAACTAAAATACATGGGAGACTAACAGAAGATGAGTTATTTTAACAAGATCTCTTTGTATAAGTTTCTCTTTGCCTTGACTCCCTGTCCCCCTCTGCCCCCACCATCTCTGGTGATAAGAAATGGGAGGGTGTCTTTCACATGGGAATTTTATCTCTTGCTTTCAGGAGGAAAAGGGGAGGAAGGTCAGAATGTCCTTTTTTTTTTTTTTTTTTTTTTTTTGTAAACCATATTTTTATTGATTTCAGAGAGGAAGGGATAGGGAGAGAGAGAGAAACATCAATAATGAGAGAGAATCATTGATTGGCTGCCTCCTGCACACACCCTATTGGGAATCAAGCCTGCAACCCAGGCATGTGCCCTTGACTGGAATTGAACCCGGGACCTTTCAGTCCACAGACTGACGTTCTATCCACTGAGCCAAATCGACAAGGGCCAGAATGTCCTTCTGTTAGAAATAAGGCGAGCCCCCCAAGTCAGGGGTTCTGGTAGAATACAAAACATACTTGGGAGCCAGGCAGCAAGGCAAACATCTTTACTTCTACGTAGAAGGGTGCACACACATGGTCTGGAAGCGCATGCACACCGACAGGTGGGCTGCTTGGCTTTATAATCCCTGACGCACGTGACCTGTCCCTTGCTCTTGATTGGAGCTCAGGCACACAGTCTTTCTCGATTGGCTAATTCAGTGGTCGGCAAACCGCGGCTCGCAAGCCACATGCGGCTCCTTGGCCCCTTGAGTGTGGCTCTTCCACAAAATACCACAGCCTGGGCGAGTCTATTTTGAAGAAGTGGCGTTAGAAGAAGTTTAAGTTTAAAAAATTTGGCTCTCAAAAGAAATTTCAGTCGTTGTACTGTTGATATTTGGCTCTGTTGACTAATGAGTTTGCCGACCACTGGGCTAATTGCAAGTGAGGGGTTGGCTTTTGCTGTTTCAAGATGGCAGCCCCCAGGGGAGCTGCAAGCCATGCGGCCAACATGGCGGCTGCCAAGTCACACAGTCCAAAATGGTGGCTATCTAACTGTTCTTTGACAGAAAAGATGATTTGTTTATTCTCACACTTCTTATACCTACTGTTCTTCAAGTGTCTTTAACTCAAAATAATCCTTATGCCTGTGGACGAAAGGGGCCACATGCTGACCTGACAAGCTCAGGGGAGGCCTGCATGGTAGTCTTGCAAACTCTACCTAAAGTCACCACAAAGGATGGTCTGAAATTAAACGTTAACTAAAAGCAGGGATGGTGGGTAGATAAGGCCGGTATCTTCCCAGACAAGGTCAACCTTTACCTTAACTGAGCCTATCTGTCTTTTTGCATATATAATAACATACCCTTGAAATGTCTGGGTAACCTGTAACTTGCCTTTTTCTGGACCCCTTGGGGCACAAGCTAATGTGCCTGGGCACCAGGACAGATACCACAAACTCCTTCATTGTGTTAATTGTTCCTGCACCCCCCTAAGTAACAGTATGTGTCTATCATTTTACATTTTATCCAATCCCAGGGGTTTCCCTGCTTTGCTTTCTCCAGCCTCTCTAGTCTATCACCAATGGATTTCATGTAACCCACCTACATCCCTTTCCTTTGATTGCAATGTATAAATACAGATCTAACCCACCATTCTCCAGAGCATTATCTCGATTCATTGAGGTTCTGCTTCCCAGCATATGTCAACAGTTTGGCTCAAACTCACAAAAATTCTTTACAGGTTTCAATGTTCTTTTATGTTAACATGCCAAAGTGGCATATTTTGGGGTGGCACATTGTCACTGTTCGGCTGTATCTGGACAAGGTCTTTAGGTGAGGGTTACTCATGGTACTAAAGGCAGCCAAGATCTTAAAGAACTGGGTTGTCAAAAAAATCCCCAGGGTTGTTCAGTGCAGTCCAAAGGCAGTTGATACACATCCAAAATAGAACTCATCACCTTTGTGGATGAAAAGGGGCAACATACTATTATCCCTAACAAGCTGAGAGACCTAAAGTAACCACATAGGCTGTTCTGAAATTAAAACTTTTTAACTAAAAGCAGTTTATGGCGGGTAGGCATGTCTAGGCTGGCTAGAATCTTCCCTGACAAAGGTCAGCTTTCACCTTCATTGAGCTTATTGTCTTTTTACATTTACGTAACATACCTTTGGAATTTCAGGGTAACTTCCTTTTTTCCAGACCCTTCAGGGCACAACCAATGCACCAGGGTGGAGACCAAATCCTCTCATTGTTATTATTATCACGTTAATTGTTGACTGCTAACTATGTACCCACCTCTGTAAAAGAAGCCTGTGTCTTTCATTTTCCTTTTTATCCAATCCCAGGGGTTTCCCTGCTTTGCTTTCTCCCACCTCCCTAATCTACCACCGGTGGATTTCATGTAACCCACTTACATCTTCTCTTTTGATTGTACTGTATAAAATAAGATGCCAAACTGCCATTCTCTGGAGCATTTTCTAAGTCCGTTGAAATGTTGCTTCCCTGCAATTGTCATCAGTTTGGCTCAAATAAACTCACAAAAATTCTCTACAGGTTTGAATGTTTCTTATGTTGACATGAGTTAAGATACAATCATGCCAGTGTAGGGTGGTGGTGAGGTGTCCTTAATCCACTATGTGAGAAGAAACAAGTCATCTTTTCCGTCAAAGAACAGTTTAGACAGCTGCCATTTTGGACTGCCTGACTTGGCAGCTGCCATGTTGGCCACATGGCTTGCAGCTCTCCTGGGGGCCGCCATCTTGGAACAACAAAGGCCAACCCCTCCCTTTGAATTAGCCAATCGCAAAAGACTGTGTGCCTGAGCTCCAATCAAGAGCAAGGGACAGGTCATGTACATGAGTGATTATAAAGCTGAGCAGACCGCCTACTCGGTGTGCACGTGCTTTCAGACCATGTGTGTGCACCCTTCTATGTCGAAGTAAAGATATTTGCCTTGCTAACTGGCTCCGCAATACGTTTTGTGTTCTACCAGGACCCCTGAATTTGGGGGATCACCTTATTTCTAACAACTACAACTGTGATGTGAAGAGAGACACACAGGGAGAACACCATGTGATGATAAGGCAGAAATTGGAATAACGGCAGCTGCAAGCCAAGGAACACCAAGCATTGGTGGGCACTACCAGAGAAGCTAGGGAGAAGGACGGAAGATTCTACCCGGAGTCTCAGAGGCAGCATGGCCCCACTTGAGTTTGGACTTCTAGCCTTCAGAACTGTGAGGGAATACACCTGTTATTTAAGCCACCAGGTGTGCAGGACTTTGTTATGGCAGCTCCAGGACTTTGTTAATACAGGTCCATGCCTTAATCCACTCATGCTCTACCCCAGGCCACCAGACTTGGTTTGCTGCAATAGCCTCTGAACTGCTTTCCCAACTTTCAGTGTTGCTTCTTTGATATTTGTTCTCCTTATAACGTCCTGAATGAGTGTTCTAAAGCTCAAATTACTCCCCTGTTTACAATCCCCAGTTCTCTAAAGATATATTCTGAGCTTCCTTACCTGACACACAATGACCTTCCTATGGGCCCATCCAGCATCAACTTGTGCCATGCTTTTCAGCTACTCTCCATGTCTGCAGTTCCTCAATGTTCCTAACATCTTTGAACGCTGGGCTTTAATCCCCATTAGATGTCTCTATTCCCAAGAAGCCATCCTCAGCTCTCCCAGCATTGATGGTGCTCTCTTAAGTTCACACAAATGGATCTTATCCCATCAGAACATAGATCCCATTTCTTTACGATGCATGCCAGCTTGTCTGTCTGCCTGCCTCGTCTGTAAGCTCCCCAGGCAGGGGCCATGTCTTCTTCAGCATGATAGCATCAGTGACCAGCAGTGACCGCTCCATTTCAGGTGCTCATTCCATTGGATCGAAGTGGACAGAGGACTGACTGCTTTTATTCTCATGCCCCTTGTGTTTCAGGTTTTTGATTTGCGAAGATTTTAACCGCCAAACACAATTTATGTAGGTTAATTTATTTGGGCTTATCATGGGGGTTATGCATGGTTTTCTTTTTATTTTATTACTAGAGGCCCAGTGCATGAAATTTATGCATGGGTGCAGTCCCTAGGCCTGGCCGGCAATCGAAGTGAGAGTGTCTGGTGTGGAAGGGCAGGTCCCAGCTGACCTCTGGGCCCTGGGCAGTACCTGGGCCCCTGCTCACACCCGCCTTGGCCTGGTGCCGCCTGCTCACCTGCTCCACCATCCCGCTGTGGTCCCACTCTCATCAGAGCCCATCGGGGCTGGCAGCGCCTCCACTGCTGCCCGCTGCCAGTGCCGCATCACCGACTCCTGCCATGTTCCGTGTCATCCCCTGGTGCTCAGTGCATGTCATAGCAAGGGGTCGAACTCCCAGTTGAGAGGACAATTTGCATATTAGGCTTTTATTACATTGGACTAGAGGCCGGGTGCACAAAATTTGTGCATTCAGGTAGGGGTCCCTCAGCCCGGCCTGCACCCTCTCGCAGTCCAGGAGCCCTTGGGGGATGTCGAATGGGGAGTGGGCCTAAGCCATCAGTCGGACATCCTTAGTGCTGCTGTGGAGGCAGAAGCAGCTCCCACCACCGCCGCTGTGCTCGCCAGCCATGAGCCCGGCTTCTGGCTGAGCAGAGCTGATCACCAGGAGGCAGCTCCTGTGCTGAGCATCTGCCCCCTGGTGGTCAGTGCATGTCATAGCAACCAGTTGTTCCACCATTTGGCCAATTTGCATATTAGCCTTTTATTATATAGGATTATTTTGGTTTTCTTTTTATTTTACTATTGAAAACTGCTTGAAGAATTTCTAAGCTGCTTTCTTTTTGGGAAATAACTCAGGATTTAGTGATCCTGGTTTTTGAAACTAATCAATCTCCCCACATTTAATTGCTAAGGAAATTGAGGCCCAGAGAAGTGAAATGACTTGTCTAAGGCTTACAGTGAATTAGTAATAACACCAGGCTGAAACTCCAGTTTTCTGACTTCTATCCAGGGTTCTTTCTGCTCTTTCGCTATGTACAGGTAAGCTAGTTGTATGTTGGGCAATGTTAACAACAGGCTCTCTGGAGGTGTCGGGGGTGGGTGTCTTGATTTGTAGCATTTATTAGTTTCTGTGGTATAAACACTTTTACCTTGGTGAATTTCAAGGTATCTATAGGAAGTCACTGAACCAAGTCATAAAGAGCTTGTTCAAGACTCCAAACTACTGTATTAAAGGTTCATAGTGCTGGAGAGTCCAGCCAGTCAGAAAGTGGTTGTTGTCAGAACATGCTAAATTCCGGCTATAAAATGATGCAAAAGGCTCTAAATAACAATAACATCCCAAAGGAATGACCTGTTGAAAATATGACCAGATGACCATGTGATTAGAAAGTGCTATTCATTGTCATGTGTTAGAAATAAAAGCCAGTGATAAATTCTGCAAAGGTGTTGATGAACCAGAAATACAAGTCCCGGAAGCAGGCCCACCTCCTCTCTGTTGCTTTTCTGATTTATCACAGGCAGGAATCATTTCTCCTTCCTTAGAAGTTCCCATATATTCATACCCAGCTGCTTTTTTTAATTTTTAGAATTGCCCACAGAATATATCCAAACTTCCTAGCTTGGCAGAGAGGTCTTCTACCAAGTGAGTTTCCAAAGAAGATGGGTCGAGACAGCAAGAACACAAGCTTTAGGGTTGGATCAGCTCAGGGTTCAACTCCTGCCCTGCTACTTAAGGCTGTGAGGTCTCAGGTTGGTGTCCTGACATCTTGGCCTCAATTTCTTTGTTCTTAGATTCCTGCCTTTAAAGATTAACACAAGGATGAAACAACATAAGACATGTCAGGTGCCTAACATGCCACCTGGCACACGTTAAATATACAAGAAATGCCCATTCTCCCCTTTTACAGGTTAAACATTTCCTGCCTCTTCAAATTGCCTTTTCATTTTTGAAGACCTTGTGTGCCAATGAATGAATGAGTTCATCTACTCAGTCTCCTAACAAATATTTAGACAGGAAAATGCCTCTGTGGACTGAATCTCTGATTCCATTGTCTGTAATATCCAGTGGTTTTGCAGAAGTAGGAAGTGGGTAAGTTCTTGGACGCAGGGGTCAGGGAGGTAGTGTAAGATCCCATGGAAGTTGTTCTTAATGGGGACCAAAGTGCTATAGGGAGGTAATGGGGGCCTGTTGATGATTAAGCCTCACCAAATGGAAGCTATAACAGTGAGTGATACCAGTGCCCCCACTAAGGGCTGGACACTTAATCTACAGCCTTAAACTCATTCCTTTAATCCTCACATTAACCTTATGGGAGTAACATCATCCCCCTTTTGCTGATGAGAAAACAGATGTTCAGAGGAGTCCATGCTCTATAATGTTCCCTGTACACATACTATGTGCTAGGCACTGTTCTAGGCATTGGAGATAGAGCATGGACAAAACAGATAAAAATCCTTGCCCTCAGGGGGTGGCAGAGAGGGGGGGGCAGGTAAGAGATCAACCAAAGGACTTGTATGCATGCATATAAGCATGACCAATGGATACAGAGACTGGGGCTGGTGGGGGCATGTGCTGGGGGGTGGGAGTGGCCAGGGAGGGGTTGATGGGGGAAAAAGGCGACTTATGTAATACTTTAAACAATAAAGAATTAAAAATAAATCCCTGCCCTCATGGAGCTGACATATGAGGAAAGAGTGCAGAAACACAATGGAGTCACTATGGGGAGACCGACAGAGAATCAGAGTAGACTAAAACATAAGGAAAATGATTTAATTTAATTTAACTAGCCTGGAAACCTAAACTTGTGAATATTCTAGTTGTGTGTCAATGCCTGGAGATATATAAATTCTGTAGGTAATCTTTTGAAAAAACGTGGGAAAGAATGTTCATGTATAGACCATTGGGCATCTGGAAGATTTTCACCTCAGACCAAATCAGAAGCTAAGATTGCAGGACTGATTCTTCTAAAAAAAGTGCTTTTTTACTATAAAAACTCTTTTCTTCAGAACACTCTGGGTATCACCTAATAGTGTTTCCTGAGTTGCAAGTCACTCACTTAAGACCCTTGAATAAAACGTTGTCATTTAATTCTAGCAAAGCCTCTGATTCGTTAACGTTTGGTTGACACATTAACAAGGCAATAAACAAGATAAATAAATAACATATATTGTATGTGAGGTGGTGCTAAGTGCTATGGAGAAACAAAGCAGAGCAAGAGTTTGAGGTGGGGGTAGGCTGCAATTTGATTTCGGGTAACCAGGGAAGGCCTCATGGAGAAGGTGACCTCTGTGCAAAGATGTGGAGATGGCGGGCGGGACGGGGGGGGGGGGGGGTGTGGGGGGGCAGTGGGCCACGTGGTTAAATAGTTCAGAAACTTGCCTGAGGCTACCAGGAAGTGTCCACTGTCTGTCCGGCGCTCTCATTTCATCAGGCCTCTTTTTCAAGAGGCAATGCTGTTGTCCTCTAAGCAGAGAGTGTGTGTGTGTGTGTGTGTGTGTGTGTGTGTGTGTGTGTGTGAGAGAGAGAGAGAGAGAGAGAGAGAGAGAGAGAGAGAGAGAGAGAGGTCTCCCTGGGCTAATCCTGCTAGGACCCGAGCTTCCTTACTGATACCTTCAGGGGCTGAGGCCTTCCATTGTTGATTTTCATGAAAACTTGGCAACCTCCTAGTTTCCCCTCCCTGAACTCTGCGCCACATTCCAATGGCTTTATTTGTGTGCTTTGGAGCCCGGCCAGGCCTGGGCCTGGGACAGATTGCCATGGTGATCTCCTACTCTTTCCAGATGGAAATCTCTCAAGGATGTTGCCCTTGAGCCTGAAATAGTTCAGGCCTGCTCTCAGCAGGCAGCAGGATAAACTCTGGCTTGGTGAACTGAGCTAGGAAACCTACTCCCCTTCTCTGCTTTTGAACTTGTGCAAAGCGAACCCTGGGGAGAGACTTCTGGGCAACGTCCTAGATTTGGGGTTGGAGTTGGCCCTTCCTGGGATACCTACGGGGACAGCCCTTCTTTTAGTTACAATCCGGTTGTTATCTTTAGGGCCTGTCTCTGAGAGACTAGCTGAAACAGAACAGTTTTAAAAAGCTCAACTTCACTGAGGTGTAATTTGCATACAAGGAAATGCACCCATTTAAAGTGTACAGTTTGAAAAACAAACAAAACAAAAATAGACTCATAGATACAGAGAACAAACTATAGTTGCCAGATGGAAGGGGGATGAGAGGCTGGGTGGAAAGGTGAAGAGCTTAATAAGTACAAATTGGTAGTGACAAAATAGTCATGGAGATGTAAAGTACAGCATAGGGAATAGTCTATCTTATATAATAAAGAGGTAATATGCAAATTAACCCTCATGCCCTCAGAAGATGGCTGCCTACAACCAGGCCAGCAGGGGGATTAGTGAGGGACGATAAAACAACTGAACAGCAGGCTGCGTGGGGCGACCAGGCCAGCTGGGGGGTTAGTGAGGAACAATTAAACAACTGAACAGCAGGCTGCGTGGGGCGACCAGGCTGGTGGGGGGGGGCAGTTGGGGGTGACCAGGCTGGCAGTGGGGGGCAGTTAGGGGCAACTAGGCCGGAGGGGTGGGGCAGTTGGGGGCAACCAGCCAGCAGGGATGGGGAAGTTGGGGGTGACCTGGCCAGCAGTGGGGGCAGTTAGGGGCAACCAGGCTGGCACACAGAGGCAGTGAGGGGCGATCAGGCTGGCAGGTGAGCGATTAGGAGCCAGCGGTCCAGGATTGTGAGAGGGATGTCCGACTGCCGGTTTAGGCCCGATCCCTGGGATTGGGCCTAAACCGGCAGTCGGACATCCCCCTAGGGGTCCCAGTTGGAGAGGGTGCAGGCTGGGCTGAGGGGGACCTCCCCTCCTCCCCCCGCACCCCCCCTCCCTGTGCAGGAATTTCATGCACCAGGCCTCTAGTAATATTATAACTATGTATGGTGCCAGGTAGGTACTAGACTTATTGGGCGATCACTTAGTAAATTATATAAACCTCTAAAAAAAAAAGAAAAAATCATATAAATCTCTAATCATTACTCTGTATACCTGAACTAATACAAAATAATAATGAATGTCAATTGTTACTGAAAAAAAATTAAAGTAAAAAAAAGAATCACTTCAGTTAGCACTAGATATTTATATATACACACACACACACAGTTAGTTCTCATTATTCACAGTGGTTATAAGAAAAAATAAAGCATACCGTTTGATGAGTTTTGACAATGTATACACTTGGGAAATGACCACTACAATCAAGGTATAAAACTTTTCCATCGATTCCCAACGTTTCTTCCTGCTGTTTAGCAGTTATCCCCTCCCCACCCCCGATCCGGTTTGCCTTTTCTGGAAGTCCATATAAATGGAATCCCCGGGCACGTGCACTTCTGTGGTGGGCTGCTTTTGCTCAGCCGGGGTTCAGCTGTGTGGTTGCTTGTATCAGTGGTTCATTCCTTTTCATAGCTGGCTCCACGGTATGCAGTGACCACAGTTTGTCCATTCTCTTGTTGACAGACATTGGGGTTGCTTTCAGTTTCCGATGATTACCAATCCACTTGCTAGGTGCATTTGTGTATACATCTTTGTGTGAACATATCCTTTCATTTCTCTTGGGTAATAGCAGCAGTGGAATGGCCTGGTCATATGGTAACTGCATGTTTAACTTTATAAGGAACTGCTGCGTAGTATGTTCTGACGCAATTGGTTTGGACTCACAGGGACTGGAACTGCCTCAGGAGTCGGGTACAGAGGGGATTTCTAGAAGGGAGAGCAGGGTCCTTGATCACTGAATAACTTGCCTGACTAGAACAGGGTGGGTAAGAGTCAGGTAGGAGTCATGTTTGAAGGCAATGGCGTGACTGCGTGAAGGAGGATTGTGGGGACTTTTGAAAGGTGTGTGTGTGTGTGGGGGGGCGGGGGGGTTGTGTGTGAAACAGGGCTCAGGGTCGCAGACTGAAAAATCTCAGCACAGTCTGGTTTTAATTGATCAACAGTTCCCTTTAGGGCAACTTGAATTTTGGTCTTTTTTTTTTTTTTTTTTAAACTTCTGTCTATCCATCCAGAAGAAAGGAAGGCAAAGAGAGGAACACATTTGCCTCTCTGTGCTGGGCACTTGCCATATTTATCTCATTTAATCCTCACAATGACATAGTGAGGTCTGCGTTCTTCCTCAGTTTTTAATTTAAGGATCAGTTATAAACTGCTGGAAGCCAATTCCAGCATGTCAGCAGGGCTGAATCATCTGGAAATGGCTGAGGGCCATTTCCCCAAACCTGAAAAGGATGCATAAATGATTGCTTGCTGCCAGACAGCTGAAGGCATTTTAATCTACATGTTATTGCCTCCTACTGGCCAAACACCTGAACAGCTGTAAGCAGTTTCCCAAATCTGACAATGGATTCTGTATACTAAACCCTGGCCTTTGCTTTAGGACAATTTGTGTTAATAAAAAGCAAGGGGTCCAGAGAGACAGGAGAACTTGGTTTCTTTAGCTAAGTTTTCTCTGGCTCCCCAAAATGTCTTCCAAAATTATGTTTCGTCTCTGGACTCTTGATTAATTTACACACAGCACCTTCTCCAGATTCCTGAAACCCTTCTAGATGCTAGATTAAGACCCCGGCATTAATAAACAATCACCTAAGGAGGGTGTGAGGTGCGTCACTGCTGTTCAGAAGAAAGGGATAGCTCCACCTGGGGGGTAAGGCTCCAAGGGGCATCAGCAACTGATTGAGAGAGAGAGAGAGAGAGAGGGGGAGAGAGAGAGAGAGGAACACTTGTGGCAGCTGGTAGAGATTTAAGGAAGGAGCTGAAGGGAGCAGAATATGCTTATGCTGCTTTGGTATACTGATTGATTGTGTTGAGCTATAGCAGTGGTCAGCAAACCGCGGCTCATGAGCCACATGCGGCTCTTTGGCCCCTTGAGTGTGGCTCTTCCACACAATACCACGTGCGGGCGCGCACGTACAGTGCGATTGAAACTTCGTGGCCCATGCGCAGAAGTCGGTTTTTGGCCTGGGTGAGTCTATTTTGAAGAAGTGGTGTTAGAACACTCAAGGGGCCAAAGAGCCGCATGTGGCTCGCGAGCCGCGGTTTGCCGACCACTGAGCTATAGGCATTTGGAAAACAGTAAACACACAGAGAGGCTTTCTCTAAACTCCCGTATCTGTCTAAAGATAAGTCCTCCAAAAGGAACTCTATTGGCCTAAATTCCTTCCCTGGGAGTTTCACCAACCAAGGAAGGTGATTCATCACCGGAGAGGAGACTAGGACAGTGGGGGACCCACACGTCCCACAATGACATGTTGATGACTGGATTAAGGTTACTTGTTACTTGACCAGCAGCCAGTGCCAGGCACCTTGACCCTCCCTGTCTCCTGCGATGCAGAAAAGAAATCTCCCAGGTGAACTAAACTCAGAGCTGAAAAGTCTGTATAATCAAATCTTACTATCTATTTTCTAATTTATTACTTTGTTTAAATTCCTCATTAATGAATACCCAAACCTTGTGTAGGTTCCTTTCTAATGGACACCAACTTTCTTTGTCTTGTCTATTTCTCACAAACTATTTTTTTTGGGGGTCTAAAAGTTATAAAAATATTTGGTTTGATCATTTCTTTGAGCCTCATTTTATGATCTAAGCATCATATGCATCATATTGTGATTCTCCTGTACACACATATTAAATTGTGTCAATTAATCTAGTCTTGAGTCAATTTTATTAATCTCCTATTAATCTAGTCTTGAGTCAATTTTATTATTTTACCACTAATCCAGCAATAAGAACTAAAGAAGGGTAGAGAGGGGGAGTTCTCCCCATCCCTGACAACAGCACACCCATACAAACTTTGTCACAAGCTATCATACCTCCCATGTATTCTTCTAAGAGCCCATTCGTCTTTCCTAAAAATCACGTACTTTCTCCTAAGAGACCGACTTCCCTTTTCCCTATTAAGATAGCATTTAATCCTGAATTCTAGAGCCACCTCTTTGGGGTATTAATTTTTCTTGGGTATCCTCCATGTATACCTGAGATATACACCTTAATAAACTTCTGTTTGGTTTTTGTTTTTAATCTCTTATTACAGGCATCTCAGCCATGAACTCAGAAGTGTGAAAAGGCATAATAATTATTTTTCCTGTCCTACAGAGCCAAGCTGTTTTGGAAGTTTTGCTATGTAATGCGCACTGTAATTCTCTCCTTAAAACTTTCAGGAAAAACACTCATTATATTCATCTTTGCTTTTGAAGTTGGATGTCTATGTGTGTGTACATGCGCTTGCCCGTGTTAATGTAATTATGTGTGAGATTGACTTAAGTCTTGGGTAGGTACAAGGAGATTCAGTTACATTTGAGTTACATGTAATGGAGAAACAGAGAATAATTGATTTGAGAAAGATATAATTTGCCCAAGATCACACAGTGTTCTGACTCCAGTGTTCTGTCCCATTTCACTACATGATCCTGCTGAGGCCTTGGGTGCCAATATCAGATACATTCCTCTGTTTTGTAATTCCAAATTTTTTCAGTGATTCCATCTGCAGAGGGATGTATGATCTAGTGGAGGAAACCAGAATATGTCACCCTAAAACATGCCTCTTCAACATAAGAATTATTAAGAAACTAGAGGCCCGGTGCACGAATTTGTGCATGTGTGGGGTCCAGCCGGCCTACCCTGATCGGGGCCGATTGGGCTGGGCAGCCTGTGGGGAGGGGCCTTGAGCAGTTGGCTGGCAGGCCCCAACCCCTGGTTGAACTCCTGGTGAGGGGGCAATTTGCATATTAGCCTTGTATTATATAGGAGGATAGAAAATGCAGGAAAAGCTCTCTATACCTTTTCCCTTCCTGCCTAAAGGCAGGATATAAATTTTCATTTATTGGAGATGACTTTAGACTCTTCTCAGCCCAGAGATTGCAACAGAGGAATCTGCAAACAACCTTACTCGATTAATTTTCCCCCATATATTTATCTTCACACAGTTTTCCATCCTTGGAAGCCAAAAGCCAGTGGTGGAATAATTTGAACTTTTATTTGTCCTGCTATTTCTCTACAAATGTGTTGTTCTTTGTTGAAGATGCTACATAAGCCTGAGTTCTAAGCCATCTCTTTGAGTTACTCATCCCTGAGCTTCTCCTATGCACACATGAGATATACACGTTAATAAAGTTCTATTCCTTTGTCTCTTGTTAATCTGTCTCATGTGCCAGAGCCCCAGCTGAGTACTTAAAATAGATATAGGAAAAATTTTTCTTTCCCTCTACCCGACATCTGAAATCCACAATTTGTTTTTTGTTTTGTTTTTTAAAAATATATTTTATTGATTTTTTACAGAGAGGAAGGGAAAGGGATAGAGAGTTAGAAAACATCAATGAGAGAGAAACATCGATCAGCTGCCTCCTGCACACCTCCCACTGGGGATGTGCCCGCAACCAAGGTACGTGCCCTTGACCGGAATCGAACCTGGGACCTTTCAGTCCGCAGGCTGACGCTCTATCCACTGAGCCAAACCAGTTTCAGCTGAAATCCACAATTTGGTATTTAAATCGCACAAGCACAAAATGATATTTGCCTGCTCTTGCTTTATTGCACATTCTTCTGAATTTATTGAGACATATATTTTATGCTCTAAATCTTTCATGACTTAGATTTTAAAATTCAACACCCTCCCCCTTCTCTCTCACTTTTCTTTTTTCAAATATGGTCTCATCATAAATTTCAAACTCAAAAGGACTCTTTGTTCTGCCGTATCTTCCGTGGCTTCCTGGGAGAGTGCACTTCACATGACATAGCTGCTTCTTGAGGGAGAGGATTCAGGAGCAAAATCCACATTGGTAACATTGTAAAATAATATTCTGCACATGGTTACAGCTGTTTGTTTATTTATTTTTGTTTTGTTTGTTTTTGTTCATCTTCACCCGAGGATACTTTTCCCATTGATTTTTTTTTTTTTAGAGAGAGTGGAAGGGAGAGGGAGCGACAAAGAGAGAAACATCGATATGTGAGAGACATATTGATTGTTGTCTCCTGCATGCACCCTGAAGGAACCCCCGGGATCAAGCCTGCAACCCAGGTATGTGACCTTGACCAGACACAAACCCGAGACCCTTCAGTCCTAGGGCCGATGCACTAACCACTGACCCAAACCAGCTCGGGCTTTAGCTGTTTATTTACATAGGCCTGGGAGCCCACGGTGGAATAATGTGAACTGTGCTCTCATTTGGGGATAGAATGTACCTGAGCATATTTGGTGAGGGGAGTAGGGTGGGATGGGTATGGGGAGGTTGGATCCTCGCAAGCTCAAATGTAGGTGGATTGTGTTCCAGGGAGGAGCAACAGTGGGGAAGAAGGAATCTGGCCACTGCAAGCTCAGATACAGGGACTTTGGTGGGATGTGAGGCTGTAACTGGAACACCATGATGGTGGCTCATGGTTACCCTGGGGAAGGAACATGCTCTGGGCACAAAAGCTGAGAGTTGTGGCATCCGGAGCCCAAGCAACAGAGAAAGTTGAGTCCTTCCCCTGTGTCAATGTAAGAAACATTCAGACAATGAGGGGATTTGTGGTCTCCACCCTGGTACACTGGTTGTGCCCTGAAGGGTCCGGAAAAAAGGGAAGTTACCCTGACTTTCCAAAGGTATGTTATTGTAGATGCAAAAAGACAATAGGCTCAATGAAGGTGAAAGTTGACCTTTGTCAGGGAAAATTCTAGCCTAGGACAGGACTGCCCACCATAAACTGCTTTTGGTTAAACAGTTTTAATCCTTTGTGGTTACTTTAGGTCTCTGAGTTTGTAAGGCCACTATGCAGGCCTCCCCTGAGTTTGTCAGGGTTACTATGTGGACTCTTTTCATCCAGACCTGCCAATAACAGACAGGGGAGCATCAGAGTCAGATATATAAGTGGCAAGTCATGGTGGTGCCATTGGCTGCTCGTGGGCAGGCATAGAGGTTGGTGGCAGGTAGGCAAGTAGTGGAGGGAAGCTCAGTAGCTCAAGGGTGGGGATCTGGGTGATGGGTAGTGAGAATTGCAAGAACTCGGGGCACATGAGGACTCCATGGAAACCCCTGCACTAAGAGACTTGACCCACCCTGCCATGGCTTCTAGCAGCCTAAGGCGGTGGCCCTGGGGACACCCAGCCCCCTTTTGAGTTCTAATCTTCTAAAGCTCTGGGTTGTCAAAACAATTTACTCTTTGTTTTAGCCAACACTTGACATAGGCTCTAACTTCCTTCCCTTAGAGCGTTTACTAGAAAAGGCTTACTGCCCCTTCCTCTGGCTCTGATATTTACATACATCTGCAACTCAGGATGGTCTTTCCCAAGGACCCGAGAGCCGTCCGGAAGGACAGGGCCAAGGTCTCCCAGTTTCTTCCTCCACCTGCTCTCTCATTCTCCCTTTAAAATTGCCCTTTGCAAATTGGAATGGAACTCAGCAATTTCCTAACCATCAGTAGTTACTGAGTAAAGTCTATTTTTGCTGTTTTAACTCATGTCCAGCTTTGTTTATCTTTGAGAGTTGCTAAGGAGTTGGCCGAGGGGAGCTACTCAAAGCCGCAGCCTGGACTTGGGGCAATCACAGGGAGCTGTGTGTCCAAATATGTGATGATGACTGCACTGGGGGAGGGGGAGGTTGCCAATGGGACCAGTGCCTCGGGCAAGAGTGGTTTGAGCAGCACTTGAAGGTACATAGTGTGGACGAAAGGGGTCACATGCTAACCAGACAAGCTCAGGGAAGGCCTGCAGGCGGTCTTGCACACTCTGAGACCTAAAGTAACCACAAAGGATGGTCTGAAATTAAACTTTAACTAAAAGTAGTTATGCTGGGTAGCCACCTCCGAGGCCGGTATCTTCCCTGACAAGGGCAATCTTTACCTTAACTGAGCCTATTGTCTTTTTGCATCTTCTAAGATAACATACCTATGAAATGTCAGAGTAACTTATAACTTCTCCCCCACCCCACCCTTGGGGTGCAAGCAAATGCACCTGGGCACCAGGACAGAGACCATAAATTCATTCATTGTTATTGTTATCATGTTAAGTGTTGACTGTTAACTATCCTGCACCCACCTAAGTAAAAGAAGTGTCTATCATTTTACTTTTTATCCAATCCCAGAGGTCCCCCTGCTTTGCTTTCTCCCGCCTCCCTAATTAATCACCAACGGATTTCATGTAACCCACTTATGTCTTCTTCTTTGATTGTAATGTATAAAAATAGGTAAAAACAGAAACAAAAACAAACAACAAAAAAACAAAACAAAAAGGCTATTCTCCGGAGCATTATCCCCATCCGTTGAGATTCTGCTTCCTGGTAATTGTCGACAGTTTGGAGCAAATAAACTCACAAATATTCTTTACAAAGTTTGAATGTTTTTTGTTTTTTTTTATGTTAACAATAGAGACCACTACAGGGTCACACAGGGGCTTTGGTCCAAAAGGGGCAACAAAAGGTATAGTCCGGGCAGAGAACAGGGGAGACTCCCCTATTGTTACTGTTGTCATTAGCTAGTTATCAATATTAACAATAGGAAGAAGGCAAGGGGAGGCCAGACATTATAAGCATGGTCATCTGGGCAGCTTCGCCAGGAAGCTGCAAGTTTCACACTCCCCAGGGATCCACCCGTCTACTCCCTGCAAATCACTGGGGAAAGGGATCAAGCAAAGGGGAAGGTGGGCGCATGTGCAGGGAAGCCCCGGTGATGCAGAGAAGGTGCTTTCCTGTCAGTCCAGCCTGGGGAACAAAGATCCTTGAAGAACAGCTGGACCTCAGATGACAGCATCCAGCTTTAATGTTGTATGTTCCTGCCACATCATAAGCTCAGTAGCGATTGTGTTGAATGGATGCAGAGCCGATGAATCATTTGGATGTGTAATAAAAACAACACAAAACACTGCAACCATTACTTAATAATGATTTCTCGTAGGGCATCTACTTTACTATTCATTTTAATTAGTGCCATTGAGAAATAACAGGCTGTGTAAACTGCCTGCAAGAGAGGAGCTTCGTGCTCACTTGTTTGTATCTAATGTCCTTGACGAATTGCTGGATATAGAGCTAAAATGACTCCAGGTGAAAAGTCAGCTGAGGGTTGGTTTCCCATGGAGGCTTTAAAATGTTCTATGATTTTAAAAATTTCAAACATATACAACAGTAGAGAGAAGGTAGTCTGAACCCCCATACACGCATCACTCAGCTTCAAGAATCATCAATATTTTGCTAACTTATTCGTTTCTCTCTTTCCTATTCCCGCCCCCCGGCCCCCCCCCCCCTCCCCGCTACCCACAAACAGGAGTGTTAAAGCAAATGCAAAGATGCAAAGACTCATTTCACCAGGAACACTTCTATAAACGGAATGAAAGGACTTCTGTGTGGCCCTGTGTTTCTCTTCCTTTAGATCTGCTAGCACAGGAAGCGATGATATGAAGCTCAGCCCAGGGGCGCAGGGACTTCTGGGAGGCCCAGAAGAGGAGAGGCGCATTCCTTGCAGGCTGCGCTATTTGTTTTGCTCTCAACCCAGGGCACTTCCTGGCTGCAACTCCTCTGGCCTCGGGTTTACACTTTTCTCAAATACTGGAAGTAAAAAACCTGGCTCCCTCTAGCTAGAGACATGTGGGGAATGCCGCTTCTGAAACTATTTTTGGCATGACCATGTCACCCAAGTTGTTTGAAATGATTTGGAAATTTTAAGGTATGGAAAGCATCTGACTAGAGCTCGGCTGAGGCTAAGTGGGTAGAGGTTATGACACAGGCCCGACATTTTCCATCAGGGTTCCTGCTTCTTATATTTCCCCCATTTACTGCTCTCAATGCCTTAGGCCAAGGATTGCAGGTATTTGAAAGGGGCTGGAATCTGAAAAGTGGCAGAAGGGTGTCAGGGAGGAGTGGCCAGTGGTGTGATAAAGGAGGAAGCCACTGGCCGTCAGTCCTTCCTTCAGCCTCCACACCCTACCTGGCTCCCTGGAGTACAGCATGCCCGGAGATCCATGGAGGGCTCCTGCAGAATGCTGGGCTGTGTGTTTGCTATGGGCTCCACCAGATAAGGGAGACAAAGTTCCTGACTTTCTGAGTCCCATGCAGGGTACTAGGGGTCAGGCTAGCCCAGTGGTCGGCAAACTCATCAGTCAACAGAGCCAAATATCAACAGTACAATGATTGAAATTTCTTTTGAGAGCCAAATTTTTTAAACTTAAATTTCTTCTAATGCCACTTCTTCAAAATAGACTCGCCCAGGCCATGGTATTTTGTGGAAGAGCCACACTCAAGGGGCCAAAGAGCCGCATGTGGCTCGCGAGCCGCAGTTTGCTGACCACGGGGCTAGCCCAACTGAGATGTTTCCCAGGATGAGCCAGTAAAAGAATGATGCAAGGAGCAATCGGGAGTTATAGCTAGGGAGGAAGCAGAGGGGTCCAGCAAGCCGGATTCTGGGAGTAGTGTAGGCCATGGGCAGGAGTGGAGGCCATTGGCAACAGGTTGGGAAGAGGAGAATAATGTGAAGAGTGGCAGTTCAAGCTGTAGAGTGTGAATGAGGAAAAGCTGAGTCTGGCTTCATTGGGTGATAATGGCGTGCCATCGCCACCTATCCTGGGCTCAGGAGATAGAGTAGATGAGATGGAAGAGACCCCATGGCGAGGTGGTTGATTGATAACTCTGAACCTGTGTTGGTTCACAGCACTTCTGACATCAAATGTGTGGGTTTTCCCACACCAACATCCAGTTCTCCAAATCCCCAAAGTTAGTTGGGTGCCCTACAATCTAATTTAATTCTGACACTAACCACCCAGAGTTAGTGTCCGATTCCCCAGGTTTAAGGGCTCAGCCTCCACAAGATTGCTCTCACTTCAGACACCAAGTCCCAGGTTGCCACCTGTACTTCTGACCAACCAACTAGAAATTGAGGGTCCCCATGACTTCCTCTTCAAACGCGATAATTTACCAAACAGCTCACAAAACTCAGGGAAACATTTTACTTCCATTGACTGGCTTATTATAAAGAATCCCGATGAACGGCCAAGTGAAGAGGTGCATAGGGCAAGAAGATGTGTGTCGTTGCCATACCCGCTCTGGGTGTACCACCTTCCCAGCACTTTGATGTGTCCACAAACCTGGAATCCCATCATTTAGGGGTTTTAAGAGGTTTCATTACTTTTTTTTTTTTTTAAATATATTTCTATTGATTTTTTACAGAGAGGAAGGAAGAGGGATAGAGAGTTAGAAACATCGATGAGAGAGAAACATCGATCAGCTGCCTCCTACACATACTGGGGATGTGCCTGCAACCAAGGTACATGCCCTTGGCCGGAATCGAACCTGAGACCCTTCAGTCTGTAGGCCAATGCTCTATCCACTGAGCCAAACCAGTCAGGGCCAGGTTTCATTACTTTGGCATGATAGTTCAAACCATTGACCATTGGTGATTAAGTCGATCTCCTGCCCTCCTCCCCTCCCTGGAAGTTAGAGGGTGGGACAGAAAGTTCCAACCATATAATCATGCCTTGGACTCTCTGGAGACCAGCACCCATCCTAAAGCTATCTAAGAGCTCCAGTAAGAAGTCATCTCATTAGCATGAAAAGGACACTCTTAGCATCCCGGAGACTCCAAAGGTTAGGAGCTGTGTGTCAGGAACCAAGGACAAAGACCAAAGACCAAATATTTATTTATTTTATTATATCACAATACCCTTTAGCAAGGTTCGTCCCCCTTTCTCCCATCTGAGTGGATTGAGGTTTCATTGGGATTAAGTGGGACCAACTGAGAGAGAACAATGAAAGTTCTCAGGGACTTCCCTCCCCATTACCCCACTCTTGGGATCCGCCCTGTCCACAGTCTTCCTGGGTGGGACGCTAATGGAGAAACCAGCTGAGCCTGGGCTCTGTGAGATGAAAGCAGGGAAAAAGATCAGAGCACACAAGGGTGAGGGGATCCCAGTCTTCAGGAAGGCTGCTCGAGGATGCTGCTCTGAGGACTCTATCCAGGGAGACTGGACAAAGACAAACTGTCCATATACAGCACAGCACGGATCAGCTCTAGTTCCCAAACTGGTTTGTTCACAGTTCACAGCCCCAGGACACACTGCTTCTGAGCTTCTTCTTAGCAAGCAATCCCGTTCCCCACCAACAGGGAGCGCTCACACCATGTTCCATCAGGGCCAACAGGAGGGATAAATGTTACTCAGAGAACTCATGAAATTGCTGTGGACCACGATCTCCACTCAGCCCCGCTCCTCCGATGGAGGAAATTTTATCCTTCTGGACAATGGAGACTTCCATTTACACATCTGCTCACTGATTTGCTCATTGATTACCTTGGCAATTCTCACGTGTTTATTAAGAACTATAATTGCTTCACCTCTGGGCTCCATATACCCTTCTGCTTGGCTCAGGGGCAGCGTGGCAGAGCAGAATGTCCTCTGAACCAGGTCCAGGGACCCTTGTTCTTGTCCTTGTCCTGACCCTGCCACTTACCATTTAGGTTCTCAACTGCCATATCTGTAAAAATGGGGCCCGTGCTGCTGTCCCATTGAACTGATGAACTCTGCGGTATGAAGCTTCTTAAGTGTTGTGCCTCTGTGATTTATTGCATCATCAAGATCTCTGCCTACCTCCCTGTGTTAGGCGAAGATCATGTGAAGGAGAAGGGAGGGTGCTTTGTGTGCAGATGAAATACATATGGACCCATATCCGGACTGCTGCTAGAGATAGGGTGCACGGATACTGTGCTCATTTCTTTGAAATTGGTGACATTTTTCATTGACATGTGTAAGAAGCAAAGTCTCTCCTCTGAGGTGCCAAGTATGAGAGTGGGAGGGAGGGTGAGGATGAGCCTTTTTCTTCATCAGATCATCATGAGATGAGAAAAGCAGAGAAGGATTGTGGTTTGGGAAGTATTATCAGTGTCAGCTGAAAGGGCCTTCAAAAACAATCTTTCAGTCTTCCTTTTTTTCCTTTTAAATTCTCATCTGAGGATATTTTTGCCATTGATTTGGGGAGAGAGAGCAAGAGAAACATTGATGTCATACACATGGATTGGTTGCCTCCTGCCCCCGCCCCCAATCAGGGTGGGGGATCGAATCTGTGACAGAGGTACATGCCCTTGACTGGGAATTGAACTTGAGTCTGCGGGCTGATGCTCTAACCACTTAGCAAAACTGGCCAGGGCAGCCTTCTTCTTCTTCTTCTTCTTCTTCTTTTTTTTTTTTTTATAGGTGGGAAATCAAGGCCCAGAGAAAGGAAAAGAATTGCCCAAAATGTGTTTGCCTCCAAGACCTGCACAATCCCCCGTACTCATTCCTGGCCAGGGCACATTCAGGTCCTCCTGCCATCCCCACCCCTGAACACTGGCCTGACTGAACCACAAGCCCAGAACTTGGGCTGGGGCATATGTTACCTACCATGCCCGATTCAGGTGCAGGTGGTGGATGTAGGAATGATTCACTTTATCCTTAAGTTCAGAAGTCATTTCAGAAAACAGAGGTGAGTTATCTTCTGGTGTTGGAGTTATAGGTGATTTTTATTTTCTTTATAATTTTCATGGTTTTCTAAATTTTTACAACAAACATCTATAACTTTATAAACCCCACCCAATCCAAATCTTATTTAAAAAAAAAAAAAAAAAAGAAGAAGCCTTAGCCAGATTGGCTCAGTGGATAGAGCGTCGGTCCATGGGCTGAAGAGTCAAGGGTTCGACTGCGGCCCAGAGTACGTACCTTGGTTGCAGGATTCATCCCCAGCCCTGGTCAGGATATGTGTGTAGGCAACCAATCGATGTGATGTGTCTCTCTCACATTGATGTTTCTCTCTGCCTCCCCTCCTCCCTTCACTCTCTCTAAAAATCAATGGAAAAAATAAGGAAATCGGAGAGTGGTGAAATGCCCAGCTCTGACTTGAGGTCCATCAAGCAAGGCCAACTGGGATCTGTCACAACAGGCAGAGGCCCGAGCTTGAAGACATCCTGAAGGTCATCCAGCTCACCAGCCTGGCATCCAATGGCATCCAGGCAGCGTCACCCACCTCCTCGCCTTTGCTCCCATTAGGCCCCACTCCTGAAATGTCCTCCTCCCATCACCACCACCAAATTTAACTAATTTTCCAGGGTCCAATACAATTCTGCTAGTTCCGTGAAGATGTTTGAAAGCCCCCCTTCTCCACTTGGGACGGGCGTCTGTCTCTCTCCTTTGACCATGAGTGGCATTTTATTTGCACTTGTTTTATAATCTTATCATCTGCCTTGTCCTGGAGTCCTACCCAGGTCTGACTCTCCCAATGGGCTGAAGCCTCCTGGGCAGCAGGGCCTGAATAGTATTTATCTCTGTGCTCCCGATGCCATCCTCAGCCTGGCACATGCTAGACTTCACATGAATGTTTGTTGAACTTACGTGAACGGAAAATATAGCATCCTAAAAGAGGGATATTGTGATATATCACTTTATGGCAGGGCTAGCCAACCTTGGCACCATTGACATGTGGGGTGGGATAATTCCATGTGGTGCGGAGCTATGGTGCTTAGCAGTGTCCCTGACCTTTACCAATAGACACTTCTGCCAATAGACACCTCTAGTTGTGACAATAAAATTTTGGACATTGTCTTTTGTCCCTCGGGTGGAGAACCAGTGGTATATGGTTTATAAATGATTTTTATAAATATTCCCTAGGAGTAGGAATTCCTGTTTGATTGATGAGAAAAGCAAGGCTGAGGGAGACTGTAGAGCTGAAATTGGGTCTTGCTCAGAGGTGTCTTATTCCAAGTCCAGGGCTGATCCTACTCTCCTGGAGGGGACCCCAGCCAGGTCTTTGTTGCTCCACTGTGGTGTATCCACCCCCCTCCCTTCCCCGGTCTCCTGGCTGTGTCTGATCACTTCTTCTCCAGCACCTTGAGCTCCTCCCCGTGCTTGAACACGCTGATGGTGACCTGGCCTGTCTCGGAGCCGTACTTGTTCTTGACAAAGACGCCGTAGCGCCCGCTGTCCTCACTGTTGACCCTCTCGATGGTGATGGTGACCTCTGAGCCCCTAACCTCCATGTGGTAGCGGTCAAGGAAGGTGACAGGCTGGTCATTCTTCAGCCAAGAAATTTCAGGGGCGGGGTCTCCTGAGATGACGCAGGTCAGGCACAGGGTCTGGAAAGACAGGAAGGGAACGCTTGAGCAGCTCCTGGTAGTAACCCCTGGCATTCGCCGTCACTCCCCCAGAGAGCGCCCAGCACCAGTTGCTCCTTGTGATAAATTCATTCTGTGCATTTTATTGTATCACATAAAGGGATAACATCAAAGGGAGAGACATTTTACTTTATCCCCCATCCTCCATTGTCAACTTTCCTCCATCCTCAACTTTTCTACAAGAATACTTACTAGTTAGGGTTTTAGATCATTATTATTCTGCCAATTATCTGCCCCAGAATGACCTGAACTTTGCTTTATTGCTTTTTGTGGTATATATGTCATTATGACATATGCAAATTAGGCTATATTGCTTTAATACAACAATTTATAAATTGCGTTTAAAAATTCTTGAATAAGCTCTAAAGCAGAGCCGTATAATGTAATGGTCAAACACTCAGAGTCTGGAGCTGGGCTGCCTCAGCTCTGCCCCTTCAAACTGTGTGACCTTAGGCGAGTCCTTTAACCTCAGTTTTCTCAGCTATAAAGTGTGACTAGTAATAATATCCCATTCCATGTGGTTGCCTTGATGGTTAAACAAGCTAACTTATGCAGCACATATGCAGTAGTGCCTGGCACAAAGTAAGCACCGTAACAACAGTAGCTGTCATTTTCTAGAATATTAGACTTGCATGATTTCAGCCCTGGAAGGGCTTTTAGCGATCATCTAATTGAACTCCTAAAGGAAAGTGAAGTCACAGAGGGAAGTTCAGGACACCCAGCGCCGGTGGAGAGAGCTGGCGGAGCTGGGGCGAGTATGCTCTTGGGTCTGACCCCAGGCTCAGGGCCTTCCTTTGTACTACACGTGACCAGGAGGTGTTGCCACTTGGCTAGGTGCTGGGATCCACAGTGCTACAGGGTGTCATGATTTTTGTTGTTGTTGTTAATCCTCACCCAAGGATATTTTTTCCATTGATTTTTAGAAGTGGAAAGAGGGAGGGAGGAAGAGAAGGAGGCAGAGAAACATTGATGTGAGAGAGACACATTGATTGGTGGCCTTGTGCACGCGCCCTGACCAGGGCCAGAGATTGAACCTGAAACCCAGGTATGTGCCCTTGACCGGGTATTGTACCTGTGATCCTTCGGTATGCGGGCCAACGCTCTAATCACTGAACCACACTAGCCAGGGCTGTGCCATGATTTCTGATGGACATGTGAGGGAACACAGCATGGGACTGCTGGCCCTGGGCTGGGGACAGTCTGTACCTTATCCTCCATGATCGTGGCCACATCTGGCAGGCCCCTCACCACTTTGGCACGATCTGCAAGGAAAAAGTGAGACCCCAGTGATGAATGTTTTCCTGCAGATTGCGTCCCAGAAGCAAGTTTCCATAGAGTTGAGCAATGCTCCTTCTTTCTATTTTCATCATTTTGGGGATGGAAATCTTTACATTTGTATCACATGTTTCCCTGCCTTCGTAAACAGAAAGGAGGGGACATAATGTGTTTCTGTTATTGACTTGAAGTCCTCGTCATGATTGGTGGTACCTGGAGGGGGCAATGGGATGCCCCTCCCCTCAAGAACTGGGTAAGAGGGTCCATAAGATGGCGCTAAGCCTTAAACTGGCAAAAAGCACACAATAGGTGTTGATGGACCAGAGACTCAAGGGGGGGCAGGGGGAAGGGCAATGAAAAATGGGACAGAAGCTTTTGGGACACTGACTCTGATCAAGGAAGGGACCTGGTGGCCATTGTGGGTGGGCAAGAGGAGTGGTTGTACATCACTCAGCAGGAAGTCCATATACACTGAGTGGCCAGATTATTATGATCTCTGGAGGCATAATAATCTGGCCACTCAGTGTATATCCTATATAATAAAAGGCTAATATGCAAATAGTCCCTTTGACCAAGAGTTCGACCAGGAGGCAGGCCGGCCAACCACCCATGTTCCCTCCCCCTGGCCAGGCTGGCCGGACCCCATCCATGCATGAATTCATGCACCGGGCCTCTAATGTGTGCGTGCGTGTGTGTGTGTGTGTGTGTGTGTGTGTGTGTGTGTGTGTATATATATATATATATATATATATATATATATATATATATTAGAGGCCCAGTGCATATATATATATATATATATATATATATACACACAGCCTCCTAGAACTGGGTGGTCCAGCCTTGGCTGGGGCAGACCTGATGAAGTTCATGTGCATGGACCTGGGGGTGGGCGCCCCAGCAGCACAGACACCGTGCCACCTCCCTCCGGGTTTGGGGCTGGGCCCTCGAAGAGATGAGGCTCCAGAACCAGCCAGAACCAGCTTCAGCTTTATAGTTGCCCCCTCCTTACACCTCACTTGGAGAGGTGAGCCCAGCCTGGTTCTTGTCTGTCCCCTGCCTGTCGGGTTCCACCTGACCTTGTACTTGACATTGCCCGTGGGCCTGCTGGGTACTTGGCCCACGCTGGGCGCCTCCACACCCACAGTCTCAGGGACCCTCAGAGTCCTTACCCATCTGTCTTCACGCTGTCACCGCCCAGGTGTCCCTGGCAGCTCCATGACAGCTCAGAGCCATGCAGACCCCACTGGGACCTGCACAGCCCTCCAGGGGCCATAAGCTCCCTGGCAGCCGCCCCAACCCCGGAAATGAAAACGAGGAAATGTGGGTGACTTACTCTTCTCAATGACGGCCAGGGCTCTGAAAAACAGAAATGGGAACAGCCTCAAGGTTCCATTTGCTAAAGGACAGTGGTGCGCGGGTGGGGACGAGGGGATGAGGAGGGACCCACGGGCCTGTGATTCACATTGAGAAACACAGAGGAACTCACTTCAGTCTCTGGTGCTCAGCCATGGCATCGTCAAAAGCTGTGAGAAGGAAACAGGGAAGGGAAAGGGGTGTCAGGGCGCCTGCCCCTGTGACCCTCAGGTGCAGGGCTCAGCGCCACGAGCCCTCCACTCTTCCCCCCCCCCAGCCCAGTTCTCGTGGGCAATGCCAGGTTGGGTGGGGATGGGCATGGGGTTGTCACTGGGGACAGACAGGCGGACAGCTCACCTTGCCCCGAGAGGTCTGTTGAGAGCTGCCGGACTTCCTTCCCGGCTGCTATCTCCAGGGTGTACCTGCCCTTGTCTGAGTCTTTGGGATCCAGGATGTGGAGCCAGATCTCATCCAGCGTGGTGCCAGCCCTCGCCCGGTCCCCACTCTCCAGGCGCTTCTCTCTGAATGTGGGGCAGAGGAATGGTTAACACGGCGCAGCCCACCCGTGCTGCTCAGGACAGCTGTCTGCAGGTCTACAGGCTCCCCCAGCCCTGAATGCCTCTCCTGGGGTTTTGTTTCCAGATTCCTGAGCTGAAGGTGGTGAGCATCCATGAGACATTCCATAACTATCCATCTACCCATCCATCCATCCATCCATCCATCCATCCATCCATCCATCATCCATCCATCATCCATCCATTAAACCCTGTGGCACATCAACTATGTGCCACTGCTGAGTCTGTGTTGTGCCATGTCCTGCAGACTGGGAATTGGAGGAAGTAGTGCTTCAGGTCAGTGACCACCAGTCACTTCCTCGCCTCTTCATTCTCCTCATCTTTAACCCTTCCAGGGTTTCTTCCACAATCACTCTCCCCTCGCCCTTAGAAATAAACCATTTAAACTTCTTTTTGTTGCTGTTTTTTTTTTGTTGTTGTTGTTAATCCTCACACGAGGATATTTTTTTCAATGATTTTTAGAGAGAGCAGAAGGGAATGGGGGAGAGAGAGAGAGAGAAACATCTATTGGTTGCCTCTCGAACACAACCTGACCTGGGCTGGGGGTTAGCCTGCAACCCAGGTACATGCCCTTGACTGGGAATTGAACCCACAACCCTCAGGTGTGTAGGCCAACAATGCAACCACTGAGATGCATTGGCCAGGGCTAAACTTTAAAAAAAAATATATATTTTTATTGCTTTCAAAGAGGAAGAGAGAGGGGGGAGAGAGAGATAAAAACATCAATGATGAGAGAGGATCATTGATGGGCTGCCTCCTGCATGCCCCCTACTGGGGATTGAGCCCGCAACCTGGGCACATGCCCTTGACTGGAATCGAACCTGGAACCATTCAGTCCACAGGCCGATGCTCTATGCACTGAGCCAAACTGGCTAGGGCTAACCTTTTTTGTTCTTGTTTTTACTTAAAGTTCATTCCTGAAAACTCCTGGCCCATGTCCCAGTGTTGTGTTGCAGAAGCGACACCTCTGGGCTCAGTCACAGGCCTTAGAAATGCTAGAGTGGCAGCTCCATTAACTTGGAATTCAACTTGGCCTCAGCTCTCACTCATTTGACAAACTTGACCCAGTCAGTATAGCCTTCTTCACAGAATGGGTGCAGCAATGTCTGCTCCACAAGGCTGAGGAGTGCAAATGACGAGAAGCGCCAGAAAAATTCTGCTCTCATACCATCTGGGGTTACTTAGTTTGCAGTCAGATCTTCGTGGATACCTTATCTACCCTACCTTCAAGTCCTGGCCCCCAGTTAGTTGTCAGCCCCATAGGCCCTTCTGCTTGAGCCTGAGTTTGTTAAGGCTGCAGAGACCCACAAGGGCACCATGACCCCCTCCTCCACCTGGCTGGCCGGTTCGCCCTGGTTCCTGCACCCCTCCCTCCCTCAGTCCCGGAGGCTGCCCTAAGCTGGTCCTATTACCAGGCTACCCAGCTTCCCTGGGGGATCTCCCTTCTGCTCCCAATTCCTGACTTCCTCTGTGGGCAACGGACCAGTGGGAGACCCCGTCTGCCAACCCCTTGGGACGGGGCTGGGCCAGGTGCTGGGCCCCTACAGCCGGGCTAGGGCTCCAGGGTGAAGCCGACCTACTTGTGGAACCAGGTGGTTTTCATGTATTCCACGTTGTAGTACTTGACCTTGCTGAAGATCCGGATCCCCTCCTCCGTGCCCTGGACTTCCAGTGGGGTGGCAGAGAGCACTGGGGAGGCAGAGGAGAGGCGTGAGTCTCCCCCGAGCTCCTTCGGGCAGCACGTTTTGGGGCCCACCAGCTTGTCCCTGCTCTCGGGGTGCGGTGGGAGGATGCAGTGTTGTGAGGAGGCAGGAGCTTCTCTCCCTCTGCCCCCGTCTTTGGGTTTGGAGACTAAGCCCACCCGCAGCAGCCAAGGCTGGTTGGAGGTCCCTGGAGATGATCTGGCATGAGGGAGGGTTGGGCAGAGAGAGGGGCTTACTTACCACCAATCCTGCCCAGCTCCGTGAAGACGGCGTCCAGGGCTGGGGGAGACAGAGAGAGCGGTCAGCTGACGTTGGACATCCCTCCCTGCCCCCCCGTGGACGCACCAGAAGGGGGACATCCTTAGAAAGGCTCTCGGGGCACAGGGAACTCTGCAGGACGCCTGCCACGGTCGGGGAGGGAGGGAGCCTGGGGCACTCAGTGACAGATCAGGCAGGGGCCCCACAGGTGGGGGACAAGTGGGCCGATCTGACAATGCTCTTGCCATCTGTGCCTACAGCTGGACGAGGAGCCAGGGGCCCCGGTGGGGCAGAGCAGTGAACTTGGGCTGGGAGCCTTGAAGCCTGGGCTCACTGTGGTATGTTTCAGTGAACGTGGGCCTCAGTGTCACACAGACCAGGCCCCTGTCACTGACCAGCTGTGCAGCCTTGGGCCCGTCGCTTAACCTCTCTGGGCCTCGGTTGCCCCAAGTGCTATGGGGCTCCTGTACCTCTCACCCCACAGGCCAGGTCACTGTGTCCTGGTTCAGTGTGAACTCCCCCTGGCCCTCCTGGCCCATCTCCAACATCGCCAGCTCCTACCTTCCCCTGTGAGGTCCAGTATGGTGTCATCCTGCCCTCGGTCATCAGAAACCGCCGCTCTATAAACTCCCATGTCCTCCTTGGACAGCTGGAAAGAAGTGAGTGAAGGCAGGTCAGCCTGGGCTCCAGGCCGGCCCTCGCTCTCTGTGTGATCTCAGGCAAGCCCCATCTCCTCCCCGGGCCTCAGTTTACCCATCTGGAATGGGTGTGCTCTCAGGCTCCTTCCAGCTCCAGAGCCCCCTGATTCCAACTCAGGGCTGGCCTGGGCCTGAGGGTGCGGTGGGTGGAGAGTCGAGAGCAGCTGCTCCAAGCAGAGTGAGTGACCCCTCTGCGTGGAGCCTGTCTGAGCACCACTCAGCCCCACCTGGGCTGCCCTGCTTCCTGGGGGCCCTGGAAGGAAGGACCCCCTGTAGTTCTGTAGAAGGAAGTGTGTTCTTTCCCTCAGGACAAGGGGGTCCTCTCTGGCACATGCTTGTTAACCCCAAAATGAAGCCTGAATCAACACATAAGTAAACCATTAAGTTAGGTGGTATTTAAAAATATATATATTTTATTGATTTCAGAGAGGAAGGGAGAGGGAGAGAGAGATAGAAACATCAATGATAAGAGAAAATCATTGATTGGCTGCCTCCTGCATGCCCCCTACTGGGGGGCGGATCTAGCCCGCAACCCAGGCCTGTGCCAGAATCAAACCTGACCCTTTAGTCCGCAGGCTGATGCTCAGGGCTGGGTGGTACTTTTAACACAAGGTCCACAGGTCAGATGTGACTTCTCATTACCCAGCATCTCCCTCAGGGCCTGGGAGTGATATTTGCCTCCCTGTTCCCTCACCCCCAGCATTTCTACATAGTGTGCTGTGAGGCAGCAGCCAAGGCAGAGGCAGCTCCTAACTTGGGGATCAAAGGGCCAAACCCCAAGAGTCCTCTCCTAGTCCTTTCCCGGCCCCCCCCCCCCCCACCGGGGGAAGGTGACTGCAGAGTTCTGACCCTCCTCTCTAGCCTTGGGCCTTTGTACTTAAACCCTCCGAGCCTCCGTTTACTCATCATCACCCTTGCCTGGCTGTGTGGCGGCCTTGCTGTGAGGATCAGGGAGGTACCTCTTTGGCAGCCAGGAAGTTTTGCACTAAGGGGGCCGGATGATTATAAGACTCAGTAGCTGTTAAGCATCTACTCGATGCCAAGCCCTGTGTGAGGAGCTTGTACCACGAGGACAAAGGCCAACTGGCACCATCATCCCAGCCGGGATCTGGGTGAAGACCCTGAAATCTTCATTTCCTCCCTCGCCAGCAAATCTGTGCTGCTCCAGTCCCCCTTGGCACCCAGTGAGGCCGCAGAAATCAGCAGCAGGGCAGAAACACACGAACGTTTGAGAACAAGACTCGAGTTTCTATCTTAACCAGGTCACGCTCCTCAGAGGCCACGGGGGATGTGCATGGGTGAACTGAGTCCCGGGCCTGGTGCCTGGCCTTCACGCCCTAAAATCCTAGCCTGTCAGGGCAGGAAGGAATCTGAGAGAGCACCCCTTCCCACCCTCTCATGTTGCCCTTGAAAACTGAGGTCAGAGAGCAACAGCGACTAGCCCAAGGCCACACAGGGCCAGGGCCAGGCCTGGAGTCCAAACAAAAGGGAAATCGGTATTACTGATCCTCTCTTTATTTAAAATCCTGGTATTGTTTCCCCATGCCTCCCGGGCCCCGTTATTTTGATTTTTAAAAATATTGTATGAAATATCATTTATCTTTTGTTGTCATTGTTGTTAATCCTCACTGGAGGATATTTTTTCCATGGATTTTTAGAGAGAATGGAAGGGAGGGGAAGAGAGAGAGAGAGAGAGAGAGAGAAACATTGATGTGAGAGAGACACATCAACTGGTTGCCTCCTGCGTGTGCCCGGAATAGGGCAGGGGATTGAGCCTGCAACCGAGGTATGTGCCCTTGACTGGAATCAAACCCGGGACCCTTCAGCCCATGGGCCGACACCCTATTTACTGAGTCAAACCAGCTAGGGCTGAAATATTATTTATCTTGATTACTGAGTTTTAGTGCCTCCTTACATTTTGTACCTGTGGTGACTGGCTCACCGGCCTCACCCTAGCCCTGGCCCTGCTCCTGACTCGGCATCCGGTGCTCCTGGCAGCGCCCGGAGGGTGTGAGCCCTGACGCCGAAGCTGCACTCACCTCCTCGATGCAGAGGAGCCCTGCTCCGGTCTGCGGGTCGTACTGACCGTCCGGCGTCTCTTTATTCTGGAAGAACCACTGGAAGCGGGTCTCATTCTTGGTGTTGGTCACCTGAGGAAAGTGGAGAATATGGCTCCATCAGGCTTCCTCTTTTTAAGTAAAAACTCAGCTCATCAGAACTTTTTTTTTTTTTTACAAATGTGACACTTTCCCCTGCACATACACACCCTCACCGTAAGTCCCAGCCACCTTCTTCCTCACACCCATGTCTCTGCTGGCTTCTGGACTCAGGACTTTGCTAATGCTGTTCCCTCTGCCTCTCGATCCCTTTGCTACTCCAGTTCCCTTGTAAACACCTCCGCATCTTAGACTTGTCAGTTGTCACCTCCCTCAGGAAGCCTTCCCTGAAGGTCCCAGAGTGCACACACGTCTCGGTCACAGCGGGAGGCACGCTGTTTTCCAAGGATCCTGATTCAGACCGTGGGCTCCTTAAGGAGGCCCCTTCTTCCTCCTTGTCTGCCCAGTGCCTTGCAGTGTCTGGTGCACAGTAGGTGCTTTGAGTTTGCTGAACGGATATGCTCTGGGAGAGTACTCTCCCCCACCTGCCCTCCCCCAGTCCCTAAAGAGGCCGCAGGGTGCTGAGAAGGAGCACCACTGGGAGTCAGACAGACTCTCGGCTCCACCTGTTGATTTTGAGCGAGTCCCCTGTTTGTTTTCCCATCTGTAAAGTGGGGGTAATAATGCCTAACTCACAGATGCTCGTGAGGCAGATGAAATAAAACAATGCTCTGAAGCACTGAGCAGAGTCTGGCAAGGCGGCCGATAGATACCAGGGAACCTGATCAACACATAGACCCCTCACTTGCTCTCAGACCCCAGGCCCCAAAGAACCCCTACCCTGTGCAGCTTAGAGACCTAGCTCGAGGCTGACCCAGCTCCCGCTGATTCCGCTCCCTGGGCTCTGCGAAGGGTGGCTTTGCTTTCTGGTTAAATGCAGTCTCCCTGGGCTACTTTGCAGGTGTGGGATCAACCAAGCACAGGGTATTGATTTTGTGGGAACAGAGCAAATACAGCCACCAAGCTTGGGGACAAGCTACAGATATAGCCCAGTGGGCCTCGGGGCAGGGACTTGCCTTGCATGTCAGCAGCACTTGGCAGTCCTCCGTGACCTTCCACTGCAAGAACTCCTCGAAATAGGGACCTGCAAGTGCAAAACAAACACTCCCACCACTCAGAGCTCCAGGCTCAGCCAGGACGCCACCTGGTGGCGAGACAAGGGAAGCGAGCTTGGATTGGGGCAGCTAGCGACCACTGGTCCCCTTAGATTCTGCCCCCACCAGAGTGGCAGAAGCTAGGGCGAGGCAAGGGAGATAGATATAGATGCCTAGGGTGTAAAATTTAGGGGGGCACTCACTCTCCTTGTGGGGCAAGCGCTGTTTCGTTCTGGCACAGGGGCAGAGCTGGACTGAATTGCAGTGGCCTCCCTTGGGGCCCAGCAGGGCTGAGGGATCTATTAACCTAATAGTCCAGAGTTCCCCAGCCCTGACCTCTGGCCTGGTGGCCAAGGCCTTTGAACTTCACCCCAGTAACTCTTACCCTGTTTTCTCTTCCAGTCTCTTCTCTTAGCATCTGCCTTCCTCAGAAGTTTGTCAAAATCTGTGAACACATAGGGAGGGGCTGGCATGAGCCAAGAGGAACACCGGTCCACAGAGCGGCATCAGGGTGGACAGAACCCCAGAGCCACGAGCTGAGGCCGGGTGCATGGGCGGGGTGGGCAGGGCGCAGCTGACCGTCATCCACCAGGGCCAGGGTGATCTGGTTTTTGGCTTTTCCGTCTTGGAGCTGAGCTGTGTACGACCCTTTGTCCTCCTCACACAAGTTCTGGATGATCACTTCTACCAGGCCCTTCTCTCGCTCAAAATTGATTTTGCGGTCCTGGGGAGAACAAACCCGAGAATCACCTTTGCCCTTTTCCAGTCTCAGGGCATTTGCATTATGGGCACAAATGTGCAGTTGGCCTGGAGAGTGGGGGATGTGCAGAGTTAGAAGCCTTCAGAGATGGGGAGGGAGCCCTGGGTAACCCTCTACTGCTTGTAGTGTGGGGTTCTTCCCCCAACTAGCCCCCGAGAACACCCCTGGGGTCTGGCAGGCACAGGGATGAGTCTTGAATTAATAGCAATTAATAATACGCCTCAACCCCTATTGTGCCATTTTTTTTCTTTTCTACTTCTTTTACAATTCTCCATAAAAGTATAAAAGATAATATTTAAAAAGCCTGTGCACTTGCTATCCAGAATTAACACTCATTTGTATTTTGTCATATTCTAACAGTTTTAAAAGTTTTCTTTTCCACATTTATTTATTTTATTTTTTAAAATGTATTTTTATTGATTTCAGAGAGGAAGAGAGAGAGAAACATCAATGATGAGAGAGGAACATTGATCGGCTGCCTCCTGCATGCCCCCCACTGGGGATTGAGCCCATAACCCAGACATGTGCCCTGACTGGGAATCGAACCATGACCTCCTGGTTCATAGGTCAACACTCAACCGCTGAGCCACGCGGGCTGGGCTCTCTTCCACATTTAGAATCTTATTCCCTCTGGTCTTATTTGTATGTGCGGTTTGAGGGAACCATCTAGTTTTATTTTATATTTCTACCAGGGCCAGCGATAGTCTAGACTTTGTGACACTTCCTCTGCCATGTGCCAAGTTCATACTTAATCGTTAAGCAGAACATTCAAATCTGTTTCCTCGTTTGCTCCTCCCGATTCTGGGACAACCAGGCCCATTGTACAGGTGCAGAAACAGAGGCCTACAGAGGGGAAGGGTCTTGTCCAAGGGCACACAACCGATGGGGGTGACGTATGAGTCCTGTGACATCTAACCCTGAGCTCGTTCCCATCTCTCTACAACACGTAGTTTCTGATGGTGGTAAAATTCACAAATAATATGATCTCATAATTAAATCTGTCATGAGATTGAAATTGTGTTTGTAAGTAAAAACAGTTGAATATGGGCAACTCGTGTGACAACTATAAAAAGCAATGGAATACTACAAGTGTAATAGGAAGAAGGAATAAAAGTAATATCAGCAAATAAAAGTAATTCAGGTACACTCTCCTGCTGCACTGATTTATAATGAATTCGTTTGAATAAAGAAAAGCAAAAAGATAAAAAATTATTCTGTCCAACAACAGGAAAATGGATGAAAGAGCATATGTGAAATGTCTACTTGAATAAAAACTCTATTCAGTGTATGTTAAAACTGCGAAAATTCTCTGTATATCTCAGAGTTAGGGTCTCGGCTTGGATAATTATCAGTATGAATGTGGGTTTTTCATCTGAAGAATGTCTGGTGGGACATTCAAATGTTGTAGGGGGTGTGGGAAGTTCTTTGTGGGATTCGCATTGGAGGGCATTTACCGTCCCTGCCATCTGCCCCCCAGGTACTGAAAACCAGGTGTCCGCATACCCACCCCATCACTGTGACCGTTTCTGATATGTCCACTAGGGGGCGCTGCCGACTTGTGGGGAACCACTGCGCGGGGGAAGCCAGGAGCTGGGCTGGGGACCTGCCTTAGGAAGGAATCTGAGTTCCAGTTACCGGTGAGCTGAAGATCTCCTTCTCATTGAAGATTAGATGCAGCTCAGCGGCCGGAGATAACTTTTCTACTTCCAGCCAAAGCCGCACCTCTCCTCGCTCGAGGATGTCAATGTTCCAGCCCGAGATCAGCTTGATCACTGCGAGGCAGGCAGGAGGCAGGAAGGAGAGCGGTGGGCCTGGGCCCCCTTCTCCCCTCCCTACTCCGCACGAGCCCCACCCTGAGCATGTCTGAAGGGGGTGTCTGAGGAGGGTTTTACGCATGCTCACTCTAGAGTGAACTCATTTTAAGGAAGTGTTTCTTCTTCCCACACCTTGGAGGCTGTGCCTCTCACCCTGGTGGACCCCAAGGACTTTCAAAAACACCAATGTCCAGGCTCTGATTTGTCTGGGGCGTGGCCTGGGCATTGGGATTTTAAAAAGCTCCTGGGGTGATTCCAATGTGCACCCAAGTTTATGACCCTGCCTGCTACTAGCCAGCGGAGGGAAGCAGAGGTTTCCAGGATCCAAAATCCACCTAAGAAGAAACATCCCCTCTGCCCTCCTTGCACTCCCTTTCTACCTGCCTTCCCTTTTCCATTTCACAGACTGCTGACACCCCAGGTCTCTGCCCTCCAGCCCCATGATGCCCCATCTTCTGCTTCCCCGCCAAGCCCTCCCCTGTCCCCCGCCCCCTCTCCGCAGCTAGTTTTTTGCTTTTGCTGATTCAGCTCTGCTCCTGATGGAGTTCGCAAAATCCCAGGAGGTGCCTGAGGATTGCTTACCTGGGTTTCTGATCTCATGGCTCAACTTCTTCAGCTTATCCAGCTCTGGGAAGGGAAGAGCAAGGAAGAAATTAAAGAGAATGAAATACTGGGACCAGTGGGTCCATGGCAGCCATCCTAGGGCCCATGCTGGGTGAAGGTCCCGAGAGACACCTCTCAACCTGGGGGTCACTTGCAACACAGGTGTTGAAGATGAGCCCTGTGGGCCTTAGCCCCGGGGCACTGAGGGGGATGCAGGGGGCTGCTGCAGGTCACCTTGAGATCAAGTGCCACCTCCCTTGAGAAGTGCCTACTATGTGCCGGGTGCTGCATTATCCCACTGGTCCTCACACACTGCTGTGGGGTCAGCATTATTGTCCACCTCTGACCACTCCAGGCCCACTGGGTTCTGAACCCTGTTCTTAACCCCCTGTGATATGCTGCCCTGGTCTCTGAGGTCTGTCTGGCCCCAATACAGCACTTCAGTCTAGAAGTCTCCAGGGCAGCTCTGCCGAGTGCTGTCTCATTTGCCAACTGCCTCTTTATGTTAGGTTCTCTCTCCTGCAAAGCTGAGTTCTGAGTCTGAGTGTCTGGCACACAGTAGGTACCTAATAAACATGTGTTGCATGATGACTTGGCAGGGGCAGAGCCCATTCTCCTTTCCCCTTGTAAGCCCCAGAGTCTTCAGCAAGATGGGTCTGGACTCACAGCAAGAATACAGTCAGAACAAAACATAAGGAAAAGCCCATCCCTTTTGTTAATGGCTTTAGTTTGCATAGAATCATCTAAATGTTTCTGCATAACATTGTTTCAGTTGAGGCCCAGAGAGGTGATGTGACTTGCTCAAGGTCAAACAGCCAGAAAACTGTGGGCTTGTAATTGGGTCTGTGTATCAACAGAGCTGTCCCGCAGTTGCTATGGAGACAGAAGAGAGTGAGTCTTATCTGTCATTAGCACTGATTTCAGTTCTGTTTTCATTCATTCATTCATTTATATCTTTATTGATTTCAGAGAGGAAGGAAGAGGTAGAGAGACAGAAACATCAATGATGAGAGAGAATCATTGATCCGCTGCCTCCTGCACACCCCCTACTGGGGATCGAGCCTGCAACTCGGGCATGTGCCCTTGACCGGAATTGAACTGGGGAACCTTCAGTCTGCAGGCCGACGCTCTCTCCACTGAGCCAAACCGGTGAGGGCTCAATTCTGTTTAAATCATCCAACATGGATGACCTTTCTGTTCTCTGGTTTGTCATAGTCCCCAGTGCTCCCTATTGCTATTCTCATTTCTCTGACGAAATGTTTTTGTGTGTTTTTTTTAGCCTATAGAAGGAAGGGAAATAATCCTGGTGCCTTTGCTTTTATCCAAATTAGAAAAAGGAGAGACAAGAAGAATGCAAACTCCATCAGGCAGGGATTTTTGCCCGTTGAGTTCACGGATGTAATCCTAGGACAGTACCTGGCATATGGGAGGTGCTCACTAGATGTTTATTAATTGACTGGCTGACTGACTGGGTGGGTGAGGACCCACTTCTCTGGAAATTGCTGCTTTATGAATTTTTGTTGCTTTTTGCCGGCCTCTGGGGGGCTCGATCTGGGCCTGTCTCTCTGGGCAGGTGGCAGGGGAGCAGGGCCTTACCTGCCTCAGTCAGCGTGTGGCTCGCTGAGATGTCTTCATCGGCATCGGTGACCACCACCGAGTAGGTGCCCAAGTCCTCGAGGCCGGGGTCTCTCAGGATGACCTTGGACCTGGCAGAGAGAGGAGAGCAGGTGCTCCGAGCGGGGCCTTGTGCACTAGAGGCCTGGGAGCTGGAGAGCCTCGGTCAGCATTGGAACCTTGCAGCCCAACTCCAGACCCCGGCCAGGCTGGGGAGCAAGGGTGGCTGCCTCCTCACACCTCCTCGGGGTCTTCTGCCCAGGGCAGCTCAGGCCTGGCACCTTCAGTGGCTCCCGTTAGCGGGCTGGCTGGCACAGGGTCTTACTGGTTGCATGGCCCAACTCCCCCTATAAGGCTCAAGTCATCAGCATGACCTCCTGCTGGGCAGGGCCGAGGCCACGAGCTGCTGGGGTGGAGGCATTTGACAGGGACCCTTTTGGTCATCTGTTCCCAATCCCTCTTTTTATTTATTTGTTTACTTATTTATTTTTTTAAAAATATTTATTTATTTATTTATTTATTTATTTATTTATTTATTTATATTTCAGAGAGGAAGGGAGAGGGAGAGAGAAATAGAAACATCAATGATGAGAGAGAGTCATTGATCGGCTGCTTCCTGCACGCCCCTTACTGGGGATTGAGCCCACAACTCGGGCATGTGCCCTTGACTGGAATTGAACCTAGGACCCTCCAGTCTGCAGGCTGATGCTCTATCCACTGAGCCAAATCGGCTAGGGCCCAACCCCTCTTTTTTGCAAATGAGATGAGACTGAGCCCAGAGATGCTCCAAGAACAAGTCACTGGCTGCCAGGCTAGAAAGGAAGGCCTGTGCAGTTGCTTACAGAAAAACACTCCAAATGAACGCTATCATTTCAGCCCCTTAAATGCCCTGTTCCTCCATTTCTCCCTAAGGTGGCAGTCAGCATCCTTAGTGAGAGACAAGCATCCCTTCTCAGGCCCATTCTTTCATTAGCTGTGGGTCCTGCTGGGTGGTCTCAGCCGCGAGCTCCTGCTGACTCATCTGACAACACGTGGGGCCCATGGCCTAGCTGTGCCGCCCCTCCCCTCACTCACTTATTAGCTTCCTCCTCGATCTTGACCTTCTGGGGCTCCGGCGGGCCCCTGTAGTCCTTGGACCACTGAAACTCTGAGGAGTCGGGGGCCCCGGGGGCTTCGAAAGCCAAGTAGATGAAGCCTTCTTCGTCCACACCAACCTTGATCTCCGGGGCATCTGAGGGCAGGGTCCAACAGAGGGTGCCAATGTTTACAAATAATAAACCAGGTCATGCCCCTCCCTTGCTAAACCCTCCAACGTCTGCCTATTGCACTTGAATAAAACAACCACCCCAGACTCCTTGCTGTGGCCTCCGAGGCCTTGCAAATGTCACCTCCCCAGAGAGGCCCTCTTGACCACCCTGTTAAAGTGACCCTCACCCCACCATATGAATGAATAATTAAAAGAATGGAAAGAGATATGCCTTATAGTTAGGAGAGTGGAGTGACTCGGTCATGTTCTAGCTGTGTGACCTGCTCATTTCACCTCTCGGAGCTACAATAGCTTCCGTTCTAAACTGGTTCCTTTGGTGGCTGGTTGGGAGGGCCAGGGCAGGAGAAGAACCCAGCACAGCATGGGAGGGGACCTCAGCAGCTGTGACTGCAGGACGGGCAAAGCCCCGTGTGGCATCTGAAATAATACTTGGGACTGGAGTTGGGCGTCATTTCAAATCTCCATGAAGCGTTGTGTGAGTTTATGAATGTGGCCTGTGAAAGAACAGGAGACCCCCTTCAAATAGAAGATGTGTTCCTAACTTGGGATTCCATAGAAATAAACGGAATGGGGAATGGAGGGAGAAACAGCAGGAAGGAAGGAACGCTGGAAGAAGTGTGGAGTGCGGGGGGGATGGGGTGGGGTGGGAGGGATGGACAGAGGTCCTGTCCTGCAATTCCACATGCTCCTCCTGACCCCCTCTGAGCCCCTCCTCGATGGCCCAGCCCAGCGTGATGCTGGCACCCTCCGCCTGCCCCCACCTGGCCTGTCCTCCAGGAGCACGGGGTCGGTGGGCATGGACGGCTGCCCTGGACCAGCTGAATTCACAGCCTGCACCTGGAACACGTACCTCTTCCCCGGCTGCAAGTCAGAAATCTGGGGGTGGGAGTGGGGGAGGGAGGCAAGAGTGAGCACCGAGGACAGCAAAGACCACCCTTCCCCAAACCCCGGCCACCAGGGTGCTGGGAACCATGCATCCGTGGAACCCCGGGAAGGCACAGGCTGCCCTGGGGGTGGGGACGGCTAGGAGCGCATCGCTCTCCTGACTTCCAGCTTTTAGTAGGTTCCCCACTGGGATGATCTCCATGCCTGTGGCACCCGAAACCCCATTGGCTTGCAGCTTAACTCACCATCCATCTCCCTACGAGAAACCCTCTCCCTTCCTGCACCCCGTCTCTCCTCCATTTATTGCCCCAGGGAGAAGCCTTCAACAACATCTTCTTAAGACCTAACATGCAATCACCAAGTCCCCATTTCATTTCCCCAACGTGTCTCCACTGCAGCTGCATTTCTCCTCACCTGGATCCGTCCAACAGCGTCCCCAATGGCATCTCGGCCCAGACCCACCTCCCTGGCCTATCTTTCCTCTGCCAGTCTCTCCAGGATGCCAGTCAGATTATGCTTAGATCTGTCAGTGGCCTTCAGGGTCAAGTTCAGATTTTGAGGTTTAGTACCTAGACTCCTCCTAATGTGACCTTGGCCCCTGTCCTCTTCCTCCTCTTTGTGCCCCCTTCATCCCATGACCCCTCAGGGTCCCCACGTTTGTCACATCCTTTCACGCCTCCCTGACTTTGCCTCTGCCGAGCCCTCTGCCTGGAGCTCCCCCCACCCCCTTTCCCAGCTCATCCTTGACCTCCCAGCTCGGGTAGCTCCCAGAATCCCCCCGACACCCCTCTGTTGTACAATATACAGTATTGTAATTGCCTGTCACCCAAGGATGGCTCCATGTAGGACCTGCTTCCAGATCTGGCATTAAGTAGGTGTCAAGAAGTATTTAGTGAATGACTGGGTGAGTGAATGCCACATGAAGAAATGGTGCCAAGTCACTGAGGCCGGCCCACCCTGTCCTGGGCCAACCTATGTGGGGGGTGGGGTGGGCGCAGAGAGACCATCCATTTCGAGTGGCTCTCTCGGGCCAGCTGTCCAGCACTGGCCAACTCTGCGCAGGGAGCTGGCCCCGTGGAGGCGGCGACTGCAGAGTCTCAGAGCCTTCCGCAGGCCGGGCTTGTCCCCCCTGATTCTGTCTGAGGTGGCCTTAATGTTATTTTTTCAAATGAAAGTGTTTTTGTTTGTTTGTTATAAAAGAAATGCACTTGTTAGGGAAACTATTAAAGCAATTGAGAATATAAAAGGAAGGATTAAAACTCTCCCAGTGGTCCCATCCCCAGAGACAACCAGAATTAACAGTTTTGTAATAATCCATTTAGACTTTAAATGCACATCATTCATGTAGAAACATGACATGCGCCGTATTGTTTTTTTTTAGTGTCTTATTCTTTCCACACTGTGTTGGCTCCTTCAGCCTGTCTTTTCTCCTGGTGCTAACGAACCGAATGCTTATGCGTGGACTTGAAATCCCCACCCTCCTGCCTGCTGGTGAAAGACACCTTCAGGAAAGTGAGTTGGAGAAAATGTCCCTCTTTCCCTAGACGGCAGAAGAAAAACTAATCCACATCCTGGAACTGTGCCTTAAACAGGGGAGGCCTGTGAGACCCCCTGCTTCAGAGCTGGAGGCTGTGACCCAGGTGGCGTGGAGTCTGGGGTTCTCATTGATTGTCTAAGACGGTCACTTGTGTCTGCGAAGCATGCTTCCATGGACGCCTGAGTTTCCGGCCTGTAATATAGCTGTGAGGTGTCTTTGTGATGCTGGCGATTGTGCTTTCCTTTCTCCTACAACCACCACAGGTGAATACAGCCAGTGATTCTGCCGGAGTCTTGTTTATCCAGAGTTTTTGTTCCTCATTCAAATTAAAAAACATATATCTGCATATATGTTTGTTTATATGTAATATTGTACTATGACATACATATGGTACTTAATGTATGTCCTACTCTGTATTCTGCTTTCTTTTCTTAGCCACATATGATGGCTATATTTTCATGTCAATATGTACATGTATGTCAACCTCATTCTTTATCCTATTGCCACTCCTTGAACCACCTAGTCTTCATGCTCCCTGCACAGGATCCTCTTAAAGATACACTCTGACTTATTTAAGCAAACCCCTTGATGGACAGTTAAGTTGTTTCCAACTTTTGCCTTTATAAACTATGCAACAATGAGCATCATCATCCTGAGATCTTTGCACACTTGCTTAATTATCTCTTGACACTTCGATCTTTGAAGCAGAATTCCTGGTTCCAGGGATGAGCATATCCAAATGCTGATACACCTCACCGATTATAAGTGCATTTTTGGGGAGGAATCTGCTCAGAGTGGAGCAGGTTAAGTCTGCCAGCCAGCCAACCAGTACCAATTCCTGTGTGACCCTGGGTAAGCCACTCCCCCTCTCTGGTCCTTTGCTGCCATTAAGTGAGGACAGTACTCCCTAAGGGTCCTTCCAGCTCTGATGCTTTTTGTCCTGCCTTGTCCAGTGGCAGGGAAGGCTCAGGTGGGCCAGAGGATGGAGGGGCAGGGACTCACCCTCAGGTGGGTGCCAGAGATGGGGTCTGGGGTGAGTGGCTTCCACTGCTCAGAGCCTTCCTCCTGGAAGCTGATGAGGTAGCCTGTGACCGGCCCGGCCCCCGTGTATAGCGGGGGCTCCCACTGCAGCATCAGGGAGGTGGCCCGCACCTCGAATGCTCGCACGTCATACGGGGGACCTGTGGGAGATGGGGGAGAGAAGGAGTTGGGCAGCCAGGCAACCAGCCAGACAGCCAGATGGCCAGCCAGATAGCCAGGTACTGAGCCAGCTTGTCAATCTGTCAGTCACAACCAAGCCTGGAAGCCCTGTTCTGGGCATAGCGGGGACCTGGCTGGCCGTGGCTTCATGACAAAGCTTGTTCTGGGCCTGAAGTAGGGCTAGAGCATCCCATCCCCATGCCAGACAGCATGAATCCTCCTAATGTCTTTGCGGTTTCAGTGTTTAATGGAGGGGCCACGGGTGTGACCTCCGGAGTCAGATCACCAGGGCTCACGGCCCAGCTCTACCCTTTCAGGCTGTGGAGACTCTAGGCAAGTTACTTAGCCTCGATGTTCCTGTTTTCTCATCTGTAAAATGGGGATAATAATAGTTCTTATAATATAGTGCTGTTGTGAGCATTAATGACATAATTGATGGAACGTGTAAGTACATAGTAAATACTCAGTAACTATTAGTTGTTTATCATTATTGTTGACTAAAGCATCACACATAGTAATTACCTGCCATTCAGGTAAAGGTTTTGTGTAGAAAACAGAACTGAGCTGCACAGAATGATGGAGGGCCGTGATCCTTCCTTCCTGGGGGGAGGTGAGGGGCTCATTTGTGAGGAAACTAACAGGGCTGGCGGAGTGGTGGGCAGGTGACCAGCCCTCCTGGTTTGTCCAGGACTTTCAGCGGTAAAACCAAACTGGGCAAACTGGGACGAGTCTGTCACCTTGGCAGAGTGCCTTTGAGACTGGTCTGTGGCGAGACTCAGAGGCCAGAGGATGTGCTGTGCTAGAGGATAGTCTGTGCTGGGGTACAGGGCCAGTTGACGGTCAAGGTCAGGGGCCCTGCAAGGCAGGGTTAAGACTGTCAGAGATCACAGGGTGCGTTGGTGGAAGGGCCAGGGGTCTGGTGTCTGGAACCCACAGAGCGAACTTGGATGCACAGAGAGCTTGGCCACGGGCATCGCATTGGTTAGCTTTGGGGAGGAGGGGTGCCCTCTCACCTGGCTGGGGCATCGTCCACTCTTTGCACTCAAACAAGCTGCTGGGCGCCGACAGCTCACCGACGCCTGCCAAGTTTGCGGCCCGGGCACGGAACTCATAGAAGTGGCCTTCCCGAAGGTTGCTGACCTTGAAGAGCGGAAACACAGACTGAAAGCCGAGGCTTGGGGGGAAGGAGCAGAGGAGCAGCGGGAGCGTGAGGAGAGGTTCAGAGCAGGAACCTTGGGGCTTTAACAAGATTGGCCATGTGGGTCTGCACGTGAAAGTTAGCTGCACCGTGGTGGCCAGGGAACCCGAGGCCCCGCTCAGCCTCAGGACCTCCGACAGTGACTCACCCGCACAAGCCGGGCACCAGGCAGGTGGCCACGGTCCAGCCTCACCTTGCAGACCTGGGTTGGGACAGGCTGCTGGTTGACCGGGTGCCAGTCCAGCTCCTCCGAGTCGTGCTGGTCCAGGAAGTAGCCCAGGATCTTGCAACCTCCACGACGCTTGGGGGGTTTCCACCCAATGACCATGTCATTTTTCCCACAGTTCAGGAGGATGAAATCATAGGGGGCAGACGGCGTAGCTACGGGGAGGCAGGCAGGTGAGGCCAGGGGCAGTCAGCAAGCCTCCCCAGGGGGCGCCCACCCTGCTCTAAGGGTACGAACTTAGCCAGAGGTGCCCGCTAGTGACCTTGACTTTGCCCCGGGAGGCACCTGGTCAGGCGTCACTGCATGGACTCAGGCCACGGGTACGTCCTTTCCAAAGGAAAGGGTGGTCCGGGAGGGGACGCTCCCGCTCCCCTGAGGGGGCTTGTCCCCACTGGCCTCTGGGATGGACCCTCCAAGATGTGGTATGGAAGGCCCTGCTCTCTGCCAGCCCAGAGCTGCCCGAGGACTTACCCAGAGCCTGCTTGACCCTGATGGGTTCGGTGGCCGCTGAACTCTCACCTACCCCGGCCTCGCTGACTGATCTGACGCAAAATTCATATTCTTGCCCTGTCTTTAGCCCGGGAACTGTGAACCTGGGAGAGAAATGTGCAGCACTCAGGATGGCCACCAGCTCGCAGACATCCCCAAACTTTGCAGGGATGAGTAGTAGCCAGCGTGGCAGGATGCCAGGGTCTTACCTAGAGCTACTGCCCTTGCCCCCAAAGTGATGCACACACCTGGAGGGTGAAGTCCTTAAGATTTTAAAGGTTGGAGGAAGGTGGTCAAAAGGTATGAACTTCCAGCTCAACCAGTGTGGCTCAGTGGTTGAGCATCAACTTATGAACCTGGAAGTCACGGTTTGATTCCCGGTCAGGGCACATGCCCGGTTGCAGGCTCGATCTTCAGTGTGGGGCAGGCAGGAGGCGGCCGACCAACGATTATCTCTCATCATTGATGTCTCTCTCTCTCTCTCTCTCTCTCTCTCTCTCTCTCTCTCTCTCTCTCTCTTCCTTCCTCTCTGAAATCAATAAAATTCTCTTTTTAAAAAAAGGTACAAATTCCCAGTTATAAGATCAATAAGTACTAGGGAAGTAATGTCCAACATGGTAACTATCGTTAACTCTGGTTGATACACGGGAAAGTTGTTATGAGAGCTCCCATCACAAGGAGAATTTTTGTTCTTTTCTTGTTATTGTATCTATTGAGATAACAGATGCTAACTAAACCTATCGTGGTAATCATTTCTCAGTGTCTGTAACTGAAACCATCATGTTGTACACATTCTACAGTGACGCATGTCAATTGTTTCTCAATAAAACTAGAAAAAAAATGTCGTGACGCTCCTCGAGCCCACCGCTAAAATGTGGCTGCGTGGGGAAGGTACTATTGGAGGCCCAGGTAGCTAACCGCTGAACTGCGCTCCCTGCTACATCTCCGGGACTTTGGACCTTGTCCTTGAAACACAGTGGCTTTTATTATCTGCACGGATGCTGCGATTCTAAAACACAGAGTCCCTTTAAAGTCCCCCAAAGTGCACTGTCATCCAGAAACATACAGGTTCACTCTGGGTTGGAGAAAAATGACCTTCGCATGCTGCCCCTGCTTGATAAAACCCAAACTGTGGACCTCCTTCTCTCTTTCCATTTATCAACATTTTCCTGTAGCAAATCTTGTTATAGAGCCTAGACCATCAGAAAATACAGATATTTACATTACGATTCATAACAGTAGCAAAATTACAGTTACGAAGTAGCAACGAAAATAATTTTATGGTTGGGGGTCACCACAACATGAGGAACTGTATTAAAGGGTCGCGGCATTAGGAAGGTTGAGAACCACTGCTCTACAGGGAGTTTGACCTCGAGGAGCCCCAAGGCTTTAAATCAAGGTTGATGGTCGATACAGCATCAAGCTCCCTGCTCAGGGACACCCACGTCTAATGGGCAATATGCCTTTAAGAGAGAATGAAACACTGCAGGGATGATGCACAGGCAGCCCCTGAGCAGGTAAGGCTGGGGGTGACCCTGCTGGGGGCTAACCCTGTTGACAATGAATGACGACAGTGACAATAATGCATGCTTGTCTAGCATCCAGTTTCTGTCGAGTCTGTGTAACTCAAGGCACTTGTCCTAATGCCCTGTTACTTACCCCTGTTTTGAAGATGAGGATGAAGTTGAAAGTCGGAGGGGACCTTATGGATCAAACTGTCCAGTTTCTTCATTTTACAGGTTGGAAACGTCCCCCCAGAAGGAAAGAGGTGTGCCAAGGGCCCACAGCCAATTGGGAACCCAGCTGAGTCCCAGCACAGCACCATTATGTCCACTCATTCATTCAGACATTTTTGAGTATCTCCTATGAGCCAGGTTCTGTGGGGCCCAGCAATATGGCACTGAACTGACCACCACAACCCCACTGAGCTTCCCTTACGCCGTCACCCAGGCAGCTCTCCTGGGCAGCAGGGTCCAGCCTCTTTCCAGCCATGAGACATGTAACCTATGACATGCTCATGTGTGATGAGCTCCTGGACATACCAGAGGAGCATGCCATCCTCCCATGTGTGACACATTCCCCAGGCATGTCACACCCTTTACATGACTCCCGTTCAGCCCCTGCCCCTCCTCAGGAAAGTATACTCAATGCAAGTGGGGGGAGAGGTGTTATTCTAGGAATAACTCGGACTCTGAGCTAATTTGTCAAACACCCAATTTTTCTCCAAGTTGGAAACTTCACAGTAACCAATTATGAGTGAGCCCCGCAGCGGACTGTGAGGTGCTGAAGACCAGAGGAACAAGCTCCTGTTGCTTTTTCTAGATAAGATAATCTTGGGGTTTGGGGCCCAGGTGAGAGGAGCACAGCCAGGGGTGCTCAGGGCCTGTCCAGTTCACCACCTGAGCCCCGTACCCCACAGAACCTCAAACTGAGAGAAGTCATGAGCCCAGAAGCCTCAAGGCTCACAGAGCCTGCAGGACCAGGGCCTCCGAGAGAGGAGGGGCCTCGGAGGGGAGTGGGAGCTGGAAAGGCAGGAGGACTGGAGTCTGAGCTGAGGCTCAGAGAGGACGAGTCCCTGACCAGGCAAGTGAGGGATGGGGTCTGAACCCAGGCCTCCCTGGTCCTGGAGCCACTGGCTGCCCTGCACCCTCTGCTCTCTGCATCTCTAAGCTCCTGGAAGGATGAGACCTAATGAGTCACCTCTATCGCAAACAGGAAGCCTTCCGCAAGTGTTTGCTGAAGAAGAGGCCAACCGGGTCAAGTCCTAGTTCCTCCATTTACTAGATGAGGGAATTCTGGTAAGTCACTTGACCACCCTGTGCCTCAGTTTCTTCACGTGTCCAGAGATAATAAAAATAACAGTCCTAAGATTATAGGATTGCAGTTAGGACTAAATGACCTAATATCTGAAAAGAGCTTAGAACAGTGCCCGGCATCCAGTGCCGTATTGAGAAATGGTGGGCTTCATCGTTCTTACGGCGCCTCCTGGGAGGATGCCCTGGTGCAGGAAGGGTTGTGGCAAACTCACTTGTCGCCCTGGATGGGTTTGTTGTTAACTGTTTGCCACGCGGATGATCCTGCCTCCCGGGAGTAGATGTAATAACCCAGGAGCTCTGGGCCTTCTTTCACGGGATCCCAGGTCAGGGAGACAGAGGTCTGCGTGTCTCGGAAAGCTTGAACTTGAGCTGGAGGAGGGAGGGTCGCTAAAGACAGAAACATGGACTGAGTAAGGATGCTGAGTTACATGGTACTAACAGGACGGGGCGTGGTGGGGTGTGGATTCCAATGTGCCCTGGGGCTTTGGGCAGCTCTTTCCTTGTCCCAGAGGCGTGCCCCAGACTCTTGTATTCCAAAAGTCCTCTCCCCTCTTACCTCCAAACATCTCCACTTCCTCACTAGAGTTCCAGTCATTAATCCTTACAATCTTCCTCACTTAGAAGTCACCAAATCTGCAGTTTTCCTCAGTGTTTATCTTCAATCGCTAGAAAACTTGATTTTCTTTCCTTGAAATTTCTCTATTGACTTTTCTGGCTTCCTGAGACTATGCTCCTTCAAGTGGGGACTGCCATGATTTGTTAAATGGACAGATGGATGGATGGATGAATAGATAGATGGATAGATGAACAGATGAACACATGGAAGGGTGGATGGATGGAAAGATGGATGGATGGATGGATGAATGAATGGACACATGGATGGATGGATGGATAGATGGATGGATGGATGAATAGATAGATGGATAGATGAACAGATGAACACATTGAAAGGTGGATGGATGAAAAGATGGATGGATGGATGGATGGATAGATGGATGGATAGGAGATGGATGGATAAATAGACAAATGGATGGATGAATGAATAGGTGAATGGATGAGTGAATATATGGCTGGTGCAGGAGCTTCCTTCTCTTTCTACTTCTCAAACTCATTATATATCTTTTGGGGCTCCCCATCTTTTTTGTCCCCAAATGTGGGATTCCTCCAACTTCTGTTCCTTGACTTGCTGTATTTTTCTTCTCTCCTCTCATCTTAGGGGCCATCTATTCCCATGCTTTCAACCCTCACCTCTCTGCAGGTGACTCCCCAGGCTTTAACTCCAGCCCTGCGCTCTCCCCTGAGTTCTAGAGCTCATCTGCCATTCTCCCCAGACACTTTCCCTTGTGTTCTGGTGGTGCCACAGAGTCAACAGGAAAAGGCTGAACTCAGCATCCATCCAACATAAGTCCAGTATCCACCAAGTGCCTACTTGGAGTCAGGCTCTTCACTTAGCACAGGGAATGTACTGAGAGATAGACTTGAGTTCCTGTCAACAACTCCAGCCTCTCAGGTTGAAGACCGTGTGGCAGCGGATGAAGGCTGGGTGGAGGGGAGAGGCTGGAAGGAGGCCACTCAGGGACCCCACGTGCACAGGAAACCTGATTCTACCCAAAAGCAAGAATGTGAGCTGAGGGTTCCATGGTATGGAGTAGTCCTCAGACTGAAATTAAAATCAGGACTTCAAGGAGGATTTCATGACCCCAGGAAATGTTTGCAACATAACGTTTACTTTTAAAAGTAGAATGCAAAGCTCTCCTATGGTCTGATCAGATGTTGAAACAGATGCATTGATATGTGTGTGGTCAGAAGGACAGAAACCCAGGCATCCAGATGCTCACAGTGGGTTCCCTGGGCAGTGGGATCATGGGGTGGGGAGAGGGACACTCTTTCCTTTCTGTTTATCAATTTCTCAATTTATTCCTCCTTCCCTTCCTTCCTTTCTTCCTTCCTCTCTCACTCTTTTTTGGGGTATTTTCCCATTTTAACATTTCACTTCTAGAATACAAGTCAATAGCTTTTCTTTTTCCTCCCCTCCTCTCCCATCTTTTCCTCTCCCTCCCTTTTTTGAACTGTGCTGGTACCTTGCTCTCCGGCTAGTGGTCCAGAGAGCCCACACCCAGTCACAAGCCACTCACCGGCCAGGCCCCAAATCAGGCCTAAACCTTCCGCTGGACCGGAATGAAAGAAAAACCCCACAGGCCCACCAACCATTCACACTTATTGTGAATATGCGCATTGATTTGGCAGTGAGGACACCGGGTCTGCAGCTCTGAGATGACGTGCCCAGGCCCATGCCGCGCTGAAGATGAGAGCTCTCCTAGCAGGTGAGCCAGGGCTCGGGTGGGACAGCTGAGCCCCCACCAGGGATGGGGCAGGAGGCCTGCTCAGGAGGCAGGAGTGGGTGCTGGTTGGAGACCCTTAGAACTAAGGGACCACTTGGTCACACTCAGCACCTATGCTGGACCCAGCCGGGTTCTGCAAACTGTGAATTGTGGTTTGGAAAGAAAAGCCTATACTTCCATGAAACCTCTGCCCAGAGAAATGTGATTTCTGATGTCCTGACACTTCACAGGCTGAGGGCATGCCAAGCAGTCAGGGACAGGGAAATGGGCATGGCCCTGTCCCTGTGGCTTAGGGTCTCACAGCCCTGAATGCTGACAGCCCCCTTCCCTGGGCCCTGCCTGCCCCACCCCCACCTATCCCCGGCACCACACAGGTACCTGGCTTTCCCCGCAAGGTGATGGGCTCGCTGGGCTCCGAGGGGTCACTCATGCCGTACTGGTTCATCGCTCGCACCCTGAAGACGTACGACTTCCCTTTCTCCAGATCCAAGAGTGCGAATCGCGGGGATTCCACAGGAGTTTCTGTGCGGATGGCCTCCCAGGTGCCACTACCTATGACCGACTGTGACAAAGGAGAGAAACTCCCGTTGGTTTAAGCAGTTGCCTGAGCTGGCTCGTTGCTGCCCACTTCCCACACGTGCTGTCATTAACCTTTATCCCGGCCAAGGCTGCCCCTGAACGCCTGAGCTCTGGATCCACATGCCTCCTTGCCATCTCCCTGGATGCCCTCTGCGCATCTCACCTTCAACATGTCCGGAACTCGACCCTGGAGTGTGCCCCAAACCAAAGCTGCCCACATTAGTTAGGTTTTGCTCAGGCCCAAACCTTTGGAGCGGTCCAGGACTCCTGCCCTCTTTCCCGTACACCCCAAATATGCTCCATCCCCCAATGCAGTTGGCTCCACCTTCAAAATGTATCCAGAATCCAACTGTGACTTACCACCCGCATGTCCCCTGCCTCGACCTTGATCCAAGCCACCACTGTCTCTCATCTGAGTTATTTTAATGGCCTCCTAACTGGCCTGCCTGTTTCTACCTTTAATTCCCTTCAGTCTTTTTCTCTCCAAGTGACGGTCTGAGGGCTTCTTTTACAACACGGGCCAGGTACAGTGCTGTGCTGCTCTGCTCAGAACCCTCCCAAGCCCCACATCTGCCTTAGAGCAAAGGCTTCTCTAGGGTCTGGCCCTTGCCACCTGTCTGGCCACATCTCATGCTCCCTTGGTCCACCCACCATGGCTCTGCGCCCCCTGCTGCTCCTTGACAGTGCCAGGCCCAACCCCTGCCTCTGGGCCTTTGCACTTGCTGGTCTCTCTCTCCCCTCCCCCCAATGTTCTTCCCTCGGAAATCTCTTGGCTGGCTCCTCATTTCCTTTAGGCCTTTATTCAGAACTCACTGTCTTGGGGAGGCCTCCCCAGCCCTTCCACCTATGTCAGCAGCTCTCCCCTCCCTGCTTTATGTCTTCCTCCTCAGGGCTACCACTAGCTAATGTGCTGAATATGTTACTCATTTATCTTGTTTATCATGGGTCTCCACTCCCTACTTGAATGTCAGTTCCGGAGGCAGGATTTTTGCCTGTACCTGGGGCCAGTAACAGTACCGGCACACGGGAGGTGCTCCATCTGTGTTGGTGGGATAAATGAATGAATAAATGGATGGTAGGTCTTAATTTCCCCACCGATGGGGAAACACAGGTTCAGGGAGTTTTGGTAACTGGGCAGAAAGTCATGCATCTAATAGGTTGTGTATTTGGTATTTAAGCTCAGGTGTGGGTGCCCCCAAACCTGCTCACTCTCCACAGCGTCAGGGGCCCCAAAGGCAGCCATAAATTCTGCGTCTCTGGGCAGATAGCGGGTGAAGAGCTGAGGGTGATGCAGGCTAGCGAGGCACCCAGAGGCCACTCCGCTGAGTCTGGGTATGAGACTTAAAACTGAGAAGCACCAGGGGACCCACTGACCCTGCCTTCCCTGGGCTTCCCCCACCCCCATCCCAAGGCCCACCCAGCTGCTGGTGGCCTAGAGCCCAGCTAGGCAAGAAATCGCCCCAAAACCAGTGAACATTTCTGAACACTGTGCGCTGGATTCTGTTCTAAGTCTTACAGCTTTAATTAATTTGATCCTCATATTGACCCTATAAAGTGTGTACAATTATTATCTCTATTATATAAGAGAAGAAACGGAGGCACAGAGAGACTACATAACCTGCCCAAGGTCACACAACTAGTAAGTAGTTGTTTGAACCCAGGCAGTCTGACTCCAGGGTCTAACCATTAGACTCCACAGCCTTGTAAAACAAACCCTCAGTTCTTGTAATGGCTTTCCTATGTCGGAGAAATAGGTCACCCATGAGTGTGTGAAGAGAGGCCCATTTGGGCAACCAGAGGGAGAGACCTGGAACCTTTTTACTCCTTGATCCACTAATCCTGTACTGTCCACCTACTATGTGCCAGGGTCAAGAGCATCTCCTTGGGAAGTGTTTACAGGCCCATGGCTGCTGGCCTTGGCTGAGTGCTGTGTCTTATTTCACCCCCAGGGGGAGGATGTCCAGTCTATGCTGGAGGAAGTTAGGAAACTGGCTCACACAGCACAAGTCAGATTGGAGCAGGCGTCCTCAAACTACGGCCCGCGGGCCACATGCGGCCTGCCGAGCACATTTATCCAGCCCGCCGGGTGCTGCTGCCTGTCCTGCTTAGCAGCCAACTCATCCCGGGCCCACAGTGCGCATAGGAATTTGTTCATAGTTTTTTTTTTTAAACTATAGTCCGGCCCTCCAACGGTCTGAGGGACAGTGAACTGGCCCCCTGTTTAAAAGGTTTGAGGACCCCTGGATTGGAGTGATCTATCGCCACACTGTCCTTCTCCACTATGACATCCACTCCGCATAGCTGCCCCCTCCCAGACACCTGCTCCCGCCCTGTCCCCGGTGAGAATGGCCTCCTTGCACACCCCCGCCCCATGCCCTGCGAGTGCCGCCGCCCTTGACCCTGGCTGGCGCGGACCCGCCTGGCTTCCCTCCCATCATGGCTCTGGCCAAGAGGAGTTGTGTGGCCCGATGCGCGGCCCGATGCCAGCCTTGGAGGCGGGGATCTTACTGTTGTATTGTTGTCTGTGTCTCTTAACTTTGTGAGTTCCTATGAATAGCCTCACGCACTGCCATCAGAACGGCCTTTCGGGGCTGGAGGAAACCTCAAAAGGCCATTTAACCCCCCTGCTTCTGTGAAGGGAACGCTCTTCCCTGCTCTGAAGCCTCCCCAGGGCACATGGCCTTGCCCGGGGCTCTCGGCACTTACCTGAATCCCCACAACCTGGTCCCACAGCAAGTCTATTTCTCAGGCCTTGGGGTCTCCTACCTTCTCCAGGGAGTATGTCAGCGGAGCTCTGCCCCGGGGTCTCGGCTCCTCCCAGCCCAGGACCGCGTAGGCCTCACGGATCTCGCTGGCATGGACATTGGTTGGAGGCGAGGGGATGGTCACGAAGTCTAGAATCAGAGTCATCCAGGCCAGAGATGAGTGGGCCCTTAGAGACCCCTAACCTCAGGCCCTCATTTCATAGAGGAGGAAACTGGGACCCAGAGAGGGGCAGGAACTTGCTCCAGGTCACCCAGCAAGGCCGGCAGAGCTGGGGCCAGAAAGCGGGCTTCCCCATGTCCTGCCTAGGACTTTCCACCCCAGTCACGAGGGGCCCAGCAAGACGGGCCACTCTCACCTGAGAACTCTGGCTCCTCCGACTAGAACCCTCCCTCACATCCCCACACTCCAGGGACAGCTTCCGTCTCTCTGCCGGTTTGTGGACCAGTTTCCAGAACCATAGAGGGGGCTGGAGTCTTGAGGCAAAGGGTCAGGAGGTTCCCACGTGCCCACGTACCTTCCAAATCATCTGTGCTGATCACGATCTTGTTCCCCAGATCAAAGGAGATCTCTAGGATGGAGAATGGAGCAAGTTGGGGGAGAAGTAGGGGCGCAGGGTAAGTGGGGGCTGGGCAGGACCTGCCCTGCTCAGGGGTGCTGATTCCTCCCCCTGTTCCTGGCCGTGGCCTTCCATTGTGTGACCTCAGGCAGGTCCTCTCTGGGCCCCAGATTGCCCGGGGTCCAAAGTGGAACACTGCTGCTCTAGAGCGTGAGGGATGCCATGTCCTCTTGGGACAAATGAGGACAGAGAGGAGTGATGTGCCTGGGGCCGGAGACCTGGGCACAGTGGAGCTGGGAGGCAGACCTAAGTCAGGTGGACTCCTCAGGGCTGGGGGCTGTGCCCCTGCCTTCCCCAGGGGCTCCGAGGCAGGGCTGTTTTCCTCCTTCAGAGCGAGAGCATCTGTAGAGGTGCTGTGGTCCTCCCTCAGCTTAGCATCTCCTGTGGACAGGTTTGTGCTTCTCCCATCAGACTACCTGTGCCCTCCCCTCAGGCCAGAGTTTCCTAAGGACGGCACTGTGCTTCTTCCAACAGACTAGAGGCTCCTGAGGCCGTGTCTCCTCCATCAGATTAGAGTTCCTGAGGGCTGGGCTGGGTCTCGCCCTTGGAATAGGGTTTGGAATGGGCTGTGCCACCTGTCTCCTGGGCGAGTCAGTCCCTCAGGGCCTTGCACCCACCTGTCTTCCTCTGGGCTTCATTGGGGTCACTCATGACAACCGGTTCTGAGGCCTTGGAGGGGAGGCTGCTGCCCGCCTTGTTGACGGCTCTCACCCGGAACCGATAGCTCTGGCCTTTGACGAGACCTTGGATTGGGCACCGACAGGTCTCGCCAGGGGCCTCATGGCAGGGCACCCATTGCCCAGACTCGCCCTGGCACCTGTGGGAGAGACACCAGCTGCAGTCCCTGCCTGTGACTCACACCTTCCCTGTTTGAGCCTCTACCAGGGCCATCTCCCTGTCCTGGGCTGCCTGCGAATTCAAGTCCTGTTCTCCATTCAAAAGCCTGGCTCCAACCTCGGGCCCGCAGGAGGTAGGGGTCATCCTCCTCCTCCCGTGATGGAACTTTCCTTGCCTTTCACGGAGCTGCCCCATGTGCCTGGAGCGGTGCTGTGCCCTCCACATCCATCAGCTCATTGAATCCCAACAGCCCCAGAGTCAGGTGTGCTGACTGTCACTCTGCAACCAGGGATGCACAGCTCAGAGAGGGCGGTGACTTGCCCAAGGTCCACAGCGCGTGAGTGGTGGACTAGGATTCCACCCGAGGGCTGTCCATGCCCTAAATCGGCTGGTGGACTAGGATTTCACCCGAGGGCTGTCCATGCCCTAAGTCGGCTGGTGGATTAGGATTCCACCCGAGGGCTGTCCATGCCCTAAATCGGCTGGTGGACTAGGATTTCACCCGAGGGCTGTCCATGCCCTAAATCGGCTGGTGGACTAGGATTTCACCCGAGGGCTGTCCATGCCCTAAGTCGGCTGGTGGATTAGGATTCCACCCGAGGGCTGTCCATGCCGGAAGTCGGCTGGTGGACTAGGATTTCACCCGAGGGCTGTCCATGCCCTAAATCGGCTGGTGGACTAGGATTTCACCCGAGGGCTGTCCATGCCGGAAGTCGGCTGGTGGATTAGGATTTCACCCGAGGGCTGTCCATGCCCTAAATCGGCTGGTGGACTAGGATTTCACCCGAGGGCTGTCCATGCCCTAAATTGGCTGGTGGACTAGGATTTCACCCGAGGGCTGTCCATGCCCTAAGTCGGCTGGTGGATTAGGATTCCACCCGAGGGCTGTCCATGCTGGAAGTCGGCTGGTGGATTAGGATTTCACCCGAGGGCTGTCCATGCCCTAAGTCGGCTGGTAGATTAGGATTCCACCCGAGGGCTGTCCATGCTGGAAGTCGGCTGGTGGATTAGGATTTCACCCAGGGCTGTCCATGCCCTAAGTCGGCTGGTGGACTAGGATTTCACCCGAGGGCTGTCCATGCCGGAAGTCGGCTGGTGGACTAGGATTCCACCCGAGGGCTGTCCATGCCCTAAGTCGGCTGGTGGATTAGGATTCCACCCGAGGGCTGTCCATGCCCTAAATCGGCTGGTGGACTAGGATTTCACCCGAGGGCTGTCCATGCCGGAAGTCGGCTGGTGGACTAGGATTTCACCCGAGGGCTGTCCATGCCGGAAGTCGGCATGCGTTCCAGATCTACTCTTAGAGATGGGTACCATTGCCCTCAGGTCGTTTCACAGCACCATTACGGGTGGGATGGGGCAGTGGTCACATGTGGGTCCAGATCCTGACTCCACGCTAATGAGCAATGTGACTTCGGGCAACGTCATCGCCCCATGTATCTGTTTCCTCATCTGTAGAACGGGGCACAAAGGAGCCCCCTGCCCCTCAGTGACAGGACTGCGTGTCGCATCAAGCTTGGGCCTCAGAACTGGCAGCGCTAAGGAGGTGGGTGCCCCTCCCTCTGGGGTCACAGCCACTCTGTCTCTGTCACTCAGGGAGGGAAGTAGTCAACAGGGCACATGTGTCGGGTTTCAGGCACTTAGTGTTCTTCCCCGCACCACCCCCCCGCCTCCAGCCTCCCCTTCCTCCCTCCCCCCAGCCCCTGATGTAAGCAGTCCAGAGGCCAGCGGCTGACTCCAGGGTGGAGTTTCACTGAACAGCCTTTTATTGCCCCTAAAGTGCGCAGCACAGTTGACCTTCTGCCCTGTTCGGAGACTAGGCATGGGGCTCCCTCTCCCGTGGCCCCATTCTTGTCCTCACAGCCAGGCAGAGGGCTCCCCGCCCCCCCAGGGACTCTGCCACTCAAGCGGCTGACTCACTGCTCAATGGAGTAGCCGGTGATGGGGCTGCCCCGAGTGTCACTGGGTGGGGCCCAGGTCAGGATGAGGCAGTCTCTGTTCACATCCAGGCATAGGACATTCAGTGGGGAGCCCGGGGCCCCCATGTTCTCTGCTGCAGCATCTGAAACCCAGGGGGGGTGAGAGGGGGGGTGGGGAGAGAGGGGATGGGGTGGTTCTTCCAGTCCATGTCCACTGGGCAGCGGCTCCCTCCCATGCCCGCCCAACATCCTCTTCCATTCCCCATGCAGGGGCTCAGTTTTGGTCTTGAAGACCAGGACCTGAATAATAGGGTCCTTCTCTCAAACCACAGCGTCTGGGTGGTGGGACTACTACTAGGGGCCACTCTACACCTCGAATGTGGAAATTGGTCTCTGGGCTTCAGCGGTCCCTCTGTCCCTCCCCCACCTCACCTCTCACAAACACATAGGTGCTCTGCTCCCGGGGGCCCAGGGGCGAAGGCACCTGGACCGTGTAGAGCCCCTCGTCCTCCTTGTAGGCGCAGGACACCTTCAGGGACGCCTGGCGGTCTGCATAGAGGGTCTGCCGGCGTCCTGAGGACCTCATTCGCTTCCCTGATGAGGAGAGGGGTCCCGTGTGAGCTCATGGGGGATCCCAGCCTCACCTGGGAACCTGTAGACACCCTGGGGGTCCAGGCAGAGGTGGGGCTGGTGTGGCTATAGCCTGAGGCTCAGCTGGGGAGTCAGGGAGGGGGAGGGGACCTCCAGGGCTTTGCCAAGGTGGCCACAGAGCTCTCCAGAAGGCTTGGGGGTGGGGCAGGGCCCAGGGAAGGGGTTTGGGACCTCAACCAGGGGAATGAGGATTTAGGGAAAGGGCTGGGTTGGTGGCTCAGTGAGCAGTTGGAGGTTCTGTAAGAAAGTAAACAGAAGAGATGGGCCTGTGTGAGGGTCAGGGGCTCTGTGAGGGGACCGGGGACTCATTGAAGGGGCTGGGGACTCTAGGAAGGTGTAGGAGTTCAGTGAGGGGGGATAACGAACTGAATGGAGGGCTTGTTGAGGGGGGTTCAGAAAAGGGGTGGGGCTCATTGAGAGAGCTGGGGTGTCAGTGAGGAGGGTAGAGGGCTCATTGTGGGGGGGGGTAGGGGTCATCAAGGAGAATGGGACCTTAGGGAGAGGAATGGGGACTGAGGAAGGGGCTCTGGGACTCTGGGACTCAGGGCGTGGGCCCTGCCCCAGGGCCACGCTGTTGGGCCGTCCTGCTCTTTGTCCCACAGAAAGGCCCCTCCCTCCTGTTGGCACCTCTATTCTGGAAGACCCCCAGGCTGGGAAAACATCTACACTTGTTATTGCCGCTGTTCCTTGGGGCTCCCCATGGCCTCTCCCCTCCTCCGCCCCTCCTGTGCCGGCAGGTGCAGCCTCCCCGGCTCAGGCTCAGAGCTGCGGTGCTGGGGGAGCAGCTGTACTACGTGTCCTTTGGCTGCGGGCCTGGTCACAGGTGGGGAGGAGGTCCAGCGTCCTCCTCCCTGGCTGGGCACCTCCCGGCCGTGTCTGACCAGCCTTCTGCAGCCTTGCCTGTGCCACCCGGGTCTCCCAGCTCACGGGTGGTGTTTATTCGCCAGCACCCACACCCTGACTCTGAAAAGCCCTGCACGCCTTCACAACCTGCCCTGAACCCCTCGTGCCCTCCTGCGCCCTGGCCTTGGCCTCTGTTCCCGCTTTGGATGCCATCGCTCACTCTTAGGGCTGAGCCAGGGCCTGACCACCGCGGGCTCTCAGCGGGCAGTGGCTTCCTCCCGCCGCCCAGGCCGAGAGCCCCTGAACGCCTGTGCCTCCCCCTGCCCTGCCACACTGATGCTCGGGACCCAGGGTTGGCCACGGAGCCAGGGCTCCAGTCCCTCTTTCCCGTCTGCCTCCGAAGGCCGGGGCCCGGGACTGGGGTCCTACCGTCTCGGAACCACTGAATGTTCTGCTCCGCGTCTAATACATCTTCTGAAAATGAGCAGGTCAGGGAGAAGGGTTCCTTCTCGCGGGCGAAGACCGGTGTCAGCACCGAAGTGAAGTCCACGTTGGGGCCGAACGTCAGTCCTGGGTGGGGCCAGACATTGAGGACAGAAGTCTCCTGAGGCCGCCGGCCTGGCCTGGAGCTTAGGTGGGAGCAAGGCCCCTTCTGGGGTGTCCCCACTCTCTAGTCACAGTTCTTGAGGTGCTTTTAACAAGGAGGGGGGCCTGGTCCTGGGGTGGGGAGAGATGATCTAGGTGGGACCAGATGAGCCGAAAGAGCAGTGACCCAAAGGTCACGTCCATTTGTCTTTCTGCCTTTGCCCTTTTCACTCAGTTTTGGCCACTGGGCAACTCAGCAGCTGCCTTGAGACCCCCACAAACCAGTCTGCAAATGTTAACCGCTCAGAGGCGAACCCATGGGGACATTCCTTAGTGGGCAATGGATGGCTGTATTCTAAAGGGGGGCTGTGGGCGGCCTGATGAGAAGCCCCAAACCCCCTCCCCCCGAAGGCTCGGCCCTCCCCCAGCCTCCTTACTTTTAAAGATCTCTGAGTCGAAGCTGGCATCCTTCCCCAGGTAAGCTGAAAACCAGAGCACACGAGTCTGAGGCGGTTCAGACCCACGTTCCTGCTAGATTGCGGCAGCCTGGCCCTTGGTGTGGGTTTGAGTCCTGCTCAATAAAGGTGGCTCCCCCTTGGGCTCTGGGGAAGGTCCTTCACCCCTTTGTGCCTCAGTTTCTACCTCGGTAAAATGGGGACTGCGATTCCTACCTGGTGGTGGTGGGGTTATGAACAAGTGAATTCACGTGAACAAAGCCCTCAGCCAGAGGGGCTCAATAGAGGGTTTTCTGCGCAGCTGGCGTGGCTCAGTGGTTGAGCGTCCACTTATGAACCAGGAGGTCATGTTTCAATTCCTGGTCAGGGCACATGCCCGGGTTGCAGGCTCCATCCCCAGTAGGGGGCGTGCAGGAGGCACCGTCAATGATTCTTTCTCATCATTGATGTTTCTATTTCTCTCTCCCTCTCCCTTCCTCTCTGAAATCAATAAAAATACTTAAATAAATAAATAATTGGCTTCCTTCCCTTGCCTGACTCAACGCCAGGATCACATAGTCTTCATAGAGGTAGAGCCTGGTCAGACCAGGGTTTCGGGGTGGGGGGGTTAGGTGAGGGGCAAGGCTAAGGGAGCCATCAGGGGGCTTAAGGGTGAAATCCAAAGAGATATTGGCACAGACCACCAGAGAACAGTAAGAACGCTTCTGTTCACATAGTAAGCACCACGTGCCGCATATTAAGTTGTTTAATTCCACAAGAGGCCTGCGGGTTGGTGCCCTCATAATCTTCTCATACAGATGAGCAAACTGAGGTATAATCGCCCAACCAGCCGGAAGCTGTCATGTGGCATTGGTCCCTGGAAAGAGGTCCAGGACCTGCTGCCCGAGGTCACACAGAGTCCGTGGAAGACTCAGGATCAGAACCCAGAGCTCCTGCCTCCCAGCCCAAGGCCTTCCGCAAGGACCCCCACAGATGCTACGGAGGTGAGGGCAGGGGCGGGGTGGGGGTGGCAGGCAGTGGGTGGTCTTAGTAAGAACCTGGCTGGAGTCTGGGGCCCAAGAAGAAGCCTGGTGGATCCAAAGTTGCTGGCCTTGTTGGAGAGGGGAGCGGGATCTGGAGGAAGTGAGGGGAAGGATGGGCGGGCAGAGGGGGCAGGGCCCTGAAGCCTGACCTTGGGCTTGCTTCTGGGCACAGCCAAATGGGGCAGTGGCAGTCAGGGGGGAGTTGGTAGGGTTTGGCCTTTGCCCCTGAGGACCCCTCCGCCGGGCAGGTGGGGCCAGGTCATCCTCAGAGGCCCTGAGCTGGACCTGGACCCAAGCCCAGCCTGACAGGACAAGCGCTCTTTGGAGACGGCTGTATAGGTTGTGCAGGCTGAGGGCAGGGACTCTCACTTGCTCCAAAGAACCCAGGGAAGCAAGCATCGCCATGGCTGCCCCGGTCACCTGATCCCAGGCCCAATACCACTGTGCCGGGGCCCTTCCTGGAGTCTGACCGCAGACTCAGGTCCTCGTCTGCTCATCCTGGGTTTGCTGCGGGCCTGCCTGGCCTGTGGGGGCGGGAGGACTTACTGCGGACCAGGACTTTGGCGAAGGAGGAGGCCTGGCCGTAGGTGTTCTTCACCTTCACCGTGTAGGTGCCTGTGTCCTCCACGGTGCACCTGAGGAGGAGAGAGGGAGAAGTGCCCCCAAGATTGCTGGGCTTCCTGGGAAACTCAAGTCCCTGGGTGCGGATGGGAAAGTGGGGCTTAACGGGGAGGCCTGGGGTTGGGGAGACTTCAGGCTCTGGCTCAGGCTCCACCTCTGAAAAGCCGTGTGCCTGTGGGCTGGCCCCTGCCCCTCTCCATGCGTGTCCACCTCTGGGAACTGGGGAGCTGACATGCCCTAACCCATCTCAGGTGGCAGTGCTCTGAAGATCTGACTGTTATTGCCGACTCTGCAGGAATAGAGAGGTTCCGTGCCGAGCCCAGAGTCACACAGCAGCTGGAATTCAACCAGCTTTAGGGCGGAAAGCCCTCTCCCAGGCATGGCCTCCCCCATCAACACCTGGCAGATCAGAGGCCTGGAGCAGGCTCAGGGCACAGGCTTGCCCAGACTCGCTGCCAGTCTGTGGCAGAACTGGGCCCAATGCCAGGTGTTCTCGATCTCAGGCCCAGGTCTCCCCACCATCCAGGCCAGCCCTGTCATGTTCGCAGTGGAGGCTTGGGCCAGCTCCATCCCAGAGGCACCTAGTGACAGAGTAGTTGGCAGGATGTGGCCCATCTGGCACCCATCAGCCAGCAGAGAGGCCCCTAGGTGTCCCCTCTCTCCCCCTGCCTGCTCAGGGCAGGGATCCCTCTTGTTTTCAGGGCCAGTCCCACCTGCCTCTACAAGCACCCCTCCTCCCCCCACCCAGGCCTGCAGCCCCCGGGACACCTCCCTCGGTAGCATTGTATGGCCAGGTGTTGATTCGTGTGTCCCTCCATTGCTTCTGAGGGCAGAATCAATTCCTGCTCACACCTGGGTCTCTGAAGCCCAAGCTGGTTGAAGTAGAGGGTTTGGTGTATCGGGAAGAACCCAGATGGAGGGAACTGGCTCGAACCCCGGCCCTGCCCTGTGAAGCTGTGCAGGACCCGACCGCTCGCAGCCTCTGTGTCCTCACCTGCAACAGGCTTCCCTGCAAGAACAGTGGTGGGCGCTGTCCCCTGACTCTACAGCCCCGAGCACAGGGCTTGGCACTGGGAGGAATTCAACACGTGGCAGCTCATGAGTAATGCATACTTGGGGACTGCTTTTGTGCCTCCCTCCACACACGTGGCCTCTTCCTGCAAAATCTTGCTTTAGACTCACCGTCTCCCGAAAGGCCTGTCTAACTCTCCCTTCCAACTGCTTCCCCTTGCACTTGTGTGTGTGAGTGCATGCACGTGTGTGTGAGTGCGTGCATGTGTGTGTGTGTGTGTGTGTAAGGATTTGTGGTTTCTCTCCCCCAGCAAGGAGCTCTCCCAACTTGCCTAGTTCAGCATTCAGTTCTTGCTACTAGCCTCTGGCCCACGTTTCTCGTTGTGTATTCCAAGGCATGTGAACCCCATGGGGGTGTGTCTTACATACTGAATCCTGGGCCCCACTCCAGACCTACTTCATCTGAATCTCTGGGGGTGAGAGGAGGGTCCTTCCGCGAATTGGTGTTTTAACAAGCACCCCAGACACGTCTGAAGATGCTACACGCTCAGGAAACGGCTCCGAGGAAGGGCTGGGAATCCTGCTTTGGGGGTATTGGGGCCTGAGGATCATGGTCCACAATCTCACCTCCTAATCTCCAGGGTCAGCAGCCCGTAGTTGTTGGTGATTCGGTACTTTCCGGGAGGGAAGAGGCGGGCATCGATTTGCATGTCATTTTTGTACCTGTGGAGACAGTACAGCAGTCTGTGGCAGGCAGTGTGGGTTCGAGCGGGAAGGATTTAGAGCCTCTCGGACCTGGGCTCCAACCTCAACATTGTGCTGCTTGTGTGATCCCGGGCAGCACTTGCACTGATCTGAACCTCCGTTGTTCTCATCTGTGAAATGGGTGTAAGCAAGGCAACCAACCTTGAAGGGTTGTTACACCAATTAAATGGGGTAAGATATGGAAAGCTTTTCTCCAGCGCCCTGAACATTACAGATGCTCACAAGTTCATTCCTCTACTGGGGGGGGGGGGCAGAGAAAAGGGGGCCTGTAACTAGGGATAGCTGCTCCTCCCCATATCGGGGTACCTCTAGGGAACAGGCCCTGGATTTTCTCTCCTCTGAGGCGGGTGGCCAAGGAAGGAAGGTCGCTACCTCCCTGTTGACCCCTCAGAACAGCAGTTCTTTATCTTGACTCTTGAAACACTAGAGGCAACTTTAAAAATCTCCATGCCCAGATTTGAAACATAAGACTTTGGGGAATTTGCATCCGAAACTACTAATTATTCTCCTATAGACATTCTCCTCTTATTCGAAAGGGACAGAAATGATCACTGAGCCTCTAACTATATAACATCTTTTCTAGCCTCTGTCTCTGCTAGGTGTAGCCAGGTGCCTCAGTATTGTCAACAGAAGGAAAACAAGTGTCATGTGGCTGCTCCCGCCCCTTTCTGTGTCATCACCACTTCCACCCCGAGGCAGACTGTGGCCGGGATGACTGCCATCTCGCCGAGGGAAGATCAGGCCTGATCCTTGAATAACCCGGGAGCTGAGTTGCCACAGCCGCCCCACCCTGTCTACATCAGATACTTCTATGAAAGAAAAATAAACTAGCTTATTTAAACCAAAAAAACTCTCCATGCCCAGGCTGCATCCCAGAATTAAAATCAGAATTTCTGGAGGTGGGGCCTGGGCATCGGTGTTTTTGAAACTCTCAGGTGATTCCCAAGGGTGGCCCAGCGGGTCCCCGCTGCTCCTGGAGGCTGCTGCTTGTTTCCTGTGCACACTGGGGTCCTGCTCTCCCTTCCGAGGCGATGGTCTTGCCTCTGTCCATAGGCCATTGTGGGAGGTCTGGAGCCTGAGTCAGGGCTGGCGGATGAAAGTCTGTGAAAGTTACGAGGCCTTGACACATATTGCTGTGTGACCTTGGGCAAGTCAGTGCCCCTCTCTGAGCCTCTCTGCGTCCATGAGGCTGTGGCATGGACAGTCTGCCCCAGTGGTGGTTGCAGTTGAGAGCAGGCCTCAGCCGAGAGAGGGCACCCTGGCCTCAGTGCGTTGCCTTCCTTGGACCTGGCGCTCCTTCGCCGTGCCCTGTTTGTCTCCATGGCAACCAAACAGTGCCACGCCCACGCTCTACCACATAAACCTCAGGCTACACCCTCTTCTGAAAGAAACCCAACTAGGTCTTCTGTGGGGAGGTGGTGCCTCATTTGCGTGCCCAGCCTCTCCACCTCTCCCAGGCTTGGGGGCCAAGGTCAGGCCTCCCCCGCATCAGGAACATTCCAGACACCTCAGCCTGGCCAGCTCTGGGAGTGACCTGGACCGCCAGGGACCTCGGTGCTTATCTTGCCCTCGCTCAGGGCTTCTCCTGCCTGTGTAGTGGACCCTTGTTGGCATGGGCTGTGCTGATGATCCCAAGTGGCAGCCAATCATAAGATAGCATCAAACGAGACAGTGAGGGCAGGCGCCCAGCCCAGAGCCTGGCTTAGAGATGGCCACATAAAAGAGTTATTGAAGTTTATTTTTTTCCGTACATATCTGGTGTTAGGTTTTAATTTTTAAAGCTGCTCGGCCTAGGAGATCGATTCTGACATCCGGTAGAATCATGTCCAGAGCCCGCTTCTGCAGCATTAACATGGCCAGATGGAGGCCTTGTCCTGTTATTGCCCATGCATTCAGGAAGTGCTCAATAATTGCTGAATGAAGGACTCGCCTGACAAGCCTGGTGGGCCAGGATCTTCCTCCCCACCTGGGGGCTGGGTCTCTACTGGGGCCCACACAGAGCTCTGGAGGCCAATCCCAGGATGACGTGTGGCCCTGTCGGAGGTGATTGATGATGGAAAACCAGCTCCCGGAGCCAGGAGCCACAGAGCCACCTGAGTCCCTGCAGCTGGAGGTGGGCCTGGCCTGGCTCCCACCCCTTACAAACAAGGAATGCTGTTGTGGCGACGTCGCCCTGCTGTGGCAACAGTGCTGGCAGGGATAGAAGCGAGCCCCTTATCGAGAGGCTCCCACAGAAGGTCTTAGAGGTGGGCCAGGGCGGGCAGGGCAGGGCTGGCTGCCGGGCCAGGACAGTTGAGGCGCTGACCCCCACTTGGCCCAGCCCAGCTGTCGGACGCAGTCCTCCTCGGGACCAGAAACTTGCAGGCAGGGACCGCTTTGGACCCCACAGCATTCCAGTGCCCTGCATGGTGCCTGGCACGCTTGTTTGAATGAATGCCACCTGGCAATGGCCAGCCCCAGTGTCAACACCCTCAAGATGCCTTTCTTGAGTGCCCCTGGCCTAAGTGCTCTCTATTTCTCCGACTTCTGAAGCATTATGTGTGCTTTAAGGGAAAAAATGAACTATAATTATGACTTCCCCACTCTCTCGGGCGGTGGAAAGAGCTATGGGTTGGGAGGCAAAAGACCTGAATTTGAATCCTAGGACACACAGCCTCTCGGAGCCTTGATATCTTCATCTGTGAAATGGGGACAATAGTCCCTCCCTCATGGGTGGCCTCGAGGCTCAAATGAGAGGAAAGTGCTGGGTCAATGTAAAGCGGGCTCAAGTATTAGATGTTGCTTTTTCTTTTGTGATCTCGTTTTTTGTGTGCTTATCTTCTCTCTCCTACTAGACCATGGTCTGTTCACCCTCTAGATCTGGCTTATATGTCACCTCCTCCGAGAAGCCTTCCTGGATCCTCCAGGTGGAGACAGTCACTTCCTCCTCTTCCCCTTCATGCTTTTAGCTCAAATGTGACTCATGAATTCATTTCTCCGTGTGCTGACGTTTCTCTTCTGGGCTGAGAGTTCCTCTAGGTGAGGCTGTGTCTGAGTCATTTCTATACCACGGTGCCCGAGTCAGGGCCTGGGACAGAGTATACTTCTTGCAAATATTGGCTGAAAACCCTTTCTCATCTTCCAACGTGAGTGATAATGGGCCTTAGACTCAGGGGAACTCAGGAAGCAGTGGGCTCAGCTGTGTGAAGGACACGCCTCCTTCGGTCATAGAACCGAGACCCCGAACATGGCCATGCCCACTCCCATCTCCACCAGCTTGTTCAGGAGACACCTGCCACCTCCCCAGGAATGACATCTCCTGCTTTTCGAGCCCCTTTCAAGTTCTGAGAGCTTCCACATTGTTGTGGCATTAGCTCCCCAACACATGCGAGCTGGACAGGAGGTCTTCAGCCCATTTTACAGAATAGGAAGCGAAGGCAGGACTGGAGAGATTACGAGATGTAGCTAAGATCGCACAGTGAGTTAGTACAGGGAGAGGGAGCTAAGCCTGGAGTGTAGGCTTCCCACTGCAGGCCTGAGCTCCTTCTCATTGTAGGGCCCCTGCCCTCCCACCTCCTCTCCTGCTCCCCTGCCCCCTGCCCTGCCTCCTGCCATCATCCTCTAACCCTGGAGATCCCCAACTGGGAGCAGCTGCCTTCTCATGCCACCAGGATCATATTTTTACAAGTGCTGGCTCCCTGGTGGCTCAGTCTTCTAGCCCCAGGCTGGCTGGGAGGCAGCTAAGAATAACCCCTTCTGAGCCTCCCCAGCAGCTGCTGCTCTGTTTGGGGGGTGGGCAGGGCTCAGGGTCTGTGGGGCTTCCGCTTTTCTAAGGCAGCAGAAACTGCTGGGGGAGGGACTGGGCTCCTGGAGGATGTTGGGAGTGAGGAACTCACACTCACGTAACCATAGAGATGAGGCGAGGACCCTTCTCTCTGGCCCCAGTGTCTTACCAGGTGACCTGGGGTGCCGGCGAGGCCTGGATGGTGCAGGTCAGCAGGACCGTGGTGTGCTCCCAGACAGCGTGGGAGCGAAGTGGGATCCAGAACCAGGGCCCCCGGCCGGAACACAGCTCCCTCAGCTCTTTGGCCTCCCGAACCTTCTCTTCTGTCTGGAGGCAGGAGAAGGTCTGTGACCCCTCTGAGTCTGGGCACCAACTCTCCCCCATCTTCACGGCCACCTCTCCTTGACACCCGGACTCTGGAGTCAGATCCACATGAGCTGGAGCCCTTCAGCAGCATCGGAGAGGCAGTGCGGCCCATGATCTGTGGAACCAGCGGGCCTGGGTCACGGCCAAACGCTGCCACTTCCTAGCTGTGAGACCATAGGCAAGTCCTCAGGTTCCTCTTCTGATAACAACATTCCCCCACCCTCCTGTGGGGCTGGAGTGAGGATTCAATGAGTTAATATGTGAAAACCATGGGTGTTGCTCTCCTGCCCAGGGAGGGCGGACGGAGCGTGACTTCAACCCCGGACATTTGTCAGGAATAGATTTCCTGAGGGCCTGCTGAGTTCTGGGCCCTGAAAAGTGACTTTAGAAGCTCAGGCTCATTTAATTTACATCTCAGCACGGGGCTGGTACAACCACGGGCATCTGTTTGGCAGATGAGAAAGCCTCAGGAGGAATCAGTTGCTTGTCTAAGGTCACACAGCGGGGGGGTGAGGGCACCGGGATTCAAACCCGGGTCCACGTCCAGGGCCGGGGTTCTTTGCTGATGTCCAGCTGCTTCTTGAGAAGGGAGTAGAGAGTCCAGCTGGTGTGGCTCAGTGGTTGAGCACCAACTTATGAACCAGGAGATCATGGTTTGATTCTTGGTCAGGGCACATGCCTGGGTTGTGGGCTTGACCCCCAGTAGGGGGCGTGCAGGAGGCAGCCGATCAATGATTCTCTTTCACCATTGATGTTTCTATCTCTCTCTCCCTCTCCCTTCCTTTCTGAAATCAATAAAATATATTTTAAAAAAGAGAGCGAGAAGGGGGTAGCGTGAGGTGGGTGGCATGTGATGGGTCCCAGGTCTCAGGCCCCTGGGGTCCCCAGCCCATCCCCTCACCCGCCGTCTCAGCGCCTTCCGGTCGCGGCTCTGGCGCAGCAGCCACTGGGTCCGGAGGAAGGCGATGTCTGTCCTCTCCAGGTCATTGCCGAAGCCCACGCGCTTCTGCCCTCGCTCCTCCAGCTCCACGGTGGAGGTTTGGCGCCTCAGCTGGGCCTCCCTGTGGCGACAGAGGACCTCAGTGGCTGAGAGCCCAGCGTTGGGGAAGGGCGATGCCACCCCCACGCCCAGCACTGTATTTTACGCTCCTTGAGGACAAGAGCAAATTTTAATCCTGTCTGGCCTCCAAAATACTGTGAATGGGTCCTGCTTACAGTAGGTGCATAATAGCTGCTCTCAGTATGGTTTGCAAGGCCCTTTCACAAGTCATCGTTCCTCCTGTTTTCACTGCAACTAAGTGGACAGGCATTCGTCTCGCCATTTTATTTTTATTTATTTATTTTTAATATATTTTATTGATGTCAGAGAGGAAGGGAGAGGGAGCGAGAGATAGAAACATCAATGATGAGAGAGAATTATTGATCGGCTGCCTCCTGCAGGTCCCCCACTGGGGATGGAGCCTCAACCCGGCAGCTGCTGCTCTGTTTGGGGTGGGCACGTGCCTGGACTGGGACTCAACCGCGACCTCCTGGCTCATAGGTCGACGCTCAACCACTGAGACACACCGGCCGGCTAGTCTTGCCATTCGACAGGACAGACACCTGCGGCTCAGTGACTTGCTTCAGGCCAGCCAGGGCCAGGCCCCAGGCCGCCCAGCCCAGGGCGCGGCCTGCTGATGTTCTCACACTCAGAGGCCTTTCCAGTCTTGGGACTCATGTCTGAAACTTGGGCCTCCTTTACATGCTCCTCCTCCCCAAAACCCCTCCCGCACCACGTGCAACCGGCTGGGGAAGGGTGGACCCCCACCCTCTCTCTTGGAGCGGGGCGGGGGGGGGGGTGGTCCCTCACTACTGCCTGTGGACTCAGGGCCGCGAGGTGAGCTTTGTGGCCAGACAGCCCTGGACTTTGACCTTGGTCTACCAGGGGTGGGCAAACTTTTTGACTCGAGGGCCACAATGGTTTCTTAAACTGGACGGGAGGGCCGGAACAAAAGCATGGATGGATTGTTTGTGGGAACTAATATAAATTCAAAGTAAAGGAGCGGAGGGGAGAGCAAGAGAACCCTCCGCTCTTTCGGCTCCACGGGTCGGATAGAACAGCCGAACGGCCCGCGGGCCGTAGTTTGCCCACGGCTCTAGCCCCTTTAGTCTAGATGTGTAATCTGGGCAGCTTGAAGCGCAGAGTGGGCGCCCAGGAGGGAGGCGGGGGCCTGGATGGGACGGCCCCTTTGAGCCGGGCTCTCTGGAAAGAAAGGTCGCTTGACTTACCAAGACATCTCGGAGGAGGCCGTGAGAGCCAAGGCGGCTGCCAGGGCGTGGTCTGCGGCGCTGAACTGGTACTCTTCCTCACTGCCGGAAAGGGAGGCAACGGCGGGGGTGTGGCTAGGGGTCTGGCTGGGGCTCCCTGAGTTTAGGGCAGCAGCTACCCACCTCCGCCCCAGAGGCCAGCAGGCGTGGCTGGGGCTCCCTCCTCAAATTGGGGTCTCAGGAAGCAGGGCCATGCCTCCCCCTTCAGACTGGAGTCTCCAGAGGACAAGGCTGTGCCTCCTCCTCAGACTAGGGACCCCAGGGGTAGGGCAGTGGCTGCGGGGGTGGGGGGGGGGGTGTCCCTGATGCTCCCACCTGCTGCGGAAGGTCCGCCTCTGCACCGAGGAGCCCATGTGCAGGCTGTGCTGCCGCTGCTCCTTCTGCTCCTCCTCCTGGCGGCGTTCCACCCTGTGGACCTCCACGGCCTGGGGGGGCTGGGGCTCCCCCACATTTCCAGGGCTATGGGGCAGAGTCATGGCTGCGAACACAACAACCTGCCAAGCCAAGGTTGCAGGGTCACTCCACCAGGCGTGGGCCCACCCCATCCCCACGCGGTCCCAGAATCCCGGGGAGGTCTGTGGGTGGTGGGGTGCGGGTTCTCTCTCCAGTGGGCAGACAGGGGAATGGAGGTTTGAGAGGGAGAGGGACTTGCCCAAGGTGACGGAGGCGGACTTTGCGCCCCGAGCCTGGCTTATCCACCACCCCACGCGTTCCCCAGCTGAGTGAGTAGAGCCCCGCTTTGGGGATCAGGCTTCCAGCCGCAACTCGGTCCTTGCCGCGCTGTGTGACCGGGGGCAAGGCCTTGCCTTCCCTGGGCCCAGCTTCCCAGATGATTGATGGCTGTAATGTCCAAGGAGTGTTCCAGGACTCAGGATGGGCAGCTGTCCTTGCTCTGCTCTCCCTGCATTTGCCACACGCAGTCCTACTCCCGAGCCTTCGCCTACACCGCTTTCCTCACCTGGAGCATCTTCTCCTCCTGCTGCTTTTCTATTCACACTTCAAAGCCCAACCTGAGCATGCGTAAGTGAGCACAAAGGCTGAGTGTGGAGACTCTGGGGCCACCCCCCTCCCCCACTGTGATCGCAGCTTCTCATTCCAGTTTACAAGTGTGTGACCTTGGGCATGACTGTATGACTGGGTTCCTCATCTATAAAATGGGTCTATCTTCCTCTCAGGTGGTTGTAACGGTTTGATGAGTGCCCAGCACATAGTAGGTACTATCTAAGTGACAGACATTAACATTATTTTTCTCAGCGCTGCCGAAAAACTGCAGGCCACTTGGACTTCCCCTCCTCTAATTCCTTTTGCACTTTTTATCTGGACTTCACAAGTTAGCTCTGACTCAAAAACGTCTCCTCTCACCATTCAGTTACTTCATCTCTGTATGAAGTAATTGGATGGTGAGAGGAGACAACCTTCAACAAGGTTGTAAATGAATTAAAAGTCGCCACAGCACGTGCTTGCTCACTGTGGGCCAGGCCACATGCTAGGAGTTTTCAGATGCATGGTTCCCAGTCCCTACAACAGCCCAAATCACACGGCGGCACTGTCATCAGCCACTTTACTTGTGAGGAGGGGAAGTGCTTGCCCAAGGCCACTCAGCAGGCGGTGGCGGGGCCACGATGGCACCCTGGTCTGCCCCACTCTGAGCTCTCTCGACCTCTACGCCACATATCTACTCAGGGCCAGGCCTGGGCCGAGGCTGGGGACACGGCGGGCCACATGGTCTTTCTTCTTGTAGGGGGGTCACAACCGAGTGGGGTCCCCTTTGTATTCCCGAGGCTCAGGTCTGGAAGCCTGATCAGGTGGTGCCCAGGGGGGTTGGATCCAATGGGTCTGAAAGAGGCTCAGGGATCAGGGAGCGAACCCCGGAGAGGAGGTGAGGCGAGGCGGCCCCGCGCTCGCTGCTGTGGGTTCTTGTGCTGAGTCCCCTCCCAGAGGTGGCTCCGTGTCCCCCCGAGGCCCCTCTGAGGCCGAGGCTCTGGGATGCTTGGAGAGTCCCCTGAACGGCTTTGATAAGCTCTCCAGGTGGGGGTTCTGGGGGGCAGGCCTCTGACCTGGGAGGGTCCTTGCCCGGCTTAGACCTGATGCAGACCCTGGACCGGAAGAAGCAGACGAGACTAACACTCCAGCCCGGTGCTGCCTGCTTCCATGAGGCCCAGCTCTGGGGGTCCTGGCCCCGCCTCCCCTGAGGGGCGCGCGCGCGCTGTGCGCGGCGCGCGCGCCGCGCGCGTGTGTGTGTGTGTGTGTGTGTGTGTGTGTGTGTGTGTGTGTTCTGACCTGGTGTGAACAGGGCACCTGAGGGACATGTCTCTAAGTTCATGGCATGGCAGGAGGGCCCACTGGCCTCCCCGGGACCCTGGGCCTGAGGCCTGTGTGGGGTGTCAGGGCTCAGGCCGCCAAATGCCACCCTGGTGGGCACTTACTGACGCCCCCCGGTTCCTGACGGTGTGTTCCTTTGTGTGTCCACAAAGAGCACCCAGGAGAGACTGGACCATGAGGGGTGTTGGCCGGGGCCAAGGCTGCCCCGAAGCTTCCTTGGCCTCGTGCCGTGACCTAGGCTGACATAACAGGGCAGCACCCGTGGGTTCCCCTCTGGTCGTCCCCGAGGAAGAGGGTCTGCCTCACCCCGAGAATGGCTATCTCCTGCTCCTTCTCCTCACAGCCGAGAGGAGAGCTGTGGGTGCCACCCTGGGGGCGGGGGGGGGGGGGGGGACGGCTCTCCCGGGACACCGTGGCCCTGGCTCCACCGCTGAGGTTTCACGTTCCCTGGCGTCAGTGGCTGGCTCCCTTCCCCATGTTCCAACCCAATTAGCACAGTGCGTGGGCCTGGCCCCCATCCCTGACCTCCTGGGCCTCCCCGAAACCAGACGCCCGCTTTAGCGGATGAGCCATCGGTTCTTTTTAAAGCGCTGACTGAGCTCAGGATTAAGCATCAGGAGCCCCGCCTCCTCTGCCCTCTTCCCAGATGCTGTGTGTGCCTGGTGGGGAGGGTCTGCGGGGTGAGGGCTGGTGAGAAAACCGCCCCCCTTGCCCTCTCCTGGGGGGTGGAGGGGAGGCAAAGCTGGGGCTAGAGGTCCTGCCACGTGGCCACTTGCCTCCCAAGCCTCAGCCTGCTTTTGCACGGCCCTCTGAGAGGCAAGGTGAGGGAAAGAGAGGTGCTGTGGGGGGTGGGGGGTGGGGGGTGGGGGGGAGGGTGTGCAGCTTTGTGCTGGGCCCTGAGGGCGGAGCAGAGACAGCCTGTCAGCCGTTCTGCCCTGGCTCTACCAGCTTCTAAGAGGCAGGAATTCTGACCTTGCTGCTGAGGAACTGAGACCGTTTCTGTCCCGTCTGGCCTCAGTTTCCTGCCAGGGAACCAGGCTGGGTGAGCGCCCTCGGACCCTGTGATTTGGGTCCAGCGGGCTGGCTCTCTTTCTGTCGCCGGGGCTGTCATAGGACCGGGCACGGCTTAGGTTTGCTGGGCCTGCAGCCCACCCTGCCCCTGCCATGCAGGCCCCCCCCAGGCCCCCCAGGGGGCTTTTGTTTCTCAGCTTTCACATCTCAGAGGGCTCCGCTCAGAAGACCCCCGACCACACAGCGGGGCGGGGGTGGGGGGTGGAGAGAGACCCCTCCCACTTTCACTGGGTGCTGCCTAAGCACATGTCTACCTTCTCTTTCCAGATCTCTCCAGCACACACACACACCCCACACCACCATCCCCATCCCCCCCCCACATCACACACACACACACACACACACACACACCCCACACCACCATCCCCATCCCCACACACACATAACACACATATACCCCACAACACCATCCCCACCCCCCACCCCCCCACACACATCACACACACACACACACCCCCCACACCACCATCCCCACCCCCACACACATCACACACACACACACACACACACCACCATCCCCACACCCCCCACACACATCACACACACCCCCCACATATATCCTTCACACCCCACACATCACACACATACACACCCACCACCACCATCCCCACACCACACACACACACACACACACACACACACACACACACACACATCCACATCCTTCACATCCCACACATCACACACACACACCCCCACACCACCATCCCCACCCCCCACACACATCACACACACACACACCTACCACCACCATCCCCACACCACACACACACACATACACACACACACACACCATCCCCCCCCACCACACACACATCCTTCACACTCCACACATCACACACACACACCCACCACCACCATCCCCACACCACACACACACACATCACACACATACACACCCACCACCACCATCCCCACACCACACACACACACACACATCACACACATACACACCCACCACCACCATCCCCCCACACACATCACACACACACACACCTACCACCACCATCCCCACACCACACACACACACATACACACACACACACCATCCCCCCCCACACACATCCTTCACACCCCACACATCACACACACACACACCCACCACCACCATCCCCACACCACACACACACACACACACACACACACACACACCACCACCATCCCCACACCACACACACACACACACACACACACACACACACACACACACCACTTCCCAGTGAGAAGTGAGGGTCTGGCTTCCTGGAGGGTCCCTCCCACCCTGTCCCAGGAGGTGCTCACAGCAGCAGCCTGTCCACTTGGGCGTCTCCGGGAGGAGATTCCAGAGGACGGAGGATGCCTGGTGTCTTCTTGCCCTGGGCTCAGCAGGACAGGAGGAGAGTGTGATCCCGGAGCCTGCACGGGCCTTAAATATAGCAGCTGAGACAGTGATGACAATGGATGGGGACTGTGAGGGGGGGCGAGGGACGGGCCGCTCCCTCTGGCCAGCATAGCTCAGGCAGCAGCAACAGGTGGAGCTGTCCCCGCCCCCCGTCCCCCACCCAACCTCCTCCGGCCCAACTCCAGCCCCCATGAGAGTGGAAGGAGGGAACAGCTCAGGCTGGTTGTATGGAAAGCTGACCGGGGAGTCTCTCAGCTGCCGGGAGTTCTGATCTGAATTCTCCCCCGACTGACGGGGCCTTGGGGAAGACACCAGCTCCTCTGATCTGATTCCCCGCCTGAAAAATGGGGACAGTGAGACTGGGCACCCAGACTTCACGAAGACAGTGGAAGGCATGTGCTGAGAAGTTATCACTGGCTAAAATGGAAGTATGTGGCTTTTATTTTTTAAAAAATATTGATTTCAGAGAGAAAGGGAGAGGGAAAGAGAGACAGAAACATCAATGATGAGAGAGAATCATTGATCTGTTTCCTCCTGCACGTCCCCCACTGGGGATCGAGCCCACAACCCAGGCATGTGCCCTGACTAGGAATTGAACCATGACCTCCTGGTTCATAGGTCGACGCTCAACCACTGAGCCACGCCAGCCAGGGTATGTGGCTTCTTGTCTCTCTACCACCCCCAGCGGCTACTTGCCTAGCGCCTGTGCAGTCACGGTCATGTGTGTATGGGGACGTGGCATAGGCAGAAGGGAGTGGGGAGGCCATCTCTTCTCACTGTCCAAATTCCTCAGGCTCCCCGAGTGGCCGCCGTGGGACCCTTCTTCCAGCCTCCCTACACCCGCTCCCTCAATCCTTTTCCCTCACAGTGGTCATACCTGCCCTTTGCCAGGCCTGGTGGGCATTGAGAAGGCAGACGTGAGTAAGATAAGACCATGATGTGGAGGCATCCAGACGGGGAGACAAGCAGCTACAACAGGGGAGATCGGGGAGGTACCCCTGAGCCAGGCCTCAGGGGATGACCAGGTCTGGGGAAGGCTGTCCCTGGCCCCGTCCTGGGGCCTCAGGGGCCCAGCAACACTGTGCCTGTCACTCTTCCTAGTGCCTTAGGGCCTCTCATGAGAGAGAGAGAGAGAGAGAGAGAGAGAGAGAGAGAGAGAGAAAACACAAGTGATTTCTCAGCCAAAATCCAAAATCTCAGTCTCCTGCTCCCCCCCCTTTTTTAACTTTTTCTACTAATATTTTATTTGTATGCTGCTGCCAGTGTATATAAAATAATCATTGTTGTGAAATAGAAATTCATGAAAATTTCTATTAGGTAGATGTCAAGGACCGACAAAAGCAGAAGTTTGTGTAGTATGGCACATGTTATAGGATAAGCTTTTTGTACAGGCTTCAGATTTAGGTCTCTTTGAATAGTCACTGATTCAAGAAGAGTGGTTTAGAACACCTTCAAATTCATTTCACTACAGAAAGGAACAAGCTTTCTGGGGTCTGAAGGGACTGGTACTTGAAGACACTCCCGTCAGCAGGGGGTCACGTTGAGCATTCTGCAGACAGAATTGTTTCAGACGTGCAGCTGGCTGGCAAACCTTCTCGCGGGTGAGCCTGGCTCCAGCCGGAGCTGTGGAACCACTTTCTTCATAGCGGTGACGCTGGAGGAACCAGACCTGGTGCCGGGCAGATTGGTCGGTAGCGGGTCACCAGTCGTGGGTCCGCGGGGCCAGACAGCGGGGCAGCGACCCAAGGCTGAAAGCCCCCTTCTAACATTCTCCCTTCCCCCTGACGCAGTGTTAGAGCATCTTTTGGGGGGACACTGGGCAGCTCTCTCCCATTGAGCCAACCTAAGGGCTTCCCAAGACCCACATGTAGACATTCGCTGTGAGGCTGGGTGTGAAGGTGTACACACTGCAAAGAGGAGCTCGGGCTTCCCATCCGGCAGGAGACAAGCATTTGGACTGGTCCTGCCACCCTTCCCCCCGAGGGAGCCTGGTGGGCGGGCCACCACTTGCTAGCTGTGTGGCCGTGGGAAGTCACTAGCCATATCTGTCCAGTGGGGTCAACAAATCCTGCCTTGCAATCGGATTGCAAAGATTCACCTAGGAAACCCGAAGCCTGCAGCACAGGGCCTGGCACCCAGTAGACAGGTGTCTGCTGAATGAGAGCCCCGCCGACAACTGCGTGACTCCAGGGCCACTGAGAGCCTTTTCCTACCCACCCGTCTGCTGACCAAACCCCAGGGATGGCCCCCTCCTCACAGGCAGGCCCTGATGTGCCTTATTGTGAACACAGCCAGCCCTTAGGTCAGGAGGCTGAGCGGAGGTTAGACGTGGAGTCGTGCAAATCTTGGTTTAAATCCTAGTTCTGGTACCTGTACTCACTCACAGACCTGGGCCTTATTTTTTGTTGTTGTTTTGTTTTTGTTTTTATTGACTTCCGAAAGGGAGAGGGAGAGAGAGATAGAAACATCAATGATGAGAGAGAATCCTTGATCAGCTGCCTCCTGCACGCCCCCTACTGGGGATCAAGCCTGAAACATGGGCATGTGCCCTGACTGGGAATCGAACTGTGACCTCCTGGTTCATAGGTAGACACTAAACCACAAGCCACACTGGCCGGGCAAGGGCTTTGTTTCTTTAATTGGTAAATTGGAGATAAGATCTAAGACAACAGGGAACTTGCCTACCTCTTATTCGCTTTATCCCTAACCCCAAGAGCAGTGCCTGGCATACAGCTGGGCCCTCGGTGTCTGCTTGTTTAAAGATGAATGGATGAATGAATGAACAAACACTTATCCTGCAGGATGAATGTGAGGTTACAATGTGTAAAATGTCTGCTATAGTACGTGACTCATGGCTAATACTTAGGTTAGCTCAAAGCATTTCCTTCTTTCCCCTCCTTCCTTCTTTTCCCTTATATTGCCTTCCCTGGGCTTATGCACATGTAGGATAGTTCTTTGACCCCACTTCACCTACCAGCCACCCTGAACCTCCTCACCATTTTTCCAGACAGCTGACGGCTCTCCTGTGGTCTTGTGGAGAGCTGTCTGGCCCAGTGCTTCTCCCCACGACCTCCCTTATCCTGCACTCCCTCTATGGCACCTGCACTTCAGGTTATTACCGGTCACTGTTCTCCTCACACTTACAGGTCAAAATGGCTCTTCCTCGTGCCCCTCCATCTGCAGAGTGGGAAGGGAACGTGGGCTCAAGCCGCTGGGGAGCTGAGCAGGGGGCTGGGTGTCAGAGCTGTGTCCCCTGTCCTGCCAGACGGGCGCCAGCAGGCGAGGCCGGGTTGTCTGTATCTCTCCGTCCGTTCCTGCCTCGGCTTGTTGTTTTGTCTATCCCGCTTTCTGGAAGGCAGGGCAGGGACAGCAACAGGGACAAGCCTTGGTGTTGACATCTGGCCACAGCTTCCTGGTCCAGGCTGACACTCAGACTGGGAGGGGCCAGAGGGACCTGGTCTCCGGGGACCTGGGAGGAGCTCCAGTCCCACCAGCCCCTCTTCTGTGGCTGAAAACTCAGGCAACCAACCCCTCTATGTCCCTGGGGTCCAGGGCTTGAGAGGCGGGGGGTCTGCAGGCAGCACAGACTGAAATACCACCCAAGTAGCCCTATCCCGTCCAGGGGGTACAATGGGGGTGACTCTAGGGAGGTGATTCGAGGCCATGGACAGGGAAACTGTTGGTATAAGGGCACTATTCCCTCAACATGTCTGAGGTGAATCGCTAAAAATGCTTGTTAAAAATCCGGATTCCCCAGGAGCCATGGATTTAGCAGGAAGGTGTGTGTGTGTGTGTGTGTGGGGGGGGGGGGGGGCGGGACTAGGGAAGTTGTATTTTTATTAAGCTCCCAGGGGATTTTCAGGATGAGGCAGGTTTAGGAAACAACCTGGGCAAGTCACCTCCCTGAGCAACATTTCCTCTTTTGCAAATATCAATAATACAAAATGAGTCATCACCCACTGAAACCAAGGGGCCACATGGTTGAGTTCCTCCTCATCTCCGACTGCTACTGTTCCTTTCCTCCTGGGCTGGGCTCTGCAAGGCCTGGAGGCAGGTGGCAGCTTGGAGATTCCTGCTAATGGGTTCAGGGCCTGGGTCACTCAGGAATGCCCAGGTCCCAGCCCCACTCCGGGGGCCTGGGACACTGCCCTCTAGTGGTTGTGGCTGTAACTGCAGGCCTGGGCTGCCTGCCTAGGAGACCAGAGACCTGCCGGTTGCAGCCTGCAGCCTGTTGGGGGAGGAGTCCAGCCTGAAGAGGGTCACAGTACTCCATCATTCACCTCCCTCTACAGGCACTCAGACTCCACCCTCAAGAGTCATGGAGTCCTTGGGGCATCTGTCACTCCGAGGAGCTTACAGAGCTTTGTGGCCCTGTGAAGTGGAAGAAGGTTTATGGTTTTTAATAAAAAGACACCTCTGTGTTGTCCCGTCCCACTTACCTGGTGAGAGCAGTCCAGCTGTGAAGCTGTTGTTCATTACTTAACAAGGTGAAGACAGACAACCTTTGGCCAAGTTCACCCCAAGTGACAGGAAGCAGACTTGTTTGCAGAGTGGGGAGAGGGGGAGCATTCATTAATGTCCACTTAGTGGCTGCTAAGAGGAGAATGGGCCTGGGGTGCTCGGGAGGGCGGCCCACCCCTCACTTATGGAGATATTGGGCCTAAACGGGCAACGCTGAAATGTTAAATATTAATTACAAACAGATAAGAACACCACCACCTGGTGCTTGTCGCAGGAGGGGAGGGGGCCGTCCCTGGGTTCAGGGGAAGGAGGACACTGTACACTCTCCAGAAGGTCACACCGAGGCAGCAGGACGTTGGTCCTGTTTCTCAGAAACTTTCAGATCCGGCTTTGTGACAGGGACCCCATTGGGCCCTCCCCTCCTTATGTCTCATCCTCCAAGAATCCAAACTGGTGTGCAAAGTCCTTTCTCTCGGTGAGAACAAAAAGCACTAGGTTTGAGCTCCGACCGCGTCACGGGCTCAGTGGGGCCCCTGGGTGAGTCCCTTCTCCGCTCGGGGCCTCAGTTTTCTCATCTGAGATGCAAATGGCACAAAGGGTGTACCGGCACCCCGAAAGCACAGAGCGGCCCTTTCCCTACGTGAGCAGATGTGGGGGCAGGAGGGCGAGGAGGCAGGCCTGGGGGCTCCAGGCAAAGGGGCCCCCTGAGCATGCCGACACCCCCAAAACAGCTCCCACTTACAACCTCGGGAAGAAGGTTCCACTTGTCCCTAGCCAGGGGTGGGCAAACTTTTTGACTCGAGGGCCACAATGGGTTCTTAAACTGGACCGGAGGGCCGGAACAATAGCATGGATGGAGTGTTTGTGTGAACTAATATAAATTCAAAGTAAAGGAGCGGAGGGGAGAGCAAGAGAACCGGACAGAACAGCCGGATCTGGCCCGCGGGCCGTAGTTTGCCCACGGCTGCCCTAGACCCTGCTTCTGGAAGGCCCTGTGATCCCTCCCATCCCTGGCTTCCTCCACCAGAGAGACCAGCTCCTCTGGCCTGGCCTGGAGCAATCCTGGAGGAAGCGGGATAAATTGAGAAAATGCCTTATCTGAAGCCAACGGAACTGGGGCAGTGGGTCCTGTGCTGTCTGATTAAAAAAAAAAAAAAAAAATCACAACAGGAAGTAGCTACCATTTATTGGGCACTGCCCCTGAGCCAGACACTATTACACACTTTACAGACGGTATTTAATTTCACCCTCACCACTACCCCGTGAGGTAGGAGTGCCCATACCCATTTACCAGTGAGGAAACGGAGGTTTTGAGCGCTGATTCATTTGCTTGAAGTCATCCAGGTGGTAAGTGGTGAGGCTGGAATTTGCACTCAGATGGGCTGAACCCGAGGCTGAGTTTCCAAAGTCGTGAAGTCAGTACTGCTGTTGGTGTGTCTCCTTCAGGGGCCACGTGGCCCATTTCCTTTCCAGCCCTGCTCTCAGGATGGGGTCTGAAACTCCCTCCACGGGAAGGCCCTCCCTCCCGGGTGGACCTGCATCTCCAGGCGCAGCCTCTAGCTGAGGAATGAAGTTGGAATGCTGCGACTTCAGGCAGCAGCCCTGGTTGGGAATGAGCCCCAGGCCGCACCCCTCCCTGGAGTCTTGCCATGGCGCTGCTTCTCACCTTGGCAGAAGCGCATGTTGTTCTGGTTCCTGCCCAGCCTGCTGCGAGGCATCCTTTCCCACTCCTTCTCTCATCTGGGGAGTCAGAGGAGGCAGACCCCCCGCTCTGTCGAACTAGATTATGAAGCTGTCCAGGAGACGTAGGCTCCTAGAGAGCCTTGTGCCCAGCGTATTAGGAGCTGGGCCCCAGCCTCGGGAGTCCCCCTGCGTTACCTCCCCGCACTGCCTGTCCCGCCTTCCCTGCAGAGCTCTGCGTACACACTCATTGGCACACACACACGGGCACGGGATGCGTGCCCGTCACTCCCCATCTGATGTCCTCATCGTGTCTTCCTGCTCCAGCCGTGGCAGGCCCAGCGCCCCCGCCCTTCCTCTGGTTCCCCAGGGCCCCCACCGAGGCGGGTGGGTTGGGAGTGACGGCAGCGGATGTGAGGTTGGGCTGGGGGTGAGGGGGAAGCCCCAGGCCGTCCTGCTGTCCACTCAGGGCTCCCACTGCACGGTCAGGGCCAGGCCTCTGAAGAGGGAGTCCAGCTCCGGGGCTGAGGCCCCAGGGGCCACGCTCGTGGCCTCAGGCTCGGACCCGGGACCATCGTCCTTGGGACACACGAGGGACTCCAGCAGCCCCCCGGGACGTGAACCCTGGTCCATGGGACAACATGGGAGGGAAGGAGTATGCAGAGGGAGGGACACCGGGTGGCCCTCAATCTGGACAGAGGAGAGGAGGGGCAGCTGGCCCTTCAGGTACCCCGGTATTCCTGGCTCCCCCTTGGGCAGCACAGTAGTGTCTGGTGCTCTGTCTATGTCAACGCACAGGCGCTGGGGGAAGGACTTGGCTTCTTGGGGCTCCTCCATGGCCCCGGAAGCGAACCCCTGCAGGGAGAGGTCAGCAGCTGGTGGCTCTTTCTGGAGCTGGCCCTTAGTCCTGAGGGGTTTGGGACTAGAGAGTGTCCCAGGAGGGGAGTCTTTGCCAGATCCTTCCATGCACACCCCATAGGACGGTGGCCAGCTGTCCGGAGCGGCCTGGGGGGTGTAGGAAGAGACGGCCTGCGGAGTGTAGGATGGGGCTTTAGCCTCGGGGGTGACCTGAGGTGTGTAGGCTGGGGGCCCGACCTCAGGGGCAGCCTGGGGGGCGTAGGATGGTGGGGAGCGTGTCTGCGGAGGCGGTGCCTGGGGAGGTGGCGCCTGGGAGGGCTGCAGGATGGAGAGGTCCTGCTGCCCGAGGTAGGTGATCTCAGACCGGCTGTGCAGCGGCGGGGCTCCCGGGGGCTCCCTGGGCGCGGAGACCATGACTTGGCAGTACTGGCTAGGCTGGGCCAGGCTGCCGGGGCCGCTGAGGTCCAGGACGGGGATCAGCACGTGCTCCTGGATGAACCGCAGAGGCTGGAAGGTCAGTACACGCTGGACGTCCTGCTCGGGGACAACAACAGCCCCCGTTAGGGCCCCTTCCCAGCTCCCCGAGGGTGCCTGGGGTGGCGGGAAGGTCCCCGTGGGGAGGCAGAGGCCACAGCAGGGGCCATCGGGGGCTTTTCAAGTGCATATCCCACAGGTCCCTTCGCTTCCCCCGAGGTTCCGCTAAACGTCGGGCCCGGGAAGGGCAGGGCTGCCGGCCTGGAGCTGAGGCCTCGCCCGGGACTGGGCTCTCTCAGAGGGAAGTTCCCGCTGCGGTTTCTCCGGGAGGTAGATAGTCCAGGAAGTAGATGACATAGATTTGGGGTGGCCTTGGGGGACGCTCTGGAGGTGGTGGCCCACACTGCTCCTTGCTCAGGGGTTTCTAAGGGCCAACGTAGGGGGCAAGGTAGGAACGGATCGGGGACAGGGGAGACCAGGGGAGTTTTGTAGGAAATGGCTCGTCTGGGCTGTGACAGTGGGAGCATTGCCCTCGAGCCCCTCAGATGGGCGAGGGCCCCCTGGAGCCCCAGACCTGGGCTGCGGCCTCTGGGAGGGCCTTCAGCGGACGCAGTGCTGGTGGCCAGGCGGGGGCTGCAATGGGACGTGTGTGGTTTACTTGAAAATTGAGAGATTTCCCATAATCATCTGAAATTCTGACTTCTCTTGAAGAAAATGCTAAGATCTGGCCTCACTGGGCCCGCATTCCCAGTGGGTGGAACTGGCTCCGTTTAGGCAGGGCTGAGCTCGGGGACCCCAGCGCCCACCGCTCTGCGGCCCTGCAGGGGCCTGCTTTCGGGTCCCACTCTACCTGCCTGGACGTGGGTGCTCCAGGCTGCATGGTTTTCCCTTCCAAGCCCGCTCTGCCCGACACCCACCCCTCTTCAGTCGGCCCTGCCAAGCTGGCCGCTCACAGTGCCAGGGGCCTGGCATGGATGAAACGCCCCGGCCCACCTGGCCGAGCTCTTTATGGCGGAGGGGCAGCCGAGGCCTCGTTTTCTGCTTTGTGTGCTGACCCTGCATTTCAGAGAGCTCTGCCCTGGGCCTACGCCCTGGGCGGCTGGGGGTCCTCCCCACACCTCCCCCTCCTGCCCCAGGTGGGGTGCTCACCAGGGAGTTGGGAGGCTGGGGCGGCTTGGTGACGTATCTGTAGCTCAGGTAACAGAGCCCTGCGGCCAGAAAGCCCATGGAGAACAGGAAGGCCCCGGAGAAGGAGTAGGTCCATGTCCGGTCTGCGTGAGTAAAGAGGCCAGAACAGGGGGGCTGAGGCCAGGGCGGGTGGGTCCATCCGAGCAGTGGATGCCAAGCTCCCAGGGCTTCCCCGCCCCCCTCAGGCCTGGCCTGGGAGCCTCTGCTACCGGAAGGGTTGCAAGAGCACAAAGTGAGAGTCTCCTCCCCCTTTCCCTCCCCCCCCGCCCCACCCCGTCTAAATATTCAGAATTTGTCAATCCTGTTTTCCCGCTGTTTGTAAATATGGTCTATGCTTCCACCTTGACAGACGTGCTTTTCGTAACAAGCTGGGAGGCCCGGTTTGAATTCTGTTCTCGGGCTCCTTGGGGAACTGTGCGGACAGGTGTGGGGGAGCCTGCCAAGGCCCCTGCCCACCGGCTGCAGCTCACAATGCCAGGGCCTCGCATGGGTGAGGACGCCCCAGCCCACGTGGCCAAGCTCATCCAGGCCCCCGACCAATAGCCAGCTGTGGGCACCCTCTGGGCCGAGGTCTGCACGCCAACGGAGTGTCTCCCCTTAGGGGGAAGGACGCAAGAGAGATCTGCCTGGAGTGGACACCGGCTCAGGGCATTTCCACAGGGAACTTCGGGGTCCAGGGTACTCGGTGTGTCCCAGAGGGGTGGTCACAGGCTCCAGGGGGACTTGTCCACTTGGACCTGAGGACCCCTCATCTTGTGGGGAGGGCCACGCCAGAGCCGGCTGGTGGGGGGGCTTCTGAAGCGCCCCCTCTCTCCCTGCTCTGAGGACAGCCTGCCTCCCTGGCGAGGGAGGGGAGGGGAGGGGAGGGAGTGACAAGCACAGGGCTGGGTATCAGGGACCACCTTGCTCAGGAGGCTGCGGGGAAGGAGACAGACACCTGAGGGCCCTCGTGTGCTCCCTCTCCCATGGTCCCGGCTCTGGGATGGGCACAGCCAGGCATGCCACACTTCCTGTCACCAACCCGGGGGGGGGGGGGTGGGGGCTGGCGAGGGGCTTGGGAGGAAGAAGTCATTGGAGCTTTTTGTTTAGAACGGGCGATTGGCATTATCCAGGGTCCTGACTCTCCAAAGCACACTCCTGTTCCCGCCCCGTGTGGCTTCAGCTGGAGTTGCTGCACACCAGCTGCCAATGACCTTGGCAGTCACCGTGAGCGCTGCGGACCGGAGCCTCGACGTCTAGCCCACCCCTCGCTCCTCCCCCGGCCCTGTGCTCCGGCCGTACCCTGCCCTGCCACATGACACTCCCAGCACGCTCCAGGGAGAAGATATGACCAGACCGTCTCTACGTGACATACCTCATGGAAAACCACTGTCCTTGTACCAGGACAGGACAGGGACATGGAACTTTCCATACGCCGTTTCACCCACGAGGACACAGGAAGAAAGAATAGAAACAACACTAGCGAGTCGGGGGTTAGACGTCTGGCTCGGCCCCTGAGATGCAGAGCATCCTCCTCTCTGCTCTACCACGTATGAGTGACAGCAGCCAGTGATTATTGAATTCTTAAACCATGCCATGCCCTGTGCGGGGCGCTCTACTTATGTCATCCCGTCAAACACAGAGAGCCAGGGATACGCCCTGCTTACGTACTAGTATAATGAAGCTGAGTCTCAGAGAGGTTAAGCGACTTGACCAAGGTCACACAGCAATTCAGTGGGAAAGTCAGAATGGACATGTGTAACTCCAAAGCTCATCCTCATAGACCCAACATCAGGATGCCTCAGTTTCCTCATCTGTAAAAGTTAGATACGGAGTGAGAGGACCCCAAGAGTCCTTTCCAGCAACAAGATACCAGGATGTTGCGCTGTGACCGTCCCAGATATTCTGAGAGGTAGATCCAGTGGAGATTCTAGGCTCTGGGGATAAGACAGGCCCCCGGAGACGGGGTCAAGGGCAGGACGTATCACTCTGAAACGGCAGGAAGGGGAATAAGTGGCAGTGGAAGCGATTAGCTGTAAACGGAAGGGCTAAGGGGTGTTGGAGCTCAGGCTGCAGGATCAGATGAACCTCACGAGGCTTGCTGACCAGCTGTGTGGCCACCTTCAGGTTGCGTAACCTCTCTGAGCCGGAGGCCCTCCTTTGTGAAATGGGGATGAGGCTACCCATCTTGCAGGATTGTTATACAAATCAAATGGGAGAATGTAGGTGAAGCAGTTAACACAGTGCTTGGCAATAGCGTAGGGATTTAATAAATGGTAGGAATTGTTATTAATATACCTTACTTTCGAGAATAAGGTGCCTTCTATATGCCAGCAGGCAATAGCCAACAAGAAGTGTGATTTATGTAAAAGCGGCATCACATCATGAGCTGGATTATGAAAGAACAAGCCAATGGAAGGATGAGGGAGGAGTGGTCCGCCTGTTGTCAAAAAACAGGGTGGGGCAGGGGCGGGCCAGGAATGGGTGAGATTTGTCTAGTTTGGGCCAGGGGAGAGGGTCAACGGCCATCTATACACTTCCAGCTTAGCGCCTGTACCACTGGTTTCCTTTCTCTACTTTTCCTCTTGCCAAATTCTATTCTGGTCTCCTGAGTGGCCCTGTCCCCAGGGAGGGCATGCCCCGGGCACGTGGCCAGTGCTGGCTGTCCCACCGGGCAGTCTTCCCCCAACACGAATGCCCTGCGGTGGAGAAATCAGTCTCTTGTGGGTTCTTGGGGCAACTGATGAGTTGAGTTTCGAACAAAACTGAGGACTAGCACCGACCTGCTGCCGAGTCTCCCAGCTGCAGTTAAACCCTAGGGCCCACGCGGGCAGCCGCCGCTCCTCTGTTCATCAGGACAGAAATCACCGGCTGACATCATTCATCTCCTAGTAAACCAGATGACTAAGGTGGAGTCTGGCTCTCCAAATCCAACCCACTGTTATCCCTCTCATCCTCCAAAATCGCTGCTCTGAGCATTACATTCCCATCTGTCTGTGAAAATAAACACCAAAAAAATGTCACCCCGCTCATGAAGAGAGTCGAGTTCCAAGGTGCCAGAGGAAGAGAGCGTGGGGCCATCTCACCCAGCCAGTGACTCAAAGCTATTTCTGTAGCAGCACAACGGGAGGAGCGTGGCCTCCAGAACGAGGCCCGGTTCTATCCCTCAGCACCTGTGTGATCTCGGGCAAGTGACTTAACCACTCTGAACCCGCCTCCCTCATCTGTCAAATGAGGGTGATGTCAGGGTTGCGCTTAGTCGGACCTGGTTAGCACGGCACAGATGCTAGCTCTCACGGCTCTTGTTATTATTTGACCCTGGGAGACATTGAGGGACCTTTTCATCTCCTCTGCGCTCCCCCTGCAGGTAATCCCCCAGTGTCTGTCACCTGTCACCCGGGTTAATATTAAGGTGCAGTTGCTTTGATCCGGACCCAGGCTGGAGGCTGGGGATTAAACATGAGCTATGATAACCCATCAGCTCCTGCGTTTGTGGACAAACAAAGACTGACTTTAATAATCACCCTTCAGCTTCTGAGAGCACTGCCCCGCCTCGCCTTGGTTATAGGGAGGAAAGCGCCCAGTCAAGACTTGAATTCAGGAGTCCCGCCTCCCTCCGGCTCCAGCCACACTTACCTGGCAGTGTCCTCACGCGGCACATGTAGGGGGCACTCTCTTTGGACCAGGTTGGAACAAAAATTGTGATGGTCCCAAGGAACTCGGTGTCAGGGGTCAGGCCAATGAACTCGTATTCTCTCTGCTTGCCTTCAAGGTGCTGAAATTGGCAGGGGACCCAGAGTGACTCCTCTTATACACCCACCTTCACGTGGAGCCCAGGTCGCCTACACGTCTCACACCTCCACCTGGGTTACTGCACTTAGAGCACGGGCACCACCAGCTCCCAAACCAGAAAGGGCAGTCAGTCTGCCGGGCTCCGTCCCCATTCCCCTGCCTCTTGCTTTATCCCCAAACCTAGTCAGTCACCAAGCCCCACGTACTCTCACTTAAAAGAGTGTCTGTTACATAGTAAGCACTCAGTAAATACTAGCTGTTATCACCACTACATGACCACCACCACCAGCAGCATCATCACCATCACTGCTACCACTACCACCATCACCACTACCATGACCACCACCATTACTACTACCACCACTACCATGACCACCATTACCACAACCACCATCATCGCTACCATGACCACCATTACCACAACCACCATCATCGCTACCATGACCAACACCACCAGCAGCAGCAGCAGCAGCAGCATCACCATCACTACTACTACTACCACCATCATCACTACTATAACAACCACCACCACCACCACCATCACCACTACCATGACCACCACCATCACTGCTACCACCACAACCATGACCACCATTACCACAACCACCATCATCACTACCATGACAACCACCACTACCACCACCACCATCACCACCACTACCTTGAGTGCAGAAATAGTCAATGGAATTATGAATTAGTGGCACATGCTGGGGGGAAATACCACATGTTTTCTGAATACAAAAGGAAATAACTTGTGTATTGTTTGGCAATTCATGCCCTTGCCTTGCATCTCTCATTATTACAGATCTTAAGACACTGCCTGTATCCAGTTCCCACAAATAGTGGAGAACCAGCCAAAAGAAATGCAGTGGTAGCAGCGGATTCCAGCATTTCCGGAAGTGGACACCTGAGGATGTTAATAGAGGTTGTTCCCCAGAATGTTAGAAGACATTAGGCAAAAAGTTAAGAAAACCAATATTGTGCAAAATAAAAGGCCAAATACATTTGGGAGAAGTTGTGTCAAACACAAATTGGAACTGGGGTCTTGGGTGCGCAGGACTTTGTCAGAGACTTTAGCGTGCTATTGTGTATGTGACTCCACTCGGGAGAGGCTGTGGACATGTGTTGGGAAATGCTAATTTATGTAACACATCTCCTTCCTACTTAAAGCAATGAAGATCTAACTGAGAGGGAAGTGGGTTTCCCAGGCAGGGAAGGACCAGGGTGGCACATGTAGTTGCCATTTATTTACCATTTGGTAGGTTTGGTTGATGTGGAGGTCTAAGCGGTAGAACAGGTCATGGAAGATGTCCTCCAGGGTCAGCCGGTGGCCATCCCTGGCCTGGAGGTGCGTGGAGGTAGGATGGATAATCATCTGAATGGATCTCACCGCAGGGATACAGGTCACATCAGGTGGCTTGATGGTAGCTGGAAAAAGGGAGAGAGAGAAAGGAAAAGAAAGAGATTGGAACCAGCCAGTAGTGCGTGAGGCTGCCCTGGACCACAGGAAAGATCTGCTTCCCTGCTCCTCCCATGCCAGCCCCAGCTATGCGTGACCTCCTGGCTCATAGGGTGACTCCCAAACAGGCGAGAAAAGAGAAGTTCTGCAAGCAGCTGGTGTTTGGGTTTAAGGATGGCAAAGGGGTGACCAAGAGTGAGTAGGAAGATCTCGGGGAGAGGGACACTGGCCCCTAGGTTGATCATGCCTTTGGCTCAGCACCCCTACATCCTGGGCCCTTCACCCCACCTTGAGTCTGCCTGAAGCACCCTTCCCCCTAGCCTCCTGGCAGACAGCTTTAGGGACTGATGATGGTTCAACGACATGTTTGGGGTGCCCAATATTATTGATTCAACTCAATGGCCAGGCCTAAGAGTTTAGTCTTTCTTCAGACAGACTTTCTAAATAGCCAAATGACCTTGACTGGTTTACAGACCCCTTTGGCAATTGAATGAATGCAATGGTTCTTCTCTCCTCTAAAATGGACATATGCAAAAAACTTGCCCTCAATTTCAGGGATTCATGAACCCCACTTCTCCTAAAGCTAATTTATGAAAGCCCTCAAAAAAGTCCATTGACCACCAAGATCAAAAACATCTGAGCCAAAAGAATGTTCGCGTCAGTGTTTATAAAACTGAAAAACTGAGTTAAATGTCTTCAAAAGTGAATTACGGAAGTAAGTTAAGGTACCTGTATAGAATGGATCCTTTTTAAAAATGTATTTTTTATTGATTTCAGAGAGGAAGGAAGAGAGAGAGAGATAGAGAGAGAGATAGAAGCATCAATGATGACAGAGAATCATTGATTGGCTGCCTCCTGCACGCTTCCCACTGGGGATCAAGCCCACAACCTAGGCATGTGTCCTAACTGGGAATCAAACCGTGACCTCCTGGTTCATAGGTTGACCCTCAACCACTGAGCAACACCAGGCCTAAAATAGATCATTTTTAGCAGTGAAATATCATGCTATGAAAAAATATTTAATGGGCATGAGCAAATAAATGCCCAGGATACCACTATATAAAAAACAAACAGCCAGATTACCAAGGAGTTAGCAACTGCAGTTACGTTTAAATGTTCAGATTATTTGGGGTTACTGTTATGTTTCTTTGTGTATTTCTATATTTTCAACAATTTCTATAATAAACATGTATTAATTGAACAAGACAAGAAAAGAATAAAATATATTGTTTAATTTTTTAAAAAAATATATCTTTATTGATTTCAGAGAGGAAGGGAGAGGGAGAGAGAGATAGAAACATCAATGATGAGAGAGAATCATTGATTGGCTGCCTCCTGCACGTCCCCTAATGGGGATCAAGCCTGCAACCCAGGCATGTGCCCTTGACCAGAATCAAACCTGGGACCCTTCAGTCCGCAGGCTGATGCTCTATCCACTGAGCCAAACCAGCTAGGGCTAATTTTTTATTTTCTTAAAAAAACCATGTGGTTGTTGAGTTAGTAAACATTATCACCTGCTTAACTAGCATGGGGAATTTGGCAATGCATATTCCTTCCTTCCTTCATTCCTTCCTTCCTTCTTTCATCCGTTACAAATGGAGCATCTCCTGTGTGCCAGGCACCATGCTAAAGTCTGGGAATACGGTGAATTCCACACCCACTCACGCCCTCACAGAGCTCACGTGTCAGCAGTGGAGGCCGGTGATATACAGGTAAGCAAAAAGGAATTGAAGATTGGGATATGAACTATGAAGACAACAAACAGCTAATTTTGATAAAGAATACCAGGTGGTGACCTTGTAAAATCAGGTTGGGGGCAGGGAGTGGGGATGCTCACATAGGAGGTGATGTAGAAGCTGAGATCAGACTTAGGATTGGAACAGAGTCAAAGGAGGAGTGTGTGGGCGAGGGTGGGGTGGGGGGGACCAAGTTCAGAGGCCTGGGGTGTCGTCGAGAGAAGATGAAGGTGGTCTGATCCAGAGGGTGTGGGATGGAGATGAGGATGAACAACCCCCCGGGGGATGTTCTCCATCAGGATGCCTTTCCTAAAAGCCATCTCCCTAGCAGCCCCGGTCCCCACCCATGAAGGCAGAGCCCTTCTGGGCCCCCCGGTAATAGAGGGGATCCTACTCACTGTGTTGCAGTGAGCTGAACCGGTCGGTCATCTTGGTGGCTGACCGGCCTCCCGCGCTGGTGGCGGTCACCCTGGCGTAGTAGAGCTCCGTGAGGCTGCCCGTCTCCATGGTCAGGTTGCAGAATTTCCGGGTGATCCGCTGGCAGCCCTTCTTTGCCAGCCACTCTACCTCTCCGTACCTGCAGGCCAGGGAGGGGCCGAGCACACCTTGCATGAATAAGCCTGGTGTCAAGCCTGTGGTTTATTAAGAATGATAACGATATCTAATATTTACTTAGCATGTTCTGTGTTCCAGGCCTTTTATGTGGATGATTTGTTAGTCCTCACATTGATCCCGTGAGATTCAGACATTATTCTCGCTCCTTTTCAAATAAGGAAGCTGAGGCTTAGGAGTAAATTATGCCCAGGTGTTGTGTGTGTGTGTGTGTGTGTGTGTGTGTGTGTGTGTGTGTTTTAAAATATATTTTATTGATTTTTTACAGAGAGGAAGCGAGAGGGATAGAGAGTTAGAAACATCGATGAGAAAGAAACATCGATCAGCTGCCTCCTGCACACCTCCTACTGGGGATGTGCCCACAACCAAAGTACATGCCCTTGACCGGAATCGAACCTGGGACCTTTCAGTCCACAGGCCGACGCTCTATCCACTGAGTCAAACCGGTTAGGGCGCCCAGGTGTTTGAAGCATGCTTTGGGGGACCAGGATTTGAACCCAGCTGGTCTGAATCCACATTCTGGGCTCATTGTCACCATTAACCCTTTGGGGCAGGCACTCTTACCCCACTTTACAGATGAGGGAACTGAGGCTCAGAGAGGGGGAGTGACTTGCCACAGGATGAAGTGGCAGGACTAGGAATGAAAGCTGGGTTTGCAGACCCCTGAGCCCATGCCAACCTGCCTTCCCTGTGGGGGACCGAGGGCATAGGTACAAAGGGGTGGGCACAATTTTGTGTTGGCTTAGTCTCACCAATAATAATAAAACAATTATTTGCGGGGCACCAGTGTCCATGACTATCCACCTAACAACCTTATGATGAAGGTACTATCGCTATTCTTACTTTATGAATGGGGAAACTGAGGCTTGGTGTGGTTACCCAATTGTCCAAGGTGATATAGGTAAGGGCTGGCATTCAAACCAGACCCATACTTTTAATCATTATTTCATCCTCCTTCTGCAAAAGAATCAAAGAGCAGAGCTACATTGGGGGGCACAGAACCAGTTAGGGTCGGGGGGGGGCACGTGGAAGGGGGTGTTTTCTTGGAGGGGCTGGTTTCAGAGCAGTCAGAAGAGGTCATGTTGGGAGGGAAGCCTACGTCTTATAGTCGACGCTGTAGACTGTGTCTGGGGCGCTCTCCAGCCCGCTGTCCCAAGTCAGGATGTTTTCGAAGTTGCTGGACTGGAATGTCACGCTCTGAAGAAGATCCGAGGTGTCCTCAGCAATGTGCGCTGCAGGAAAGGGGAGCAGGGTGAGGCCCGTGCACCCCGCCCCCAGCACAAAGTGTCCAAGGAGGGGGAGTGAGAAACAGCACCCGCCCCCTCACCAGAGACTGCGCTCACGGACCATTGCTGCTCTCTGTCACTTCTTAGTTTCCGGTTTTATTGAGCTATAATTCACATTCCGTAAAAGTCACCATTTGAAGCGCACAAGTCAGTGGTTTTTTAAAGTATATCACAAAACTGTGCAACCATTACCGCTATTAAATGCCAACCATTACCACTAGCACATCCCCCTGTGTCCATCAGCAGTCTACTCTCCATTCCTCCCCCTTCCCATGCTTGGGCCACCACTAACCCGCTTCCTGCCTCTATGGATTTGCTATTTGGACTTTTTATATAAAGTTATACAGCCTGGGGCTTTCGTGTCTGACTTCTTTCATTTAGCACAATGTCTTCAAGGTTCATCCATGCTGTAGCATGAATGAGTGCTGAGTAATACGCCATTGTATGGATATACCGTGTTTTGTTTATCCATTCATCAGTCGATGGACGTTGGAGTGGTTTCCACTTTTTGGTTTTTGTGACTAATGCCCCTGTGAACATTTGTATACACATTTTCAAGTGGATGTGTGTTTTCAGTTCTCTTGGGTTTTCAGCTAGAAGTGGAATAGCTGGGTCTTATAGTGACTCTATGTTTAAGTTTTTGAAGAACTGCCAACCTGTTTTCCGAAGTGGCTGCACCATCTTACATTCCCATCAGCAATGTCTGAGTGGCCCAATTATTACACATCCTTTCCAACACTTGTTGTTATCTCTCATTCACTTCCTTTTTAAAAACATATTTTTATTGACTTCAGAGAGGAAGGGAGAGGGAGAGGTAGAAACATAAATGAGGAGAATCATTGATTGGCTGCCTCCTGCACACCCCCTACTGGGATCAATTCCGTAAACCGGGCATGTGCCCTGACTGGGAATTGAACTCAGGACCCTTTGGTCCACAGGCCGATGCTCTGTCCACTGAGCCAAACTGGCTAGGGTGCTCTCATTTGCTTCATAACACCACCTGAAGTTGGTATCCTCACTCATATTTTAGAGATAGTCAACTAAGATGTCTAAGAAGTAACTTGCCCAAAATCAGTAATTTCAATCAAACATAAAGAAGATGTTTGTAAATTCCTGCCTCTCTGCTAGCCAAACCAATCCCTGTCCACCTACTATCTGCCTTCTTAGGAAGGCAAAGGCTCTATTGAGGTCAGAACAGAATGTGGCTTCCAGGGGGGTGGTAAGGTCAAGGGCAGGAGAGAGAGAGGTTAGGATTTGAGAGAAGGCCAAGGTCTGTCGGGGTGGGGGTGGGGGGCCTTAGCCTCCCGTAGTGAAGGGGCAGGGTTTGCAGTGGGAAGATGGCTCGTTGGGGTCAGTATCCTGTGGGCTGCATGGGTTGAGGGAAGGCAGGTGGCTGAGGCTGGGGCATGCTCAGGAGGCAATGGCCCGGGTTGGGTGGAGTTCCCACCGCTAAGGAGGGAACTGAAGTTGGCTCCCTGAAATGGGGTGGCTAGACCTTGGCCAGGCCCCCTCTTTTAGGAGATGTTAAGGGCTAACAAGTTCTCCCCTCTCCTCCACCCCACTCATTCCTTTTCCTCCTTAAATGCATCATCCGTTCCTCAGCCTGTGTCATGTCTACACTTCCCGGATGAAAGTCTACATTGTGAAATCCCAGGGAAACGTGTGTTGCAGAGACTAACAAACTGTAGATTTTATAAAAGAAAGTTTGCACATTTTTATGAATAAATAATTTTATGTCAACCAGATGGGAAGCTGAGGAAAAACAAACAAAGAAAGGCAATTCAACATGCTCTGGAATCAGCCCGAGAAAGCTGGGGTGAGCGAACCCGGGTCCCCGGAGTTACCTTACCAACCAACCTCCCAGGGACTGCTTCCGCTGGGTTCCCTGTCTTAAAGGGCCAGGAGCCTCCATGGCTCCCAACCAGAATGGGTGGGGGTCTAAAGGAACACATCTTGGTGTCTCTTGAGGATGCGTATCTTCCCAGCTTATCAAAGGCCCAGTGTGTTGGGCCTGGTGTGATGGCAGGGAGAGAAGAGATTGGAGGGGCCGGGGCAGCAGCTGGGAACACTGCAGGTCCAGTCAGCACTGGCCGGGAAGCTCTCGCCCTTCGTGGGCTCATCCTGCTCTTGAACGGCAAGGCCTTGCCCAGGCCATCTCCCCTTCTCCAGCAAGGACTACGCTTTTACTTCCTGAGAAAGTTCCCTGAATTTTATTAAGCTTCTTAGAGAGCAGACACACTCTAGGATCTCACGCATCTGCCAGGAAGTTCTCCTTGATGATGAATCAAAACATCCATTAGCCCCACCGGGCAGCTCAGTTGGCCCGAGAGTCATCCTGTGCGCCAAAAAGGGTTGCAGGTTCAATTCCCAGTCAGGGCACAGACTTAGGTTGTGGGTTCGATCCCCGGTTGAGGCACATATGGGAGACAACCAATCAATGCTTCTCTCTCACATTGATGCTTCTCTCTCTCTCCCTCTCCCTTCTTCTCTCTCTCACATCAATAAAAACATAGCCTTGGGTGAGGATTTTAAAAAAAATCCACCTAATTGTATTTGAAAACTCTGCCCTTTCATCCCCTTTGGAAAGGGCCAGGTAGTTTAGGACCTATTCACGCTGCACACCTGGCCACTGTGGGAGAAAATGCTCTTTCAGCTCTAGCAAGAAAGACTGGAAGAGGCCCCTTGGGGTGTGGAGGGAGGCAGGGGTTTGCCCACCCCGTCCCAGCGTGCAGCTCAGTCCCAGCAGAGAAGAAACTGAAACTGGCTGTCCTGGGCCAGGCAGGGTGCAGGCAGATGCCCCTGAGCACTGCCTCCCGGGGTAGGTGGGGGCCACAGGGCGATGGGCACTCACCGGCCAGGGATCCCACAGCCAGGATGGTCAGTAGCGTCCTCATCGGGCCGCTGGGCATAACCCTCTTGGCCTCCCCTCCAGGCCAAGCGCCGAGGGAGGCTGGGAAGCTTTGCCGCCTTGGCAGCTGGCTCCACCCGGCTCAGGGCTCAGGGCTCAGGGCGGGGCCAGCAGGGGAGGGTGGGACCTGAGCAGTGGGGCGCGGGTACAAAGGTACCTGGTGTGGGTGCTTCGGAATTCCAGGTCCTGGGTGGGAGTGAAGGGAGTTCCTTTCCTAGATGCAGAAAGTAGCAATAGTGACGGGCCATCCTGTTTATCTGGTCTGGTGGCTGATTCATCCCAGGACTCTTCAGTGGTTATCAGGGAGCTGAGAGGCAGGAAAGGCAAAGAGAATCCACGCCATACGCCTTATCAAAGAGCAATTTGGCACTGTGTAGTGAAGTCTGGAGCGTGTGCATGTTGCCCCAGTAGTTCCATTCCCAGGGGTTTTCCCTAAGGAAAAGAACTGGACCAGGGAGCAGAAAGCATATTCCAGAATGTTCCTGTGGCAAAGGAAAAGCTAAGACTCCTTGGCTTTGCTCTGGCAGGAGGTATAGGCCGTCTGCTGCCCCCTGTGCCCCATAGAAAGCAGGTCCCCATGCGGGAGGATGGAATTCGGATAGCCTTCCTACTAGGGAGGCTGCTGGCACTTGAGCCTTAAGGTCTGGGATCTGCTAAAGGTTAGGGAGGAAAGTACAAAGCTCAAACTCCAGGGACTGTCTATTGTGCTAAAGGTGGGGGCAAAATTCATGAGTGGGCCTTTAGTTTGGGACAGTGAAGATTCCAACTGCTCACCCAAACTATCATTCTCCCAGGAGCTGTATCCATAGGGATTAACGTGAAGTTCGTTGGGATGGGTGATCAGGAAAGAATTCTCTAAATAATTTAGGAAATATTTTCTTCTTCTCACTGGACCTCAGGGAACATTGAAGGGGCCTGGACTCTGGTTAGGGTGGACATGGCCCTGGGGAGAGTTTGGCTGACCCTAGGGACCTGGCGGGCTGAGGCCAGTAGCAGGAGAGCTGGCTCCTAAGGGCTTGCCTTTCGGAGTAGTAGGCTGTGATAGCCAGGGATCTGTCGTTAAGTTTTCCTTTGCTGTGCTGTCATTGCTTTCTATCAGCCCTCACTCTTCAGTAAAGTTTGTTTGACAAAACAGCCAAATTTGAGTTGTGCTTTGGGAGAATTGAGGGTTGACTTGTGCCAGTCATGTCCTGTCATTGTAGGAAACTACATTTCCCAGACTCCTTTGTCAACTGCTTCCTGATAGGTTTGACCAATGGGACACATGAAAGAGCTGGAGGAGAGAAGTCAGGGTCCCTCTTCCCCTCTTTCTTTGCTTTGAGTGGCATCCCCAGCAATGGCTGTGTGCCCTCTGGAGCTCCGGCTCCCTCCAGCCAGGCAGCCACCAACGTCTTTCTGTCAGGTGGCCAGCTCCTGGTAACAACATCTCTCTCCCCCCTCTCCCCCAATTTTGCCCTTTAGCTCAAGGGGTGGAGCAGTTTCCTCCTTGGTGCATCAGCTCTACCATCATCTGGGTAACCAACTCCCTGGTATGCAAGTCCCTGGGTTTGGAAGACTTGAGAGGTTTCTGTGCTCCTGAATTGACCATAATGGGTGCAGGGCCTTTGATGGCTTCAGAGACAAGGTGTGTGGGGAGATCATGGCCAGAGAAACAGGTTACAAAGGGAGAGGAGCAGTCGCCAGAGCCACCCTGGCTGCCTTGCAGAGAGGACGGATCTGTGGGACATGAAACCTTCCTCAGGGACTCTCAGAAGCATGTAGAGGGAGGAACTTGATAGTAGAACCAGACTTCCAGTCGTTCTGAGGGACTATGGTTATGTAGGAATGAATGGGAAGGGGGACACCTGAATTGTTAAAGAACTTGGGGATACATAGACTTCATTTAATTTTTTTAAAATATATTTTTATTGATTTCAGAGAGGAAGGGAGAGGGAGAGATAGAAACATCAGTGATGAGAGAGAATCATTGATCGGCTGCCTCCTGCACGCCACCCACTGGGGATCGAGCCCTAAACCTGGGCATGTGTTCTTGATCGCAACTGAACCTGGGACCCTTCAGTCCGCCAGCGGACGCTCTATCCACTGAGCCAAACCAGCTAGGGCCAGACCTCATTTCTAATAGTAAAAACACAAAACCAGTCTCCATGTCCAACAACAGGGGTTTGGCTAAATGAGTAATGGTCTGTCCACCCAATGTGAGATGAATGCAGTCTTCAAAGTACTGTGGGAGAAAAGTGTCCTGTGGCCTGGTAAACATTCACCATGTTTTGTCAAATGACAAGAAGTGCGGCATAGATTACATAAAGTACACGCCTGGTTAAAACACATACTTACACACGTAGAGAGAAAAGTCTTGAAAGATCTAATATGAACATATATCAATGGAGTTATCTCTGGGTGGTAGTAAAATTGCAGGTGATTTTTATTTCCTTTCCTTGGCTCATCTGCATTTTCTAAAGTTTTTCTAGGAAATATTTTGTATTAAAGAAAAGCAAGATTAATGAACAAAACAAACAGACATTAAAGAAGAGCCTTTGTGAAGTGTACAATTGTCTGGTCACTGAGCTGTTCACTGGAAACCAATACAAAATAACACTGAAGCCGTAGCTGGTTTGGCTCAGTGGATAGAGTGTCAGCCTGCAGACTGAAGGGTCCCGGGTTCGATTCTGGTCAAGGGCACATGCCTGGCTTACTGGCCTGATCCCCAGTAGGGGGCGTGGAGGAGGCAGCCAATCAATGATTCTCTTTCATCATTGATATTTCCATGTCTCTCTCCCTCTCCCTTCCTCTCTGAAATCTATGAAAATCTATAATAATAAAAGCATAAAATGCAAATCGACCGAATGGCCAAACAGCAGAATGACCGTCCGGATGACCACGCTATGACACCCACTGGCGCCAGGCCAGCCAAGGTGGGTGCGATGTGATTGGTCTGGGGCCCCGCCATCGCCCCATGATTGCCTCACAGAGGGAGACCCAGGCCACCGACCAGCGGGCTGCGGCGGGTGGGCAGGGCCTCCCTCTGCGAGGGTGACCCATCACGGAGCCCCGGCTGGGTGGGCAGGGCCTACCTCTTTGGGGCAATCAGTCACGGAGCCCTGCAATCCATTTCCCTGCAGAGGGAGGCCCAGGCTACCTGGCTGGCAGCGCTGTGGCGGGTGGGCAGGGCCTCCCTCTGCGGGGCCATCGATTGTGGGGCTCCCGGACTATGAGAGGGCGCAGGCCGGGCTGAGGGACCCCCCACCCAAGTGCACAAATTTCATGCACTGGGCCTCTGGTATATATATAAAAAAATAACATTGAATGTGAACTGTAATTAAAAAAAAGACGTGCCTTTGCATGGGCCGCATCCCACTCCTGGAATGCCATTTCCTCTCCCTTAGCCAAACTCCCTCTCCTTCGAAGTCCCCGGGGATGGGCTCTCTTGCTGCAAGTTGCTGTGACAACTCCAGCCCACCACACTGTCCCTTTAAAAATCCTTCTAGAACTCTAGTCCACCGCACCTTCGGCATTTTCCAATGTTATTCCTTAGTTGTGCTCCTGTTTAAGATTGGAAAGGAGAGACTGCGGTCAGGGCAAGGTGGGACAAGAGGACCATCATCAAATACCGGAGGGGCTGTGGCAGGGAGAAGGGTCTTGTCCCCCTTTGGGTAACCACCTCTAAACAGGAAAACCAGGGGGGCTGGGAGGGGACAGACGAAGAGGCACATTTCCTTGGATTTAAGGAAATAGCTCTTGTCATAAGGGTGTGGCTGACTTGAAGATGGGCTGCTCTTGGTTGCTGGAGGTATGCAGGGAGAGGCCGTGACCACTGGGGGATGGTCCCTAGACCACTTTATTCTCTGGTCTCCACAACCCCACGGTGCTTGTCTCCCCAGTGAGAGGGAAAAGGTTCTGCGTGCAAAGAGCACACCTTGTGTTTCTCTGTACACACCCCGTGGCTGAATGCAGAGAACTTACGGCATTGACATATGGAATTGGCCTTTATAGAGGCAGAGGCACCTGCTGACTCTCCCTGGCTGGACTGCCGGGGAAATGCGCCTGCTTTCTCTCTGATGAACTTCTCCAGCGCACACTGCACTGTCCTGCCTCCGAGCCTTTGTCCAAGCTGAACCTGCTGCACAGAATAGCCTCCCCGCCTCCTTTTTTGCCGCCTCGTTCTTGTTCCTTCTCAGATCTCTTCTCGGATTCTCTTCCTCCAGGAAGCCTGGCCTATGTGAGCCACTCACCTGGGTGGGTTAGGAGCCCCAGCTCTGTGCTCCCGTGGCCCCCATCCCTCCCTCATCCTAGTGTGTGTTGCACCATATTATCTCCCTCATCCCCCTTCTCCCCCCGACCCCCCGTCATTGGTTATGGGGACAAAGTATATGACTTGCTTTCCTTGACATCTCAGCACCCACCACGAGCTGGCCCAGAGCAGGGACCTGTAATGTTTGTTGACTGGATGAGTGAGCTGGCCAGCTTCCATCTTGGCTGTGGAACATCTCTAAGCTGTAGAAAAAGCACATCCTAAAATGACAGATGCTCAGGAATGTGACCTGCTCCCGTCCCTTCTTTCAACGCCCAGGGACTCCAGAACCTGTTCTGCAGAAGCAAGAACATCCCTAGACAGCGGGGTGTGCTTTGGGGGAGGGGCAGAGCTATGCTGTCTCTGTGTTGTGGCCCAGCAGTGAGAGAGCTGAAGGGGGTCCCTGGGCGTTCACGGATGGGAAGAGCAAGGAATGAAGCGTTTGGCAGCCCACCCCATAGCCTCTTTTGGGAGAAAAGCCTGAGAATCAGACTCACTTTGGAGTCTCCAAGCCTGGCCTGGGTCAGTCAGGGACACTGACTTGGTTGCTGCAGGTTGGGGTCCTAGGTCTTGTCCTTACCCTGCACCTGCCTCCAGGTGACCTTGAATAGGTCTTGCCCCCTCTCTGGGCCTTTGTTTCTCTGCCTGAAAAGGCGCCTTGGCCTAGAAGCCCGCTAAGGGCCCTTGGAACTTGAACGGCCTCTGCTTCTATGTCACTTGGGATTGAACACCTCCCCTGACATCACGGAGTTCCCTTCATGGCTGTTGTCGACGACACAAACACAAACTCACTCAACAGTTACTGCTTGTCATTTCAGCTCTCTCTCAGGGAAAGAATTCTTGAAGCTTATTATATGCTTATTACATGTTTCATAAAAATATTAAGAAGGTCCTCGTCTCATGCCAGGATTGGGGGAGCCTTTCATAGGGCCCCTGGGAGCCAGGAAGTGGGCAGACAGACCCAGCTTTGACTCCTAGCTCTGCCACTTGCCCACAGTGTGTCGGTCGCTTAACCTTTCCCTCTCAGCTTTCTCATCCACAAAAGGAAAGTAATCGTCCGGCCTCAGGGCTGCTGAGAGGGTTAAACCAGCTGATGTGTGGAGGACACTTCCTGCTGAGTCTCCTCTGTCACAACGCGAGGAGGAGGACGAGGACGAGGACGAGGACCCAAGGACCAAGCGAGGTCCCTGGAAAACTTTGCAAAACCCCAGGCTCCTGGGTGTGGGGGTGGGGACAGTGGGAGGGCAATGAGGACAGTGATAAATGTTCCCTGAGAAGTTCCAGTGTCTCAGGCCGAATTCCGGGACAGAGGAGTGCGGGCAGGGCACGCCGTAGGTTAGGCTGGAGGTTGAATAAGGGTTGTTCAGAGGAGGGCATTCCACGAAGCCTCAGAGATGGGCGTGGGGTGGGATTCGGAGCCCTGTTGGAATCTGGCTTCCAAGATGATCCATTTAGTGGCCTGAGGCTTGGGGAGGGGGGCATGCAGAGCAAAAAAACCCCGATGAGACTCACCCTGGAGGCGTTGATCTCCGGAGGGGGCCTCCCACCCCCAGCTGACGCTTTTTCCCACCACAAGAGTGTACCCTGAGACATTCCTACCTGGGATCACCACTTCCCCTCCAAATCCACTAGAGAGGCGGGAGGTGGGGGGCTTGACAATTAATAGGGAGCTGTCACCTCTGTATCCTGTGGCATCACGTGACAAGAGGTGGGGCTCCCTGGCCTGGAATGGGTCCCGGTGCCAACCAGTATCTCTTGAGTAACTGACTCATGGAACTGACTCACTCATTTAGACATAGATGTAACTTCTGGCCTGTTCCCCCACCCCCACCCCCCCCTTTTATCATATTGTGCACACAGCAATGAGCTCAAGGAAGAGGGTGGCAAGGAAAACAGTTACATCAGGGAATTGGGTGCTGCTGTGTGGCCCACTACTGCCCCCCCCCTCACCATTTTCCTCACTGAGTAGCACCGATCCCCTCACCTCGGACCAGAAGCCGGGTTGAGGAAGAGCAGTCATCCACATGCAACAGGAATTTGAGCTCTGGGATGGGATCATCTCATGCAAGATCTCTGGCCCTCTTATAATTCCAGTTAGTCATATAACAGTGTAAGTTAGCCATGGCCAGCTCCTTAGGGATTCCAATTCATAGTCCCTTCCTTCCTTCCTTCCTTCCTTCCTTCCTTCCTTCCTTCCTTCCTTCCTTCCTTTCCTTCCTTCCTCCCTCCCTCCCTCCCTCCCTCCCTCCCTCCCTCCTTTTCTTCTTTCCCAAGCTTCCACCGGGCCAGGTGCTGGTGCCAGGAGCAAAACAGTCCCTTCCTTAAAGGAGTTCTCAGGATGTGACATCCATTACCCAAACCTCCCCTCTCCCAGCTGCCCTGTGCAATCGGCAGCCCTTGCCGCCCTCTCTGCCCAGAAGCTGGCCACCAACAGGCCAAGAGAAGCTCAAAGGTGACCTGGCATCTGAGGGCAGGTGGGGAGGCAGGTGGGGATCACCTGAAGAGGAAGTTCTGCCCTGTTTTCTGGAAAGGACCTACTGCGTGCGCATCCATTCAAGGGGGCAGTGCCCCAACAAGACGGCAAGCTGTGATATGCACGTAATGTGAATTGGCAAGGGTGTTTGGTTGTAAGTAATAGAAGGTCCTGGGAGATGGCTTAAAACCAGGATGCAGGGAGGCCGATGAGGACGGGGCTGCCACGGGGCCTCAGGAATGGATCAGAACCAGGGCTTATCATCATCTCAGCAGCTGGTGTGGCGGCCTCATTCTTGTCTCTTCTGCACACTGGATTTTCCCGTTTCCCGGAATGGAAAGTGGGGCAGTAGGAGGCTGGAGCCTGTTCCAGGGCCAGCCCAGCTTGGGTCTAGTGCCTGCGCTGGCACCAGTAAAAGGTGACAACCTGTAAGACAGTGCCGTGAGTTACCAGGTGGCCTGACAGAATGGCTGAGGCCGGGAGAACCTCATTAGTGATCTGCTGGAATGAGTTTGGGTTTGCAAGGCCAGCCGCTGAGAATGCTCTGTATCCTTCCATGGGTCAGAGTTGCAACAAGGTGAGCTGCGAGGGTGTGGGCACAGCTCCGGCCTCACGGTAGCAGGTGATGTGGGTGTCCCACCCCTCCCCTATGGCATTCACCTTTCTCGTGCACTCACCTTGATGGATTCCAACTGCAAGTACCTGCAGCTCTTCGGGAGGGAGTCTGTAGATAAATTCCCCAGCTCCTGCCCCTGGCAGACAGACCTGCAGGGTGCGACACTGAACTCCCAACGCCCCTCAGGGGGACTGGGCCCCAGTGGCCCGGGGCAGTGACCTATTGGATTATGCACCAGGACTGGCTGCCCTTCCTCTGTCTGGCTTCCCACCACCCCTAATGATGCTTTCTGGAATGACAGCAGGGCTTTGTACCCCGAAATCCTGGTATCTGGGTCAGCGGTGGGGGACCCAACCCAAGACCCTTGTAGTCCAAACAGCTAGATGAGGAGCCTTTGAGAAATAAGAGCACATGTTTTTCCATTCAGTTCTGCCTTTTTTCTCCAAAAAATAGAGCTCTTTATTTAAAACAGGATACCAACAAGCATTAAGACATTATTTAAATATGATATAAACATAGAAAATTAGAAATAAATACAAAAATCTAAGAATAATACATAAGCTCAGTACAGGTGACCCTTGAACAACACGAGTTTGAACGGCACGGGTCCATTTACACAGGTGTTTTTTTTTTCCAATAAATACAATTGTTGAGTCCACAAAACACAGAATTTGTTCTTGTATTATTATTTATTGCATTGCCACAGTAAACCTACTTTTGCCCACCCCTGTATATAATTGGCCCTCCGTATCCCTGGGTTTTGCATCCACAGATTCAACCAAACGTGAATGGAAAACAGTATTTTTGATCCATGGTTGGGAATTCACGGATGCGGGGGGCCGACTATATGCACTGTTCTACACCACTTATTATAAGGGGTTAGAACATGTGTGGATTTTGGTATCTGTGTGGGGGGGTGGGTGTCCTGGAACCAATCCCCCATGGATTCTGAGGTCTGACTGAAGTTTTGGGGAGATTCAAAAGTTGCGTGTGAATTTTCAACTGTGCAGGATGGGTCAGCACCCCTCATTCCTTCCAGAGCCAAGGCCGGTGTGGCTCAGTGGTTGAATGTCAACCTATGAACCAGGAGGTCACAGTTGATTCCTGGTCAGGGCACATGCCAGGTTGCAAGCTCGATCCCCAGTAGGGGGCGTGCAGGAGGCAGCCAATCAATGATTCTCTCTCATCATTGATGTTACTCTCTCCCTCCCTCTTCCTTCCTCTCTGAAATCAATAAAAAAAATATATTTTTAAAAATGAATTACATGGTCAACACATAATTTTAAAAAAAGTCAACTGTGCTCTGAAGAATGATAATGCTGCTTGAACCCGAGGCATCAGGCGTTCTTTGCCTGCTGGCCCTTGAGTGTGCCCTGGACTGTGTATGTGAAAGGGCTTTGCAAACAGTGAAGTGCTGAGTACACCTGCCAGGTTACTACATTGTTTGTCATGCTCTTTCCTGATGTTTCCCACAGTTTTTAATGATTTGATGACTAAAAGGAGCTGAAATTTAGAATTAAGAAAAAGCTCAGCTTATCTCTGAAATTAAACTTCGGAAAAGAAATGCTTAAAAACCAAGGTTTAATAATAGAGAGAAAGTGATTCCTACACCAGAGTGATCATAGCTCTTTGTTTTTCAAAAAAACACAACACTTGATGAAGTTTGCCTTCATGAAGCGGCTCCGCTGGGTTGGAAGAACAACAGAATTGATCAGAGATTAATCATGGCGGTGGAGTAAGTGGAACAAACTGGAAATATAACTAAACTACAGAAAAACCACCCTGAAAAATCAACTGAAGACGAGCTGGAGAAAAACCCTGATAAGCAAGGACGGAAAGTGGATACCACCTAGAGACAGACAGGAGGGGCGGAGAAGCGAGAGAGCTGGCCGGGCGCCCACAGACAGCAGCTGAAGTTCCGGGGAGATGTCTCAGCTCTGGGGGTTCCCACTGAGAACTCTGGGGTCTAAACCCCGAGCTGGCTCCCCAGCCCAGAGTACCAGAACTGAGAAAGGTGCCCACATAACATCTGGCTGTGAAAAGCTGCAGGGTTGCTGTCTGCCAGCCAGAGAGGCTGGAAATGCAGGCACCCTCTTAAGACTCTGAGAATAACAATCAGACTGCAGACAGAGGTGGATGTCCAGAGGCTTTGAGTCTTTGCCTGATCTCCTTCGGGGCCGCGGCTAGGAAAAGCAGACCCTGGTGCACATCTCGGTCCTTTCCAAAGGCACCCAGCCCAGCAGAGGGAGCCACAGGCTGTGGATTGCTGATAGCGCCGAACAGGGGACTCAGGGCCAGTCACAAACAGCGTCTGACATTGTCCTGCACTAGAGGTTGGGAGTCATAGCAGATCTACCTAATACACAGACACAAACCCAAACAGGCAGCCAAAATGGGGAGACAAAAAATCAACCCGCAAATGAAAGAACAAGAGCATTCTCCAGAAGAGCTAAACGAAATGGAGATAAGAAATTTATCAGCTATAGAGCTTACAATAATGATGGCAAAGATGCTCAAAAGCATGAGAAAAGATATGGTAACTACGAAAAAAGACCAGTCGGAAGTAAAGAATGACAGAGCACTAATAAAGAACACACTGGAAGGAACACACAGCAGCTTAGGGGAAGCCTGGGATCGGATCAGTGAATCAGAAAGAACGTCAGCCTTAGTCTGGGCATTTGCCTGGGAACTGGCCCTGAGTCCAGCCTCGCCCAGCAACAAGGCTTCAGTTTATTCTCCCCCTCCCGCCCCCATGCTCAGCGAGGTGGACAACTTCCACCCCACAGAAATGCACACACATGTGCACGCGTGTGTGTATGTGTGTGAGTCCCAGCAGTGAAGGCCTCCTGCCAGCTTCATGCCCATTGGAAATTCTTGCTGTGACCTCAGCACTTTGCTGACATGGCCAAGATAACAGGGGTTGGACCAGCTGGCCACAGACCAAAGATCTCACCCTTAGGGACAAACACAGGAAGTCAACATTTCAGCTTCTTCTAACAAGATCTTGTTCCCTCTGGGTGAATACACTGCGATGCTCATCCATATACTGATGGGTGTAGGTGAACACCCACCACTACCAGTAACAACCTGTTTCCAGAAGGTTCTCCATAACGAGAAGGAAGATGGGACTTCTTATAACCACAACGGTCAACCAAAGTGCTGTCTGCAACAGGGATCACAGCCCCCAAGGCCAACTCCCTGCCAGGTTGCTATCCCACCCCAACAAATCAGACCTCCCTGGAAGATGGACCATTTGGTTTTTTACTGGGAAAAGGGAGGTCCCCCTTGGCTGGGTTCTGGCTTCTGAGAACTCCATTCCTTGACCAGGAGGTGGAGACAGCGAAGGTGGAAGACATGAGGTAGATGGGAGGTTAGACAAGCTAAGAGGTGAATGCTTCCAGGTGCTCCGAGTCCAAGGGTCACAGGTGGGAGATGCCCAGAGGTCTCCTCAGAGCCTGGGCCGATGGAGAATCCTACCAGCCACCGAGAAGGGAGAGCAGACCGTGTCGCACACCTCTCTCTCAGGACCCGCCCCATGCCCCAGGTGGGAGTTGTAGATGAGGAAATCCAGGAAAAAGAGAGTGGCTTACTCAAGGTCACGCAACCAGGAAGTGGAAGAACCGGGTTTTGGACCCTGGTCTACCTGAGAGTAAAACTGTGCAATTCCACGGCTGGAGACTGGGATTTGAATGACGGCCGCCCTTTCCCTTCCCCTCCAACACCCTCTGCCAACCAGATTTTTCCACGGATCCGCCCTAGGGGACTCATGCGTCAGGAGGCCACGCCTCGGGGAGGAGGCTGCCAGAGAAAGGCAGGAGGCTCTGATACAGCTGTGCCTCCGAATGTCCTCTCCCCACCCCGGTGGCCCTGGTGGTGTCAGCCCTAGATGCCCACTCTGACCTGGTCTCACCTGTTTCGTGTTGTCCAGGGACAGTGGGGTGACCTGACCTCAGCCCATCCTTTTCTCTAGTCCTCTTGTGGCTCAGCCCAGGGCTGCTGGGCCACAGGATGGGTGGCTTCTTGCTGCTCAACCCGACCAACAGGCAGCCTCTAGCTGCGGTTCTGGAAGCGCTGCAAGAACAATGGCTGCCCCAGGACAATGCTCCCAGGCTCTCAAGTCTCTGTGGTGTCTTGGGCCCTTGGGAAGCTCAGTAGCACCGGATTCGGCAGGAAGCTGGGGGACAGCTCACCGGGCCATGTAATGTCCCAGCATCCTACTCCTGGCTCCGGTCCTCTGGAGGCTGTTGGTCCCCCAGCTTCCAGCACCACTGTCCTCAATTTCTGATTCCCCTCCATCCTCTTCCTCCTCCTCCTCCTCGTCCCCCTCCTCCTCGGCATTGCTGTCCCAGAAGGTCAGTGTCCGAAGAGAAACTGGAGGCTCCCCGGGGACCAGATCCAGCCTCGACGTGGAGGAGCCCCAGTTGGCCCAGGAGATGCTGCTTCCCTGGAGCTCTTCCAGGGAACCCAAGTCCTTGGAGAATTCGGGGACTGGGAGAGGCTCCGGACACCTGTTCCTACCCAGCCCTCTGCCTGGCCCCTTCTTGGCCGAATAGCCAGAGGACCCAGCCTCCTCCAAGAGGGAGGAGCTGTCAGTGCTGGCCCAGCTTCTGTCTGAAGAATCGCAAGCAGGACAGCCTTCGACCTGGACCCCTGCCTCCGAGTGCCCCGGGGTCTGGTGCTCCTGCTCCCGGAAGCCAGGGGGCACAATGTAGGCCTGGACGATGACATTGTCGTCTGCGTCCTCCTCCTCGTCGTCCTCCTTGGCACTGTCCTTCTCTGATCCGGCCTGAATGGTGGCTGGGGCTCTGACTCTAGGGGTCAGTCTGACCCTTCTGGTCAGTTCCTTTTGGGGACAGAGGGTCAAGTCCTCCAGAGACTCTGGGCCACTGGGCTGAAAGGTTGCCACGGGGTATCTGTGTCCAGAAAAGTCCTGATTTGGGGGAGGGGAGACAAGAGCAGAAGGTCAGGCTTTCCCGAAGCATGACTGTTCTAATCGGGATTCCCCTGGAAACAGGCCCTGAGACAAGGTTGCACACGGACATCGTTTCTCCAGGAAGTGATCCCAGGAAAGGCCAACAGGGAGTGAGCAAATTAGACGGGGTGGGGGAGCTGCCACTAAGATGGTGTCATCAGGCAAGTGACAGCTAAGGCAGCTGGAGCTTAACCCTGCTGGGGACTCGGGCAGCCAGTGCAGTGCCATGAGGTGAGGGTGGGAGGGGTGGAGGCAGTGCCACCTCCCTGGCACTGGCAGCCTGCCACGTGCATGGGCAGAGTAGACACCAGAGGCTAGAGACAGCCCCCAGGATGCAGGTGCTAGCTGCTGGAAAGAACTTTAGAAATGCTTCCTCCCTGCTCTGGCCGGCATTGCTCAATGGTTAGACTAAGCATTGGCTTGCACACCGGAGAGTCTCAGGTTCGATTCCTGGTGAGGGCATGTACCTGGGTTGCAGGTTTGATCCTCACCCCTGGTCAGGGCACATGTGGGAGGCAACCAATTGATGTGTCTCTCTCACATCGATGTTTCTCTCTCTCTCTCTCTCTTTTCCTACTCCCTCTCTTCCACTCTCTCTAAAAATCAATGGGAAAATATCCTTACTCCTCAGGTGAGGATTAAAAAAATACTCTCTCCCACATGGCAAGGACACTCAGAATTCATCCTCAAAGCCCCCACCCAGCCCAGTGCCCACTGAGCCTCACCTATGGCCCAGCTTCCCGCATGAGTCCGACCCACCTGACCTCACCAGGCTTCCCCTGCCTCAGTGGGCCTCCACATGCTAAGGGAGTGAGCCAGGAGACAGTGAGGGAACTCCAGGGTCGGCCTGGACCAGCCTCACCTGGGGTAGATTGTGAATTGAGTGTTGGGACCCTTCTAAGTCTTCCCCTTTTGGCACCTTTTCCTCCCCTCCCTTTTTGGGCATCTATCCTGAGTCCCAAGGCTGGGGTTTCTGCTCTCGGCACCTGACAAATCCTGAGCAGAGATGAAATTATTTAGCTAACGAGGACTTAAGGCACTTCTCCCTCCCAGGTATGTGAATTTGGTGCCAAAGGAATGAATTACTAATAGCGAAAATTTAGATACAAGGAAAGGAGATGTTCTGCAGTCTGGGCCACCTTGCTAATCTGTCTGAACGACACTAAGTCTAGCCCCACTCCCTTGCTCTGGCGCACAGCCCCAGATTTGCCCTACCAGAGCCTGTGGCATCTTTGCCCGCTGAAACCAGGGGTTCCCTGTGAAGCTCCTCCAGATCACACAGCCCATGGCAATAACCAACAGCAGCAGCAGCAGAACTGGTAGTAGCACCAGGAATGCCCAGTGGACTCCTAGGAAAAATAATAAGGATGAAGCAGCAACAACAGCTCCGGTTTACCGACTGCATCCGTCCTGGGGGCTTCACATACACACACAATCCTATTTATTTATTTTTTCACACCTCATCCTAGTCTCAGTCCTCATAAGAATAAACCCATGCTCCAGATTGCAGAAACCAAGATTCAGAGAGGTTAGGGAAGCTGCCCGAAGACACACAGTGAGTGTGGTAGAGCTGGGGTTTTCATCGAGGTGAGCCTGTCTCTAGACACATGCTCCTAACCACCACATTATGAAGCTCCTGACGCTCAGGGAAAGTCCTCGATGCTGTACCACTGTGCACCCACCTGGGGTCCCCAGGGAGAAGCAGGTGGGCTTGGAGAACTCGCTGTATTTAGGGTCACCGAAGGTGTAGATGGTTCTGGCGCTGAGGCAGTGGTATCCACTGGCACCCGCCTGGAGGGAGATCTGGACTGGCTGGCCATGGGGAGTGACTGGAAATCGGGTCTGTTTGGAGAAAGAAGCAGAGGTGAGCAGACCTGTTGTGGGAACCGGCTCTGCACAGCCAGGATGGGGTGGGGTTGGCAGCTGTGATCCTGCAACTTATTTTCCTGCAATCAAGTTCAAGTGTTCCAGAAGCACTTCCCAGCACTATCTGGCTTCTTTTCTGCTGAGTTTTGAGGTAGAGATGGTCTGGGTTCAAAAGCATCCCTGTCATTCAGGGTCACTCCCTGCCCCCTGCCCCCTGCCATTCAGGGTCACTCCCTGCCCCCTGCCCCCTGCCATTCAGGGTCACTCCCTGCCCCCTGCCCCCTGCCATTCAGGGTCACTCCCTGCCCCCTACCCCCTGCCATTCAGGGTCACTCCTTGCCCCCTGCCCAGGGCCTGCTGGTCTTCACTTTGAGGGGCATATCCCTCAGACTTCCTGCCCCAAGGGCATCCCAACTTATTTGGGGGGCATCACGGACACAGAAAACTCTTGGGCACCCATCCAATGCAGTAGTCACTGGCCACATGTGGCTCCTGAGCACCTGAAGTGTGGCCAGTCCAAACTGGGATGGGCTCTGAGTATAAAATACACATTGGTTTTCCAAGACTAAGGGAAGAAGAATGTCAAATATCTCAATAACTTTTACATTAATTACATGTTGAAACAATAACATTCTATTGGATGAAATAAAGTCTATTATGAAAATTAAATTCACCTGTTTCGTTTTATTTAATTTAACAAGGAACATTTAAAATTACATATCAGGCTTGCATTACATTTCTTTTCTTTTAAAAAATATTTGTACTGATTTTTGAGATAGGGGAGAGGGAGAGGAAGAGAGAGAGAAAGGGGGTGGAGGGAACATCAATGCAAGAATGGAACATCTATGGGCTGCCTCCTACACCCCCTCTACCAGGGATAGAGCCCATAATCCAGACATGTGTCCCGACAGGAATTGAACCGGCAACCTTTTGGTGCACGAAATGATGCCCAACCAACTGAGCCACACCGGCCAGGGCTGCATTACATTTCTGTTGGAGAGTACTGGTCTAGAGTATTTGTAAGGTTCTTGAAGGCATGGACCACATCAGATGGTGTACATCCTGAGAACCAGAGGACGCAGGCGGTCAGGAGTGTGAGTGCTGGTTCAGTGAAAGAAAAAATGATGGGGTCCGTCAACTGTACAGCCTGTGGGCAGACCTGGCTGCCAGCTTTTTAAAAAGTTATACTGGAAAACACCTAAGCCTGTGCATTTACATGTTGTCTCTGGTTCCTTTTGTGTTACAGATGCAGAGCTAAATAGCTGTGACCGACTATAGCAGCGGTCGCCAACTGGTGGTCCGCGAGGCGCGAGAGGTTGGCGACTGCTGGACTACAGGGTCTGCAAAGCCACAAATATTTACATCTGGCCCTTTACAGAAAAAGTTTGCCAACCCTGCCATAAATAAATACAGACAGACAGACAGATACACATGCACCCACAGAAAACAAGTCTGAAACTGGATAGATACCAAAGACGTACTTGTGGTCATCTCTGATACTTTTGGTTTTCCCCGTAGAGCTCATGTGTATTTTTTGATTTTTCTATAATGAATCCAGTGGCTTGGCAAGCAGGCCTCCTGTAGCTCACCATGGTTCAATCAGATTTTATTGTAAAAAAACAAAACACAAAAAAAACCCCAACACGTTTCATAATTTAAACAATATATTAGTTAGAAAATGGCTGTGCTGTTACCACCTATAAGGCACAGGGACAGGATGCCCTATACTTGGCCTCTTAGGTGGAGAAGGGCAGGGATATGCCAACGTGAAGGGTATGCAGGAAGGCTTCCTGGAAGAGGCGTGCAGGTAGTAGGCTGGGAGGGTGAGGAGCACCGAGGTTTGGTAGGGCCGTGGAGGAAGGGGGCACAAGTAAGGGGGCAGGAAAGGGGCTTCCCACCTTGTTCCCAGTCCCCTCCTTCCAGAAATCCACCTCATACTTCAGATCCGATGGGGGCATGCAGGGGGGCAGCTGGTAGGTAGCATTGACCTTCAGGACCTCCTCTGTCTGAGTGACTACCAGGATGGGTGGGGCTGGCTCCACTGCAGAAACAGAACGGGACTTGTCAGTACGCTCTGGGGCCACGGTGCGCCCACTGCCCCGCCTCCAGGCGAGCCTGCTCCTCGCCCAGCCCGGAGAGCTGTCCTGGAAAGGGGAACCGGGCATTGGTGTTTGTCACACACCTTCTGTGCATCAGGAGCCTCCCAGCCATTTTATTTAAGCCCTGCAGTGTCCCTGGAGGGGATATCTCTAGTCCCATTTTAAAGAAGGGCAAACTGAGGCTTAGAGAGGTGAAATGACCAGGCCAAGCTCATAGTTAACCTGCCTTTATTCACGTTGTCCCTTGTACCTTCACATACCACTGGCCTGCCAGAATCCTGCCCTTATGTATCAGTTTTCTATGGCTGCTCTAACACATCACCACAAACTTAGTGGCTTAAAGCAACCCACATCTATTATCTCACAGTGCTGCAGGTCAGAGTCCAGGGCACAGTGACTAAGTATTACACTCTGGGCAAGGAGCTGAGGCATCCATGGATCCTGACCTGCAGGAACGGAAAGAAATTAGGGGGAGCCCTAGCCGGTTTGGCTCAGTGGATAGAGCGTCGGCCTGCGAACTGAAAGGTCCCGGGTTTGATTCCAGTCAAGGGCACATGCCTGGGTTGTGGGCTCGATCCCCAGTGGGGGACTTGCAGGAGGCAGCCGATCCATGATTCTCTCTCATCATGGATGTTTCTATCTCTCTCTCCCTCTTCCTTCCTCTCTGAAACCAATAAAAATATATTTAAAAAAAGAAAAGAAATTAGGGGGAAATGAAATATGAAAACTACCAAAACTTAAGAGAGAAAGTGACCAGGGCCACAGTAGAGGGCAGAAAAAGGCAGGAAGGGTCATTCAGGCTTAGGGTGTGCTGCAGGAAAATCAGGGGGGCTTCAGGGAGGAGGCGGCAAAAAAAGTAACTAAAAAAAAAAAAGGCAATCTCCTCTCTGAATCGCTCCCTCCATTTCTATCTATCCAACCATTCAGTGGTTCATCCATCGTTCTTCTAGCAGGACAGCCCCTGTTCCTGCCTCCCATCTTTCCTTCCCAGACAACATTCCTTCCTTCCTTTCCATCCTTTCTAGCCAGTCAGCCTACTTTTCTACTCACCCATCCACCCTTCTTTCCATATATCTTTCCTTCTTTATTTTCCTTCATTTGTTTGTTCATTTCTCTTCTCCCTCCCCTTCCTTCCAGCCCTCCCTACCCAGCCAGCCTTGCTTCTGTAACCACTGATCCACCCATCCGCCCCTCTCTAACCACTGATCCACCCATCCGCCTTTCCTTCTTGTCCTCCCTCTCCCCATCCACACTTGCTTCCTTCTGGTATAATAAATGCCTGTACGGTTCATAATCAAGGCTGTGCTCGATAGAAGATCATAAATATCATAGTAGGAGGTACTAGCTGAACTGTGGTGGTGTGGCACTCCCCTAACTCCCTGCCACGAAATCAGGCTGCTTGGACCCGGGCCGTGGCCAGGGCGCTGCCCGACAGGGCATGCTCTTTGCTTCGGGGAAGTGGGAGACAGACGGTTGCATAACCGTGCCACTGAGGCAAGTTCTTGGACAGAGAACCTCCCACTCAGTCCCTTACCCACAGACCTACCTTCAAAAAGGTACTCCAGGTACTTGGACTCCACCCAGAGGGACCTGGTGCTGGGAGAAACCACCTGCACGCGGCCCTTGAACTTGTTGAACAGGTCCTGCTTCTCCAGGCACATCAGAGAACATGTCAGCTCTTTGGTTCTTGCACACTTCCTCACTTTTCGCCACTGTTTGGGGGTTGCTGGAAAGCTGAGAGAGAAACAGAGGAGCATTGGGCCATGGACTTGGCTTCCTGGGACATGGGGACTTACAGAACAAGGGATCACTCATCTTTCACCGGTGCATCCACCCATCTGTCCTCCGTCCGTCCATCTCTCCAGCTCAGACTCTGGAGAGACACACGTGGGTGGGAACTGTGGCTCCGGCCCTCACCAGCTCTGGGACCCTATGCAGGTAACAGCCCTGAGCCCCAGGCTCCTCCCCTGTCCTGTGTCATGGTGGCTGCTATTGCTAGTACTAGCAACAATTTTCCACATGTTTATTCGTTCGGGCACTTATGGACCGACCACCTGCTGTGTGCCAGGCACCCGGCTGGGGGCTGTGTGGATGTCAGAGGGGGACACGCAGGCCCACGACTCCGACCTCCTGAGAACGCTGAGGTCCACAGAAGAGACTTGAGCTCTGGGCATTCTTCCTGGGGAACGAGCAAATGCACAACAGACAAGGCCCTCAGGAACTCACACACTACGGGAGGAGATGAGAGATCCCCAGCACATTAACCAGATAAATCCTGGTAAAGGCAGTGACAACAGGGTCATGTGGGAGTGGCTGCTCTCTACAGGTGGCTCAGGACAGTGGAGGCCACAGCAACAGGAAGCGTCAGGTGAAGGCCTGGGGGAAGGATCAGCAAAAGCAAAAGCCCTGCGATGGGCAGGATCCAGACGAGAGCCAGGAGGCCAGTGTGGCCGAAGCCCAGGGGACCAGGGAGGAGGAAGTTGTGCACAGACTGGGGATGAGGGTGGAGACGGGCCTGGGCAGAGCAGGTGGCCTCACCGTCTTGGTAAGGAGTCTGGATTTTATTCCAAGTGTGATCGAAAGCCACGGGAAGGTTCTGAATAGGGGACTGATCTAATTTATGTTTTCAGAAGATTACTGGGAAACCAGCGAGGAGAATGCAGCCATGATCCGAGAGATCACTGAATGGTGGTACACTTGGTGAGAAGGGGTTGAATTCAGGATATATTTTGGAGCAAAAATAGACAAACTACAGGAAGAAACAGAAAACCCATAATTATAGTGAGAAAATTTTTTTAATACAAATGACTAAGTAATTAACAATTAAACAAAGATAAATAATGAAAAAATATAAAAAATAAACAATTATCGAAGTTGGTCTAATGAACATATATAGAACAAACTGGTTAAGCCAGACCGTTGAAGCCCTAACCCCCAACGTGCCTGTATAGTAGTCCTCCCTTATCTGAGGGGGATATGTTCCAAGACACCCAGTAGATGCCTGAAACTGCTGATAGTATCAAACCCTATATTTATATGTCTCTTTTCCTACACATACATATCTTTGATAAAGTTTAATTTACAAATTAGGAACAGTAAGAGAGGAACAATAACTAATAATAAAGTAAGACAACTATAACACTACATGATAATAAAAGTTATGTGAATGTGGTCTCTCTAGCTCTGATAACCAAACTGATCATCGTGACGGCCACTAAGTGATTAACAGGTGGGTAGCGTATACAGCATGGATATGCTGGATCAGGGGGTGATGCATATCCCGGAATGAAGCGTGATGGTGCCAGATTTCATCAAGCTACTCAGAGTGGTGTGCCATGTAACACTTAGGAATTGTTTATTTTTGGAATTTTCCATTTAATATTTTTGAACCATGGTTGACTTTGGGTAACTGAAACCACCAGAAAGCCAAACCACGAATAAGTTGAGACTACTGTATTTGGAGACAGGCCCTTTAAAGATGTTATTCGTGTTAAATATGGTCATAAGGCTGGGCTCCTAAACCAGTAAGACTGGTATTCTTAAAAGAAGAGGAAGGGACATCAGGGATGCTTACACACAGAGAAAAGGCCAGGTGAGGAGGTGGCCATCTGCAAGCCAAGGAGAGAGGCCTCAGGAGAAAGCAAACACACCAACATCTGGATCTTGGACTGCCAGCCTCCAGAACGGTGAGACACGAATTTCCGTTGTTTAAGCCTCGCCCCCACCCCAGTTTATGATATTTTGTTATGGCAGCCCTAGCAAGCTAAGTTAAACACACTCAGATTTCGGTACCATGGTGGGGTGCTAATGTAACAAATATTGAAAAATGTGGAAGTGGTTTTGCAACTGGGTCACGGGTAGAGGCTGGAAGAGTTTTGAGGTGCATGTTGGAAAAAGTCAAGACTGCCTGGAAAAGACTGTTGGTAGGAATATGGATGTTCCAGGTGATTCCGGGGAGATCTCAGGTGGGAAGGAGGGATGTCTTATTGGAAACTGAAGGAAAGGTGATCCTTGGTATAAAGAGGCAAAGAGTTGCAGAACCACAGGACTATCATCCACCTATGAAAGTTACGAAAAATTCCATAATGTCAGTATTCAGCCTGGGTTTAGATTTCACCACTGTCCCTTCCATGTCTTTTTATAAATAACTAGTTTGGATCAAAATCCCGTAGAAATCCCCATGTAGAAAAAAAAAAAAAAAGAAGAAGAAGAAGCAAAGAGCATGGTTGAATCTCGTTCTAGTGCTTTTCGGAAAGTAGAAGCTAGAAGTGATGAACTTGGGTGTTTAGCTGAGGAGATTTCAATGGAAAGTGTTAAAGATGTAACCTGGTTTCTCCTTTCTGCTTGTAGTAAAATGAGGAGGGAGAAGAGCAATAAATGGAAGGAACTGTTAAAAATGGAAGATTTGAAAAATTCTCAGCTTATGCATATTGCAGGAAGCGAGAAAGCACATTCTGGAGAGAATACCAAGGGTGTGGCTAAAAATCTTTTGATAAAGAAAGCTTGGTTGTGACTGATTTCAGGTTTTAGGTTAGGAATTGTGCAAATGAGCCTGGAACATCTTGTCATAACAATTAAAGGTATCAAAGGCGACTGGAGTCAAGTTCAAAGAACTCGGGAGCCAACTTGAAGAGCCTTTTGCTGGCCAAGCTTCACTGAGTAGAATAAGTTGAAACCATCGGGCATGTTCAAATACTTGAGTTCATAACAATAATAAAAAGGAAAATGAGTCAATCACTATTTGGGAGGTGACAGAGAACCAAATCATTATCTTGAAAACTGGTAAATAAAAGGGAAAAAAAAATCAAGCATGGATCCTGTCTTGCCTATTTGAAAAGTACCTCTGAAGATCAAATACTATAAAGAAAGCATAAAATAATTCCCACTACAAAATAAAAAATGATACAATTAGAATAGTACCATTGTGCAATTCTCACAGGTATTTAAACAGTGCAAATGAGAAGGCAAATATTGCAAAGGTCCAGAGGGTGGCCTCGGAGCTCTTTAATCCATTTATCCCAGCCCCACTCTTTTTTTTTTTTTAAGATTATTTTTTAAATATATTTTATTGATTTTTTTACAGAGAGGAAGGGAGAGGAATAGAGAGTTAGAAACATCGATGAAAGAGAAACATCAATCAGCTGCCTCCTGCACACCCTCTACTTGGGATGTGCCCGCAACCAAGGTACATGCCCTTGACCAGAATCGAACCTGGGACCCTTCAGTCCGCAGGCTGACGCTCTATCCACTGAGCCAAACTGGTTAGGGCCCAGCCCCACTCTTTCCAGCCGTGTGACCCTGAGCAAAAGGCACTGGCGGTGCCTCAGTTTCCTCAACTGCAGAGTGGAGCCCCTGCCTCCTTCCTCAAAGGACCGTGGGAGATTGAATACGTTTAATGCATTGTCTCAGTGCTGACCTAACAGCACACACACAGCACGTGTTAGGTGCTCTCTGCCTCCTGACACAGCTCTACACAGGTCCTTCTTTTGAAAGCTCTCTTGCAGCCTGTCCTCCGAGCCAGGCCCCCGTCACTCACATCTGGGTACTATGATGGGTAGAGGGATGGTGATGGAATAGGAAGAGCACCAACTCTGGGGTCAGACAGACTGGGGATCTGCTTCTGGCTCCATCGCCAGCTTCCTCGGGCAAATCCTGGCAGCTCTCCGAGCTGTTTCCTCACCTCTACAATGGGGAAGCGCAGCGCCTGCCTGGTGATACTGGGAGGAGAGTGAAACACTCATGCGAGGCTCAGCCCGGGCGGACGGGGTCCTGAGTCCAGGGCAGCTTGCTCCCCTTCCTGCGTCCTCCTCCTCACCAATTCTAGATCAAGCCTCCTGAGCGTGTGCTTTTATCCGCTTACTCTCCCACTAGAGACCCTCCCATGATTCCCGTCTGTGTGCAAAGACGGTGAAGCCGTTGGCATTTTCAGTTACCTCTGGGTGGGTAGAGGCTGCCTGGCCTGCCAAGTTGGGAAGGACGCTGGCGAGGAGGCTCTGTGCAGGTTCCCTGGGGAAAAGGGTCATCACCTAGTGATGCCCAGCACAGGCTCCGCAGGAGACCCCCTTGCCCTCCCTCATCTGCTCGAACAACTCGAAGCCCTGAATCCAGGCCCCCAGGAATTCAGTCGCTGGCCCTCACCGCTCCACCCAAGCCCTGCTCTTTTCTCAAAGATCTACCCTCACCCCTGGCAGGCCTATCACCTGTGCACTGTTCTCCACTCAGCACCATTCCCACCTCCAGACCTTTATCCAGCGCCCTCTCCAAGTACCTGCCACATGCCATCTCCCCAGGGACCCAGAGAGCCGGCAAATGCTGCCCCCACGGAAAGCAGCTTCCCCAAGAAGCCCCTCCCACCCCTGCCACCCCCTCAGCCTCCCACCCACCAGCCTGGAGGCTCCCCTTTACCTCTGATAGGCCACACGGTAGGTCACGTTCTGGGGGTTGCCAGGCCCTGGCAGCCAAGTCAAGTACACACTGAAGTTCCGGGAGAGCAGCGTCACGTTCTGGGGAGGGGCCAGATGGGGCCTCCCTGTGGGGGAGAAAGAGGCCATGAAGCCCGGAGCTCCTGGCTCATCTTGGCTTGGGCCTTTCGGAGCTGAAGAGTGGCATGGCAGGCAGTTTAGGAACCAGGGGCCTCTGGGTGGCTGAGGCGTGGGGGCCATGGTGGAGGCTGGGGGTCAGGATCCCTGTGACAGCCACACCGGAGTGGCTGCATTGCAGCCTCGTACCCTCCCCAGGCCTAGCAGCCCACCTGCCCCTGAGAGCAAGCTCCTGCCCACTCTGACACCTGAGGGTCCAGTAGACCACAGAGCAGGACCATCTGGGTCTCCCGGACGACAGGAAGGAACAGCCCCAGGGTCTCAATGAGCCGGTGCTCTGTCCGGTTCCCAGCCACGTCCCCAGAGCCCGCTTGCAATGGTCCCTGCATACGGTAGATGCACAATAAATATCTGAACAAATACTGTGATAACTTGGGTGATTCTGAAGACCTTCTACCTGGTCTCCCTGCTTCGAACCTTGTCTCCACACAACAGCAGAAGTTCAAATGAAAGTCAGATCATGTCACTCTCTGACCCACTCCTCTGCCCCTTGCTTCCTCTTCTCCAGCCACACTGGCCTTTTTGCTGATCCTAAGGAATGCCAGGCACGCTTTGGGAACAGCCATGAACAGCAAGCATTACTGTCTCGGTGACACTTTCCCTGCCCACCTTTACTTCCCCTCCTTCCCACTGCTAACCCTCTTCTGACACATGCATCTGATTACACAACTGCCCAGTTCCATGCCCTTCCCTTGCCTGCAGAATAAAGTCCACAGTCCTTATCATGGTACGTGAGGCCCTGCCCAGTTTGGCCTGGTCTGGCCCTCTAGCCGACCTCTTCCCCACAGGCTCTTAGGCTGCGCCAATCCTCCTTCTTAACCTTCTCCAAAACCACCGAATTCTTTGGGATGTCTCTGAACCCAGGTGTCTTTGACTGCCAGGTATTCAGCATCTAATCTTTTATTTATTTATTTTTGTTAATTCTCACCTGAGGATATTTTTTCCATTGATTTTTTTAGAGAGAGTGGAAGGGAGGGGGAGACAGAGAAAGACAGACAGAGAGAGGGAAACATTGATGTGAGAGAGACACACCGATTGGTTGCCTCCTATACATGCCCCAACCAGGGGCTGGGATGGAACCTAGAACCCAGGTATGGGCCCTTGACCAGGAACCAAACCTGCAACCCTTTGGTGGGCCAATGCTCTAACCACCGAGAACACTGGCCAGGGCCATCATCTCATCTCTGAAAGACTCAAATGTCACTTCCTCCAGGGAGCCTTCCCTGACGTCTCTAAGAAGTAGTGATGCTAGCAGCTAATGTGTATTGTGTCCTAACTCTGTGGCAGGCACTATGTTAACTACATCGCCTGCATTTCCTCTTTCAAACCTCCCCACGCCCCTGGGCATTTGGTACTAATCGTGACCATCACACTGTGGATGAGGAAACTGAGGCCTCTCAGCTAATGAACTGTGGAATCAGAACTCAATTCCAGGCCTAGCCACCTCCGTCTGAGCTCTTGACCACACTGCCCCCTCAGGGGCCTGTTCAGCTTTATTCTTCCAACATCAATGGACCATTATTGGTCAACAATATCTATTGACCACTGTGTGCCAGAGGTTTCGGAGAAGAATACAACTCCATCCCTGCCCTTCAGAAGGCACTCGTGGTCCCATGGAGAATCAGTGCCCTGAAGTGCCACCTGGGCCCCGACAGAAATCCATACAGATTACAGAACAAGTTACAGAACGGCTTTAGGGAGAGACAGGCCAGTTCCACTGATGGCTCTCAGCTGGGCTCCCTGCCCCTGGCCTCTCAGGCCTCAATATGGGTGCCTGTGTCCTCCAGTTGGAGATGGATCACGGGGATGCTGCTGCTGCCACTGCTCCCAGCTTCTGGATTTTCTAGCAGACGACTGGCAGGAGGCCAACGTCTGAGCTTGGCCGCAGTGGAGAAATAGCAGTTGGAGCAGCTGCCCTTTTTTGAGCTTTCAACAGCTGCCAGACACGGGTTTGGCATTTTATACACAAACCCCAATCAATCCTGAGGACAAACCACCCATGGGGTAGGTGTCACTTCCCGTCCGTGGTGTGGGGGGGGCGGGCACTAGGCTGGGAGACAGACGGTGAATCATTCGCTTGAGGCTACACAGCTAGTTCGTGTGGGAGCCAGGATTTGAACCTGGATCTAGCTGAACTTCACCCTAACTCATCACACCACAGTTTGTGTTGCATACATTAAAAATCCCTCGGGAGCCCAGCTGGTGTGGCTCAGTGGTTGAGCATTGACCTATGAACCAGTAGGTCGTGGTTTGATTCCTAGTCAGGGTACATGCCTGAATTTCAGGTGCGATCCCCAGTAGGGGGCATGCAGGAGGCAGCCAATCAATGATTCTCTCTCATCATTGATTTTTTTCTCTCTCTCTCCCTCTCCCAAATCAATCTATACTAATAAAAGAGAAATATGCAAATTGACTGTACTGCCGCAACACCCCATCAGCCAATCAGAAGTGAGTATGCAAATTAACCCAACAAAGATGGTGGGTTAATTTGCATACACAGGTGCAGAGCGGCCGGGCGGGGCGGGGCGGGATGCCTGCTATGAGGGGGAGGGCGGGGGGGGCGGAGGGAGTTACAGGAGCGGCGCTCCAGTCAGGAGCGAGGATTTGCAGGCTCCCAGGTGGCCAGGAGCGAAGCCAGGGGAAGGAAGGCCTATTCTTGCACGAATCTTTGTGCAACAGGCCTCTAGTAAAAATATATTTTAAAAAATAAAATGAATAAAGATCTCTCGGGGAAAGTTCAGTTAGGTCTAGACAAGAAAGGTACTGAGTTTGACAGTGAAACTGGGAGACAGAGGACCCCTCCTCCCCTCCCTTACACTGTCCCCTCATCAGCTGCAAAGATACTCACTGCTGGGAGGCACCAGGGGCTGGGGCATCCCTGAGCTGACCTAAGTAGGTAGACAGCCCTGTGTCAACCACCCAACCCACAGACAGAGCCGACCATGATTGCTTCAGCCTATCTTTCCTGTTCTGTGTCTCACCTCTGCCTTCCTTCTTGGGCAATTCCCTTAATTGCTCTGAGCCCCCGTTTTCTACAACGAAAAAGGGAGAAAATAATATCTACGTAATAAGATGCCTGGGCTGTAAAGCTTAAATAGGATGATGTGGTGCCCAGCACAAAGAAGTTGCTCAATGAAAGTTGTCTCTACATATAATTATTAGATTATGTCCAAGGGCCCGTCTAGGTCTTAAATTGTGAGTCTAATTCTAGGAAGATATTCTGGGGACAATTTCAGGACCATCTCCCTGGACTGGTTGGGACCGGGTGGTTTGGTCCTATCCCCAGGTATTTTGTCCCCAGCCACCTTATTTACCCACCAGTGGTGCTCAGCAAGAAGGTGACTTGACAGAGTAACCTCAGGGCACCGGCCGACCAGGACTTCTCTCCCTCAGGGCGAGGTGGAGCATCTGACACCCCCGCAGAGAGGACTGCGGGGCGGGCAGGCACTTGTCTGACTTGCCCCACTAGGAGGCTCAAGCGCGGTATTAACGCAGCAGGCAGGACCCCGGGGGGAGCCTAACGTGCACTTTAGGAATAAATGCAGCTGTTTCTAACTGTCTCTTTCCCTGTTCCCCTGGAGCTGCGCTGGCATTCGGAAACTGATGGTTTTCTCCTGGAAAGGAACGTCAAAGGCTCCGAAGAGTGGGCAAGGCGACTAGCGCTCCGCTGGCTCGGGCGGCCGCCGGAAGGCTCGGTCCACGCCCATCCCTGCTCGGAGTTCGGGTCCGAGGGTGGACGCGCTTGCCCAGGGCGTCCCGCGGCCCCCCACCCTCCCGCACCCCTACCTTCAGCGGACCGCAGCAGGCACAGGAGCAGGAGGGCCCAGGGCCCGGCCCGGGTCATGTCGCCCCTTCTCCGGCCGCCCCGGAGGGGCCAGGTCCCGCCTCCTGGTTCACCGGCGGGCAGGTGACGCGACTGGCAGCCAATGGGAGGCCGAGCCTAGGGACCGCCCCTTGTGGGCCGGGACTCGGCGGGGGCTTCCCCCGGGGGCGCCCCGTGGCGGAGACTGAGACTCGCGCTCCGGGCTCCCGGCTCTCGGCTCCCCAGCGCGTGCCCTTCGCTTGTTTTGCCCGAGCCCGGGGTGCGGGTGGGGGAACCGTAAATCGGTGTATGCGGGGAGGAAAAATGTTTATTATTAATAATCAACGTTAGGAATTCCAAGACGAGATTTTTCACAGGACCAAGGAGAGTTCAGGGCCAGTGGAACAGCAAGCCTCGCCTCGGACACCGTGGCGGGATCTGAGCGTGTTTTCGGTGCCGATACTAAGCCAAGCACTTTAACACGTTATCTGCTTTAATCTCCCGACTTCCCTGAGAATCCAGGGGGTTGGTCCCGTTGCTCTCCGTATTCTTCACGCGGGCGTGGCTACCTCCAGGGCCGATCGGCTTCTTCCCGGGAAGCCGGGGTTTGCACCCTCACCTGGAGGAGCTGCCAGGGAAGCGGTCATTACAAAGGTGGCTGCCCAGGCAAGCGCTGAGCAGACTCGGGGATTGTACAATACATTCCCTCAGTAGCAAGTACTGTTAAGGGCAGAAACGTAATATTGGGAACTAGCTATTAGTTATAAGAAATAAATATTCATCATGCTCTGTTAACCATGATTGCTTTGTTCTGATTAAAGAAAGCACATTCTAACCTGGCTGGGAGTTCAGAGAACTGCCTATCATTATGGAGAGATTTACAACCTCTTGGTTGAAACAATTGAGTCCCGGAGGCATCTGCTCTTTACAACCCCCAGCCCCTATTGCCTGTAATCTGGTCCCCGGAGGCCCAGAGGCACCCACCCTCTGTGACCCCCTCCCCCCAGCCCAGGTGACTTGTAACCTGTAATGATTATGCTGTGCCTACTTCCCCATGCCTGTAATTCCTACTTTCCCACCTCATCTTGGTCCTACCCAGTATCAGCAGCTGGGTTATGGGGAGAGGCAGAGCAGATTTTTTTTTTGTGGATGACCTGCTGCTCTCCCATACTGCCGGCATTATTGGAATAAACGCTCATGTATGATTCAACCCTGTCTCTGCTTAATTGGCTGGAGTAGTGACAGGCAGCCCGGACCCCTTGGTTGTCCGATTATAGTACTACCAAAATATGGGCCCATTAAAAACAAAAGTGTGTCTGTAGGCACGAGTAACAGCTTTGAGAAGGTATACACCAGTGGTCAGCAAACTCATTAGTCAACAGAGCCAAATATCAACAGTACAACAATTGAAATTTCTTTTGAGAGCCGAAAACCGACTTCTGCGCATGGGCCATGAAGTTTCAATTGCACTGTACATGCGCACCCACACGTGGTATTTTGTGGAAGAGCCATGCTCAAGGGGCCAAAGAGCTGCATGTGGCTCACGAGCCATGGTTTGCCGACCACTGGTATACACCAATATGTTAGTGGTTGTTATCTCTGGGTGATGAGGACTTCTTTTTTTTAAATAGATTTTTATTGATTTCAGAGAGGAAGGAAGAGGGAGAGAGAGATAGAAACATCAATGATGAGAGAGAGTCATTGATCGGCTGCCTCCTGCACGACCCCACTGGGGATCAAGCCCACAACCCAGGGACGTGCCCTTGACCGGAATTGAATCTGGGACCCTTCAGTCCGCAGGCCGATGCTCTATCCACCGAGCCAAACCGGGTAGGGCTAATGAGGACTTTTTAAAATTTCTTCTTTCTGCTAATGTTTATTTTATAAATTTTCAATTGTTTGTGTGTTGCTTTTCCAACAAGAAAAGTCACTTTTATCTAAAAATAATCATAGCTCTCCTTTATGAAATATATTCTTTTCTGTCCTTCCACAACTCTTAAGGAGGCATTGCCTCTTCTTTTAAAAAAAAATCCTCCCTGAGGATATTTTTCCACTGATTTTTAGAGAGAGGGAAAGACAGAGAGAAATATCGATATCCACAGTCTGACACTATCCACTGAGCCAAACTGGCTAGGGCCCTTTACAGATGAGGAAACTTGCCGTCTGAGAACCCAGAGAGCTTATGCAGGCGCCTGGCTCTGGGTTCCTCACTGCCTCTGCGATGGGCCGGGTGACCACAGTGCAGCTGTGACCAAGCCCCGGAACTAGGACGAGACATGCGGGCAGCAGAGAGAAGTATCTGTCGCAGGTGCTGGATCTCGCTTGGATCCCAGCAGTTCTAGGGAGAGAGAATGCATTTTCACAGAACTTACTGGGTCCCAAAGTTGCCCCGAGTTTGGCCCTGGGTGCAAACACTCAGAAATTTCAGGATAGTCCTGGGATTTGCATCATGCCTTCAGCCCAATCGGTACTTCCTCACAGGGGCTCACAGGGGCCATGGTTGGACCTCAAAGGCAAGGAAAGGGGCCTCATGTGGCAGGCCCACTCTTAAGTTTCTTGGAATTTCTTCTGAAATTATGACTCTGTAATAGAATAAAATAATCAGTCTTTCTGACTCCATCTGGCTTGAGCCTGCCCAGTTCCCATAACATGTCCGTTAATAACTTCCTAGTCCTGCAGTGAGGTATGCTAATCACTAAAGGATTCTCATCGGTAGATTGTTTATTTAAAGATTTATAGGAACCTCATGACTGGCGGCCACAGTTAGTTGACCGATGCAAAGAAGTTTCACAGTCTTCTTGGACCTTTCCTAAGGTCCAGATGTCTGCGGTGACCAATCACCTTCTGCGCTCAAAGTCCTCCCCTTTCCCCCCTTTCCCTGACATAAAAGAGCCTAAATTCTGTACTTTCTCAAGAAGGTTCTTTGGGACGCTAGTCTGCCATCTTCTCGGCTTGCTGGCTTTTTGACAATGTTGCTTTCCTTGCCTGTACCCCATGGCATTCGACTGATGGCTGCCATGCAGTGAGCAGTTCCAGCTCTCACTTGATTACAACTTCATTTAACCCACTGCAGCTCTTCCAGACCCAGAATCCCCCTGGGCGGGGAGCATTTCTGCGGTGGGGACCCCACCTGCTCTGCTGGTGTGATGTGGGTCTGCATGTGGCACCTGCTCATTTCGCCTGTTCTCCCTTTCCCTCCACCCCATCGTTTCAAGTTAGGAAATCGTGTGTCTGGATGCCTTGGTGCATCCATTCAAGGTGGGGCAAAAGTCGGTTTACAGTTGTGAGTAGGCAAAACACAGAGTTTATTCTTGTATTGTTACTGATTATTGTATTGCTAGAGGCCTGGTGCAAGACATCATGCACTGGGGCGGGGGGGGGGGGGGGGCGCGGGGCGGTGTTCCCTCAGCTCGGCCTGTGCCTTCTCGCAGTCTGAGAGCCCTCAGGGGATGTCCGACTAATGGCTTAGGCCTGCTCCCCGCTGGACCTAAGCTGTCAGTAGGATATCCTTAGTACTGCCACGGAGGCAGGAGAGGCTCCTGCCACTGCCACTGCGCTCACCAGTGTGAGCCCGGCTTCTGGCTGAGCAGCGCTCCCCCTGTGTTAGTGCAGTGACCACCAGGGGACAGCTCCTGCATTGAGCGTCTGCCCCCTGGTGGTCAATGCGTGTCATAGCAACTGGTTGTTCTGCCGTTCAGTCTATTTGCATATTAGCCTTTTATTATATAGGATTTTCCATGCGAACAACTGTAAACCGACTTTTGCCCCAGCCTGTATAAAAGGACATTTTGTGACCACAAACTTGGGTAAGTTGCATCTCTCAAAACCTTAAAGAAAAAGTCACCTTGGATACAGGTCCAAGAAAATCTCAGCCAGTTCCCTGGACATAGGCCCTACACATGTCCTCAGTGTGCTGGTCAGTTTCTTTCCAGCATCTCAAATACTGATAATAAGTCCGTTCTGGAAGAAGATGGACACATCTCTACTGAGCTCGCTATCTAAAACAGCATTCAGGAGCATTATTATTTATTGAGACTTTGTGATGCGCCAGGGAGTACGCTTTACCTATATTATGGTATTTAATCCCCCCAACAATCCCTGGGAGGAGGTATTAATAGCCCCTGTTAACAAGTGAGACTCTGAGAGGTCACGTTGCTTGCCTAAGGTCACACGCTGGTTAGTGACAGGGCTGGGTTTCAGACCTCCGTCTGTCCTCAAAACCTGTGGCTTTAAAACTTCTGCTACTCAGCCTCCAGATGGTTACGGTCAGACAAATATAAAATTCCCCAGCCTCTTTCACTTCCTGACTTGCAAAGATCACAGCATGAAACTCTCATGAGTGGCAAGGTGTGGCAGTCACCAGAGTGGCAGCTTCCTCTCTGGACGAGATTATTAAGTGGAAACAGCGATGCTGGTAAATGTTTCTCAGGGAGCCCTCCTTAACTCCAGCTTTAATGTGTACCAAGCTAAACTTGGCATGTGACTCCTGGTTAAGAGACCTCAGTATCTTCTGAAAGTATGACTTCACAGTCATGTCTCTCTGCAGGAGGGATTTTACAGTCAGGCCTCTTCCATTGACCCTGAAAGTAACATGTAGAAAACCACATAACTATATGAGGAGTCACAGCCTCTTTCTCTCCTGCGGGGTGGGCAAAGAGCAGCAAGGCTGGATTGATGGACATTGGAAAGGCAGGAGAGGAGGGGAAAGCGAAGAGCTAACTGGGGCTGGTGCAGTTGAAGAAAGGAGTGAGCTTAGGGGCCAGCTGCTGTGAATATGCGCTGTATGAAGAGAGAGGTAGAGAAAAGGGCTTTTAACACTTTTTTTGCTTGATAGTAGGACTGGAATCCCTTTTGGCATTTTCCCCCACAAGAGTCACTCTAAAGTAAAGATTTTAAGTGGTTTGAAACGAATGTTGTTTTGACTGTTAGTTTTCTTGCTGTTGTTTTAATGCAATGCTAGAGAGAGGCAGGACCGAATTCAAGAACTAGAAGGCCCGTTTTGATATGGTAATGGTGTTTTAAGACTTTATAGGTAACAAGGACAGAAATCCAAAATGGCTTAAGCAAAAAAGGCATTCTGCAGTCTCACCAGATTGGAAAATTCAAGGGTGGGTGTGGCTATGAACCCACTCCAACAGAAAAAGATTCTGATTGGCTTGTCTTGGGTCATATGCCATTCCTTGAACCAATCAGTGTGGTCAGGGAGATTGGGATACTCTAATTGGCCAGCTTGGGTAGTATGCCCTCCCCTGGGGTGGGAGGGGTGAATGGAGCACCCTGATTGACAGCCCCTCCAAACACAGGAGCAGAAAAAGGGTGGCTCCACAGAGGATGGGTGCTATTGAGACAAAGAGCACACATCCACTACGGAGGTTACACCTGAGGACCCTCAGAGATCATCCCCACTGACTCCTTACTCTGAAGGCCTCCCTTCTCCCACATCCTGGGAAGATGGGCCTCCAGATGCTGCCAGATCTTCCAGTGATGAGCTCTCACTATACTTTGGGGCTGCCAGTTCTGTTTCTGCACAATTCCAGTTAGAAATATCCCCCTTAAATTAACCTACCTTCCAGTAACTTCCCTCAAGCACTTAGCTCTTCCTTTTGGGCCTCAGAATAAAACAAGTCCTTCCTCTCCATGTGAACCTTTCCAATATCAAGGTTTCTGGACCCCTCTTTTCAGATGGTGTAGGGATGACAACCAGTTTCGTGGGGATAAACGCACCAGTCTGGAAGTTAAGAGGCCTAAACTTTTCATGCACAACAGTGACCACCCTGGGGGTAGGTGTGCCCTGTTCCCATTTAACAGATGAGGATGCACTGTCCCACCATGTTTATATGTTGAAATCCTTACTCCCAAAGTGATGGTGAGAAGGCTAAAAGGCTAATTCCAATGTAACCCTGATATTTGGGGTGGGGGTGGGGGGCGCTAGCAATCTGAATCTGTGCCAGCAGTCTAATGTACATTCTGGATAACCTATAATTAAGTCACTGCCCCGTTCTCCACAAACTGGTCTTGCAAGACCTGTTACCTAAAGGCTCACATTTGACAGAGGCCATAAACCATGACACAGCCCCGGGAGGGGGAGGGGGAGGGGGAGGGGAAGGGGGAGGGGAGTATCAGCACTGGTGCCAGGCCAGGCCCTTAGGTATGGTCTCAAGACCCCCAACACCTGGGGCTTTTTGCAAAGGCTGCGAAAGGTCTGGAAGTATAATCCATATTTGGGGAACAAAGACACCAAAAAGGGATAAAAGAGGGGCTTCCACCATATTGGTTTGCTCAGATTTTGGAGGTGACTCCTCTGAGACCACTGGCATAATAAAGCTGTGTAACTCGTTTCTCTAAGCGTCGCTTGGGTTTCTTTGGTCTTCTACAACAATGGTATTTTGAGGTGGGGCCTTTTGGGGGTAATAAGGTCATGAGGGTGGCACTCTCATGAATGGGATTAGTGCCCTTAAAAATGAGAGAGATCATTTTTCTTTCCGGTCTGTGGGGAAACAAGGAGGAGACGTCTGCAGTTTGCAAACCAGGAAGAGGGCTTTCAGCAGGAAAAGAATCAGCTGACACCTTGATCTTAGACTTCCCAACCTCCAGAACTATAAGACATAAATGTTATTTGAGTCATCCGGTCTACGGTACTCCAGCCTGGACTAAGACAGATCCTGACGTAAAGGGACGTGCCCAAGGTCACGCAATTGGAAATGGGAGAGCTGGAATTTGCATTCAGGACCACGTAGTTACAGAGCTTTCATTCCTCACCACGCTCTGGCCTTGAGCCAGCTGTAGCCTGCCTCGGGGCCTCAGTTTCCTCATCTCTAATTCGGAAACTTCAGTTTGCATTGGAGTCACCTGGAGGGCTCTAAAGCACACACTGCTGGGGCTCGTCGCCAGAGTCCCTACTTCAGTGTTTCTGGGGTGAGGTCTGAGGATTCACATTTTAACAAGTTCCCACGTGCTGGCAGTCTGGTTTCCACACTTTGAGAACCATGTTGTAGTTGGTTCTAGCTCTAACATTGTCTTTTCATTTGGCTTGGCCTCAGGCCTCTCTGTGTGTGTCCCTGGCCAGTGTGGCTGTTGGTTGGAGTGTTGTCCCACACACCAAAAGTTGGTGGTTTGATTCCTGGTCAGGGTACATACTTAGGTTTTGTGTTTCATCCCCAGTTGGGGCGAGTGGGGGAGGCAACCAATCAATGTTTCTCTCTCTCTCTCTCTCTCTCCCTCCCTTCCTCCCTTCCTCTCTCTAAAATCAATTTAAAAAATTAAAAGATCTACATACTAAAAAATAACAAATGGTGTGTGTGTGTGTGTGTGTGTGTGTGTGTGTGTGTGTGTGTGTAGTTTTGCTCCACAGTAAAGCTAACTCAAGGGAAATTCAAGATGCAGGGAAACAAGTGGGGATAATGAGGAGTAATAGATGTCCAATCAGATTTGAAGGGAACCAAAGGAACAGGCTGAGTCTTAAAGGTTTCCTAATTATAAACAATCCACTATTGAGCACCTACTATGTGCTAACTGCTTTTGTTACAGAAAACCGAAGAAGAACAAAGCAATACTTAGAGAGATGGAGTTACATTTATTACGCGCGGGTCCAGAGGAAAATGTCTCTCAAATTCTGGGCCCCAACATGCAGGAATTTTCCCTATTTATATGTTTTTACCTTCTTTGTCTCCCAAATATGGGGTGTTTCCGGCCCCTTTTGCAAGTTCTTAAAGAGCCCGTATGTGCTGGGGCCTTGAGACCTCAACCAGAGGCCAGGCCTGGCGCCGGCACTGATAACCTTGTCTGGGGAAGGTTTAATGGCCTCTCTGAAGTGGGAGTAGTCTTAGCAAGCAAGAATTTACAGAAGCCGAATAGCAGGGCTAAAATTTCAAACAGCAGTATTTATATAAGATGGATGCTTCACTTTCACTATTTTATCTAATTGTTACAGCCATTCTATAAGGTAAGTATCAACACTAATGCTTTGCCAATGGGAAGAGAGGTTAAGAAATGGAGCTACTGTGGTGCAGCTGCTTTAGAAAACTGGCAGTTCCTAAAAAAATAAAATAAAATAAACATCAAGTTACCAGATGACCCAGCAATTCCACTCCTAGGTATATACCCAAGAGAACGGAAAACATGCCCACTCGAAAACACTACCGGAATGTTCCTTGCAGCATTAGTCATAACAGTTAAAGAGCGGAAGCAGCTCAATTTTCATCAGCTGTTGAACGGATAAACAGAATGTGGTCAGCAATAAAAGGAACTAAGTACTGCACATGCTACCACATGGATGGACTTTGAAAACATCATGTCAAGTGAAAGAAGTCCGTCACACAAGACCACACATTGCATTATTCCACTTGTAGGAAACGTCCAGAATACGCACATCCATAGACATGAAGTGCGTTGCATTACTCCGTTTGTAGGAAACGTCCAGAATACGCACATCCATAGACGTGAAGTGCGTTGTGGTTGCCCGGGGCTGGGGGCAGGGAAGAGAACGGAGTCCTGCCTGCTCCTGGGTAGGGGTTCTTTGTCCAGGTGACGAAAACGTTCTGGAATTGGAGAGGGATGGTGGTTGCATGACTTGTGAATATGTTAAACATTGTTCACTTGGAAAGACCGACTGTTTCGGTATGTAGTTATATCTCAATCCCTAAGGGCACAAAGGGAGAGGGGAGAGCGGAGCTGGGATTTGAACCCAGGGGCAGAGCTTCCTGGAAAGAGCCCGCGGGGATGACCTCCTTCCCTTCTGGCTTCAGCCTCCCCTGCAGCTCCTTTGGGCCCAGACAATGTGGGGAGGATTCCAAGGGTGGCTTTGCCCTTAGGATAGGGGTCGGGGAGCTAGGGAGCGCAGAGAGTAGGAGGAGGGGCGGGGCCACCTCGCCCTCCGGGTAAGAACAGCCCGGCTCTTCCCAAACCTGCCTTTATCTGCTCCTTTCAAGCCTGGGAAGGCCCCCAGGCACTGGACAGCGGTTCCCAGGTGTGCTGGCGCAGGGACAGACGCCTCTGCCAAGTCCCAGAGACTGGGCCCAGGGCCAGGAGGCCCACGGGCTACTTCAGGGAAAGTGCGAACCTGAGACCTGAGCCTGTGCTCCCCGCCGGAGTTTTCCATCTCAGTGGGGTCTCCGGTCCTGTCTGCCTGTCCTTGACCTGTGGGGCTGTGTGCTACATCCTCCTGGGGGGCGCCTCCTTCCCTGCCTCCCACCCACCCCTCTTTCCCTTTATTTCTTTTTAAAAAAATATTTTTATTGATTTCAGAGAAGAAGGGAGAGGGAGAGAGAGATAGAAACATCAATGATGAGAGAGAATCATTGATTGGCCGCCTCTTGCATGCCCCCCACTGGGGCATCAAGCCTGCAACCCAGGCATGTGCCCTTGATCAGATTCGAACCTGGGACCCTTGAGTCCATAGGCCAATGCTTTATCCATTGAGCCAAACCGGCTAGGGCCATCCCTCTTTCTTTTTATTCTTTTCCTTTGTAATAATTAGCACAGACTCACCATCCCCCCATTCTTTCTCCCGCCCACCCCACTGGTAACTGTTATCTGTTTTGGGGTGCCCCCTGCCAGGACTCTGAAATGCCTGGGTAAGGCGTGGTGTCCAGACTCCCCACTAGGATGCACACGGGTTCCCTCCAGTGGACAAATCTTCAACTCACATGTTCCTCACTGAACTGTTCCAAGAGGAAGCTCTGACAGCTCACAGCAGGTGAGGGTAAGGCACCAGATGGAGGGGACTTTATTATTTTTTCCTTTATGAATAAACCTGTAGAGAAGTAAAATGTGCTCAGTATAGGAAGTGTAGAAAATTATAAAAAAAAAAGCTATTTGTGTCTATGTTTTTTTTTAAATATATTTTATTGATATTTTACAGAGAGGAAGGGAGAGGGATAGAGAGTTAGAAACATCAATGAGAGAGAAACATCGATCAGCTGCCTCCTGCACATCTCCCACTGGGGATGTGCCCACAACCAAGGTACGTGCCCTTGACCGGAATCGAACCTGGGACCCTTCAGTCCGCAGGCTGACGCTCTATCCATTGAGCCAAACCGGTTTCGGCTGTGTCTATGTTTGATAGAGGTGTACATAGACAGTATTTTTAAAAAGATATTTTATTTTATTGTTAATCTTCATCCACGGACATTTTCCCGTTGATTTTTAGAGAGAGTGGAAGGGCAGGGGAAAGACAGATAGAAACATCTATGTGAGAGAGACGCATCAATTGGCTGCCTCCTGCACGTGCCTGGACCCAGGGCTGGGGATTGAGCTACAACTGAGATACGTGCCCTTGATCAGAATTGAACCCGGGACCCTTCAGTCAGAGGGCTATCCACTGAGCCAAACGGGCTAGGCCCGCAGTGGTCGGCAAACTGCGGCTCGCGAGCCACATGCAGCTCGTGAGCCGCGGTTTGCCGCTCTGTTGACTAATGAGTTTGCTGACCACTGGGCTAGGGCATAGAGAGTATTTTTACATGCATTTTTGTACTAAATTTTCACTTAGCATTATATCATGAACATGTCATTTAAAACCTTTTTTGAAATCTCTATTTTTTTAAAAAATAATTCTTTATTGTTGGAAGTATTATATATGTCCCCATTTTTCTCCCATTGACCCCCTCCAGCTCGTCCCCCGCCCCCCAGACCCTCACCGCCTTGTCTGTGTCCATGGGCCATGCGGATATGCATACAAGATCCTCGGTTGGTTAACTCCCACCCACCCACCCTCCCCCACGGTTTTTTGAAAGGAGCAGCGTGGCCCTCACCCACCTGGACGGACACACTCTGGGGCCTAAGGGCTGAAGGCCCGGCTGGGAGGGAGCTCCTCTGGCACCACCGTAAAGCCCACGCCCTCCCTCCCAAGTTCTTAGATCGTCAGCTGCATTTCATAAGAGTGAACACCAGAGGGCACCACACACCAAAGGAAAGTGACCATGACTGAGCCCTAGCACTGGAGGAAGACATTTCCCCGCCACTCCACTCCGAGGCAGAGAAGAGATCTCTCTTGGCTGCCTTCACATCGTCCTTCCCTGACCTCCTGCAGCCTCTCGGCTCCTCTTCAGAGCAGGAAAGTGACGGAGGTGGGTTCTACTAACCCCACTGTGCAGGTGGGACACAAGGAAGGCACATGCCCAGGCTCTGGTCACCAGGACCCCGGTCTCCCCAGCCTCAGGCCAGGGTGAGTCACTTGCCTGCAGACCTCATTCATCGTCAGAATTGGGCATTTCATTTGGTATTTGCCGAGCACCTGTGAGTTCCCAGGCACTGTGCCCAGCGCTGGGGTAGAGGGACACGGAGGACGACCCCATACTGAGCTTCAAGCCCTCCCCCGGGGCGAGATAGCACTTGCATGGGTGATGATGGTGCAGAGCTAATGTGAAAGGATGGGTAACCAGTGCTGGTCAGGAGGCTAATTTCTGGGTGCCTGTGCGAACCCTCGGAACCACAGCTTCACTGAAACCCTTGCCTTTATTAAAAGGTCCATCTTGGGCCCTCACCGGTTTGGCTCAGTGGATAGAGCATCAGCCTGAGGACTGAAGGGTCCCAGGTTCGATTCCGGTCAAGGGCATGTACCTTGGTTGCGGGCACATCCCCAGTAGGAGGTGTGCAGGAGGCAGCTGATCGATGTTTCTCTCTCATCCATGTTTCTAACTCTCTATCCCTCTCCCTTCCTCTCTGTAAAAAATAAATCAATAAAATATATAAAAGGTCCATCTTGGATCTATCTATCTTCCCCACAACCAATGTCCAACATGGGTGACTCCTCAGACTCCATAGCCCTTTCTTGGCCAAATATCACCTCTTCCCTGCCTCCCCCAGGACCTCCCCACCCCTCCCCCCATACATATAAACACAGACATACACACAGTCACTACTGCTCAGAATAGGGCGACCTCGTGGGAAGGCCCTGGAAGAGGGCCAAGCAGCAGCAAACACTTCCTTTCTTTCCCACCCCTCCTGGGCCACTGCCCACCACCCCATCCATGGACCCCTCCCTTCATTCGCCCTCCTGGCTTGGCATCCAGGGCCTAGAGAATATCTGTCCCCAACCATTAGCACTCCCCCACTCTCCAGTTGCAACCCCGGTTTTGTGCACAGGAGCACAGGAGATGCCGGGACATATTGCCTGACAAACTACAGCGTGCCTTTATCTGCACCCTTCCCCCCCCCCCCCCCCGCCCGCCCAGTCCATGAAATCAGCAATCTTTGGCATGCGTTTGTTACGCAGAATGCCACCAGGAGGGCATCAGCTGGCACTGTGAGCAAACAAGAAAAAGAAAACGAAAAGCAGGCTGCTTCTCGGGCTCTGGTGCCCCACACCACAGTGACATACCCGGGTCATGGGCTCAGACCGCGAGCTGGCTCAGGAATGTCACAGGAGTCAGCTGAGGTGGGTAGTGGTTATTATTTAGGTTGCTAAAAAGAGATTGTTTTTATATAATGTGTATTTTTTCTTCACAGCAAAAGCAGTACACATTAGCCGGAGAGAAATGAGGAGCTAGAACTTTTGAGATACAACCAATAGCAAAGTGTGGCTGCCGCCCGACCCCCGGGAAACAGCGGGGAAGCCGTGGGAGGGTGCACAGGCCACGCACCTTTCTTTTCTCTTGTACAGAATGAGCTCAGGCTGCACAGATGGCTCAGAACCTGCCTTATTTATTTATTTGTTTACTTATTTTTAATCCTCACCCAAGGATATGCCCCCTCCCTGCCATTGATTCTAGAGACAGAGGAAGGAGAAGGAGAGAGAGAAACATGGATGTAAGAGAGAAGCATTAATTGGTTGCCTCAGGCATGTGCCCTGACCAGGAACCTAACCTACAACCCTTCAGTGCATGGAATGACGTTCTAACCACTGAACGACCCTGGCCAGGGTGCTTTTTTATTGGACAATATGTTGGGAGCAAAAGTATCTAATGCTTATCGAGACTTACTCTGTGCCAGGCACTGTACTGAGCACTTTGCATGCAGGAGCTCATGTAGTCAACCGCCTGAGGCTGATTATTTACTGTCCCCATTTTACAGATGAGAAAACCAAAGGCCGAGTGCCCTCTTGATCCTAAGAGGCAGTAAGAGACAGGCAGCGCTCTGGCCCGGCATGCAGGAGGCTGGGCTCCAGCTCTTCTCCCCCATCCAGGGACTCAGTCTTCCCTGTCTGTGAAATGGGAGAGTGGGGGGCTGGGCCAGAAGGACCTTTTCCATAGAAGGGGCTGCAGACCCCTCCCCCACTCACAGAGGCCGCCTTCTCCGAGGCCTCCCTCAATTCACCCCCATTCTCAGGCTGTTATAACTAACGCTTAGCCAGGCTGTTCTAAGCACTTCGTTAAACCCTCCCCAAATCCTAATAAGGTGGGGTTATTTCTATCCCTCTTTACAAGTAAGGAAATGGAGACACCGAGAGCTAAAGTAACCTACCCAATCTCACTTCAGCAGCAAGAGGCAGAGTCAAGATTCAAGCCCAGATCCATCCAGTCCCATGGCCTGTGCTATGACCAGCAGCTTTCCAATGCTCCCTACCCACAGCAAGGGGTGCACTCCACACAGTAAGCACACATCCTATATAATAAAACCCTAATATGCAAATCAATCGAACAGCAGAACCACTGGTCACTATGATGCGCACTGACCACCAGAGGGCAGACACTCAATGCAGGAGCTGCCCCCTGGTGGTCAGTGTGCTCCCACAGGGGCCTCATTGCTCAGCCAGAAGCTGGGCTCATGGCTGACGAGTGCAGTGGCAGTGGCGGGAGCCTCTCCCGCCTCTGCTGCAGGAGGGCGGTAAGGAACAAGGGGTTGAGGGATTGAGGGGTCCCGGACTGCAAGAGGGCACAGGCCAAGCTGAGGGATCCCCCCCCCCCAACCAGTGCACGAAATTTCATGAACTGGGCCTCTAGTCCTATCTAATAAAAGAGTAATATGCAAATTGACCGTCACTCCAACACACAAGATGGCTGACCCCATGTGGTCAAAGATGACTGCCCCCATGTGGACACAAGATGGCCACCACAAGATGGCCAGCAGGGGAGGGCAGTTGGGGGTGATCAAGCCTGCAGGGGAGGGCAGTTAGGGGTGACCAGGCCGGCAGAGGAGTGAAGTTGGGGACGACCAGGCTTGCAGGGAAGGGCAGTTGGGGGGGACCCAGGCCTGCAGGGGAGAGCAATTGGGGGGGACCAGGCCTGCAGGGAAGGGCAGTTAGGGGCAAAAAGGCTGGCAGGGGAGCAGTTAGGCATCAATCAGGCTGGCAGGGGAGTGGTTAGATGGTGATCAGGCTGGCAAGCAGAAGCAGTTAGGGGCAATCAGGAAGGCAGACAGGCAAGCAGTTGGGAGCCAGCAGTTCTGGATTGTGAGAGGGATGTCCGACTGCCCATTTACAGAGCAGTCAGACATCCCTCTAGGGGTCCCAGATTGGAGAGGGTGCAGGCTGGGCTGAGGGACACACACCCCTGTGCACGAATTTCGTGCACCAGGCCTCTAGTATTTCAATAATTAACTGGAATAAAGACTGTCATGAGCTGAAAACATATGCACACTACATGGGAAGCTCTGTAATATCACTTCTTCTAGTCCGTTTTGTAAAGATTTCTGCTTTTAAGTCTCTGAATGGATTGGGACCTGTAGTTGGAAAATCATTGCTCATGCGGTTCCCTCTCTGCCCCAGGGAAACCCTTATAAATGGACTCAGAGTCTTTCTCGTTTGAGCTTAGGAAGTAGTCAGCACAGCCCTGTGACCCCCACTTCAGAGGGGAGGGAACTGAGGACCAGCGAGGGACAGGCCAGAGGGCACTGGGGTCAAGGTCTAGAGACAGGCTGAGGGCAGACCCTGCACTGCTGGCCTTCCGAGGAGGGGATTCTAGCCTCCCAGCACCTCGATTGAGCTCTTTGCAGGGTGTCGCGTACCTTACAGCACCAGGTTTAGGCCAGTTAATCTCCGCAGCAACCCAGGCAGTGGGGAGGGGGCGCCCCTTGTTACAGCGGAGGCAGCCAGACTCAGGGACCTGTGACTTGGCCCAGGCCACATGGCCTATAACACGCAGGTCTGGTTTGGGTCCCTGTTGTGTTTGCAGAACCAGGCTCGGGGCCTGAAACATAACAGGTGCTCAGTGAACACTTCTGTCTGGCTGACCCACAGCCCTCCCCCTCGGCCCTGGCTCTGGGATTGCTCAGGACCCCCTTGCAGGGCAGCACGTCTGGGCTGGGAAAGGCTCCAGGGCAGTTCCGGGCTTGCTGGGGTTCTGCCCCAGGCCAGGGTCCCTGGGGGGTGAGTACTCCCTGCTGAGTTTCGGTCCCAGGTCCCTGCATGCTCAGGAGGCCCTGCCCTGTCAGCTGAGAGAGAGAGAGGGAGGGAGGGATCCAGACCGTTCCCCTGGGCTGGGTGGAGGAGCCTGGCCGGCGCCTGTGCTCAGCGGGCCTCTCCCACCCCTTCCGCTCCCCGCTCCCTGCTCCCCGCTCCCTGCTCCCCGCTCCCTGCTCCCCGTTCCCCACTCCCCACTCCCCTCTCTGGGTTCTGGGGCCTCCAGTGGGGCCAGAGAACTCAGGTCCTCCCTCCAGCCTGAATCCGGTTCCGCTCTTGGGTCTCCCTTCCTCAGCTCCAGGCACCTGATTCAGTGTTTGGGCTGAGAGGGCTGAGCCTCAGGTTTGACCCCGGCTGAGGTCACGCTTCCCCCGATGGGGAGGACAGACAGAGCCTTGCAGTCCGTTTCTTTCAGGCTGTGCATTGTCGCTGTCCAGAGGAAAGGCCGAGGGGACCCTGGAACCCTAAACTAGTGTCCCTCCCTTGAACAGAAAGGGATCCGACACCCCCAGTAGGAAGAAAAGAGCTGACTCAGGAGATGGTTCTGGAACTGGGAGGGGAGGAGGGGAAGAAGGAGGATTGCAAGCCAGGGCAGAGAGCCAACAGCTGGCTTTGACAGGGTGATGCATGGCTTGGAAGGTGCCAAATGTTCCAGGGGTGTGGCATTTTCACCTCCACCCTCTTCCCTGCCCATCTGGGCCCCACCCCTCCTAAAGAGGTGGCTCAACACTCCCTTCCTCCAGGAAGCCTTCCTGGATTGACCCACCCTCCACTGTCGGGCATCACTTTTCATTCTCTGTGAGGAAAGGTGGTGAGACTAAGACCAAGCCTGGTGCAAACTCAGTCGTGAGCTCACACATGAGAGAAATGAGCTTACACATCGCAAGAGGCTTGGCCCTTCTTCCAACCCATAGTGAAATGTTGGGTCCCCCTTTGGAAATGGCCCTCAGAACCAGCTTTCAGGTGAAACACACACACACACACACACACACACACACACACACACACACACACACACAACCTTTACTTGATCACCCAGTCTTGTTTGGGGCCAGGAACAGTAGATGTTTTCAAAGAGAATTCTGAATGACGCCCATCAATGTGCACCATGTGACCCTCCCACCAGATCAAGAGAGTCCTGTGGTCAGATAGATTTGGGACCATGGGATTTAGGAGTTAAACAATACTAATACAATTTCTGTATTGCAGGCCTTCTCAGATCCTTTACTAGTTAGTACACATTATGAATCTCCAAGCATCTGCATTTTCCCAAATTTACGTGACCTCACAATTTTTTTTTTTTTTTTAATAGTGAAGCATCTCATGAACCTAGCTTGTCACTGAGCACCTTTGGCGATGCTGGGATGCAGAATATACTAGAAAAGGACAGGTCCATCTTAGCAATGACTTACAACAACACAACATACGGGCAGGTGCTGCCTCTGAAGGAACAGTTCATTGCAATGACTTAGAACAATACAACATGCATTCAGCCAATCAGAATTTAACAATAGACTGTTCCTTCAGAAGCAGGGGCATGGATGGACAGGTGCTCGGCCAGTGAACACGGGGCAGCCCCACTGTGCCACCAAGCTCCCTGGACAAGTCACTTGCCCTCTCTGGCCTCAGCGTTCCCACCTGTCAGGTGAGGGAGCTGGAGGATGTGATTGCGGGGCGAGAAGGGGGTCCTATAGCTTTCAGCCCCTCCCCCATTGTTTGGCTCTTCCCAATTCCTTCCTCTTAATCAAGCCCCTCAACCAATACCCTCTCTCTTAATCAGCCCAGATCCTGCTCTCCTCCCTTCTCCACCAAGCCCCGTCCACTTTTCTTCTCCTGTGCAGATACTACCTGAGCTGCAAGATCTGGTTTCTCCTCCTCCATGAAGGCCAAAGCCCCTTTAGGCCGCACCGGCCCCCGGGCACCTCCCTCTCTCAGGTGGTCCCCACATGCACAGCCAGAGCCTCTGAACTTCTTTCCGGTTTCTGGAAGGATAACAACAACTAATACTATACAGCCCTGTCCATGTGACGGGCATTGGGGTAACACATGTACGCATGTGAATTTATTTGATCCCCACAACAACTCTGCTCTTTCCCCAACTAACAGATGGGGAAAGTGAGTCCAGAATGGTTAAGTAACCTGCCTACAGACACACAGCCGGTATGTGTTGGAGCTGGGATTCGAACCCAGGCAGTGTGGCTGTAAGCTGCGCTGTCCAATAGGGTAGCCTCCAGCCACACGTGCACTGGAAATACGGTTTGTCTGAACCGACACGTGCTGTGAGTATTTAATGCACACCAGCTTTTGGAGCCTTGGAATGACAAAAAGAATGTAAAACATCACAATGCAAAATATTCTTTGCATTGTTTACATGGTGAAATGATATTTTAGATGTATTGAGTTAAATAAATAAAATATATTATTAAAGTTATTTCACTTTTTCCTTTTACTTGTTGATGTGGCTACTACCTGAGTTGTGTATATGGCTCATATTATATTACATTTCAATTGGACGATGCTGTTCCAAAACCTGTGCTCACACTACTGAACGGCATGCCTTTTTGGGTCAGGGAAGTGGTGAGGGTGGTGGGGTGACAAGAGTGGTGGTAGTGGTGGAAGTGGTGAAGGGCTGAGGATAGTGGGGGTGGTGATGATGATGATGGTGAAGGTGATGATGGTGGTGCTGCTGGTGGTGGTGGAAGTGGTGAAGATGGTGGTGATGGTGGTGATAGTGGTGGTGCTGGTAGTGGAAGTGGTAAAGATGGTGAAGATGGTGGTGATGGTGCTGGTAGTGGTGAAGGTGGTGGTGATGGAAGTGGTGAAGGTGGTGGTGATGGTGGTGGTGGAAGTGGTGAAGGTGGTGGTGATGGTGGTGGTGGAAGTGGTAAAGATGGTGGTCATGGTGGTGGTGCTGCTAGTGGTGAAGGTGGTGATGACGGTGGTGGTGGAAGTGGTGAAGATGGTGGTGATGGTGGTGGTGCTGATAGTAGTGAAGGTGATGGTGATGGTGGTGCTGGTAGTGGTGAAGGTGGTGGTGATGGTGGTGGTGGAAGTGGTAAAGATGGTGGTGATGGTGGCGGTGCTGGTAGTGGTGAAGGTGGTGGTGATGGTGGTGGTGGAAGTGGTGAAGGTGGTGGTGATGGTGGTGGTGGAAGTGGTAAAGATGGTGGTGATGGTGGTGGTGCTGCTAGTGGTGAAGATGGTGGTGATGGTGGTGATAGTGGTGGTGCTGGTAGTGGAAGTGGTAAAGATGGTGAAGATGGTGGTGATGGTGCTGGTAGTGGTGAAGGTGGTGGTGATGGTGGTGATGGAAGTGGTAAAGGTGGTGGTGATGGTGGTGGTGCTGGTAGTAGTTAAGGTGGTGGTGATGGTGATGGTGGAAGTGGTGAAGGTGGTGATGATGGTGGTGGTGGAAGTGGTGAAGATGGTGGTAATGGTGGTGGTGCTGGTAGTAGTGAAGGTGGTGGTGCTGGTGGTGCTGGTAGTGGTGAAGGTGGTGGTGATAGGGTGGTGGTGAAGATGGTTATGGTGTTGAGGGTGGTGGTGGAAGTGGTGAAGATGGTGGTGATGGTGGTGGTGCTGGTAGTGGTGAAGATGATGGTGATGGTGGTGGTGTTGAGGGTGGTGGTGGAAGTGGTGAAGATGGTGGTGAAGGTGGTAGTGCTGGTAGTGGTGAAGATGGTGGTGAAGGTGGTGGTGATGAGGGTGATGGTGGTGGTGATATTTATGGCAGTGGGGGAGGTAATGACAGTGGGATGGTGGTGATAGTGGGATGGTGATAGATAAAGTCTTATCATTTACAGCATCTAATATTTTAAAAGAAACATTTGTTTTTCTTAAAAAATACATATTCATTGTAAAATATTTAAATAATACAGAGAAAGTGAAAACTCTCCCTTTACTCTTTTACTTCAGAGATTGCTACTAGTTTGATGATGTGCAATCGCTCTCTGAATTGCACCTCTCCCTCCAACACTCCACACCCGAACTCTCCCGGGGCTTCCAATCCTTCCTGTACTATTTGCAGGAAATTCCACCTTTACTAGTTTTTCCTTTTGCATCTATTGCTAAGCCTTCCACCAGGCCTCTATGGTTCTGAGCAATAAGGGAGTCCCAGACAATAGCAGGGGTCGAAGGCCTTGCCGGTGAGGCCGCATTTTACACCTGGGGGCAGAGTGCCCACAACTTGCTCACGGAGACCCTGCAAAGCACAGTCATTTACCTGGCGTACAGGTGTGCATGAGCACCGCGTGCCGGCCGCTGCTCTCAGTGCTGAGGGCACAGCAGGGAACTCGGTTCTGGATCTCACGTGGCAGACATTCTACAGGGGAATGACAATGAATCAACACAATACGTTCAGAATGTATGTTTGATAAAATAATTGTTTTAAAACAAAGGAAAAAAGGGGCAGGGGTGGATTGAGCATGGTGGTCAGAGAGGGACTCTCTGAGGGATGACACCTGAGCTGAGACATGAATGATAGGAGACAGGGAACCTTGGGAAGTTTGGGGGGAGAACATTCCAGGGAGAGGAGACGGTTAATGCAGAAGGCACAAGGCACAGGCCACAGTGCCTGGTGCACAGGAGCAAGGGTGGCGGTGGAGGCTGGTGGGGAAGGAGAGGTGGGCAGAGACCAGACCAGACCGGATCTTGAGGTCATGGTGAGAAGCATGTCTTTTATTCCTAGCGTGATAGGAAGTCAGTGAGAAGCTCCGAGCAGAGGCCTACAATCTGATTTACATTCTTAAAATACCACCCTGGCACCATGTGCAGAAGGACTGTGGAAGGGCAAAGATGGACAGAATAGCAGGTTAGAAGTGACTGGGGACTTGGACCAGGCTGACGAGGGTGGCGAGAAGTGGTCAGATGTGGAATATATACACTGAGTGGCCAGATTATTATGATCTCTGAACGCGTAATAATCTGACCACTCAGTGTACTTATGTGTAAGGGAAAGCTTGCAAATCTTGATATGTCAAGGGACCAGGAGATAGTGGCCCCCAGCCTCTGGCTAGTAAGTCCTCTGCTTCTTTCTAACTACCCACAATGCAGTTCTCACACATGGAGGGAAAACCTTATTTTAAAATCCCAACTCTGGTCAGTCTACACTGAGTGGCCAGATTATGCATTCAGAGATCATAATAATCTGGCCACTCAGTGTGTGTGTGTGTGTGTGTGTGTGTGTGTGTGTGTGTGTGTGTGTGTGTTGATTTCAGAGAAGGAAGGAAAGGGAGAGAGAGATAGAAACATCAATGGTGAAAGAGAATCATTGTTGATCAGTTGCCTCCTGTACGCCCCCTACTAGGGGATTGAGCCCACAACCTGGGCATGTGCCCTGACTGGGACTCAAACCATAACCTCCTAGTTCATAGGTCGCGCTCAACCACTGAGCAACACCGGCCGAGCGGATGTGGGATCTATTTTGACAGTAGACCCACAGGTGCTGATGGCTAGGAGGTGGGGCCTGAGGGAAGAAAGGGAATCCAAGATGACTCCTGGGTTTTAGACCTGAGATCTTTCACTGGGCTGGGAGCTTAGGGAATAAGCAGGGAGAGGGGTGATGGTCAGAGTCTGATCTGGGGACATGTTAACCTTGAGATTTAACCAGACATCCGGTGGCCTGGTAGAGGGGGCAGGGGGTCTGTGAATCCAGCCCGGGGCAGCGGACTGGGAGGCACCCAGTTGGAAATGGTCAGCATAGAAATGGGACTAGGAGGTCACCTGCCTCCTGACTCCTGGCCCAGCACTCTTCCCACGGCTCGCTCTCTGTCGGCTCTTTCTTGCTCTCTGAGCTCTCTGGCCGAGCCTTCCAGGTAAGGTGGGCCTCTGCGGGGTGAGGCAGAGCCCTGCCCTCCACTTTCCCCGCCTGCCCTGACCCTCGTTCCCTTGGCAAACAGCCCCAGGCCTTCTAGGCTGCTGTGTTTCAGAAAAAGTGTTGCAGTTTGGCAAAGCAAATACAGCCAAGCAGAAAGGCAACACCTTGCAAAACAGCACCAGGCCCCCAAAGGAGATTTTTCTTGGTCTTTTCTTTAACTTTCTCAACTGGCCTCCAGCCAAGAATGTGTCCAGTGATTTTCCCCTTGGTCCCTCCCCACCGCCCACCCCATCCCTGGTGTCTGGGATTCCCAGAGTGTTAATCTCCCACTGCAAGAGTGGGAAACCTCAGAAATGGCCTGGAGGCGCACAGCTGTCCCCAGCCCTCCTCTTCCCGCCCACAGAGCCCTGGGCTTCCAGGGTAACGGTGGGAAAGAGTGAGAGCTCTGGAGCAGGACTGCCTGCATCGGCATCCCAGCTTGGCAGCGGTGTGACCTTAGGCAGGTCACTTCCCTCTCTCTGCCTCAGTCTCCTAATCTGTAAAAGGGGGGTGATACTACTACTACCACCTGGCATGTTTGTCATGAAGAGGGAGTTAATATACATGACGCTTAGACTGGTGCCTCGTGAGTAGTAAGTGCTCCTTAAGTGGTAGCAATTATTATGATTTCCCTGGGCTTGGTCAAGACAAGGAACACAGGTCCCAGAGGGGCATTGCCTGAGATCCGGTACCAGCCCCGCGACCTGCCACTTCACCCCTGGGGGCCTCGGCCACTCGTCTATAGCAGAAGCCGCCTCCCAGGCTGTGGGGCTCGTGGGGGTGATGCAGGTGAAGCACCTACCAGCGCCGGCAGAGTCCCTCCTGAGTGCTGTATGGAGGGGGTGGAGAGCAGGGGGGCTCCTAACCTGGGTTTCTGAAGTCGGCAGGCCTCTGACCTCCTCAGCCCAGGCTGGGAACCGCTCCCTGGCACACTTCTCTGCCCAGACGCATCCTGATGAAGCCTGAAGTCCCACCATTATTGCTTCACTTCTCTGGCTTAACACTTGGCCATTGTTAAAATACCGATCGCCCAGGGAAGAGTCACCAGTTCCGTCTTCTATGGTGCATCCCGCAGTGTGAAGGCGTTTATCTGCTGTTTCCCCCGAGAGGAATACGGGAAGGGAAAGCATGCTCTCCCATCATGCCCCTGCCCTGGGCTGGCCTGCTCCTCACCTTGCCCTGCAGGCTCCATCCTCCCTGGCCTTTTCCCATTCCCCAGACAGAACTGTGACCGCCCATCCCAGCAGCCTTCACTCTGACAGAAGCCCCACCTGGCACGCAGGGAACTCAGTGCTCACCTGCAGGTGCCTCTACACTAGTCTCATTGCCCTCCTGAGTGGGGGAGGGGGGAGCTCGCCTGACTCCCCACCTACAACATCCTCCCCCACCCCAGTTTCCCTTTATCCCACTTCATGTTCTTCACAGCCTTTATCATGATCAGAAACTATGCTCTTTATTTATTCACAATGCTGCCTATTAATAGTCTTCCCCAACCAGAATGGTTAGCTTCTTGGGAGAGGGACCGGTCCTGCCCACAGCCCCTTCTCAGGGCCAAAAGCAGCAGGCGCCCAACAGATGCTCGGTGAGCATGTAAATCCAGCCGGGAAGTGTTGTCTATCTTTAAAACGCAGCTTGCCCTCACCCTTTCCCCAAACAGAAGCCATGTTCGTTTCCTCTGAGACTCCAAAGCGTCTGCATCTCTTCCTTGGCTGAGTCACTTGGCCGATGACTTTCCTTCTTTAAGGACCATGGCCCATTTTCCAGGACCTGCCATGAGCTCCTTGGGGTGGAGGGGGAGGGCAGGGACCAGGGCTCGCTGACTTCTGTATCCCCCCAGAGCAGGGTACAAAGGAGGTTCTTAAAAAACCCAAATGGAGCCCTAACCGGTTTGGCTCAGTGGATAGAGCGTCGGCTTGCGGACTGAAGGGTCCCAGGTTCGATTCTGGTCAAGGGCATGTACCTTGGTTGCGGGCACATCCCCAGTAGGAGGTGTGCAGGAGGCAGCTGATCAATGTTTCTCTCTCATCGATGTTTCTAGCTCTCTATCTCTCTCCCTTCCTCTCTGTAAAAAATCAATAAAATATATTTAAAAAAAATTATAAAACAAACAAACAAAAAAACACCAGATGGGGACAGTGGGGAGGGGATAAGAAGGGCCCTGTGACTTACTGGTTGTCTCGGGGGCTGGGGGACAAATTCATCTCCCTATGGCAGCAGGTTAGAGATGGCTGCAAATTCTTTGGCATTCCCCCAAAGGGAGGCCAGGTCAGGTCCCCTTGCCTTGAACCCTGGTGGGCCTGTGACTGCTTTGACTGACAGAATAGAGCAGAAGCATGCCCTTCCAGGTCCCAGCTTGGGCCTGGAGAGACGGCAGTCTGTACCCGCTGGCACGTTAATCCCTGAGCTGCGCGTGGACAGGTCTCACCACCTTGGCTGGTGACTTCACAGGAGAGGCCCCAAGACCACATGGAGAGGGAGAGCGGCCTGGCTGCGCCCGGCCTCACGGTAGCCCTCACTGAGCCGGCAGGCCTGCGGGGGAAGCTGATGGACCCTTCCCACGAGCCCGGCTGCCATGGGAATCAAGCAACTTCAGCAATGCCACACGGAGCCAATGATTGCCTGCCGACCCCTGCCTGAATTCCTAACCATGAACCCATGAGATGGAATTAAATGCTTGTTGTAAGCCACCAACTCTGTCATGGGTTATTGGGACACATGTCAGTTCTATGTGTTGCAAGGGGCTACCTAGGACTCGGCCTTGAGCAGGAGTCCAGCGCTGTGACTGGGCTTGGAGTGGGAGGGTTCTGTGATCTGCTAGTGATGTCTGCCCCGGGTACAGGAGGGAAGGCTGGGAGTTACCTGTGCTGTACATCTCATGTGCCTGGTGAATCATACGTGGAATACAGGAAGACTAGATTTCATTTAGTCCTTGCAGGTAGGGCTTGCCATCCCCATTTTATAGGTGAGAAGACTGAGGAACAGAGTTATATGTACAACTTGCCCAAGGTCACTCAGTCAATAGGGGGCAGAGTCGGTTCTGTGGCTCCAAAGTGCACTTTTCCCCACTGACCCAGGTGAGAGCCCAGCCATTTCCCCAGAGGCAGATGCCTTCAGCACAGCCTTCAAAAGTGCCCTCCGTTCTGACTGATGGGTCACCCCTCATCCTGCCTTCTGTTTGCCAGCCCTCGGTCCTCACAGCCAGGCCTGGCTTTCCTCCGGGGCTGGGGACAGCTGGCACCAGGCCAGCGTCACCAGGGCCCCAGCACTGCTGGGTTTCCCCTTCTGTCATGGGAGGCTGGCGCTTAGGTATCTCTCAAGGGTGGAACCACGAACCTTTGTAAAGAGCTTAGTGAAATTACCCTTTTCATGGCTCCCACAGGCAGGCAACGTCAAGCGCTCTGTGCAAGGTCCTTAGAGAGCAGCGACACAGCTTTCTTAGGGGAGTGGGAAGCCCTGGGTGGGGGGAGGGAGGAGCGGGGCAGGGAGGGGGTAGCAGGTGGAAGGGGGGCAGTTAGAACTCAGGCCCTGCTCCACCCCATCCTGGAGGTGTGATCTTGAACTAGTGACTTCTTCATTCTGACTCAGTGTTTTCACCTGTCAGATGGGGATTATTAGACTTACCTTGCACAGTAATGTTGAAGTTAAAAGGATTGAATGTAACTGAATTTAGAATAATGCTTGGCACACATTGGTGCTTATTAACTATTTCTTGATGAATGAATGAATGAATGAATGGCTGGATAAAGACCTTACCATGTGAGGTGTGCACTCAGGTCTGGATCCCATGCTGGCTGGCTGACTGTCTGTACCCACTGTGCCTGGCACAGAGCAGGCATCTAATACATATTTGACAAAATCATTCTTCTAAGTCCAACCTATGGAAGTCGTTTCCAGTCGCAATAAAAAATCACACGACACATTCCAAAGCAGACAGGATTTACTCAGGTGATGACATTACCTATGCTCGTCAGACCCCGTATCAGGCAGCCTCATCTGTGAACCAGGAAGTAAGTGAAAAAGACCTCTGAATACACGAAACCAGTCGAATAAAGGTCATGCACTGGTCCCTATAGCTTTTCTCCCAGAAGCACCCTCTGGCCCTCGTTTTTAACCTGGTCACTCTTGGTTTGCAAACGAATCCGACAAGGAGTATCTGATGGTTTGAAGCCCACCTCAGACTAGAAGAAGCGATCTGGGGGTGAAGAGGAAGGGGGGCGCCAGGCCGTCTCCATCCCTGTTCTAGGATGGACCCTATCCCTGTCTTAGGGCCCGAGGGAGCTGTTCTCCCGGAAAAGGGGTCACCGGCCCGAGTTGCTTCCTAGGCAGGTCGGGGATCGGGAAGACAGGACTTCAGAAGGTAGGCCTCCCGCAGGCCACCGGCCTCTGCTTCCCTCTGGGCCTCGCTCTCTGCGATCTGGACCTGGTGGGGCCTGGTGCTCTAGCTGGAGGTTCTCTTGGGGGGCGGAGAGGGGACCCTTGCACACGGAGTAGACAGAAGCTGGGCATTTGCTGAGGTTGCCGAACCAAAGCTGGGGAGGGGATGGCATGTGACACAGAGAGCTTAGCCGTGTGACGTACTTCCCTCTTATCCCCCCTGGCTTTAAAGCGTCTTGTTTAAAGGGTCTCAGCTGTGCCCTAACCGGTTTGGCTCAGTGGATAGAGCGTCGGCCTGTGAACTGAAAGGTCTCAGGTTCGATTCCGGTCAAGGGCATGTACCTTGATTGCGGGCACATCCCCAGTGGGAGGTGTGCAGAAGGCAGCTGATTGATGTTTCTCTCTCATCGATGTTTCTAACTCCCTATCTCTCTCCATTCCTCTCTGTAAAAAATCAATAAAATATATTAAAAAAAAAAGGGGGTCTCAGCTGTGCTTGGCGAGGGAAGAAAAGAACTCCAAGGCCACGCTGGAAGCAGATCATCAAGGGGACTGTGCTTCCCTCCCCAAGACAGCGGGGATCAGCCGGAGGGTGACTGACAATGGAAGGATGTGGAGCCACTCTGCTGGCACAAGCCTTGGAGGCGGTGGGGTTGGGCCGGCAGATTCCTTATAAACCACCACCCTCCCTGAGGTTAGGAGCTGATTCAGTTCTCGAGTTGGGGGGATCTGGGGAGACTCTGAAACCATTTCACCAGCACCCATTAGGATGGCTCCATATGCCTGTCACAGCCCTGGGCGGCCACGTTTAGCAGCTCACTGGGTGCGGTGAGCACAGACCCTGCGTCTTCAGGGCAGCCGCTTTACACAATCAGGGGTTTTACTCCAAACTGTTACATGAGAAAAGTGAAAACGTTGGTAAGCATGAACCTTTTCTTGATGTGAATGAACTCACTCGATATATACAGGGTGTCCCAAAAAGTGTATACACATTTGGAATAATTATTAATTCCAATGGGTTAAATCTGAGAAGAAAGAAACACGCATTGAGCTCTCAAAAACGTACGTGTATACATTTTGGGGGGACACCCTGTATGTGTTGGGCACATATGTGTGATCATTGCAGTAACAGACACAGCAGTGAACAGAGCAGACAAACCCCTGCCCTCGTGTAGGTGACACTCTGGTGAGAGAAACAGAAATAATGAGCAAGAAAGTAAGACGGAGAACGTGCTCCACAGTGATAGTGTGAAGGGGGAAATGTAAAGGGGACAAGAGTAACGTATCATTCCTTTTTGATCTTGTGTGCATGTTTGCCAGTTAATACACTGAATAGATATTGCTTCCAGAACAAGTCAAAAAGCCAAATATATTTTTAGTTTTAAAAATGTATATTTTTACATCTGTAATACTGTCAACAATAAAATATATACCATATATATTTTTTGCTGAGTTTTGCATTTTCCTCTTATATTTAAAGGCAATTCTTAAACACATCACAAAATCCCATTTGTATTCTGAAAGATTTTTCATGTAAGTAAAAACCACCTAAAATGTTTTATGGAATGAAACAGGTAAAAGATAATTGTATTACAAATACAAAGTAGAATCTACACTAATAAAAGATAAAGATACAAATTGACCGTACCTTTGCGATGCCCACTAGCCAATCAGGAGTGAGTATGCAGATTAACCCAACAAAGATGGCGGGTTAATTTGCATATGCAGGAGCCGAGAGACCGGGGGCAGGGTGGGATGCTTGCACCGCCCTAGCCGCTCCGGGCCTCTGGGCAGCGTGGGAAGGCGGAAAAGCAGCTCCGGGTTGGAGCGAAGGCAGAAAGATGGCTCCGGCAGGAGCGAATGTGGTGCCCACAGCCAGGGGAAAGAAGGCCCGTTCTTGCACGAATCTTTGTGCATCAAGCCTCTAGTACATTTATAAAGTGGCATACCTGTTTTCCTGCAACATGATTCTTGAGGGCTTTCTCAGAGTGTAAGTGATGCTGAACAGGGTGCAGGGTGCTCGCGAGTAGCTAGGGACACTGCTCTGCACCCTGACTGCCAGCTAGTGCCCATCCCCACCGTCACCATGGGCAGGTGTCTTCACCGGAGGCTCCGTTTTCTCATCTATAATTATGCCAATGTTAGTGCAGGAAACAGAAGCCAGTCAGGTGTTTAAACAGGAGGATTCAACACAGGGAACTAGGGGCTTATAGAGTCATTGGAAAGGCTGAGTGAGAAAGGTCGAGGAGGGGCTTCTGGGATGTGTCCAGAACCCACCAGGGTCACTGTGAACCACAGGGTGGGAAGGCAGGTTTTGAAGCCATTGTAACTGCCTCTGGGCACCTAAGGGGCACTGGACTCTTCGGCAGAAAAACCTCATATTTCCCCAAACTTTGCTGACCGGCAGAAGCAACTAAAAGGAGAGGAAAGGGGCCTTTGCCTCTCTGCCACCTACAAACATTCCAGGATTTAATTGGCAGAATCTAATTCATAGCCCGAACCCTATATGCAAGGCAGTCTGGGAAATGTAGTTTTAGCTTCCCAACCTTCTCACAAAAGGTGAGAGAGTCTGGGTCCTCTGAGAAGGAGATGCTAAGCAAGAGTTAAGCAGGCAAGGGGAATGTCTGAGTGAGAGAAAATGGGTAGGGAGCCGGCTGAGCCTGGGAGAGCTGTCAGGTTACAAAGCAAGTTGACTCCATGTGAAGGAGAGATGGAGAGAAGGCTGGGCAGCACATCTAAGGAAGTTTCAGCAAGGCCATCGGAGAATCCTGGACTCTAAATTGGCGAACAAAGGAGTCCAATGTCTTTAAGGAAGGAGTCTGCATTAGCATCCCTGTAACAGTTAGTCATGGATGGAGCCATCCACGGGGGTGGATTGGCTGCGGGGGGCCCTTGGGCAATGATTCTCTGTAACAGGAAGCTAACTGGCTTGTTCTCAGGCTGCCCCAGAGGGTGGGATGGAGGTTGAGCAAGTCAGTCTACAGAACCCACCCTGATAACAATACCTGCTTCCTAGGGGGATTTGAGGATGAACTGAGAAGACACAAGTAAAGCACTTAAAACAGTACCTGCCATGGAGTCAGTGCTCAGCAAATGCCAGGAGCAGTTGGGAGGCTGAAAACCTAGGAGGCCCTTCAAGGCTCTCTCCACCTTCTGTGGGAGACCATGTTGAGCGTCCTGGAAACAAATAATTTCAGGATGGTGTGCTGCCGGCATAGAGGGCGCTCACTGGCTGCGAGTCCCCACCCATAGGGAGGCCAATCACCATACAGATTCCAGGCCCCACCCTGGATGTTCTGATTCAGTTGGTGGGAGGTGGGGCCTGGACATACATAGATTTAACATGGGGTCTGGGACTCTGAGACCCAGTCAGGTCTGGGACCATCGCTGTAGCTATCAGAGGAAGGAATGCTGAGCTGGTTAGAGGACGGGGAAGGAAAGAAGAAAGACTTTGAAAAAGACAGCCGAACAGGGCGTTGAAGGATGAATAGGAGTGGAAAGTGAAGAAGCAGCGGACATTCCGAGCGGAGGGAACAGTGCCTGTGAAGGCAGAGTGGCTGCCAGGAGCTCAGGGAAACCACAGGATCTTGGTGTAGTGAGGTTCAAGCATTTTTCTTTCTTTAATTGAACATTTATTGGTGGCCAAGCTTAGTGCTAAGGATTTAACATGCTTTATGTCACCGAGTCCTCACAACGGCCTTATGAGGGCTGTATTATTATCAAACCCATTCTGCAGATGAGGCAACTGAGGCTCAGCAAGTCAAGCAACTACTTTAAAATGAAGTCAAGTTTGGAATCCATTGCATCCCAAGCCCATGCTGCTGACTTTGCTGGGAGAAGAGGCTGAAGGAGCAGTTGGGGGCCTCTTAGGGGCCTGTGTGCCTGCAGAGAGTGGCATCTAGGAACACGAGCTTTGGTTGTGGGAAGGGGGTTCAAACCTGCCACGACTGGCTCTGTGGCTCTGGGCAAGTTAACCTTTCTATGCCTTGTTTTCTTCATTTGCAAAGTGAGATAATATGCCCACCTTAGGTAGGCCATGAGATTAAATGAGTTATGATCTGTAAAGCACCTAGCACAGTGCCTGGTACATAGAAAATCCACCGTAATTAGAAACTATTACTATTCCTGCAAACATGTGGGGGCTTCAACTTGTAGAGAATGGAGAAGCCAGAGAGTTTTAAGCGGGAAGATTGCAAATACCTCTAGGAGGTCGACTCAGGAGCAAAGCCCTAAGTTAAAGGAATGCCACTCAAATGGTGAGTTTTCAGGCACTAACCAGTGGTCCTGAAAGCTCCAGGACAGGCGTGAGTCACGGAGGCAGCTGGCCTTGTGGGTGTTCCGGAAGTCTCACCATGTGATCGATCAGTCACCCACTGCCGGGTCATCAGAGAGTCACTCCAGTTACTTTGGAAAATCTTGGGAGGGGCTCTTCCCGGCCGAGCTGGAGGAGAAAGCCATCTCACCGTGCACACCGCTGTAATGCTGGGGCCCCAGCTTTAGAAAGATTCAGTTCCCTAACTATTAGGACAAACACCAACATGTGACTTATTCCTCAGGTGGTGGAATAATTGGGGATTCCTTCTCACCCTCTTGTATTTTTGCATATTTTCCACCCTGAGTATGTGCTGATTTCTGCTTTTTTGCAAAAGCAAAATAAATGATATTTAAAATAAAACAAAAATAGTCCCCTCCCCCTGGGAGGATGGCTCCTGCCTCCCACAGTGAGAAGGGCTGTGCATCCCTCTGAGGGAGCAGGCCCCCTGGGCTGGCAAGTCCTTGGTCCTCACCTGCCAGCCCCAGATGGCTCCTGTGTTGTGAGGGCAGCAGTCCTCAAAGTTCTTAGCCACAGAGGGCATTTATGGAGCGTCTGCTGTGTGCAGCGGGCTCTGAACTAACTCGTCCGCTCTCCACTTTTTTTTTTTTTAATATTTTTATTGATTTCAGCGAGGAAGGGAGAGGGAGAGAGAGTTAGAAACATCAATGATGAGAGACAATCATTGATTGGCTGCCTCCTGCATGCCCCCCACTGGGGATCAAGCCTGCAACCTGGGCATGTGCTCTTGACCGGAATTGAACCTGGGACCCTTTAGTCCACAGGCCAACGCTCTATCTACTGAGCCAAACCAGCTAGGGCCCACTCTTAAAAACTATTAAGGGGTTTGATGGTTTGTATCTATTGCTAATGTTCATTTTTGAAATTGAACCTGAGGAATGTTAGTAATCTACATCTATTCATTCATTCAAAGGAGTGCTTCTCAACTGGGGGCGATTTCGCATTCCAAGGGACGCTTGGCAGTGGCTGGGACAATTTTGTTTAGCATAACTGGGGCTTGGGAGGTGCTACTGGCATCTAGTGGGTAGAGGCCAGCAATGCTGCCCACATCCTACACTGCCCAGGACAGCCCCCATAGCAGAGAATTACCTGGCCTGGAATGCCAAGCGTGCCAAGGTTGAGAAACCCTGATTTAAAGTAAGGATAATAAACTCATTACATGCTGACATAAAAAAATAAGTTTTATTAAAAAATAGCAATATTTCCGAAATAAAAAAAAAACCTGAGAAGAGCGGCATCATTTTCGATTTTTGCAGACTCTTCAATGTCTGGTTTCATGGGAGACAGCGAGAGCTTGTGTCCACCGCTTCACTCGGTCTTTGCAATGTTATCCCGCGTCCTGTCGTTCCCGGAACACTGCAGAGAAAGAGATGCCAATAGCATCTCAATACGACTATGAAAACAGTTTTGGTCTTATGGAGCCCCTCCAGGGGTCTCCGGGACCCCAAGGACTCCGTAGGCCACCTTTGGGGAACCGCTGCTGTAGGAAGACACTCCCCGACTATTTCTAGAAACAACCACTGTGTTTTGGGTGTGGACACACCTGGCCCCGCTGTCCCAGGGGGAGGGCCGCGTGGGAAGAAATTGGTGAAAAGCCCAACGTGCGGGGTGCCCCAGCCCAGCCCCCTTCTCCGCGCGGCAGAGTGTCCGTCAGCTGCTAGACAATGGAGGTGATTTCTGATGACAGATCTCACGTTTCACCTGGAGTGAGAAAACAACAGGCCAGACAAGTGGGAATAAAAGGAAAGAGGAGAAGCGGGTGGGGGAGCTCCCCTGGCGGTTCTGGGAGGGGGAAGGGTGCTCTCAGCTGCTTAGGGGTCCCAGCAGGTGTGGGTGTGTGGAGGGCCCACGCCTGGCCTTGCCCATAGCCCTGCCCTGGGAGCAGCAGCAATCGGGAGGCCCGCCTCGCCTCTGAGTCACCCACCTGAGTTTCACAGGATGTGATAGGCTAATTTTTGGCAGGGAGAGAGGGAGCCCCAGCCTTGGAGGCCCCGGAGGGGTGAGCCAGGCGGGTGTCTCCCCTTCTCGCAGAAGGAGCCGCGTGAATCCAGGTCAGGAAGCCTGCACTCAGGAGGCCTGGCTCCCTCGGTCCCCCTCTGGGCCGCACCCTTGCTGGTCCCCACGCCCCTGAGGGGGTGGAGGGTTCCAGCTGCCTTTCTCCGGGGGCTGAGGAAACAGGAGCACGAGGGCATTTAGGGAGCGCCTGCTGTGTGCAGCGGGCTCTGAACTAACTCGTCCCAGTGTGTGTGGCATTGAACCCTCCAGGCAGCCTGCACTGCGGGAATTGTTGTTATTCCCCCTTTTATCCACGAGTCCAAGGCCTGAGGAGGAAATCACTTGTCCACAGTCTAAGCCTGGAGACTGGAGCTGGGACTGGATCTAGGTCTGTCTGGATTCGTGACCTCTCCCCTAAAAGTTGTGCTAAGAGTCAGGCATTTACCAACATAGCAGACTACCGAGGGGCCACTCTGAACCCTGTGCTAGATGCCCAAGATGTAGGCAGATCAAACACGCTCCCTCCCCTTCTCCCAGCTCTGGGTCTACTTGGTGGTGAGGTGCCAGGGGGTGAAGTGGGGGAGAGTGTAGGGTTGAGCAAGCAAACAGGCAATGACAATTGATGGTGCCAGGTGCTGTGATGGGGTGAGCAGGGTTCGGGAGAAGCCAGAGGAGTCCCCTGACTCAGACTGGGGAGAAGGTAGGCAAGGAGGGCTTCCTGGAGGAGGTGATGCATAAACCAGAGACAAGTCAGGGGGCCCCAAGCAAGGAGGAGGTTGAGCATCCCAGCTGGAGAGATAGCAACGTAGGGGGACACACTCAATGCCCTCCCCTCCCTTTTGACTACTTCCAGCCCGGGAGGAGTTCCAGGATTTCCATTGAAAGGCCCATCCCCCATGTACATTCTGTTTCTGGGCTGAGAATCAGGTAGGATGCCAGCTGTACGGAAGCAGGGGCAGTGGTGGCAGAACGGGTCTCAGTGGGCAGGAGGAAGTGGCTTTTAGAAACAGATATTTGCACACTGAGCAGTCTTTTTACGCCGGGCACAAACCCAGGCCCTGGACGTAAAGTGTCTCATGGGAATTTTATGATCCTGTGAGATTTGGGATGCAGTTGTTTCATGTGAGAATCCTTTCGCTGAAGACCATACCTAATTCCAGGCTCACAAGGTACAAGGCCCAGCCCGACAAAGTGTTACGATCGTGCGGCTGTGGCGTGAAGACGTTGCAATCCGCTTGCCCGGCCTGTGGTGAGTTAGGTGGGTTTTGATAAGTTTCTTACTTAGCGAGGGGGAACGTATACTCTTTCATGTTCTGTGTGACGTTTTATTGATATGTCTCTGTTACCACGTAGCCTCCTCCTTGGTGTCATCACTGTACCATTTTGCAGATGAGGAAACCGAGGCTTGGCGAGGTTAAGGAAGCAGCCTGGGGCAAACAGTGGGTCTGGAATTGGAGCTCAGGCAGCCTGATGTCAGAGCCCACCCTTCCCTCTGCGCCCAGCTTCTCCTGGGCTAGCAAAGTTCCCGAGTCTGGGGCACCCCCTCCCTCCAGGTCTGAGCCTAACTCTGGAATGGCTCTTTCAACCCTTCCTCTCCCCGGAGAGTGAAGCCTTGGGAGAGGAAGTGAAGTGTCCAGAGTGTGTGTTTAAGGTTTTCCCACGTGACTCAGAGGCTGGGCCCCTAAAGAAAGTCAGCCCTAGCGTGCCCAGGCAAGCTCCCCACATCTCGGTTCCACCTTCCCCCCAAACAAGGCGATGAATGTGGGGCCACTTGGGGAGAGAGGGGCTGTGGGGTGGGGGTCAGTGTGGGGTAGAATAAAAAGATCTTAAAACTGATCAACAAGGGGGAGTGATTTCTTAGTGCTTTAAAATACCGTCTCTCTTTTCCAGAAGGAATAAAGACAATGTCGGAACTCCTGATAAACCCAAAGAAGAAAGTGTGCAACCCCATCACTCCTGCATAAACTGCTAGCTTTTTGGGTGTGGTTCCTTCCGGTCTACTTATCTCTATACACATTTACATTTATCATAATAAATGTACTCATAATAACATTTTATTATTGCCAAAATAGCACAGGTTCACCGGAGAGTAGAAATGAACAAAAGAAGAAAGGGAGAAATGGTCATCTCAGGCAGTGTGACTGTGTAGGTTTTAGTCATTTTTCTTGTGAATTGTGCCCTGGTGAAAAGGTGCTCAGCGTTCCTGTAATCATCCGAGGAATGCTAAGCAAAACTGCAAGTCGCCCCTCACACCTGTCAGGATGGCTGTTGTCAAGAAGACAGAAGAAAAAAGTTTTGGCAAGGATGTGATACCCTTGGATACTACTGATGGGAATGTAAATTGGTGTGGCCATGATGGAAAAAGTACGGAAATTCCTTTAAAAATTAAAAAAAAAAAAATGCCCGGCTGGCGTGGCTCAGTGGTTGAGCATTGACCTATGAACCAGGAGGTCATGGTTGGATTCCAGGTCAGGGAACATGCCAAGGTTGAGGGCTCAATCCCCAGTGTGGAATGTACAGCAGGCAGCCAATCAATGATTCTCCCTCATCATTGATGTTTCTATCTCCCTTTCCCTCTCCTTTCCTCTCTGAAATCAATAAAAATATTAAAAAAGAATAAAAATTAAAAATAGAACCACCATATGATCCAGCAATCCCTCTTCTGGGTATATACCCAGAGGAAATGGCAGCAGTACCTTGAAGAGATATCTGTATTCCCAAGTTCATTGCAGCATTTTTCACAACAGCCACAATAGGGAAACAACTTAAGTATGGGTCAGCAGATAACGGATGAAGAAATTGCGAGAAATTGTTTATATATATATATATATATATATATATATATATGTATATATATATATATATATAATGGAATGACATATAAAAATGGAATATTAATTCCATTATAATTAACTAGAGGCCTGGTGCATGAAATTCGTGCACAGGGGGTGTGTGTCCCTCAGCCCAGCCTGCACCCTCTCCAATCTAGGACCTCTTGAGGGATGTCCTACCGGGATCGGGCCTAAATGGGCAGTTGGACATCCCTCTCACAATCCAGGACTGCTGGCTCCCAACTAACTGCTCGCCTGCCTGCCTTCCTGATTGCCCCTAACCGCTTCTGCCTGCCAGCCTGATCACCCCCTAACCACTCCCCTGCCAGCCTGATTGATGCCTAACTGCTCCCCTGCCAGCCTGTTTGCCCCTAACTGCCCTCCCCTACAGGCCTGGTCACCCCCTAACTGCCATCCCCTGCAGGCCTGGTTCCCCTCAACTGCTCTCCCCTGCAGGCCTGGGTCCCTCCTAACTGCCCTTCCCTGCAGGCCTGGTTGCCCCTAACTTCCCTCCTCTGCTGGCCTGGGCACCCCTAACTGCCCTCCCCTGCAGGCTTGATTGCCCCCAACTGCCCTCCCTTGCAGGCCTGGTCCCTGCCAACTGCCCTCCCCTGCTGGCCATCTTGTGGCGGCCATCTTGTGTCCACATGGGAGCAGCCATCTTGTGTGTTGGAGTGACGGTCAATTTGCATATTACTCTTTTATTAGATAGGATAGAGGGCTGGTGCATGGGTGGGGGCCGGCTGGTTTGCCCTGAAGGGTGTCCCGGATCAGGATGGGGGTTCCCTTAGGGCATGGGGTGGCCTGGGCGAGGGGCCTGTTGTGGTTTGCCGGCCAGCCACGCCCCCCGGTGACCCAAGCGGAGGCCCTGGTATCTGGGATTTATTTATCTTCTATAATTGAAACTTTGTAGCCTTGAGCGGAGGCCAGGGCAGGCCAGGGAGGGTGGAAAGCTTGGCTTCCTCCATCGCCGGGGAAACCCAAGCCTCCTGCTCGCTCCGTGGCCACAGCCATCTTGGTTGGGTTAATTTCCATACTCGCTCCTGATTGGCTGGTGGGCGTGGCTTGTGGGTGTAGTGGAGGTATGGTCAATTTGCATATTACTCTTTTATTAGATAGGATTTTTATATAATGGAATAATAATTAGCCTTAAAAAAGAAAAACATCCTGCCATTTATGACAATACGGATAAACCTGAAGGACATTATGCTAAGTGAAACAAGGCAGATACATAAAGAAAAATCCTGTATAACCTCACTTATATGTAAATCTAAAGAAGTCAAACTCATAGAAGCAGAGAGTAGAAAGGTGGCTTCCACGGGCGGGAAGATGGGGGGAATGGGGAGAGGTTGGTCAAAGGTACAAAGTTGCAGCTTGGGAGGACGAGTGAGGTCTGGAGACCCCGTGTGCAGCGCGCTGTCTGTGGGTAACAGCACACTACTGTGTCCTGGCAATTTGCTGAGAGAGATCTCAGGTGCTCTTGCCACACACACAAACATGGTAACTATGTGAGGAGATGTATGTATGTTAATTAGCTTGACTAGCAGTATTTCACTATGTATATTTTAAAAAATCATGTTGTACACCTTAAATATACACAAGTCCTATTTAGAAAAAAAAAAAAAAAGACCTCCAAAAAGTCAGACCAAGTTTTAAATCTGGGCTCTGTAATTTACTAACTATAGGACTATGTCTGGTTTCAGTTTCTTCCACCGTATATAATAATTATTACCAACCTGACAAGTACACGACACATTAGTTTCCAAATTGTTTGTTTTGTTAATACTGGGGAAATTGATCCACCCAAAAGGGAGACTCATTCCTAGGTCTTCTGACTCCAGATCCAACCCTTTTTCTCTAAATAAATTACTCACTCTCTACTCTCCCTTTTCAATCACCCCTCCCCCCACTTCTCCCTCCTCCTTCTCTCACACAAACACACGTATTCTTTTTTTTTTTTTTTAATAAGCTAAATTGTAGTTCTGTGACTGTTTTTTTGCCTGATTTTGGACAAGGATTAAATGAAATGACTATATATTAACTGTAGTCCTCATTACAGTATAGCTCTGTCATTTGCTGCCTCTGTTATAGTTGTATAATCCTGGAGGGCAAGGCTTTTCGCCATTCATCCTATTACCACCCCAACAGCCTGGCCACACACAGGTACACGGATGAGCACCAGCTACCTGCCAGGCACTGTGTGAAGCCTCCCCATGCACCACCTCTCTTCTCCTCACAGAAATCCTGTGAGTGGGTCCCATGAGCTCCATTTCACAGATGCAGCGACTGAGACTCAGAAAGTTGAAATGATTCCATTAAGGTCACCCAAGGAGGAAGAAGCAGCACCAGGTTCTAACCCGGGTCTGACGAATTCTGGAGCCCATGTGGGAGGGAGCTACCGGCCTCACTGAGAAGTTGTTCAGTAACCGTGACGAATGGGGGACGACGTGTGCAGTTGAGTCAGTCAGTGTGGCGTGGGATGTCACCATGCTTCCTTAACTCCACTGGCGTCTGAATGGGGCCTTTTTCTAGTCAAACTCTTTCATGAGGGCTCTGGAGTCAGGTGCTTTCATGGAGCCAACCCGTCTCTGCTGGCCTGACATGGCCCCCTGAGGGGGCGGAGGGCATGGACTGTGCTGAGCCCATAGTAGGCACCTTGTCTGCTGGTTGGATGATGCAGAGAATCCACGGGACACAGCCCTCGTTGTGAAACCGCTCTCGGTTCCAGCAGGGAAAATTCCTTCCTGCCCACCTTGGGAGGGACGGGCTGCCGAGGGCCAAGCACCTTCCTAGGGCTGAGGGGGTTATAGGAACAGAGGCAGGCGTGGTGGGTGGTCATGGCATTTGCCAGTTCCTTCCCCTTCCTGGTCTTGTGACTGTCTCCATAGCCAGCCTCGAGATCATGCTCTGCGTTGGAGTTCACAACATGCTTTCACATACATGAGCCCATTCGCGAGCCTTTGCAGGTAGGCGTGGACGGGGGCAGCTTGGCCTGGGGACAGAAGCCAGGTTGTCAGGTCATCAGACGTGGCTCAGGTCCCAGCTCCACCACTTCCTAGTCTTATGACTTCGGGAAATTTCCTAAACCTCTCTGAACCTGGACTTCCTTTGTAAAGTGGGGATAAAAATAGTCCCTTCACCATAGGCAGTGGTGGGAATTAGATGGTGTATGCCACATTTGGAAGTACTAAAAAAACTGAGTATTAAAAAATCAGGTATGGCCTTACATAATGATGATATAGTCTGTTGCCCATTGGATGTGTGACTTACCCAAGGTCACTCAGTTCTCCTGGCCCTGGTTCAGGGACAGTACTCATAGGTGCTTATTATAGTGTCCAGCCAACCTGAATGGGATTGGAGAAGGGATTTGGGCTTTCCTTAGCTTCCCTGGGTTCTTCCGGTGTTTCTCAGGGGTTAGAACGAGCATCAAGCTGGGGAGCAGGCCGGTGCTCGGAGCCGCATTGTGGGAGCAGGGTGGGATGGAAGGAATTGGCAGCCCCAGGGACGAGCCCTGTACCCTTCGGGCCCCCCTGCCCACGGTCCCCTCCCTGCCAGTGTTCTGCCTGTTGCTGTAACTTTCCAGCCTCTTGGTGATTTCTCAAGATGAATGCACCACACCTCAAACTGTTTGCTTAAATGGTAGGATGCTCTTGGTCCATCCAATGACTGAATATTTATGACTCTACACGGCAGGCAGCCCTATAATCAGGGCTGGAGGGTGGAGGTGCCGGACAGAAAAAGGTCTGGGCCCGCAAGGAGCTTCTGATGTAGCAGTGGGCCCGGGAGTAGCACTGGGTGGATGTATTTCTGTCCCCTCCCCCTACTTCACACGCACTGAGGTTCCTTTTAAATCTGTGCCAGTCCCTCCATTTAACTCTGCATGCCGTGGGTGGAGCTCGGCTTCATTTGGTCCCCAAGGGCTGTCTGGCTGGGTGGGTTTAGAGAGAGCCAAGAGCAGACAGCTACTTAACATTCCCCGGAAGAGGCAGGAATGAATCACGGATTCTTGGGAAGTGAGTGCCGAGTCGCCCTGTCTCTAATCAATACCCAGCAACAGCCTCTTGTTGTTGTCAATCCTCACCCAAGGATATTTTTCCATTGATTTTTAGGGAGAGTGGAAGAGAGAGGGAAAGACAGAGAGAAATATGAAAGTGAGAGAAACACATCGATTGGTTGCCTCCTGCATGAGCCCCAACCAGGGCCCAGAGCTGGGGAGGAGCCTGCAACTGAGGTACATGCCTTTGACCGGATTCGAACCCGGGACCTTTTGGTCCACAGGCTGACGCGGTATCCACTGAGCCAAACCGGCTAGGGCAAGGGTTGGCTCTTGGCGAAGAGAACAGGGCAGCCTCCACACCCCTGGCTCTCAGGCCCTAACAGAGGCGCCTGCCGTCTGGGGGGCAAGACGTCAGGTAGGAGGTAGGATGCCCTGGCCTTATACTGAGGTCTTTCCTGAAGCCCAGGGTCTCCTTGTTTATGGGATGTGACAAATCTGAGAAGGTGTTAATTCCCAGGCCTCTTGAGCCCACTTCTTTTTTCTTTCCCCCTTAAAAAGAAACAAGTCTTGTTTTTTATTATTCAAAAGGTAATATACACCTAAGCAATTTGGGGAAAGGGAAATGTAGAAAGAATTTTTTAAAACCATATTTAGACCTCCCACTCAAATTCAGCAACGTATTTTGGCCTACTTTATCGGAACCCTTTTTACGGTGTAGTTTAAAAAATACTGTGACATTATGCCAAGTGAAATAAGCCAAGTACAAAATGACAGATATTGCATGATTCCACTCATACGAGGTATCTAAAGTAATCAAACTCGTAGAAACAGAAAGTAGACCGTGGTTGCCAGGGGCTGGCAGGAGGGAGAAATGGGGAGTTGTCCAATGAGTTATAGAGTTTCAGTTGTGCAAGATGAAAAGGTTCCAGAGACCTGTTGTACAATAATGCTCACAGAGTTAACCATTCTGTACTGTACCCTCAACAGAGGGCACATCTATGTTATGTGTTTTTAGCCACAATAAAAAATACTTGTTTTTTTTATAAGACTGCTCAACCATAAATGTAATTTTGTATACAGCCTATTCACTTAACAATGTAAAATATTAAAGCAAATCCAAATTCTTTATTACTATTATTATTATTATTATTATTATTATTGCTTTGGGTTCACAGTGAGGAGTCAAGCCAAGAGAACCTGGCCCTTTTGTCAATTTTCTCACCCAAGAACATGCTTAGAGAGAGGAAAGGAGAGAGAGAGAGAGAGAGAGGAGAGAGACAAACCTCAGTTGGCTGCCTTCTGTCTGCTCCCTAACTTGGGATCAAATCTGAAACTCAGGCATGTGCCCTGATTGGGAATCGAACCGGCAACCTTTCAGTGCATGGGACGATGCTCAACCAGCTGAGCCACTCTGGCCGGGCTACCATTATTTTTAAGGCTACATAATGTTTACCAGGTAGAGATACCATAAGTTACTTAACATTCCCCCTTTGCATATTTAGGTTGTTACTTTATTGAATAAACAAAGATGCAGTTGAGCATTTTATACATAAAAATTGTCTTTATTGCGATTCCCTGGGCTAACGAGAGGGCACGGGATCAAAGGATGAAAACACAGCAAGGCTTTTGATGTACATTGCCAAATGGTTTCCAAAGGGTTGCACCAATTTCCACTCCCACTAGCAATGAATGAGAGTGCCTGTTTCACCACACCCTCCGCAGCCCTGGGTGTTGTCATTTTCTCAAATCTGGGCTGATTTGGTAGGCAAACATTTGCATCTTATTTTCATGTTCATTCCTTGGATAACTAATGAGAAAGAACGTCTTTCCATGTGTTCGTTCCTGTCTTCTAACCATTCCTTTCCTTCATCCCTTTAGCTCTTACAGTCTTTAGAGTTTTTCTTATGGAGTTGCACAAATCTCCCAGGACTGAGCTTTTTTAAAAAAATAGTTTTATTGATTTTTAGAGAGAGAGAGGAAGGGAGAGGGACAGAGAGAGAGAGAAACATTGATGTGAGAGTGGGACATCGATCAGCTGCCTCCTGCACAGGATTAGAGTCCGCAACTCTGGTGGCTGGAGCTGGAATCGAACCAGCAATCCCCTGGTGCACGGGGTGACGCCCAGGGCAGGACCGAGCTTTTGATACATCATATAACTCCGTTCCCTAGCCCTTTGCCACCTTAGAGTGGCCTCTCCCAATTGCACACCCTTCAATGCCCAGTTAAGGCTCTGCTTCCTCTCCATGGCACACCCTGCTAGCCCTAGTCTCTTTTGTCCCTTCCTTTCCACTTCATTTAGCACAGCCAGGCATCTCATAATCTGGTTATTGGTTTTCAAAATCATTTGGGTGGATTTCTAAGGTTTTGCTGTGTCTCACCCCCCCCCCCAGCCCCGGGACCGTGGGTCTCCCCTGTACTAGTGCAATAATACCAGGCTCATTGAAATTGTGCAAAGAAATGCACGTTGAATGGACTTGGCAGAGACCTGCCAGCTCTAGAACTCCCAGACTTCCTCTGGCCTCGCCTGTGCCACAGCAGGCCCAGCTTTCCTTCGCGACAGCATTGTGCTTTGGTGACGAGTGGGCTTGGGTTCAAATCCCAGCTCCTCCACTGGCTTCACGTGACTAAATTACTTTCGCTTGCTGGGTCTCTGGTCTCTCAGATGGGATGGTGGCAAATGGGATGGTGGTTTTCACCTCCCTTGGGGAATAGGATTGAACCAGATCATTTGAAACAAGGGTTTTGAACACGACTTTGTACCAAACACGTTTTAAAAAGAGCTAGTTATTATGTCTTCACCACAAATTCAAGTCACTTTCCTTGTTCAGAATAGAGCCTTGTTTTGCCCTGACCGGTTCGGCTCAGTGGATAGAGCATTGGCCTGCAGACTGAAAGGTCCCAGGTTCGACTCCTGTCAAGGGCATGTACCTTGGTTGCGGGCACATCCCCAGTAGGGGGTGTGCAGGAGGCAGCTGATCGATGTTTCTCTCTCATCGATGTTTCTAACTCTCTATCCCTCTCCCTTCCTCTCTGTAAAAAAGCAATAAAATATATATTAAAACAAAAAAAGAATGGAGCCTTGTTTTGAGGTCTCCTCATCTCCCAAGTGCATCATTCCAGCCTCTACTTCCCTCCTGGGCCCACAAGGCCATCTTCCATCTCAGGGTCCTCGATGTAAACACACCTGCAAAGTCCTTTTTGCCAGGTAAGGTAACATATTCACAAGTTCTGGACACACTGGGGGCATTGTCCAGCCCTTCATACCACGTACGCCTCCTGGATTTGGCCCCCCACACCCCTGTGCACTTGGCCATGTTTCATTCCTCCAGGAAGAGATTAGAAAGGAAAATGAGTGGTTACGGAGCAAGCCCTGTGGTAGGTGCCCTGATTCACCTGGGGACCGAGTCTCTTACACTTGCCCAAGGAAATCAAGGCTCAGAGAGGCTAGGTGCTTGCCCAAGATCACACAGCGAACACCAGACAGAGCCAGAGTTCGAGTCATCCAGGGCTGCCTGACTCCAGAGCCCAGGCCCAACGTGGCCTCTGGTTTGAGGTTGCTCTCAATTAACTTAAATTCCGTCCAACAAGCAAGTCTGGAGCAAGATACCATGGTTTCCTGTAATTTTATGTAAAAGTGGTTATCTGACCCTCTGCAAGTCACTGGACTTTCCCAACCTTTGTTTCCTCGTGTGCGAAAGGAGGAGGGATCCGATTGATGTTTCTGAGAGAAACCAAGATGGCGGCATAGGTAAGTACCTAAACTGCTGCCTTGCACAACAATTTCAAAACTACAACTAAAAGACAGAACGGACACCATCCAGAACCACAGGAAAGCTGGCTGAGTGGAAATTCTACAACTAGAAGGAAAGAAGAAAGCTCACGGAGAAGGAGCGGCAAAGAGCTGAGGTAAAGAGACATGCTCGCAGAGAGGAAGGGAGGCAGAGTGCCTGGCTGGCTTTCTCTGGCGGGAGGGGGAAGGAAGCCCCCGACTGCACTGAACACCAGTTCTGACTGCACTGAACCCCAGTTCCAGGCGAAACCCTGTGGACCCAGGCTCATACAGGGGGAGTTTGGACTGTCAGGTAGAGAGAAAGGCACACGGAGACTCAGAGACTCAGGGGAGCTGCAGCGGCAGGGGTCTGGAGGCGCGAGTGTGCACAAAGACTGACTGCGGAGGTTACCACAGGCATTCCCTAGCGGAAGGGAGTCGGAAGCTCCTGACTGCACTGAACCCCAGTTCCAGGTGAGCCCCTGGGGACCCACGCTCATACGGGGGAAATCTGGACTGTCAGGCGGAAACTTGGGAACCACGGAAGGCTGAGGTCTGGAGACTCGCGCGCAAGGGCAGGGCTGACAGGAAGCCAAGACTGTCTGCTCCACCCTGAGACTCCACCCCTTCCAAGCTGAGCACAGAGGCTTTTGCAATCTGGAAAGGCTAATCCTATAAGGCTGTCTCCAGCACCAAAAATCTCCCAGCGTAGACACAGCTGATCCTCACAGCCAACTGGCCTGCAGGTCAATTCCTCCCAGTGATACCAACAACAATCAAGACTTAACTACAACAAGGCTGTACACACAGTCCACAAAGGGGTGCACCAAGAGTGTCCACCTCAGGTTAACTGGGGAGGCTAACCCTCTGGGCCCATATAGAAAACCTAGCACACAAAGCTACCCTACCAACTCAGAGAAGCAGTGAAAAATGGGGAGATGAAGAAACAGATCACAAACGAAAGAAATGGAGGAAAACAAACGACTGGATATAGAATTCAAAACCACGGTTATAAGGCTTTTCAAGAATATCCTAGAAAAGGCCGATAAATATAATGAGACCCTCGAAGATATGAAAAAGGACTAACTAGAAATTAAACATACACTGATTAAAATAAAAAATATTATACAGAGACCCAACAACAGACTAGAGGAACACAAGAATCAAGTCAAATAATTGAAATACAAAGAAGCAAAAAACACTCAACCGGAAAAGCAAAAAAAAGAAAAAAGAATCCAAAAAGTTGAAGATGGTGTAAGGAGCCTCTGGGACAACTTCAAGCGTACCAACATCAGAATTATGGGGGTGCCAGAAGAAGAGAGAGAGCAAGATACTGAAAACCTATTGGAAGAAATAATGACAGAAAACTTCCCCGACCTGGTGAAAGAAATAGACTTACAAGTCCAGGAAGCGCACAGAACCCCAAACAAAAGGAATCCAAAGAGGACCACACCAAGACACATCATAATTAAAATGCCAAGAGCAAAAGACAAAGAGAGAATATTAAAAGCAGCAAGAGAAAAACAGTTCATTACCTACAAGGGAGCACCCATACGATTGTCAGCTGATTTCTCAACAGAAACTATGCAGGCCAAAAGGGAGTGGCAAGAAATATTCAAAGTGATGAATAGCAAGAACCTACAACCAAGACTACTCTACCCAGCAACGCTATTATTCAGAATGGAAGGTCAGATAAAGAGCTTCACAGATAAGAAAAAGCTAAAGGAGTTCATCACCACCAAACCAGTATTATATGAAATGCTGAAAGGTATTCTTTAAGAAGAGGAAGAAGAAAAATGTAAAGAGAAAAATTATGAACAACAAATACATATCTATCAACAAGTGAACCTAAAAATCAAGTGAATTAAAAATCTGAGGAACAGAATAATCTGGTGAATACAATAGAATCAGGGGCATAGAAAGGGAGTGGACTGACAATTCTCAGGGGGAAAGGGGTATGGGGGGGGGTGCAGGAAGAGATTGGACAAAAATTGTACACCTATGGATGAGGACAGTGTGGGGGAGGTAAGGGCAGAGGGTGGGGTGGGAACAGGGTGGAGGGGAGCTATGGGGGGAAAAAGGAGAAACAATTGTAATAATCTGAACAATAAAGATTTATTAAATTAAAAAATAAATGAAAAAAAGAAAGGAGGAGGGATCCACAGGAAACATGGAGGCGATGAGCAAGCTTTCGTAGAGGAGGAAACCCAAGTGGCCAAGAAATGCATGGGAAGATGCTTAACCTCATTAACCACCAAGGAAATGCAACTGTAAGAATGAGGACCTCCACAGCTCTCTGCCTCACCAAGCAGAGCTCCACCTTTGGGATGACGTAGGCTCTGGGCTGTCCTCTCCTGATGGACGTATGTATCCTGAGCCCGACGTGCTTCCCAAACTCTGTTCTCAGAAAATCCCCTAGAGTCCATATTGCAAATTCATTTAAACCAATACCTTCGACGTGTATCGAGCGGGTAGAGGGATGAAGTGTTGATAAGGAAATGAAGTCATCCCTGGCTAATTCCCCCTCTTTCCACAGGAAACCTTGTTCTGAAGATAGGGACCCTGTCCCTAACAGAACTGCCTTCTTTATTTACCTGTTCGCTCATTTGTCACTTACTCATTTACAATCTCTGAGGACAGGGAACTCTGTGACCTTGTTTGCTATAGTCACTATATTGCCAGGTACCTAGTAGGTGGTCAAGAGATATTTGTCAAATTGAATGAATTGCTTCACTCAGGGTTTGGTTTTCTTATGTGGAAAGTGATGGGCTAAACTTGGTGAAGGATTGAGTCACTCATTCATTCAAAAAAATGTTGATCAAGCCCTTCTTTGCCAGCCACTTGCTAGATGCCAGGTGTAGGATACTCAACAAAGCAGATGACAGTCCCTGCCACCTCAAGCTTACCTTTAACTGTGGAGAGACAGTCACTAATGTTACACAATTAATTTTAAAGGTACAGCCTGGGAAAGTGCTCCAAAGGAAAAACACAGAGTTCTGTGGGGGCATTTACTAAGGGAGGCCTCTAAATAAAAAAATAAAAAAAATCCAACCACCTTGTCAGAACTGTCCATCTCCAAATACACCTGTTTGCTTGATGGTCAAACAATAGAGGTCCCATGGCCTAGAGCTCTAGACCAGTTGAAGCAGCTCACATCCTGGGAGGTCAGTGGTCTCCTGGATGCCACCCATGCTCCCTTTCCCATGGGGCTGCACGCACCCCTCCAGCTCCACCACCATAGGCCCAGACTCGCCCCCATTCAAATGCCTTCCACAGCTCACCACTTCTTCCAGGGTGCATCCAAACTCCTTCCACCAGAAGGCCTTCCACGACCCGACCACAGCCCTTCTCGACGGCCTTATCAGTCCCACACTGTGGCCCAGCGAGGCTAGGCTGACCCGGTGTTGCACTCTGTACCGTGTGGCCTGCGTGATACGCTGATCCTCTCGTGGCCTCGGTTTTGTGACCTGTGAGATGATGGGTTTGGAGTAAACTAATCCTCACGTTTTATAAACGATATGATTCTCAGATTGCTCTCCAAACACACTGTTCTCTTTCCTACTTCATGCTTTCACCCAAGCTGTGCTGTCTGTCCGGAGAGGCCCCGATGACCACCTGTAGTCATTTGTGAAGACATTCTATTTATATTTGCTTCCTTCAGGATGGAGCTCAAATATCACTTTGTCCAAGAAAGCCAAAGAGATCCATTCTCTCTGTTTCCAGAATAATATGCTTGAACCTTTATAAGGGTACCGATTACCTTCTTTGATAGAAAGCTATATAGAGACATTACAGCCAGTCATCGGCAAACTCGTTAGTCAACAGAGCCAAATATCAACAGTACAACGATTGAAATTTCTTTTGAGAGCCAATTTTTTTAAACTTAAACTTTTTCTAACGCCACTTCTTCAAAATAGACTCGCTCAGGCCGTGGTATTTGTGGAAGAGCCACACTCAAGGGGCCAAAGAGACGCATGTGGCTCGCGAGCCGCAGTTTGCTGACCACGGGCCTAGCGTTTGAGTGTGGGCTCTGAAGTCAAACAAACCAGGGCTCAAATCCCAGCTTTGCTGTAAAACCTTCGCAAGTCACTTAACTCTCTGAGCCTCGGTGTTCTCATCTGTGAAATGGGGATCATAAACCTTCCCTCACAATGTTGTACAAACTAAATGTGAAAGTAAACAGAAAGCATTTCACAGTGTCTGCCAACCAGTAAGGGCTACAGACATGTCCATCTCCACTGCTGTGCTCTAAGTCCCTTTATGACAGGAACTAGATATTGTCCGCCCCTGTACCCCCCCAAGGACTCAAAGAAGGAAAGGGAAATGAAATAACCAATGATTACACATCTACTATGTGCCAGCATCGTGCTATATACACACATTTCCTTTAATCCTCACAACGACTGGATAAAGTAGCATTATAATTATCTCCATCTTACAGATGAGGGAATTGAGGCTCAGAGGAGTGCAGGGACTTACCCAAGGCCATGAAGAGAACCAGTGGCAGAGTGGGGTCTGAGCCCAGGCTGTGTGCCTTTAGAGGCCAAACTGTTCTGAGTAATTCGAGCAGAGTTGTTTAGCACAGCTTAGCAGGTCCCCTGGAAGTGCTCTCAAAGTGGGCGGCAGTTGTCAATCTACTTCTGCGCCCTGGTTAGACGGCAAGATCTCTGAGAGCAGGGTCTGCGCCTTAATTTTCTTCCTGTCTCTAATACTCCCAGATGTCTACAGGTGTGCCTTGAATGAGCAGGTAGATGGATAGACGGATGAATAAATAGGTGAATGGATGGATGGATGGATGGATGGATGGATGGACAGATTAATAGGCAGATGAACCAGAGTGGATGAATAGGAAAGTCCCCAGATGAAGTCCTTGCATGCCCACAATTCCTTCTTAATAGCTCTCCCTCCTCCCCTTCCCCACGGACAGCCTAGGACTAGGCTCGGAGTGGAATGGACTATGGGAGACAAGTGGGGAAGAAAACACACCCCGCGTGACCACCAAGCCTCCCTCAAAGTGTCATCGTGGTGGGCGCAACAGCGGCCAGATTCCAGCCACAACAGTCATGCCAGCCCCTTGGATGCCACCACCGTGGGGCCGATTTCCCGGGCACTGGTTAAGCGTGGGGTCAGGGCCTCATTCACACGTGGGGTCTCTCCACCCTTTTTCCCTCCTCCAGCACACACCGCCCCACCCCGATTCTTGACCACAAGGAGAGAGGCCACAGGTCAGATTTTGCCACCAGAACCACCAAACCCCCAGAGAGGGCGAGGTCCCGAGGCTGGCGTTGGCCCAGGAAGTGGGTCAAAAGCTACTGCCTCATTATTGAAATAGTAGCAAAGGCCTGAGATGCTTAATCACCAGACCGAGCTGATAGCATCTCTGCCTCCCCAGATAGATAACCCGGGAGGAAGGGAGGGGACCAGGGCCATGTGACTGTCTCCAGCCCACACTCACTTGGGAGGGATAAAGGACATGGTGCCCTCAAAGCGCTTGGCACAGGGCCTGGCCCACGGTAAGCGCTCAACACATGAGAGATGCAATCGTTCCTGTTATCAATTCTCACGGAAGGTATTAACGGCTACTGCGGGGGCCCTTCACTCTGGCTGCATCTGGAAAGGATTTGAAGCACGTGGTTTCAAACCTGAGTCCATGTCACACCCCAGTGTGGTGAAAACAAAGATAAAAAAGGGAAGACTGGGTTTGGTGCCAAGCAATCCATAAAGCAGAGTTCCAGGCAGCGATGAAAACCACGCGTGGCGCCGTAGTTATCGCCAGTATTTTGACTGCAGCCCTTAAGCGCCAGGTGTGAAGTCGGGGGACCTGTGAGCCTGTGTGAGTCGCTTATACTTCAGAGCCTTATTTTCTCACTCTGTGAAGCAACTGTAAAAAGTCCCACCTGTGGACTTGTGGAGTGATGAATGTGTGCTGGTGTCCCCAGCCTGGGCACGGAATGAGACTCCCAGGAATAAAGATGCAAATACAAATTCCAGTGTTCCCAGCAAGCTCCCCCCGCAGGGCACACGCAGTCCCCCACAGACCTGCTTTGGGGAGCTGTGCAGTGACTGTGTGCAAAGGGGCTCGGCCCAGTTCTTGGCATCAGTGAGTGCTCAGCCAGGAACTTTTGCCGTTGCCACAGCCTCTGGGCCATCCTTAAACTCCTGATTCCTTACCTCTGTAGCTTTACTTCAAAATGAAGTCTAAGTCCATCCAGTGCTCGCCATGTCTGCTGCTCCAACGCCTGTGAGTGCCACCTGGATTTCTGCAGTTGGTGTCTAGTCCCCACAAGCAGCCACAGTGATCTTACTTTTCAAATGGCTAAATCAGCTCATGACACTTACCACAAAATCCAAACCTTCCCCATGATTTGCAAAATCTGGCTCCTGCCTGTCTCTCTAGCGGTAGTTTGATCTCTCACTCAATTCCAGCCACTCGCCTTACTGCTGTTCCTAAAACAGACCAAACTTGTTCTCACCGCAGGCCCTTTGCACTTGCTGTGTCCGCTGCCTGGATCCAGTCCACGACTGACCTCAGCTCAAATGTCACCTCCTCAAAGAAACTGACCTCAGCTCAGATGTCACCTCCTCAGAGAAGGCTTTTATGATCACCCCTTTCAAATGTTGCCCTCAACATAGTACATTTCTTTCTTTCTCTCTTTCTCTCTCTCTTTCTTTCTCTCAATCCTCACCAGAGGATATTTTTTCCATTGATTTTTAGAGAAAGTGGAAGAGAGAGGGAAAGGCAGAGAGAAATATCGATGTGAGAGAAACACATCAATTGGTTGCCTCCTGCATGTGCCCTGACCAGGATCCGGGCCGGGGAGGATCCTGCAACTGAGGTACCTGCCCTTGTTCAGCATCCAACCCAGGCCCTTCGGTCCACAGGCCAGCGCTCTATCCACTGAGGAAACCGGCCAGGGCAGTGCATTGCTTTCTTCACAACACCAAGTGAAATGAACATTTTAATTTATTTTATTTTTAGTGTTTTATGGCCTGATAACTCCAATGAGGGGAATACCTTTTCTATTTTGTTCATTTCTATGTTCTCAATGCCTAGACAATATTTATGGATATCATATTTTGCTGAATGAAGTTATTAAAACTATTGTTATTGTTAATGTCTACAGTAGAGTATGTTTCTACAGAGCATGTCATTTGTTCTTCCTTTTCTAAAATTTTGTTTCCAAAAACATAAACACACACACACACACACACACACACACACACACACACACACGCTACATACCCAGATGTACCAGGTATATATCAAAGTCTACAAGGGGATACATCAACAAGTTGAATTCTTTGTTTGTGGTCAAGATGCACTTATTTTAAATTCAGAAATAATTTATAAAACAATTTCTATTTTGAAAACAACCTTGTTATAAACCTGTTTTTAATCTTCACCTGAGGATATGTTTGATTTTTAGAGAGAGCGAAAGACAGAGAGAGAAAGAAAGACAGAGAGAGAGAGAGAGAGAGAGAGAGAGAGAGAGAGAGAGAGAGAAACATCAATTAGTTGCTCCCATACACACTCCCATATAGGATCAGACCTATAACCTAGGTATGTGTTCTGACTGTGAATCGAACCTGCAATCTTTTGATGTACAAGACAACACTCCAACCAGCTGAGCCAGCTGGCCAGGAAAAACCTTTTTCTTTAACAAAGGAAACAACACACAGCGGAAAAGGTTTGTTATCCCTACAACCTGGGTTTAGGCCGATGAACATCACACTTCATTTCATTTCATTTCAAATCTATGACAACCAAAGGGTGTTGAGCACCCCAAGACAGCATGCGTGCTGGTCCCGCGAGACACATTCTCTCCTGATGCTCTGCTCTGGGAGGGACGGAACCTGGGAACCTGGAGAAAAGGCCCTTGTGCAACTGGGCGAGCGACATCCTCAGCGTTGCCAATGTCAGCGACGCATTCTTCAGTGGCTGCTTGTCACATCCACCCTGCATAAAAGCCGAGGTACAGCCTCAAATCATAACCCAGCAAAGACATTTTTGCATGCAGCAAAATTCAAGTCCCTTGGGTGTATGACCTAACTTACGGCACCTCAGGCACTCCGACAATGCCGACAGCGTGGCGGGCTGCGTTCACATACATTAACTGCTGTCACCCTCCTGGTTCCCGTGTGAGATAGATACGGTTATACTGCTGCCATCACCCCATTTTACCGAAAAGTTCAGCAACGTACTTAAGTTTGTACAGATAGCAAATGGTAAACTTAAGGTCGTACAGCCGGTAAGTGGTAAGCTCAAGGTCGTATGGCTGATAAGTGGTAAGTTTAAGGTCGTATGGTTGGTAAGTGGTAAACTGAAATTGGAACCAGGTGGGCTGGCTCTGGCGCCCTGTGCTCTTTACCCCTAAACAATACTGTCCCCGAAGAATTAAGGGCCTGTGGGGGCAGTTACACAACCTTTTTGACTCACCTGTTTTTTTCTCTTCCTGCCCGCTCAGATCTTCTCCTGCTTGGCTGCTGTAATCAGTCCATCCAGGTATAATCCATATGGCACTGCTGTTTACTTGAGCATGGCTGCAGGTGGCGGGTACAGTGAGGTGAATGATAGGAGTGTGGGTTTGGGGGACAGGCTGCCTCAGGCTTGAACCCCAGCTCTAGCACTTTCAGCTGTATAACAGGTTATTTAACTGCTCTGAGCCTCAGTTTCCCCATTTAGGAAATGGGAGAACTCGTACTGAAGATTAAATGAGATCATCACTGTCCCAATACTCGGCTCCATTGAGAAGGCACTTGGTGAAAATTAGTTCTTCTCTGGAATCCAAGGCCAGCAGCCATTTACTCATTCATTCATTCATTCATTCATTCATTCATTCATTCAGCTTCCTCTGCTGTAAAATGGAAAACAATCATAATGCCTCCTTCCTAGGATCGTTCTAGGGATTTGATACAATAATGTACACATGTACAATGCTTAGTATGGTACCTGGTACACCGTCGGTACTTAATAAATGTTAGGTACTGTTGTCATCTTTGTGGTGCTAGCATAACAAGGCAGGCAATAGCAGGGACTTTCCAGAGTCACTCCACCAGGATTCTGGGGCATGTTACTTCACCTCTCTGGCCTCAGTTTCTTCATCTGAGAAATGGGATAATAATAGCACCAAATGTAACAATGTGAGCAATGCTTTGACACACCGCCTTGCAATGAAGCCCTCGGCTACTGTACTCTCTAATGTGTGTTTACCGAGTGCCCACTTGGTCCTGAGCACCTGCCCCTCTGGGGCAAGAGTTGGGTTGATTCTCCATCTGAGGGTCCTTGGCTTGTAGGCCACCTGGTCCATGGCGGCTGCAAATCACAACAGAATGACCGCCTGCCCCCAGGAAGCAGCCCGGGCCCTGGCCCAGTGGGCGGGTGCAAGAGGCGCTGGCTTGCCGCTCAGGAATGAGCACATCTCGGTGAGCCCGTGCTTGGCAGACGCCTTTGGAAAGCGGAGGCCCACCTTCAGGGCTGGGTCCTGGCCCGAGGCCCGGAGGAAGCCCTTGGTCTTGCCGGCGCCCTGGGCACACACCGGCTTTGAGCCTGAACAGAGCTTCCTTTGTGTGGTGACAGTGGCAGGTAATGCTCCTGGGTGGCAAGTAACTCACCGAAGGGCAGGCATCGACTTAATAACTGGAGGGCTGCTGGGCTGAGCCGCTGGGCTGCGGGGCTGTCTCTGGGCGCAGGAACCACAGTGGTGGCTGGAGTGGTTGAGGAGGGGACAGAGGGCCCTGGGGAAGAGGGTAAAATAAAGGGCAGAGGAAGCAGGATAAACGGTGAGTTATTATCGTATGGTCATTGAAGCACATTGGTAACACTGCACATCTTTTAAAAATCCATTTTATTAAATTATAAATTGAATTAAAATTCTTATTTACCCTAATTAAATGTGATTGCTTTAATGTATTCAATTAAATTTATTGACTATAATTAAATTGAAAATGAAATAGAAATTTTTTATGTATACAGGGGTGGGCAAAAGTAGGCTTACAGTGGTCAAGAAATTGGTGACAAATAAAGAACTGTGTGCCAAAGTGCCCTTGAGGCTAGCAAGTAGACTACAAGAATCCTATCCTATATAATAAAAGCCTACTATGCAAATTGACCAAACAGCGGAACGACCGGTCAGCGGGGGGCAGGGCCGGAGAGCAGGCAGTGCCAGGCCAGCCAAGGCAGGTGCCAGCGGGCAGAGGGAGGGGACAGCAATTGGGTGGTGGCAGAGGGGCAACTGGGGGGCAGGGTGATGGGGGACGGGGCTGGCCACTCGCCAGCCGGCGCCATCCCCCAACTGGCCCTCAGGTCACCTCCCGCAGAGGGAGGCCAGACTGCGGCTAAACCATCAATCAGACATCCCCCGAGGGCTCCTGGTCTTCCAGAGGGTGCAGGCTGGGCTGAAGGGACCCCCCCCCACCCCGAGTGCACGAATATTCATGCTCCGGGCCTCTAGTGTGTACATAAGAAGGCTGGCAATTTGAGCACTTACGAGATTGTACCTAAGCGCACTGTGCCACTGTGACATTCTGGTGAGGTGATAAAGCTATTCCATTGTAATAATCATAATCTGTGTGTCTTTTTCCAAATGCACAACTGTAAACCTCCTTTTGCCCACCCCTGTACGTACAGAAAAGAGCAATAAACGTTTTAGAAAAGTGTACCAATCATGGATCTTTCCCAGCTGGGCACTCCCATCAGCACCCAGGTGAAGGTGCAGAAACTCCCCGGTGATTCAGACCCCGACATGCCCCACGTCCTGACCCCTATGCTGACGGCTGATCTCATCGCTTGAGCGCGTTGCTTTCGTTCTTCAGCTGCATGAAATCACACGCCAGGGGTCCTTTTGTCAGGCACCGTGTCCTTTCAGGCCACATTATGTCTGTGTCCAGCAGGTGTGTTTTTCAACATGTATTTGAAAATTTTTCTTTTTTTTATTTTTTTAAATATATATTTTATTGATTTTTTTACAGAGAAGAAGGGAGAGGGATAGAGAGCTAGAAACATCGATAAGAGAAATATCGATCAGCTGCCTCCTGCACACCTCCCACTGGGGATGTGACCGAAACCAAGGTATATGCCCTTGACCGGAATCGAACCCGGGACCTTTCAGTCCGCAGGCCGACGCTCTATCCACTGAGCCAAACCAGCTAGGGCTGAAAATTTTTCAATGTACAGCCAAGCTGAAAGAAGTTTGCAGTGTGCTCCCACAAATCTACTGCCTAGATTCCACCATGAACGTTTCATGGCACTTGCTTTTCTTTCATATAAAGCCATTCCTCCAGCCACTAATATGTCTATTTTATTAGGCGTTTAAATTGTAGACATCAGTATACTTCCCCTAAATATTTCAGCATGCCTGTCATTGAAGAGTTTAATATTTGTTCACAGTTTTTGTCCTCTTTTTAAAAACATGTCTTTATTGATTTTAGAGAGAGTGAAAGGGAGCGGGAGAGAGAGAGAAACATTGATGTGAGAGAGAAACATCGCCCGATTGCCTCCCATACACGCCCGACTAGGGATCGAACCTGAGGCTGGGCATGTGCCTTGACTGGGAATTGAACCGGCAGCCTTTCGGGGCACAGGACAACACGCATCCAACTGAGCCACACCGGCCAGGGCAATTTTTGTCCTCTGGATGTAAAACTGATATGTGATGAGATGCACAAATCCGAAGTACACGGCTAAGTGTGGATGAGTAACCAAGGCCTATCAAGGGGCAGAACTTTCCCATCACCCTGGAAAGTTCCTTCATGCCCCTTGCAAGTCAATACTTGTGCTCATCTTTTCTCACTCTCTCACCTCACACCCTGAGCAGCCGCTGTTTCGATGTGTCTATGACAGACAGCGTTCCCACTCTAGACGTTCGTAGAAGTGAGATCATACAGCCTATACTCTTCTGTGTAAGTGGTTTTCGGAATGTCTCCAGGGCCCTCCACCGCCTCAGCTCTGGACAGAGAAAGGAGCGTGGACCAGACGGCGCTGCTGAGCCTTCTCCCAGAGGTCACTGCGCCACGGGCGAGGTGGACACGGATTCACCCGGACATGGATTCACTGGGTGAAAGGGGAATTGCACCAGTTGCCTATGCACTCATGCCTAGCTATCCGGTGCTCAGCCGGGTAGGGGTGTTTACCTGGGGACGGGTGAGTGCCTTGGCCTCGCTACCACTTGGAGGCCCCAATCAGAGTCCTCCTGCCCCTGTGGGGGAGCATGGAGAATGCCATGTAGGGGTTCCTCAAAAAACATCACCTTCTCCGCCCAGGAGGTCAAGCTGTGGTTCACACTGGGACGGGGGACAGGTTCCTGGGTTTTCCATAAACGGGGAGCAGCCTCCCCTCACTCAGGCCTCCATCAGGAACGGCCGGGCCGCCGTCTGCCTGCTCCCCGGGCGCCCCAGTACACTGGTGTTTTCAGGACCTGCTCGAGCTCTGCATTCAACAACAGGGAACATCACCTGATGCGCTAAACTCAAATGGCAGGAGACGCTGTGTTGGCTGGAGACTCCGTGATGCTGCTTCCTCCAGGAGGAGGGCCTTGGGTGTCATTTACTCACAGACACATCTGGCTGCTTCGCACTGTGATTCACTGCAGCCCAGGTGATCAGATGGGACAGCATCCAGGGAGGAACCGGGCCGGAGAGGAACGTGTGAATCCCGGAATCACCTTCCCGGTAACCTCGGCAGCAGGAGTCTCCCGCTTCCCATTCGCACGCTCTCTCCTTCGGGACGGCTGTCCTCCCCGGAAACCTCATGAACCCTGGGGCACTTTGAACGTTTTCCAGAGGGAATGGGACTGGTCTTCTGGAGGGGAGGCGACGCAGGTGGAGCACTCAGGAAAACCCCACGTGCTCAGGATGCAACAGGTGGACCCCGGGCGCGTTACATAAGCCCCTCGAGCCTCACTTTCCTCGTCTGCAAAGTTCGGAGCTTCCTCTGGGGGTGCTGCGTGTCTCCGTGGGGTGACACGGAGCATGGGGTTGCTGCCAGGCCTCTGCACATGCTGTGCCCTCCCCTGAGACACAATTCTCCTCTCCCCACCACTGCCCAGCCCCTCCACTGGCTTGACACCAACAATCCTCTGGCTATAGCTTACACATTATTCCTGCAGAGAACACCTCAGCCTACTTCAGGCGTCCAGTAAGGAGCACCCCAGTTCCTCATACTTTTCCTCCTCACACTCATCACAGCTGTGATTAAGCGGCTCTTTGTTGTCTAACCCCCGCCTCCTCAGCCCTACGGGAGCTGAGCTGCGCAGAGGAGGGCCAGGCCCACGCCCAGCTCCTCGCGCCCTCTGACCCTTCGTTGGCACTCACGAAGCATCAGCGTCCCTCGCAGAACCATGGCCCGTGGATCTGAAACCTCTAACACGCATGGGAGGCCTTTAGACTTGGGATCTCGTGGGATAAAGTTTGGGCCACGGCCAGGGACACTGTGGCAGAAGCCTCGGGGCCCCAGGATGAGCTCCCTAGAACTTGGGGTTCAGTGGGTTCCCTGATTCTGTGGTCAGATTAGGGATGGGCAGGCCCAGACAGGCCACTGGGGCAGGCAAACCCTGAGCCTCACCCACGCCGCCTTGTACCCAGCACGCACTCAGGCTGCTACATGCCCAGCGAAACCCGGGGGCAGCTTCCCCCCTGTACAGTGACACCCCGTCTCCATTTTGGGAGAAAGGGAAGCCCCGATGCAGAGTGTGGTCCCATCAGGCTCCTGCGCTGAAGGGAAAACACACAGACACACACGCTAATAAACACACATCCAGCCTCTCACACACTCCCCTCCGAGACAACTTCTAGGCAAGGCCCAGTCAGCCCTCCGCTGTGGTTTCTCAGGGGCCCCAGTAGACCTCGCTCTTGGTTGTGAGCTGAGGAGGGTGGGGTCCTGATAACCGTGACCCAGGGCCCCAGGGACCTGGTTGTCAGTGTGCCCGGGGAGCTCCTGAGAATGAGAACAATGCCAACAGCAGCCCATGTGGCGGAAGCTGCCTTTTATCAGACTTACTCTGTGCCGGGACACAGCGTGAGCAAGCGGTCAGGGGCCGGGCTCTGGTGCAGCGACGGCTGGGGAAGACAGATGATAAATGAAATGAAATAAGGAGCTCATAGAGCAGGGTAGATGGTGACAAGTGCCGCGGAGGGAAATAAAATGGGAAGGTCACGTGGGGCTGCGATTCCGAGCGGCATCTCGGGAAAAGCCTCCCTGCGGTGTCCGGCGTTGTCCCATGCACCTGCGGGACAAGCTCTTGAAGTTATGACGAGGATCGTCCCATTTGATGGATGAGGGAACTGAGGCTCACAGGAGAACGAATTTGCTCCAGGACTCTCGGCCTGTGAGGGCACAAGCAGGACTGGGACCCAGGCCGCCCTGATGCCAAAGTGCTAACCCGCCAGGCGAGGCTGCCTCCTGGCACCTCGGCCCCAGCCTGCCGAGCCCCTGGGAGTGCAGGCCTGCAGAACCCGGAGCTGTGTTCAAAATTCCACCCGCCGGTGACCTGGAGAGGGCAGCTCCCCAGGGCCTGGCATTCCTGCTGGGCATGTGGCTCCAAGTCAGACCTGTTTGGGCTGGACAGCCTGGCCCCTGCAAAAGCTCTTTTGTGCTTTCTCAAAGGGCCTCACCAGAGGGTTAAACGCCCTCACATTAGTGCTAATTTCGGGCTGACTTTCCCATTCAGCCCATGACAAAGCCAAGTGTTTGCACAAGGGCCTGAGGAATGGGACCACACGCACTGCCCTGGAGCGGGGAGCGAGGCTCCGAGGCTCCGTGCGAGGCCTGCCCTCCCAGGCACCTGTTCCTCTCACATGTAAGTGGAGCTCTGCCCCACATCTGAACGAAGCTTCAGCCCAGTCTCTCCCGGTGGGCCCTTCGGGAAGGGAGGAGCCTTGATACAGTTAGGAAGCCCTGCTGAGTTGGGACATTAGGGACTAGGAGTGAACTGAGCTCCAAACCTCACCCAACACCAAGCAGAAGGCAATGAACGTGTGAAGAGCAGATACACTATAGTGCTTGTCACTAGCGCACGCTTAATAAACAAGTGGTATCGCATATTACTGATATTTTCAGTTTCACCGGGTGCATCGAAACTTCCTAAATGGCCCAAATACATATTTTTTTTCATTCTAACAAAACTATGAATAAATAGGCTGAGAGAATAATGGGAACTTAAAAGTTTAATTGTATTAACTTTTCAATTGTAGAACCTCTTAAATAAAGAAGGAAGGCGTGACCAGAGTTAGTACTCAACACGTCTTTGTGGAAGGAGACAGGAAAAGGAAGGACGTGGATGCTGGACCACGCAACCAAGTAAGCCAGCCCATGAATGGACCCCTCATGGTCCCCGCCTCCAACCACCGCTGGGAGGGGCGGGCTGAAATGAGTTGGCGGATGTGTAACAGGCACTAGCATCACAGGCATTCTTGCTATGTGACTGGCTCTGTGATGTGCCTTGTGAGTGTGTTAACTAATTTAATCCTCATACCAGTCCTAGGAGATGAGTATTTTTTTTTAAATATATTTCTTTATTGATTTCAGAGAGGAAGGGAGAGGGAGAGAGAGATAGAAACATCAATGATGAGAGAGAATCATTGACTGGCTGCCTCCTGCACATCCCCTACTAGGGATTGAGCCTGAAACCCAGGCACGTGTCCTTGGCTGGAATCGAACCCGGGACCCTTCAGTCCGCAGGCTGATGCTCTATCCACTGAGCCAAACCAGCCAGGGCTAGGAGATGAGTCTTACTGCCCCCACCTTACAGATGAGCAAACTGAGGCCCCGGAGAAGCAAAGTAACTTGTCCAAGGTCACAGGATTCGTTAGCAGAGCAGCTGGACCCGAATCCACACCACCAGCTCCAGAAGCTGCCCTCCTTGCCACTCTGAGATGCTGTTCCTCTGGGCTATGACTCCTCTTGCCCCTCAGGGGCACTCCAGGAGGCGGGCACCCCACCGGGTGGTGGGAATACGAGGGTGGGCTTATGCCTCGCGGAGGACATTTTTACCCAAATCACTAGGCGCGGACGCCTTTGCTTGCCTCTTTCCCATTTCTCCTGTCTGTTCCAACAGAACTTTCCAGTCTTATCTCCTTCCACTTCCTTTTCTGCACCTACCGCTGCGCCCCAGCCAAGCCCAGTTGTTCCCTGTTTCCTGGTTACCCCGTGCATTCCTCTAGGCCTTTCCCATGGCTGTTCCTTCCTTGGCCAAGAATGTGTTCTCCAACCCTAACACCCTCCCCACATCTCCCCGTCAGTCTTCGATGCCACCTTGCCCATGAAGCCCTCCTTGGTTGTCCCTGTTAGAGCACATCACACCTGGTCCACCCGTGGGCTTCAGTAGCTGACTCTTGATTGCCCCTGACTCCTACCTCCTACCCCCACATCCCACCCCAAGAAATGCTCACTGAGCAGCAGCCAGGGCTACTTTGCCTCTTTGAGCTGCAGTTTCTCACTCTGTAAAAAGGGGGTAATAGTAGTTCTCACCTCATAGGCCTGGAAAAGTGAATGCACACGAAGTGCTTAGAACGGTGCCTGGCACAGTAACTTTTCCTCCCCACAAGGCTGTTGGGAGGATTAAATCAGATCATAATTAAAATGTGCCCAGCCCAGAGCCTGGCATATGGTAGGAGTACAATTGACAGGAGCTGTTATTTAATACTAGAGGCCTGGTGCATGAAATTCGTGCACGGGTAGGGTCCCTAGGCCTGGCTGGCCATCAGGGCCGATCAGGTTCCCCGCCTCCCCACCTCTTCCTTCCCTCACTCCCTCAGCGCCCTGCTGCTGCCCCTGGTTGCCCGCCATGTTCAGCACCGCCCCCTGGTGGTCAGCACAAGTCATAGCGAACGATCGAACTCCCAGTCTCACGGTGGAACTCCCAAGGGGACACTTTGCATATTAGCATTTTATTATACAGATGACTTAGTGCAAATTCAGCAGATTACACATGAGCTCTTGGAGAAAAAACACACAAAACAGAACCTGGGCAGAAACTCCAGGGATTTCAATCTCGCTCCGTCATCTCCTGTGAAAGGGGCAGCGGTGGTTCTCCATTTGGGTGGGTGCCCCACGGTGCTGTCCTGGGCGTGTCCTGCTGTCTGACTCAGAGAACAGTGCCCGCCCGCCTGCTCCCCACCCGTCTCCTGTGCCACCGTGTCTGCCTGTCCATTCAATTATCAGACCTGACCCTGGAGAACGGCAAAGATCCTATCACTGCCCCAGGGCCAGGGCTGGCAGGAGGGGCTGTCATTGTGGGTTTCATCGAAATTGTGGATGCGAGGAGCATCGCTTTCTGGGGTTCCTCTCAAGGCTCTGCCTGGGCTCCCCAGCCCCTCCCGCCTGAGAGCCCCCAGAGACTGGCACTGACATGTGTGCTAAGCGCTTCATGTGAGGAATCTCATTGAATCCTCACAAGGGCTTTATTTCTCCCATTTTACAGATGAGGAAACTGAGACTCAGGGACTCACCCTAGAGTCAGTGACCAAGAAGGCTCCAAGGACTTACTGGCTCCATAGCCCTGGATCTTCACCTCCATCCCAGTTTACATCCCAAATGGTACCAAAATCTGATTGTGGTCACACAGTCAGGAACCGAGACTCCAGAACTCAACAGCCCCGGGTTTGAGTCCTGTCTCTGATGCTGTGAGATCCTGGACAATCACATGCCCTCTCTGAGCCTGGGTTTCCTCCCAGGTTCGCGGTGAAGACCAGGTGAGAAAATACATGTGTCCACATGTGCCTGGGTGGATGAGGGCTCGGTAAGGGCCAGGAGCCATTCGGGGACCGTTGTTGCTATTGGTAGGCTGTAGTCCGGAAATCACATCCCTGCAGACGCGATCATCAGGGCATTAGGAAACCTCTTGGCATTGGATGTGCCACATGTGACATTTCCAACTTCATCCAGGTCCTGAGTCATGAAAATGTGGACTGAGTCATGGGGTTTCCATGTTGCTTATATGAAGCCATCAAACTGTGGGATCGATAGTAAGCAGCAGGCTCTCTCATGGGAAACAAATGAAACTGATCCCCCGGTTTGCTGTGTGAGTGGAAGTCAGTCAATGAAGCTTTCTGTTCCCGAGTCTCTGGTTGAACGTGTTGACCTTTTGGCCCAGCGCAGAGCCCGGAGCTCCGGAGGGAAAGGGACTTTAGAAGCCCAGGTTGTCCCGTCTTTGTTTCCCGCCTGTCCCATATTTCCTGTGCTAAATGGGCGGGAGGGGACGATGTGCAATTGGGAGTGGAGAAGGCAGGGGGTGTTATTTACTGATCTGGGAGCACCCCTCCAAGCACGAGTTCTAATCATCTAGGGTGACCCACTTTTCTCTGTGGCCTGGAGCAAGTATCACTCTGGTTTAGGGTGACTCTGCCATGATCACCTCTCTCAAACTTACTCACCTGTCCCAGGGAGGCAGGAAGGAAACGCCGTGCTTGGCATTGTGCAACCCCAAGGACCAGGCAGATGCCATGAACCCCAGAAAGGAACCTGGGCTCCATCCGCCAGGCCCCACCCTCGACTAGGCCAGGGCTTCGTGGGTAATTTATGAGCTTCTCCACTTTGCCTGTGATTATGCTCCCTCTCGTTAATGAGCATGCTTAGGAGATTCAGGATTTCCCTAATTAGCGTTTCCTTCTTCCTGAGCCTTCTGTCTTGGGATTTTTATAGGCCATTTACGGCCTTGCAAAGGGTGACGTTGTACCAGGCAACTTGGTTCCTTCCCTGGAAAGGACGGGGGGCGGAAGGGGGGCTGGGCAAAGGACAGAGATGCCCAGCTCATGCCAGGGGAGGGGCTGGGCAAAGGACAGAGATGCCCAGCTCATGCCAGGGGAGGGGGCTGGGCAAAGGACAGAGATGCCAGCTCATGCCAGGGGATGGGGCTGGGCAAAGGACAGAGATGCCAGCTCATGCCAGGGGAGGGGGATGGGCAAAGGACAGAGATGCCCAGCTCATGCCAGGGGACGGAGGAGCCAGCGCAGCTCAGAGCAAGGGGGGGAGGTTCCTTCTCACCACGGGCCGCGGCCCCCCATTTCCTGGCCCAGAGGCAAACCCAACACACATCACTATGACGGAATGAGGAGGTTTCGAATACGCATTTCTTTGTCTGTTCGGAGGCCCAGATCCTGGTCTCCACACACAGCAGACTCCAACCTATCTGCTGGTTCAGGGGCAGGTTTGTGCTTCCACTGAGGGCTCATCCCGCAGCCTCCAGCTGTTCAGCTGAGGTGGGCGGGGAGGGGCCAGAGGGGAGGGGGCGCAGTCCTCGTCCACAAGAAAGCTCTCCTTTCATTCCGAGGTGTGGACACACCAGCACGCTTAATAAAACGGGGCAGGCCGGGCAGTGCGAGGTGCTGACTCAGCCAGGCCCCTTCCCTTTCATCTCGGGCCTTGACGGTTTAACAGCCGGGCTTCGGGCTTCGGGCTTCGGGCTTCGCAAGGAGAGATGGAGGAGTCTCTTTCCTTAATGAGCCGCCCTGAGGTTGCTGTGCTTAATGGTGTTCCTCTCCCAGGAGGCAGGGGGGTCATTTCTGGTTGTATTAATAATTTACCTGGTGTGCCTCAGAACTATTGATGTGGCCGTTTCAAAAAACAACAAAGGAAAACCACTGAGACAGTTTTATTATTATTTTTAAAAGCAAGTCTAGAAAGCATAGTATCTTGTGTTCAATTCCATTTTTGTGGGAAAATCCATTTATGGACAGAAAAAATGGTTTGGAAGGTTTAACATATTAGCAATGAAGACTTATTGTGGTCATCACATCACATCACACCACAGGGAATTATAAATGTCGAATCACTATGTTGTACACCTGACACATATAATATTGTATGCCAACTATCCGTCAATAAAACATATATGAAATTAGCATTGAATTGTGGAATAATGTAGTTTTAAAATTTGTGGTTATTTGGATGCCTTTGACAATTTTGAAAAACTTTCTCCACCAAACATACATTACATTTGAGACTTTTAAAAAAGTAAACCCATAAACTAGGATACTCCTGGTAAATCAAACCTAAGCTTAGCTTAAGCTATCTCTTAGATTCAGGCCAAAGCAAAAATCTGTCTGTTTTTGGTCATTTATACCACCGTCCACAATTCAGGCCCACCTCCCCCCAAACCCAGGGAGCTGAAGCTGAAGAGAGCGATCGTCATCATATGTGTTTGACTCTGCAGCACTTTTTTTTTTTTTGCGGTCCTGGCTTCCTCCCATAACGAGAGCTGTCACAGAAGTAAGTACACAGGAGCAGGAGTGGCTGCCTCTCCACAGCCCTCAAATGTGTGTTTTCCCCTAGCCTTTGCTTTATCCTGAAAGGCGGGGGATTCGAATTGCTGTACAGTTCTCAGACGGGGTTGGATTATAAAAATGTGCTGGTTGAACTTGGGCTGAGGCGACCAGAACTTGAGTGTAGAACCAGCCTTCTCTTTCTGGGGCTGAGTTCTCAGCAGGACCCGGGGACAAGCGAGGCCTGAGAGAATCTTCTGTTCCGAAATCTCTTCAGCTCCCTCCGAATGGCCTGACCCCTCCTCACCTGAAGTTAAAACGGGAAAGTCTTGGCATAATCCCACTTAAAAAAAAAATTATGGATTGCAGAGAGGAAGGGAGAGAGAGAGAGAGAAACATCAATGTTGAGAGAGAATCTTTAATCAGCTGCCTCCTGCACGCCCCCTACCTGGGGATCAAGCCTGAATGAACCGGGAACCATGACCTCCTGGTTCATAGGTCAATGCTCAACCACTGAGCCACATTGGTAGGGCATCCCACTGGCGGAAGGAGAGGGGTTTGTAAGAAAGATCTAGAAGATCTGGAAGATGACAATGGGTCGTTTGGGAGTAAAACAGCATTTTTGGCTCATGAAGCTTAAAAACTGGTTTTGAAAGCCCAGATGGTAGTTTCCCACGGGATGGGGAAAAAGACCCCAGCTTCCCAGGCTGGAGTCAGCTGACTGCTGGCCATTGCTCTCAGAAGTCTTGCACGGCCTTGAGGAGGGCCAGCTGACTGGGCCAGTGCCCAATGCATCTTAGAAGCGGTAAAGAATGTGGACTCTGGAGCGGGTGGGTCTGGGCTCACATCCCCGTGCTGCCAGCAGAGGTGTGTGGCCTGGAGCAGAGAGACCGGAAGGCCCGCTATAGAGGGCTGTCCAGGGGACTAAGTCAGAAAGCTCATGTGCGGTGCAGAACAGGGGCCTGGGAAAAAGCGTAAAACATAGTGGGCAGCAGGAGGGGATCTGGGGAGTGACAGGCTATTCTGTACCTTGATTGTGGTACAGGACACACCACACCATGCATCTGTCAAAACCTACGGAACTATACTGCACAGAGAGAGACTGTGCTTTATGTGAATTTTTGAAAATTGCTTGTCAGTGCCTTCGGATTTTGACAATCTCTGGTTTTCCTCACCTATAGAGTTGCTGGGAAGAAATGACAAAATTGATATGATTTTGCATCGCGGTGGGAAGAAAAGGGGTGTGTATACTCTTGTAGCTTCCTTCATTCACCCCCGTGTCCTAGTCCCAATCTGCCTCCAGTCCTTCAGGATTTGCCCAGGGAGTGGCCAAGGATGGCCAGTCAGGACCTCATTTGGTTGCCTGGAGCAGCGATACCTCGGAGCTGCATTGTCTGATACATTAGCCACTGGTCACGGGTGCTCCTGAGATTTGAACTGGGGTTGGTGTGACTGAGAACTGAATTTTTTTAAAAATTATTTTAAATTTTATTGGGGTGACATTAGTCAATATGAACATATAGGTTACATGTATGGATTACTAATTTGCAAAATCTGTATGTAGGACCATGTGCCCACCACCCAAAGTCAAATCTTCTCCTGTCACCTCATATTAGGACCCCTTTCTTCCCCCGGCAATCATCACACTGCTGTTTGTGCACATAAGTTTCAGTTTTATATTCCACATGAGTTAAATCATATAGTTCTTAGCTTTCTCTGTTTGACTTATTTCACTTCGCATAATGTTGAGAACTGAATTTTAAGTTTTCTTAATCCTAGCTAATTCACATTTATTGTTTTAGTAGGAACACATTTTATTTTTAATATATTTTATCATTCATTTTTATTGATATAATTCATATAGCATTAAATTTACCATTTTAATGTATACAATTCAGTGGCTGTTAGTATAGTCACAATGTTATGCAGCCATCGCCACTAATTCCAGAACATTTCATCACTCCAAAAAGAAACCCCATACCTGTCAGCAGTCATTCCATATCCGCCACCCCCACCCCCAGTCCCTGGCTACCATAACCTACTCTCTGTCTCTACGGATTTGCTTATTCTAGACATTTCCACATAAATGGATACATTCAATGTATGGTCTTTTGTGTTTTGGCTTCTTTCACTTGGCATGTTTTCAAGGTTCCCTACTTGCTGTACTTTATTTTTCTGCAGCTGGATAATATTCCACTGCACGATATACCACCTTTGGTTTAGCTATTCATCGTTGATGGGCATTTGGGTTGTTTCCACTCTTTGGCTGCTGGCCCCTGAAAATGTAGCATCCAATTGAAATGTGTTGCAGGTGTAAAATACGTACCAGATTTCAAAGACTTGTACAAAAAAATAATATAAAATAGCTCATTAATAGTTTATATTGATTACATGTTGAAATAGCTTTTATAAATTGGGTTAAATAAAAGATATCATTTAAAAAAAAATGTTAGCGTGAAAGCAAGGCAAGGCGGGGGTGGGGGGGGGGGACCTGGGGGGAAGGGGAGGGGGAGGGGCCTCTCCTCCCAGGATCTCACCCTTCTGCTCGCCCTGCCCAGTGGGGACCTGAGGTGAGGAGCAGGGTCAGGTCCGGCCATGGGAGCAGCCACTTCTGGAGCCATCCTGCCTTGGCACCGAGGGAGCTGGGAGAGGACAGGTCCAGGCCTGAGTTGGTATAAGATATCCTCCTGGGAGGAGACTGGGGACTGGGATTATTGGACAAAAGGAGTAACTGGAGTGGCCAATGACAAAAATGGCTTCCCCGGGCGGCTGGCCTGTGCTGGGCCGCGGCGTTACTCAGGTCCCCGTGTGCTCCTGGGCTCCTCTCCCTGGCCCCGGAGCCAGGGCAGCGACCTGAGCGGCTTCCTTACCTCTGGGCACAGGCGGCTGCCGTAATAAATCCTCAATAAATGTTACAAGGGAGAGGAAGGCAGAAGCCCAGGGTTGTTAAAATACCTCTGGTGGGAGCACTGTAAAGCTCCCCCAATAAAAAGATGGGGACACCAAGCCCAAAAGGATGACATGACGTGTCCTGAGCCACTGCCAAAATGGTGACTGCGCGAAACCTGAGCACACGCAGATCTGGCAGATAAGCGGCCCCAACCCAGGCTGATCTCAGAACCGATCACTGGGCTGATTAATATGTGAACATCTTCAGGGCAGTGCTTCTGGCAGTGCCTCTGCCTTGCTCCGCGCTCGGCCTTGAATTTCACCGGTACAAGTCTTAGTTGGGAGGTTTGCACTGAATGAGAATTGGCTGTCCAGGTACTTACTAGTAAAAGTCACCCTTGGCTCCTGAGACTCAGTTGGGATATTTGAGTGTTTTCCGTGGGCAGGGCACACACCAGGCACGGGAGCAACACAGACATGGAGGAACTGCATCCGTGTCCTGCCCTCTGGGAGGTCCCAGTTGAATCAGACAGACAGAAGAAATTCCCTTGCTCAAGAGCAATTGCTTAAAGATGGACAAAGTGATAAGAGCCCGTGCTGGTGAGGCGCAGGGGAAGGCACGCTCCTCCCTGGCTGGTGGGAAAGGCACCCAGCAGAACCTTCTGGAGGGCAGTCTGGTGACAGGGATCAAGTCATAAAATTGCACATACCCTTAAAACCCTGACATCTACCCCTTGAAACTGGCCCAAGGAGATAATGACGGCTGGGCACAAAGATTCAGCGAGGGGTAGGTCCAGGCAGCATTGCTTATGATAATGAAACACTGGGGATAGCTGAATGCCCATCAGTGGGGAACTGGTAACTGAGCCAGGTCACTACAGTGTATTTAATGCCCGAAAGAGAGCACATTGTTGCCTAGTATGAGGGGAAAGGCGGTTTACAAACAGTATCTATGGTGTGATGGCATTTTGGGGGGCTAAGAATATATATTTGCTATAGTAAGAACTAACATTTGTTGAGTCACTTTAAGGCATTATTTCAACCCAACATGATAGGTGCTCTTTTTGTTTTCATTTTACAAGTGAGGAGATCAGGCTCAGAGCGTTTAAGAGTCTGGCCCCATAGGTGTAGCTAGGACGAGAGTCCTGCTCGCAGAGCCCACGTAATCCCACGGTGAGGGCCTTCCTCTAAGCCAGTGGTTCTCAGCCTTTCTAACGCCGCGACCCTTTAATACACTTCCTCATGTTGTGGTGACCCCCAACCATAAAATCATTTTCGTTGCTACTTCCTAACTGTAATTTTGCTACTGTTAGTGAATCATGATGTAAATATCTGTGTTTTCTGATGGTCTTAGGCGACCCACAGAGGTTCTGCTCTAAGCAGAGGGAAAATGCAGGGAAGAACAACAGCGGTTGCCTTTGGATGAAAGATTATCATCAGTATGGAATGTCTTCTTCGTTGTATTTTGTATTGTGTGTTTTTTTCCTGTCAGTGGGCATGGGTTGTTTCTGTACTAATAAGAAAAATCATTTTATTTCAAACAACACTTGCCTATTGAACTCTCCAACTTAGAAGAACAAAGCTTCAACTGTCGAGAGGGCTGTTCCCTGGCAAGTCCTCCGCCTGACAGGGCTGTTCCAGGCGGAGGGCAGGAAACGCTCAGGTATGGTCTTCAGGACTACAATGGGGGCCTCATCCGCAGCCAGCCCCCTCGGGCAGAATCCCAAAGGGCCAGGTTCCGGCCAGCACGTTCCCATCTTCCCATCACCCCCTGAATTCCCAGGCCCGACTTCACCTGCAATCAAAGGAGGCCACAGTGGCCCCATTCATCATGTTGTAAGGCTTCCAACCGCCTCATTTCAGAATCAGTTAGACAAGGAGAACCCCCAAACAGGTGGCAAAAATTCTTTGAGGAGCAAGGAAAGATTCCCCCCACCCCCCATCATCTAGGGATCCCCTAGAGCAGCGGTCGCCAACCTTTCAGACTTCAGGGACCGCTGCCCTAGAGCAGCATGTCAAACCCAAAGGCTAACACGAGCCAAATAAACAAGGTGTAAGTTTATGTGGGCCGCAAAAAACCAAAAGCTTCAATTTTAATAGAAACGTAGGTTTATTTCGATAGAGACATGCTGAACACAAAGGGCTGAAATAAATGAGTCATCGTTAATTAGTATTCGCTGTGGGCCGCACAAGGCCTGTGGGCCGCAAGTTGGACATGCTCGCCCTAGAGTCCCCGCCCACCAGGGAGTTAGCCGACTCCTCCTTTCACTCCCTGGGCTGACTGGGTGCTGGGATCAGGGTTCAAGATGAACTCATTTGTCACAACTGCTCTTGGAGGACTAGGTCTTGGGTTTCTACCCTCTGAGGAAAGAGAGGGGTTGGGAGCAGGCCAAAGAACTGCTGGGGTGTGGGGGGTGGGGGAAGGAGGAGGCTGGCAGGGAGCTATAATCATAGTAAAAATAGTGAAGTAATAATAATAAACTCAACATTTACTGAGAACCTACATGTGCTGCGAGGTTTACATGCGTGATCTCATAGAATCCTCCCTTAAACAGCCACGAGGCAGGCGCTGTTGTAACACCCATCTTGAAGGTGGGATAACCCAGGCTGGGTGATATTGAATAACGTGCCCAAGGTCACACCTGGCAGCTGATGCACAGTATAGTTAGGACTATAAACCCCGTCCTCCTCTTCCTGAAGCCGGGAAGCCCTAACCAGCCTTTATTCTTCTCAGAGAATACACGCACACACAATTTTCGTTTCCAGGGGAACTGCTGTTTTTAAGTCTCTTGGCCAGAAAGGTCTCACATTGCTTCTGGATTTATGGGATGCCACCGTGGAGGCATCTAGTTTCTGACTCTGAAACCAGCCGTCCTGGGTTTGCATCCTATTTCCAGCACCACGTGTGTCTGTGACATGGGCCTCAGTATCCTCAATGTAAAACAGAGATTGGTAATAATACATATATACACACGCGTACACAATCACACAGTGACCATAAAGTTTGGAAACAGAGACACTATTATTTTACCTGTATTATAATGTAATATAGCTAAACCATTCACATTTATTATGCATATTTGCCCATTTTCACGCTTAATGGCTACTTTGTATTTATCTTATGGGCGTTATATATATGTGTGTGTATATACATATCTGTATATGTACAGGGTATCCCCAAAACGTACAGGGTGTGCCCAAAAATGTATACACACTTGGAATAACTATTAATTCCAATGGCTTACATCTGACAAGAAGAACATATCAATTGAGCTATCAGATGTTAAAGTGTATATTTTGGGGACACCGGTATTTATCTGTATTTATAAACACATGTATTTATGTAATTAAATATATGTGTAAGGAACTTAGCATACAGCCTGCCACACCGTGGGTACTTAATACATGATAGCTGCTGTTCTTCATTTTTATGAATCTGGCCCACTTGTTACATGCTTGCTATGTGAGGGCTGGAGGGGCAGCTCGTTGCGGTGGGGGAAGAGATGGATGTGGACATGACTGATTCTCACAGGAGGCACCTATGGTGAGTGGTGTGCTGCCACGCAGACAGAGTGCTTCGAAGAGGAATGCACACAGGAGTGAATTCTTGCCAGGGAGATCTAAGTGGTAAGATTTTTACTTTTAAATTCAGGTCTTAAATGTACAATTCAATGAATTTTTTAAAAAATAAATCCTAATTTGAGGATATGTTTATTAATTTTAGAGAGAGGGGAAGGGAGAGAGAGAGAGAGAGAGAGAGAGAGAGAGAAACATCTCTCGGTTGCCTCTCAGAGGCGCCCGGACCAGGGACCGAACCTGTAACCCAGGTATGTGCCCTGACAGGGAATGGAACCTGCAAACTTTTTGGTGTACGGGACGGCACTCCAACCAACTGAGCCACTTGGCCAGGACCCATTCAATGAATTTTGACAAATGTATGCACGCGTAACCACCACTGGAACTAAGATAAAGAGTGTTTCCCCCAAAGCCCCTTTGTGCCTCTTCCAGTCAGTGCCTCCTCCCCAAAGGTAACCACAGCTCTGATTGTTTTTTCTGTAATAGATTAGTTTTGCCTGTTCTTCACCCTCACAATGTCTTTTTTGTGTCTGACTTCTTTGATTTAACATGGGTGGTAGATTCTGAGCTGAGACTCAAAGCATTGCTAGGAATGAATAAATAACAGTCGGGGCAGGAGAGGGGCATGAGGTCAAGAAAATCGCTGGAGAAAAGGCAGAACGGGAGAAAGAGAAACATAAAGTGCATTTGGGAATGGGGAGTGTGACTACAATAGGGGTGCCCAACAAGGAACAGTGAGAAAGGATGGAAAGGCAGACTGGAGTTTTGTTTTGCAAGATTCTAAATGCCAGGTCAAGGCATGTGAATGCTATCCAGAAGGCTGTGGGCAGCCACCTAGGATTCCTGAGCAGAAGAGTAGCTGATGAACTCTGGGTGTGCAGAAGATATATCTATGCCTCCACAGCAGGTAGCATGAAATGGAAGAGTCTGGAGGTCAGGGGACCAGTTGATCAGTCCGTCAGTCAGTCAGTCTCCCAACTTCTTCTTTTTTTTTTTAATAACTTTTCTTTTTTTAAAATTCTTACCTGAGGATATTTTTTTCCATTGATTTTTAGAGGGAGTGGAAGGGAGAGGAAGAGAGAAATACTGATGTGAGAGAGACATCGATTGCCTCCTGCATGCCCCTGACCAGGGTGGGGAGCCTGCAACCGAGGTACCTGCCCCTGATCCGGGAATCAAACCCGGGACCCTTCAATCCATAAGCTGATGGTCTATTCACTGAGCCAAACAGGCAAGGGCTCCCAACTTTTTGACCAAATAGTCTGTTCACTCATTTATTCATTCACCCAAAAAGTATTTCCCTCATACTGGGTTTCAATTTCTACTCCCCCTTCCCAAATTCTGGAAAACCCTTGATCTTTTCTAATAGCACCCTCATTAAATCTCGTTAAAATCATTATCCCCATTGAGTATGTCTTTTTTAAAGACCCTACTGAGCAGACTTCACCTTAGCTTATTCGTATGTGAGGTTGGCCCAGAGAAACAGGAAGGGTTTAAATCAGTGGTCAACTCCATACTCTAGAAGAGGGCTGGGGCCAGCATTTCCCAAAGTGTGTTCCATAGTGGATCACTGGCTCTATGGGTTGCTGTAGTATTGCTGAGGATGTGAGAGACGATTTCATGGTCATCTCAGTTTGGGAAACTCTGTGTTAAAAACACAAACAAAACAGGTTTCCTGACTGCAGGATCTTCCATAGACTTGACTTGATGGCTTTGCATGGTTAACTTCTAAAAAGAGGGCCTGGTATGAAGCTTTTCCCAAATGTTTTGATCCCAGAACCTTTTCCACCGGGAACATTCTTGTGTCATCCAGAATGCATTTGTGGGATTCCCTGAGGTTTGGATCAGGAGAATTATGGAGCAAACTGCCCAGGAAGGTTGAACCAGAGCAAGGAGAGCATGAAGCTGTGAAGAAGAAGGAGCTACTTCCTCGGGAAGATACAGGGGAAGGAGGGAAGGAAATGGGCTTCAGTTGAGCCTAGCAGTTGCAAGAAAGTAGGAAGAGGAAAGAAATTCCAAGCTAAGAATGGAACTGGCTCGGGGATGGACTGGGACCTAGAAAGGATATTCATATTGCAGAATTCTTATGGAAACTATCTTCAATGCTGGCTGCATCTAAGCCCTGCAATTGCTGGACAGAAGGAAGAGGAGGGAAAAGTTCACGGTTACTGGCCATTGGACATGCAGGGATTGCAAATCGGGGTCCCCACCACAATCCTACCCCTAAGCTGGCCTCTTTCCTACAGACAGAGGCATGAAGACCACTGAGCTCTGCCCTTCATGTGGCTCAGACAAGTCACCTGCCCTCACTGCGCTTCAGTTCCCCAGACGTCAAAGGGCAGGAGGATGATCAGTTGGGGCTTCCAGAAAGCAGAGGCTGAGCTTTCATGAAAAGTGGGCAGATCTGTGTCTCTCTGCAATCTGGGCAGAGCTTCACCAACAAGGCTTCAGTCAAGTCTGTACATGAAGCCCTGGCTGGTTGTGCTCAATGGTTAGAGTGCTGGACTGTGTACCGAAGCTCACGGGTTCAGTTCCTGGTCAAGGCCATGTACCTGGGTTGTGGGTTCCATCCCTGGTCCCAGGCGGGGCACATGTGAGGGGGTGGGGGAGGGTAGGGAGCAGCCAGTTGATGTGTCTCTCTCACATCCATGTTTCTCTCTCTCTCTTCCCCCCTCCCTTCCACTCTCTCTAAAAATCAATGGAAAAATATCCTCAGTGAGGATTAACAACAACAAAAGTGTATACATGAAGTCATGACTGCAGTGATGTTCCGGAATAAAATGGGCTCTAGGTTCAAATCCTACCACTTACTTTGAACAAATCACTTTAATTCTCTGGGCCTCAGTTTCCCACCTAAAAAAAAATGAAAATTGTATTTTTCCCCCATGGTGAAACCAATATTTTTTTAAAATAATAAGTTAATGGGTATAAACTATTTGGCATAGTTTGGACACTAAGGGCTTCATAAAAGATACCCGTGTTTATTGGTTACCACCAATAAATTCCTCCAAAGACCACTATCTCTGTAAAGGGAAATGTGTTACATTAAAATGGTTAAGTGGTGTTTTATTGTAGGGGGTGAAAACTGGTAAAACTAGTTGAAACCAATTCTTTATTTTCTCTAAGTTCCACCTATATTATCCCCCTCTGAGTTCAAAGTGGGACTCTGCCCAAACGGAGGCTCTTATGGGGAAGGGTTCTTGTTCTTAGGGCTCCTGGACACCTCCTCCATTCCCAGCATTGGCGTCCTGCTGGGGGTTACTCAGACTGTGTGGTGGGCGGTGAAAGGGGTGGTCAGAGGTCACTAGATTAAAAAAAGAAGAAGAAAATGTTCTATTTACCTGGTAGGCCTGTTTACAACAGATCAGAACATCCTCAGGCTCCAGAAGAAAATCCCTCCCTTGCCATAAACTAATCCATTCTGGTGAAGTGAAAGGTGACGCTTGCCCAAGGCACTGCAGGGTGGTTTGGGATTGGCTGGTTCACGGTTCATTGTGATGCGGGCTTGCTTTCCAGCCTCACGCCTTCCCTGAGGCCTCATTGTGGCTCCAGAAAGCCTCGCGGGATCTTGCAAACAGTTTGGGAGGTTGGGAAGGGTCTGCCTAGAAGCCCCAGGATGGTGGCCTCGAGGCCCTGGGATTTGTGAAACATGATCTTGGCAGACAAAGGCATCCAGTACTAATTCTTTTTTCCTTCTGTTTTCTTTCCTTCAAAGTCATAGGTCTTAGACAGCTGGAAAGAACCTGAGTAACCTTCAAACCCAAACCTTTCATTTCACAGAAGAAACACTAGCTCAGAGAAGGGAGTTAACCTGCCTAAGGTCAACATAGCCAATGAGCAGCAGAGCTGAAACCAACCCTGATCTCTTGACTCTGGGTCCAGTGCCCTCTCTCCATTGCATCACTATAGTACTGATTACAGCTATGTCCCAGGCACTATACTAAGTGCTTCACCTGCAATAAATCCTCACAGCCTAGGAAGGAAATACTGTTATCCCCATTTTACAGATGGGGAAACAGAAAAACAAATGATAAAGTTCAGGGACTCAGCAAACAAGCTGAGCCAGGTGTCAAACCTAGGTCTGTCTAGAAACCTGAAGCTTGTAACACTGAACTATCTATGGCACATTAAGCCTCTTAAGTTGAGGGCCTTAACTTTCAACACCCCCAGATCACCTCAGGGGCTTTAAGGAGCCCCCAGGGACTGGAGAGTGAGGATGAAACAAAAGGCTCCCAGACCAGATGGGGCTGGGGCTGGGTCCTCACTCAGTCCACGGGCAGCCAAATGAAATACTGTGACCCACTATCAGGTCATCAGTCAATTCAGAGGCCTCTAGTCGTCTCTGAAATATGGCCAAACAGCCAAAGCCACCTGCTAGAGAGCCAATTCCCTGTCAGCTGCCTATCAAGACTCTTACGTTCTTGGAGGTTTCCTCAAGGCCCTTCCATGGGTAATACTAGGGTGTCTGCATGTGACCTCAATATGCAGGAGGATGCCAGTGACTGAGCTTATTGTGAAAGGGGAGAGGGTTGAGGCTCACGGAAGCATATCTTTAGGGAGAGTTGTGGAGGCATGACTCAGACTTCGAAGGAGCCTAGGCAGAGAGGAATACTCATGTTCACCTCCCCTCTGAAGCCGAGGAACCTGGTGACTAACCTCCATCACCAGGCACACCTGCCCTGGGCTGAGTGCCCTGGGTAGCACAGGAAGAGACAGGAACTCACTGTTTCACTGGAGAGGCAAGGCATGCCCATCCCTGATGATAACAACAATAGCTGACATTATCTGGACTTCCAGAGCGAGAGAAGTGCTAAATGCTCTGCATGTGTTACCTCATTTAATCTTTGCAAAAACCCTGCAAGGTAGGAGTTATGCCTCCTTTAAGGATGAATAAACTGAGGTTCAAAGAGATCAAAAGACTTGTCCAAGGTCATACAAGTAATAAATGGTAGAGCCAAGATTGAACTCAAGTAGTTGGGTCCAGAATCCAAACTCTCAACTACAAGTGTGTGTGTGTGTGTGTGTGTGTGTGTGTGTGTGTGTGTGCGCGCGCGGCGCGTTTGTGTTGGGGCAGGTGCTTTGCAGTACAAATTCCTGTATCACCTGGAAGGTGAGACTGGGGAACTCTCATGGAGTCCTCCAACGTGAGAATCTGTGAAATTTGATAATGAAACGAATTTTGCAGAAATCCAGTTGTAGCTAGAGGAGGAAAGGTTTTCCAGAACAGAGGGGTTGATGAAGGTTCCCACCAGGCTGCCTTGTGGGAAGAAATATACCTTACTCACTTCACTGCACAGCCTGTGCTACAGATGCTTGACCAGAGCAGGTCCTGTTTACTGAACAGCTGCTTGTTGAGGAAGCAGAAAGTGGTGGTTCTGGGCAAATCCCAGCTTGACCTGATCAAGTTCTCGAAGTCTAGCCTCTCTAAGTCTCGGTTTCCACATCAGTAAAATAGAGGTGGTGACTGTATCTAAATCCTTGGGTAATTTTAAGGATTGAGGGAAACAGGGTAGGTCAAGTGCTTGGCACAGAGTCTGGTACACAGTTAAATGCTCAAAAACTGAGAGCTACCATTATAATTTTTAATGATTAAACAAATCTATATTTGTTGAATGAATAAATAATGCATACATATAAATAGCTGGGTCCTGAGGTGGAGGAAATCCCAGAGCAACTGGAGAATGAAACATGGGGGTGATACAACCAGATAAATGAACCCCATTTGGGAGGGAAAGCTGACCATGGCATAGAGCACAGTCTGAAAGGATGAGCAGGTGCAAGGAGGGGGGGGGGGGCGGGGATGGGTGGGGACTTTTGAGTGGCTGCTTTCTTGAGGGGACAGCCAAAGGGGCCTCATCTTGGTTCTTCCAGGCCAGTTTCTAAGTCCCTCCCCTTCTGCTCAACCACCTGCCCCCAAACTTACAGCCTTAAAAATCTTTCTGGCAGGCCAGCCTCGGATTTAGAGAAACCCTCACCTGAATGTCCAAGGTCCAAGGTTGAGCACTTAACCTCTTCACAGGGCCTCTGCCTTCCCAAGAACGTGTGGGGCTCAGAGGCCCTAGCAAATCTCTCCCTCTCATCCCACCACCAGTGGGATCTACCTTTGAGGGAATAGGAAGGGGCCTTATGGGTTAATTGTGCCTAGTTGAACCTCTCTGAGCCCGGGAGCAGACCCTGCCCAGTCCTGCCCTACCCACTCCACCCTACCCCACCTCACTCTAACCAAGAAGGCAGCTCTGACCCCAGATACTCAATCCCTCCTTCTGTTCAGCACTGGGCCCGGGGCCCCAGGACCCTCTCTGTCCAAGCCAGGCATCGGGCATTTTCCCCTCTATAGTTCCTCAAGGAAACCCTCATTCGAACCCTCCAAGTCCCCAGTTTGACCCCTAGAGATAGATGGAAGAGGGGAGAAATACATTTTTAGTGTTGTTTGCCATTGTGGTGGTGGGGATAAGCAGGTTTTTCTCAGCGAAGCCCTCTTATATTTGGAAGTGGGCAGTATCTTGTCTACTGGCCCTTTTAAGATGCAGCGTGGTGATAGCCTGCAACAGTGGGTGAGCTGCTAGGGTCCCAGGCCAGGTCCCTGGGAAGAGTGGGCCTGTGGGGCTGAGCCAGCTGGATTCTGTTCTTTCCAGGGAGCCCCCAATTGTTATGATATTCTGGGTGTATTTTTCCTGTACCTTCCCTAGTCACATAAATGGGTTTTAAAAATAGGAATGGACCAATTTACTAAAGGTAAGTGAAATACTTAAAGGGCCCTAGCTGGTTTGACTCCATGGATAGAGTGTTGACCCTATCCAGGCTGAAGGGTCCTGGGTTCAATTCCGGTCAAGGGCTCATACCTCGGTTGCAGGCTCGAATGGGGCGCATGCAGGAGGCAACCAATCAATGTATCTCTCTTACATTGATGTCTCTCTTTCTGTGTCTTTCCCTTCAATGGAAAAATATCCTCGGGTGAGATCCAGCTCAGAAACTTCCTGGAAATAACCTTGGGTCCATTGTTTCATTTCTGGATCTCACCTTTTTCACTTGTGAAATAAGGATAATACCATAGTACTTCCCTACAGGGTCATTGTGAAGAATGAATGAAATTAAACACTGAGCCCAGTGCCTCACACATAGTAAGGACTCATAAGTGCTACCAATTGTGCTGTAAGCTCAGGAAATAACTTCCATGGTGCTAAAGGGCCTTCTGTAGCATCCTTTTACACTGTGGCCCAGTATGCAACTATATTCAGGCTTCCTAACTTATCTCACTGAGCCTCTGCTGAAGGGCATTTATATTAATTCTAATTTTTCAGGATTATAAACAGTGCTCTGATGCATATCCTTGCAGATAACTCTTTGCACACAGAGATTATTTGCTTAGACTGAATTCCTGTGAGTGAAATTGCTAGACCAAAGGATGATCTAAGCTCTGGCTGGTTTTGCTCAGTGGATAGAGCATTGGTCTGTGGACTGAAGGGTCCCAGGTTCAATTCCCATCAAGGGCACATACCTGAGTTGCAGGCTCGACCCCCTGTGGGGGGGGCGTGCAGGAGGCAGCCAAGTGATGGTTCTCTCTCATCATTGATGTTTCTAACTCTTTCTCCCTCTCTCTTCCTCTCTGAAACAAATAAAAAAAATATTTTTAAAAAAGTTGAGCTAAAATCTGAGGCCAAAGTTTGGACTGATTCACACTCACTCCAGCAAGAAGAGAGGTTTCCCCTCACCTGTGCCAGAACTGGGGTTTAGCATTTTCTTTCATCCTTATCATCTTTTTTTTTTTTTTTTTAAAGCTGCTTGTTTGTTTCCAGGTTATTGGGAGACTCTTGTTTTTTTTTAAAGGGAGCTTTTAGGACAGCTTTAGACCCCATAACAATTCCTCACGTCCAAGGAACCTCTGGAAGGAATGTAGGTGATGCTATTGGCAGACTCTGATAAAAATCTACAGCACAGAACGTAAAAGGGCCTAGAGGCTGCCCACTCCTTATCCTGACTCTCCACCAGCACAACTTCCAGGTCCTCCCAGGCCTTCCATTAGGGCCATATTCTCTATGTAGGGTGTGTGGCCTCTCCTTCCACTAAGTCCAGAGACAGAGTAGAGGTACGATGAAATATCGACAGAGCTTTAGGTGTGCACCCAGGATAGTACTGCTGGGACCCATTAGGATGATAATATCTAGGATGATGCTTTATCTAGAATCTGAGGTACTGGTCCAAACTCCTTTGCTTAAGTAGGGGTGCTTTCTCTAAACCTGCTTATCTATCAAATGGGGCCAATAATACCTGCTCCCGCCCGTGCTTTATCAGAGGAGATAAAGCATAGGAAAACACTTTGTAAACTGAAAAGAGCTTTGCACATGGAAGGGGCTGTTTTTTAGGGGAGAGCCAGTGCTGAGTGCTGGGGATTGAGGCTGGAAACAGGTGATGGCTGAGGACCCCTAGGCGAGGCGCCCACCTATAACACCAGCTGTGTTTTATTGGGTTCCTACTACTTGCCATGGGCTTTCCATTGAGGTCTTATTTAATTTAGTCCTCAGGCCAACCCACTGAGGGATGATGGGAAGCATATTGAAACTTACAGAACTGTGTCACTGGGCCAAATGTATATACTAATTAGAGGGAGAGTAGGAATTCAAACTACTAGTAGGAGGTCTTCTCTGGGGGGGTGGGGTTAGAACAGCTGATTTGCCTAGAATGTCAATTATCTTGTGTAAATTATATGCATTCCTCCATTTTTCATTTATTCAACATACGTTTATTGAGCATTTATTACATTGAGACCTGGGACAAGTGCCACGTGAAATTTATTTTTCCTTGTGTAGTGTCTGCAGTCCAGAGCTTACAAATCCTTCCTACCTTATAAAACCTATCAACAACCTATCTACTTTTCTTCTTTCCGTTCTTCTTCTCTCTTTCCTCCTACCCACCCATCCATCCTAGGTTTTGTTCCAAAAAGGAATTCAGGAGACTTAAAGGACTACTGTCATGGCTTTGTGGTAAGGCATACCTCGGTTTGATTCTATCTCTGTCACTAAGTACATAGCCAAGTGACCAGTTACCTCACCTCTCTGAGTCTGTTTCTCTTCTATAAAATGAAGATAATGACAACTTCATAAGATGCAAGAGAATTCCATGATCTATTCAGAAAGCCCCTAGAACTGTGCTTTCCACATACTAAGGACATTGTCTTATCTCCTTTAATCCTCATAACAATCATTTCACAAAGGAGGATCTCAGGTACCAAGGAAGTGAAGTCAACTCCAGAGTTTACACCTTTTAGTAACTTGGCCAATACTCCAGGAGTCAAGTCTGTCTCCTGGGTGGATAATGTGACCCTATTTTACAGGGAGGAATGAGATGAAGTATCTGAAGCAAGTATCATAGAGTAAGTGCTCAATAAATGGTAATTTTAATTAAGCCAAGATCAGGTCTGATTCCTGAACTCACTGCTTAGAGTCTGCAGGGTGGGCGGCCTCCATTCTCCTTTTATGTGCTTCATAGGGAAGCTCTGAGCCAGGTTTCTGAATTTTTACTATCTTATCTGCACTTTAGTTCCAGGAAAAATAGGGACACAATGACCATTTAGTCAATGAACATTTATTTTGGTTTAATGACATTTAAACTGGGGTTTTGTATAGAATTTCTAATGATAAAAGCAATGCAAGATTAATGTAGACAACTTGGTGGGGGAGGGGGATAGGAAAACATTTACATTCTATTACTTTGGTACCCACAGAGAAGCACCATTGACATTTGGGCATTTGTCCTTTTATTTATTTATTTAATATTTTTATTTATTTATTTAATATGTTTTTATTGGTTTCAGAGAGAGGAAGGGAGAGGGAGAGAGAGACAGAAATATCAATGATGAGAGCGAATCATTGATCGGCTGCCTCCTGCATGCCAACCCAGTCATGTGCCCTGACCGGGATCGAACTGTGACCTCCTGGTTCATAGGTCAATGCTCAACCACTGAGCCATGCCAGCTGGGCCATTTCTCCTTTTAATCATTTCATATAGGTGAATGGCCTTTCATCACATCTTAGATAACTATAAAGTCTTAAAGTGTTAGAAAAGGAAGGGCTGTTAGCACGGCCATCACATCCAATAATGCAAATCCCGTCTTATAAATGGCCTGTGACTGTGGTGCACAACCTTCACAGATTGTAAACTCTTAACACGTACCTTAGTGGTCCTAACCTTTACTCCTCCCAATATGGCAGGAGGATCACACGCTTTTCAAACAGTGGCGCATGGGCAGTCATAGTCCTGGAACAGACAGGAAGGGATGAAGGGCTGTGCCCTCCTTCAGGGGAGCAGATCATAAAGTCTGGAGGAAGAACATTTCTTTTCCAGAAGTAATCTAGAAAAGAAAACCTAGGTGATTTAATATGCAGTCTGCCCTTATGGCGAATCACTAATCTTGTCCTATATTATATAGAGGGAAACGGAGGCTCAGAGAGAAGAGATTTACCCAGTCACACAACTAGTAAGGAGCCAGTGGTCAGGTGGAACTTGACCACAGGACAATCCCTAACATAGGCTAGTCCTAAAGAATGGAGGCAGAAAGATGTGGGTTCAAGTCTCAACTCTTTCACTTATTAGTTTTTTACTTTTAACAAATCACTTAATCCCTCGAGTACCTGTTTCTTCATCTGTAAAAGAGGTATCAGCTTCCTTATTAGGTTTAAATGAGAATTAAATGAGAAGAAAAAACTTTCCTAAAAATTATTAAGTGCTTTGTGTTAGGTACTGCGCAGTGCAACTCATACATTATCTCATTTAATCTCCACAATAATCCTATGAGGGGATACTATTTTTATATCCATTTTTACAGGTAAGAAAACTGAGGCTCAAAAAGATGTATCTGCCTAGTATCACATAGCAGTTGAGCTGGGATTTAAACCCAGGTCTGTCAGTTTTGGGGCAATACAATCAGATAACATGGTAACTTTTCAGCACAGTGCTTATAACATGCAAACACAAAACAACGAGAGCCATCACTATTTACTGTTATTATTGTGAATATAATTATTATGTCACATGCGATTGGCTCGCCTCTGTTTTCAATCTCTTTAGCCAAGAATCCAAGAACTGGGCCGATCCAAGAAGGAGAGGAGATGCCAACCCAGCCCAGCCCTATCCTAGACCACTAGTCCCTCCATCCTGTCCAGGACGCCTTCTGGAGCATTCCCGTATGTGGAGACACAGAAAGCCTCTGCTCCGTGATTTGGGCCTCTGCTGATCTCTGCAGATGGGTGCAGGCGATTAAAGAGGCGAGATCCAGAGGTAGAGGGAGAGGACCCATTTTAAAAAGCCCAGCGAGCACAGACACGCCACCTGAATCCCAGTCTCCACCTGAGCCCAGCCAGTATGAGTCACCCCCAGAGCCCTTTACCTGTGAATTGCAACACGCTGACAGAAACTCCACAGCCTTCCAGGTGGGCAGACAGGTAAACAGACAAGTGTGCCATCCTTTGAGCTGCAGTGAGCTCTGCAGTTAAGGGCCCTCCTACCACCAATAACCTCTAGGAAGCAGTTGGACACCCAGGCTTTGCTCTCGGATCACATCCCAACTCTAGCTCTGCCATCTCCAGGCTCATCTCGAGTAACTTATTTAATCACTTAGTACTTCATTTTCCTCATTTCTACAACAAGGATAATAAAAGTGCCTATCTCAAAGGGTTGTCGTAAGGATTAAATGAGACAACAGATGAGGCTTAGCACAATATGGTATATTGAGCATCTACTGTATACCAGACAATGTAGTAGGCACTGGAGATTCAACAGTGAACAAAACAGACAAGGTCCTTGCTCTTATGGAGTGCACATTCCAGAAGAGAAAATAGACAATAAACACTTAGAAAACGATCAAAAAGTCCTGCGGGCTTTGCAGAGAACCAAAATAAAGTGAAGAGACATGGTGACTAAATGTCTACGGTAATCAGGGTGGGTGGAGAGGCCTGCTCTGAGGAGGTGGCTTTATTAGCAATTATAATTACTATTTACTATATTTGTCAGTTCCCTGAAGGCTGCCCCCAACACAGCCTCCAGTGAGGAACCCACCTCTGACAGTTTTTGAACCTAGGACCCCCTCTCCAGAGGCCTGACCCCACCCCAGAGGGCTCCTTTGGATTCTGACTTTACCCTGAACACCTCCATCAAATTGGCAGGAGTAACTGAAACCTCGCCTTTCTCCGAGAGAAAGGAGTGGGCCAAGGTGAAGCTCTCGGGAACGCAAAGCAAAGAAACAATTTGCCAAAAGAGAAGGCGGGGGGTGGGGGTGGGTGGGAGGGAGACAGAAGGAGAGAAAAGGGGAAAAAAGATGCCAAGATCTTTGGCTTAAATTTAATTTCATATTAATCCTGGTGTAAGCTCTGAAAAAAGCTCTAGCATTCTCCTGTTTGTGTTTGTGGATCTTCTGGGTTTACCAACCTTGTTCTTTACAGAGACAGCTCACAGTGATTATTCCACAGTTACTTAGTCTAACAGGAGTCTGATTTCTCCTGTTTCCAATGCGGAATACAGCACTTATTAGAATTTGTGAAATGACCAGCTTGCTAAGGCTTTGGAGGTGGCTGACTTCAACTTTTCCATCCCTTCTGTGCTGGCCAAAGGTATGTGGTTTGCTTACATCTCATTCAGATCTGTATCACAGCAAATAAAAGGTTGCCACCCACCCTACTCCCCCACCCCATGCCACCCACACATATACACACCCCAGATTGTAAACTCCGGAGCACTCATCCTGTCTTTTTAGCCTATGTCTCCCCAGACCCAGAGTAGGGCATGGTACACAACAGGTGCTCAATGAATGTCTGTTAAATGGAGGCCGCTGCGTGAAGCTCAAAGGAACAGCCAGACTTGGAGTAAGGTGCCTGGTGCAGATCTGGGCTCTGACAACTCACTAGCCTGTGCCCTGGGGCAAGTCACTTCACCCCTTTGGCCTCCATTTCCTCACTTATAAAGGTGACGATAATCTGGGGGGTGGGGGAGGGAGAGTTTACACAGAGACCCACCAGGTAGAAGATCTCTCTCCTTTGAGAATTCCCCAGTGGTTGTGAAGTATGATGCTGGGGAGAGAAGGGGGCAAAAGAATTTGGGGGAGATGTTCCTGGGTATCTAGAATACAAAACTAGAAACAGGAACTGGAATTTCCTTCAGCCAAGTATCTGTTTGTCACTGTACTTTTCCTCTAGCTATCTTCTTTCCAACATTTTTCCCCTCCCTCTCTCCTCCCTCATCTCCACTCCCCACCCCCTCACCAAGGAAGGAATTGGCCAGCTCCACCCGGCCGGCCCCCATGGCTCCGCCCCCAACTCGGCAGGCCAAGAGTTAACAGCTGCACCTGTTGAGGTATACCTGCTGTCGCCCGGCACCTGTACCTGTAGCCAATCAGCACCAGCGCTGCCAGGAACCTACCTGTCAGCAAAATCCCGACACTCCAACCTCAACATAAATCAAACACTTCCCTGGACAGGGAATGTCTGTGTCAGGCAAGAAATAGAGTCAAGAGCAGTCAGCGGAGTCTCGGGTGCCGGTGCCTGTCGTTGGAGCCTGGGAGCAGGAAGATGTCGAATGAACTTGAGTGAGTAAACATCGGTGGATGCCTGGCGCTCTCTGAGCGTGGAGGCTGGATGGGATTTCCAGAAGGGGAAAGAGCAGGGAGGCCGCCGGCGCCAGGATTCACAGAGCAATTTGTAAGGGTAAATGAATGGGCTGAGGATCTCACTTTGGCGTGTAGAGGCAAGCACCGTCTCGAGTGAGAGCTGAGTGTTTCCCTGGGAAAATAGTTTTGTGTTGTTTTTTTTTCTCTTTCTTTCTCTCTCTCTGCTGAGCAGTTTCGAACCAGGTAGGGAAACACAGGACTGAAACTGACGGCTTTCAGCACCACTTTCGGATACTCTGAAGGGGCCTTGGAAATCAGAGATAGCCCCAATTCCTCCTAGGCTTTCTATCTTCTTGCCAAAAGAAACTTCTCTGAGGAGGTTCTAAGAGCTGTCTTAGGCAGAGAGCTGGATTTCTCCACAGGGACTTGTTTGTTGGGTTGGGACAGTCTCAAGTGGGAAGGTAACAGTGTGATGGTTAAACATACCCACTCTATAGTCTGCTTGACCTATGTTCAAATCCAGGGTCTGCTCCTCAGGGGCTGTGTGATCTTGGATAAGTCATTTAACTTATCTGAGCTTCATTTTCCTCATCTGAAAAAAATGGGTACAATAATGCTTTGTTGGATTCTTAAGAGAGTTAAGTGTGATAGAGGCTGTAAAATGCTTAGCAAAGAGCCAAGGTCTGAAGATGCATTCGATAAAGTGTAGTTAATTTTATTCTGAGGCAGTTCTAAGGCTGAGGTAGCTGCGATGTGGTTTTCAGTGAAGTCATCTCTATTAACTGGCATGATTCTGGTGCCTTCCTACCCACATCTGGGATTTAGAATCCCCACTGGCTGATGCTGACCGTCACCTGCACACCCTGCTTGGTGTCTGGACCTCAGAGAAGGTGGGATGAGGCTGGGATTCTGAGCTGCTTTTTAGCTTGGCTTAAGGGAGCTTTCAGAAGCCAGGCTTCTAAAACACACCTCTTCCTGCCACCCTCAGAGATGAGTGGGCAGAGACAAGGTTTGAACAATCTTTTTTCCTAGCTACTCCTCAATAGATTGTTTTTAAAACGTGAAGACCTGAGGGCAGAGCAGTTGGTGGGTCCTGACTGTAGAGTGTTCTGTGATACCAGCTAGCTCTTAGGTTAGCCAACTACGTTCATACTACAATCACTTGGCATCAGATTTCTCTTGAATGAATTCCCTGGAGTTGACAATGTGTTGACAACTGGAATTAGAGCAGGGGCACTGGAACCAATATCTGGGTTCAAATCCCAGCTCTGCTACTACTTAGATGTGTGACTTGGGGCAAATCACTTCTCACTCTCAGTTCTCTCACCTGTCAATTTTGGCCATAGTGGTAACCACCTCAGGGAATTGTTGGGAGAATCCAACAACTTTTAAAAAGTGATCAGTTTAAAACCTGGTAAAGAGCAAGCTAATAATACTCTTGGTACCTCATATACAAATACCCTATCAATGAACATTTCTAAACCTCTTGCTTCCTATTTTTCCACACTTTGAAAAAAAATAATTGTGATGTGTCTCTAGTGCACTTAGATACGGGGCTTAAAACTGCAGAGGTGCCTTCCTGCCCACATCTGGGATTTAGATTCTGCAGACAGAATCTATTCATTGATGCTCCTTAGGGGGTAAGTGTCCTGAAGCTGGGTTGCTCCAACAGAAAGGTTTCCTGTTTTTCTCCTCCTTAATGGTTTGAGTTTGAAGTCAGATCCGCTGACAGTTGAGGCTTCTCCACTTGGGGTGGGGTGAGGGGACCTGTGCCTGCAGAGTAATTGCAGACCGACTCTGAAGCCACCATTTAAGATTACAATGACAGAGCCTCAGTGCCTGGAGGCTCAGCTGCCCTTACGGTGTGTGTGGGGGGGGGGCGGGGGGGAGGGTTCAGGGCATCAAGTGCTTGGTTTGCAGGTTTTGAGTGGCCGCTGCTGGTGCTGATTTGGTCACGTTCTTGCTGCCTCTTTCCCCTAAAAAGTGCAGAGTGAAAGACTGGTCCTGGAGTCCATCCTGAGCCCGGATAGAAAGCAGGATTTGCATATGACTCTAAATTCTGTCACTTACCAACTGCAGGATCCTGGTGAATTTCTTCCTCCTTACTGATCCTCAGTTTCCACCTCTGTCCAGTAGGGACTGTACACACCTACCTGGCAGGGGGACAATGGGCTCCGTGCGTGGGCCACTCGGTCCAGAGTAGGAGCGCCATAAACGCGAGCCTGATGACTAGGCCTCTGGTGGAAGGCCCACAGCCAAGGCCGGGTCTTGAGGAGCATGGAGGCCAGGGCGGTGCAGTGAGAACTCAGCTGCAGGCAGCTGGCGGGTGGAGCGCAGGGGACTTTCATGTGGCCGGGCCCAGCCCGCTGGGGAGCGTTGGCCAGCCTCCAGCCCTCCGCCAGCGCAAGCACTGCCTCCAGCCCGCAAACTGCCTCCAGCCCATGGCCTTTGGCCGCCCGGGGGCTAGAGCGGGTCGCAAGGGATCTTGGGGCGTTGGGAGTACCGGAAGTCGCTGCCTGAAGTCTTCCCCTTGCAGCGGGCGCCTGCGCACTGGCCGCCGTCGGGGCTCCCCAAGGGCTACGGACCTGGCAGCCATAGCCTGGGCCTTAGCCTGGGTGCCGTGGGGCCCTCCCGGGTCCTTGGAGTTCTGTGTGTAGTGGTGCCGAGGGCATACTGTGTGCCAGGCACACTTGTGCTATTTCATCTTGCCCCTCGAGGAAATGAGAGTTATGAGAGGAAGTGATGAGCACATAGTAGGTCCATCGAATGAGAGGGAAGTGAGCGAGGCCCACCCGAATTCCCCTCTACAACCTCGCCGGGTCCACAGCCCGGGCCCCCACCGCGACTGGAATCTTCTCCTTCCCCAAAGCCTTGGAGAGCCGCGACCCAGCGTGGGGAGGGGACCAGAACCTCCCAGTCAGCGGCCGCGGGCGGGCCTCCTCGGCGAGACTCCATCTGATTTCCAGGAGCACTGTCTCCAGACTGCCTGGAGCGCTGAAAGAGTTAACCAGGAACGCCTCCCCGCTGTGGTTTTGTGGTCGAAACCATGATTGCCAGGAGCAAATTTTTGTCGTGCACAAGGTGTGTTATTAAAAGTCGGAGTTACGCTGGTGGTGAATGAAAAGTTAAAAGCCCTCATTAAGCCCGGGCTGTAAAACAGGCGGACTGGGCGGAGAGGCTGAGACAACCCTAACGGCGCTGGCGACCCCGGGCATGGGGCTCGGGGAAACACGCCTGAGGCTTCTGCCACTCCCAGTGAGGGCCCCCGTCGGGTGCCTGGAGCCAAAAGGGTCTCCGGGATCCACACAGAGGAAAAGGAGGGGGAGGAAGGGCCGCAGGGCTGAAGCACAGTTAGCATAGTCGGAGCTCTACCTTGGTGAAAACAAAAATAACAGTCATCCATTTATTGAGCGTGGAATCCACAGCAGACACAGTGTCCAGGGCTTGATAAATACATTCTTTCCTTTAACTCTCCCAATAATCCATTGAGGGGTGGGGAGTATAAATGCACTTTTGCAAAGAAGGGGATTTAGGCTTGCCTCAAGCTTGCCCAGGATTTCACGGAACAGCTGGGATCTTAATCCAGGGGCCATAAGGATGCTGCACACCAATATGCCACCCTGCTTGTAACAGATGAATTGAAATAAGGAGGTGTGCCACAGTTAACAGTGATTATCTCTGAGTGGAGGAATACAGGTGAATTCTCGTATCTACTTCCAATTCTTTTTACACATTGTGTTTTACAAACCTATGTTACTTTTGAAATGGGAAGGGGGAGGAGAGGAACTAACTTTTAAAAGAGAAAACTGTTGGTTTACCTAAAAACAGTATTCTTAAAGTGTGGTTCCTGGACCATGATCATCATCATCATCATCATCATTCCCTGGGAACTTGTTAGACATGCAAATTATCAGCCCCACCCTAGACCAACTGAATCAGAACCTGGGTGGGGGGCAGCCGGGGTAGGACTCAGCAATGTGTGTTTTAACAGGCCCTCCGGGTGATTCTGATGCATGTTCAAGTTTAAGAACCACTGGCCTAGCCGCCTAGATGAAGACCTGGCAGAGAATTGGGAGGCGGGATATTCCCAGATCCACCGCTGACCTGCAGTGTAGTTGCTGAGTCAGCAGGCTGAGAACTTGGCTAGTGTTTGAGCCCAGCTCTGCCACTTATAGACTGGGTGACATTTGGATGAGCTCCTTAACCTCTGGAAGTGTCAGTTTCTGCATTTATAAAATGACAGTAATAACATCCACCTCCCATGGGCATGTATGAGAATGAAAGGCACAGGGCCTGACCCTATTAAATAACTTTGTTCCTTACCCTCCCCTTCTCTTCCCTCTCCTTTCTGGAACTCAGCTTTCTGATTTGTAAAATGGAACAAATAACCTTGGCTGGCTGCCTCCCTCTCTCTGTTCCTTTTGCCTCCTAAAAGGGTCAGAGCAAATGATCTAGTGAAGGTTCTGAAGGGAAATTATCTCACCAATATTTGGTGTCTTTTCACTGGACCTTGCTAGGAGGTCAGTAAGAACTGGGAACTTTTGAGGGCAGAGACTGTGGTATTTACATTTGTGTCCCAGTACCCAGCACAGGGCCTGTTACAGTGAATGTTTGTGGAATGAATCAGTGAGTGAATGAATGAAAAGATGTGGCACCCTGGGTTTAGAGGTAGATTTTAACTTCTTTCACAACTTTATTGAACAAAAGCAAAAAAAAAAAAAAAAGGAAAATTAGACAGGAAACCAAGAGGAGAATAGAGCAAAAGAAAAATTCCCACAGAAAGAAGAATTTTTCAAAGGGAAAGTGAGCTTCTGGTATAATTAGAAAATGGCATATAATTAATCTACGTGCATCTGAAAGCGTTGGCTGGAGCCTGACCGCCCTCAACTTGCCCACCTTGATCCAGATGATGAAGCTGGCAGTGTTTGTCCCTCTTATCAGGGAATCTCCAAGCATCCGGTCTTCTTCTACCACCAGGAAGAGATGATCCCATTCATAGGTGGGAGAAAGTGAGGCTGTGGGTTGCCATGCAGTATGCTGGGGGCTGCCCCACCAAGTATTAGTAATAATAATAATAGTTCACATTACTATGTGCTGGCACTATGCTGATTACTTTACCTGCATTATCTCATTGCATTTTCCAACAGTGACACCTCACAGAGTTGTTGTCAAGATTAAATAAAACAATGACTAGAAATTGTTGTGTCAGCACCTGGCCCTTGGTAAGCCCTCAATGAACAGTAGCTATCATAATAATTCTATGAGTTTATTACTCTCATCTCCCCCCATTTTACAGGTTCAAAAAAACCCCAAGGCACAGAGAGGTCAAATTGCACAAAGTGACAGAGCTAGTAAGTAGCAGAGCTGGAACCCAGGTCTGTGTAGCTCTGGGGCCCACCCCATAACATGAATTGATACTATCTCACTGAAACTAGAATCACTGCAGAGCCATGCCTTATGCTCTGCCATTTCCTCATTGAAGCCCCCCACATGAGCCCCCAGCATGTGACAAGGCACATTTCACAACCTGTGCATCCAGAAACCAGATGGGCCACCGGCAAGCATGAGAACCCTGGAGCACTCCTGTCATGCTCAGGGAACACCTTGCATGGGGTTGACTGAAAAATGATTCCTCCGTGAGCAGTTGTGCCAAGGCCTCCCTGTGGGTAATTAGTGAGGGTGATTGATCACTGCTGATGAGACTGGGTGGCTCACAACAAGGTTTGGCAAGTCATTGTGTGTATCTGGGTGTCAACACCCAGCTCAGGTGGCCCAAGGAACTCTTCCTCCTCAGGTTGGAGGGCGGTGGGGTCCAACTTGCTGGATTTGTCCTATGCCAGGACCTCCTTGGGTGGGGCTTGAGGCCACCCCCTTGGTAATGAGTTTCCTTCCCCCTTCTGAAAAATTGAGTAAGAGTCCTTATTTTTCCATCTCTGAATCACTGAGATGCCTTTGAGATAGGGCAGTGACTGAGCTAAGTAATGGATGGGAAGCTAGGAGACTTGAGTCCCAATCCTGTTATATCCTTAGGCTAGTCACACCTTCTCTCTGGAATGAGATTTCTAAAGTCTCTTTGCACCTTAAATTGCTAGGATTCTAACAAAGGGGAAAAAACGCCAAAAGGCTTCAACTAGTGGCTGAGATACATTCACACTTAGCCGAACTGGGAGTTTTAAGTGGCTCAGCCAGAAAGCAGTGGGAATTTAGAATCCAAAGGGACTTGTTGGGATGAAGCCCCACTTTACCACTGCAGGCTCCCTCTGGTTCCTAGAATGATGCATTTTGGAGTTGGAGGCTCAGAATCTGACTGGGCATGGCGTAGCCAGTACCTCACCCCGCCCATGCTGTGGGTCCAGAGTGAACTTCCGGGGAGATGTCCCATCCACATCAGAGCCCCTACTTGTGCAGTTTGCACATTCTCACAAGCAAGGGCTAGGAGGCCTTGGGAAGTGAGGCCTATCAGGGATATATACCCAAGCTCCACTCTCTTGATTTTGTATCCAACCCCCTCTCAGAAGAGAAGCCAGACCAGGGACACTCTGAGGAAATGGCCTTGTGAAGGTTCTTGATGCTGGAAGCCAGAGACTTCTGCTCTATGCTTGATGCCATGAGATACCAGCTGGTGGCCTTAGACAAGCCAGTGGCCTCTGGGTGGCTCAGTTTTTCCTGCTATCAAATGGGGATCGTCATACCTTCCCTCCTTATCTTATAGGGGTGTTGCAGGATCAGAGGTGATGACAAATGTATGAGAAACATGTTGAAAAATATAACACACTATGCAAATGTGAGGGATTATCAAATCTCAGACTTGAGTTTCCTCCTCCGTGGGCTGGCCTTCCTTGAAACAAGGAAACATATGCAAAGGACCTGGCTCACACCTGACACATAATAGGGGAAGAAGCTCTGGGAGCTGTCCCAGGCTTATGCCTTTGATCTTGCCTTTCCTCTCCTCTGGGAGGTCTAAAGTCCTCCCCAATCACCTCCATGCTCACTCTTCCCCTCTAGCCTTTTTCTCAACCAACATCCAGTCACTCCCCAGAGTTCAAGGAGTCAGACATGCCCCTGCTTCTTTTCCTTCATAGCTTTCTTCACCTATCTGATTTTAGCTGTTTGTTTGTTTTTGTGGTCATGTCTGTCTTGCTGCCACTAAAATGGCAACCTCTTCAAAAGCAGGGATGACCTTATTGTCTTGCTTAGGGCAAGACCTGGAACATAGTAGTAACTTGATGAATTTTTGTTAGAGGGATGGATGGTTAGATAAATAGATGCCTCCCAGAATTTTGTATTTTCCCCCTCTCTTTACATCCCTTCTTGGAAACTAGTGGTTTGATGGAAAGGTGTCTAGTGTTGAGTCAGTTCCCAGGCCAGATCTCAGGAGGCTTGGCTTTGTAACTCATTGGCCAGTCCTCTGGAACAGGTCACCTGTTGTCTATATTTCCTGGTCTATAAAATAGAGATAATAACACATCATGCATGTTGAGAGGCTCCACAAGATAATGAATGTGAAAGTCAAGGCAAGGGGTTATTACATGTCTCTTTTGTTTTTCACACAGAACCTGGTTCACAGGAGGCTTGAGGAAGATGTTAATTTAAGAACCTCAGGCGGAGTCTCCCCTTTACTCTCATTTGGGGGTTCTGAAATGATGATGGTCATGATGATGATGGTGGTGACATAGCTATTATTTACTGAGCGATTATTCTCTGGCAGGCTCTAGGCTAAACACATTTCTGATGTTAATGCATTTAATTCTCCTAACAACCCATGAGATTAGCCCCACTCTAAAGTAGCCAGCCCTGGTGACTCCATCACTGACTGTGTTCTAATTTTCTTCACAGCACTTATCACTGGCTAAAATTAACTTATTTACCTACTTGTTATGGACTGTCTTCCCAATTAGACTGTCAGTTTCGTGGGAGCAGAGCCTTATCTGTCTTGTTCTTGGCTGATTCCCAGTGCCTAGAAGAGTCCCTGACTGGCACACAGAAGGCATCCAATAGACCCATTTAACAGATGGGTCTGTCAGGCTATGGGCTCTAGTGTCACTTCCTTCCATGGTGCTACGGGTTCTTCTATGCTGTACACTGGCGGAGATCTGATGTCAAGAAGGTTGCCCAGGGCCAAGTTCTCTCCCTATCCCCTCCACCCCACCTCCAGTTTACCTTCTGATAGTTGAGGAGTTCTGCCTTGGACAGGGACACCAACAGAGAGTTTGGGGAGACTCTGAGGAAGATGACCACATAGGATGAGAGTCACCTGGTTTCCCCTCTTTGTTCTGGCTCTGTCACCCATGAGTAGTGCTCACTCCTTCTTGGAACCCTTTTCATGGCTCTTACCCACTGGGCCCTCAACCCTTAATTCCAACCTTTAAGAGAATAGGATATTAGACTTCAGGATTTGGCACATAAGTAATGTTAACCTTATCCATAGCCAGAACTTCCTAGAAGCCAGGGATTAGTCTTGGAACATACAGTTGATTGGTAGCATGAGCAGGCATTGGGACCCGGACACTACAGCTCCTGGCTCCTGGCCAGAAACTCTTCCAGTCACCTCACTTTCTCACTTAGTCCCTCCAGCTTTCTATGGGTGGGAAATCCCTTTTTGTCTTGCAGTAGAGCATTGTTTCGGTATATTCCAGAGGAGGGGAATTTCCACGATGGGAAAGGCATCAGAAAGGTGACTAGTTTGGGATTAAGAGCTGCATCTTGAAGTCCAAGAGGTTCAGGTTCAAGTTAGCTTCCACCACTTACTAGCTGAGTGACCTTGAGCAGGTAATATCACCTGTTTGGGTCTTTATTTCCCAAATAGCTATCTCTCAGGACTATTTTGCAGAGTAGAAGAGATGCACAGAAAAACAGTTGGCACACTCTGTATATGGTAAATGCTTAAGGCAGGGCAGCTGCTGTGTATCAAGGAATCTACTGGGTGGATTGGTGACCCTTGTAGGCCAGAAAAACCTCCCAGGTGACCAACAAACATTGTCTGTTCTTTTGTTTCTGATGTGACTTCTAAAATTTAATTTTTAAATAGGATAAGATAACTGATAGCTCATCAAAGCTATCAGATCATTCCACCAGAGTCAACAAATTGGGGCTCTAGGCCCAGCTCTGCCACTGACTTACAGAGTGGCCAAGTCTTGTACCTCTTTGCAACACCTTGATGTCTGGCTCCAAGCTGAGCCCAGAGCATGATAATGGCTCAAATGTATTAAGCACTTGTTAAGTGCCAGAAAAAGTTCTGAGCATTTTTCACATGGCAATGCACTCAATCCTCTTAATTCTACATAGTAGGTGCTTTTATTAGACTCATTTTACACACAAGGAACAACACTGGGGGTCCCAATTGACCAAGAGGGTGGGCTCTATAAGGCCTTTCCCCGTTTCTCCCATGGCCCTTTGATTTGGGAGTTCCCTTTAGCTTGGGGCTGGGAGAGGAGGTGGCAGCCATCTGGGCTTGCCCTATAAGTTCCTCTAACCCCAGGCCCAGGAGGCAGCTAGGAGGGGCCTCTTCTCAACTCCCCCTCTTGAGGCCCTTGATTTATAGCAGCAGAAACTCGGGGTGTGCCTCCCTCTCCGCACCCCTGGAGCAGGAAGGTTTCTGTCATTTCTCTTTTTTGTGTGACAGCTCCCTCTCCCTCCCTGCCTCTCAAAGCCCAAGGCCCCACACCCTGGGGCCCAGTGGGATAGGAGACACTGTGCCCTGGATGAAACCTGTGAGAGAGCTGCTGCCCACGGCCGGCCTGGGTGTGGCCTGACTGCTGCTCCCACTCTGTGTCTAAGAATGTAGGCCTGAGCTGCAGGGCAGCAGGAAGGCACTTCCTGTGACAGGATTTGCCCACCTACCCTCCACCACAGCGCCTGAAATTCCACCACTAAAGTGGTTTCCTGATGTGGTAAGATTGCCCTCTTGCATTACGGTAAAGCAGTGTGGCTTAGTGGACAGTATGTGGCTTTGGTACTAGACAAGCCTAGGATTAAATCCAGGTCATGTCATGGACTAGCACAGTGGTCGGCAAACTGCGGCTCGCAAGCCACATGCGGCTCTTTGGCCCCTTGAGTGTGGCTCTTCCACAAAATACCATGGCCTGGGCGAGTCTATTTTGAAGAAGTGGTATTAGAAGAAGTTTAAGTTTAAAAAATTTGGCTCTCAAAAGAAATTTCAATCATTGTACTGTTGATATTTGGCTCTGTTGACTAATGAGTTTGCCGACCACTGGACTAGCAGAGTGATCTTGGGCATTTCCTTATCCTTTCCAAGTCTCTGGTTTCTTCATCTATAAAATGAAGCAAATGGTCCTTACCTTGTAGTGTTCTTGTAAGGAACAGCGTTAATGAGTGGAGATCGTTCATATATATTCAGTAAATAGCGGCTGATATTGTTCCCATGAGTGAGTCTATCAGGCTCACCCAGAAAGGGGGGCACTGGGGACTACTTCATCTCTGGGGCTCTTTTTCCTGGCCTGGCTGTCCCCATCTTCCCGCCAATGTCCTGTACATACTCTTCTCTCTAAAACAAACACAAGAGAACTTGCCCACCTCTATGCCTTTGCTCACAAATAAGAGCATGTTCCATATCAGTGATTCTCAAAGTATGGCTCCCAGACTACCAGCATCAGCTTTCAGGGACTTTGTTAGAAAAGCAAATTCTCAGCCACCCAGACCTACTGAATCAGAAACTCTTGTGTGGGACCCAGAAATCTGTGGGTGGTTTTTTTGTTGTTATTCTTCACCCAAGGGTATTTTTCCATTGGCTGTTTTTTTAGAGGGAGTGGAAGGGATGGGGAGATACAGAAAGAAACACTGATGAGAGACACATTGATTGGTTGCCTCCTGCACATGACTTGACCATGGCCAGGGATCGAGCCTGCAACTGAGGTACGTGTACGTGCCCTTGACTGGAATTGAACCTGAGACCCTTCTGCCGACCTATCCACTGAGCCAAACCAGCTAGGGTGTAGAAATCTGTGTTTTAACAAGCCTTCTAGGTCATTATGATGTAGCTAAAGTTCAAGACCACTATTCTGTATTACAGCAGCATCCTGCTCAAGCTGACTCCCCTCTGAGCCAGGAGCTTGGGGAACTCCCTTAACTTCTCTGAGCTTCTGTTTCCTCACCTATAAAATAAGAATCATCATAGTACCTGCTTTACAGGGTTGTTGTGGGAACTAAATGAGAAGAACCATGGAAAGTGTTTAGCTCAGTGCCTAAAACATGGCCAATGCTCAAAAAAGATTATGTATTATTTTTATCATCATCATTATTATTCTGTCTATCCCTATTTCCCTCCCCCTACATTTCTGAGCGATATAATCCCAGTGCTGGGTGTCCCAACTAAAATGTCTGCCTGCTTTAAAGAGCCTTTTCTGATCTCTTTCCTTCCAGCCCATGTGGCTTGACTCTTGGGCCACATGCCTTGAATTTGTCCAAGTTCTTAGCACAGTGCCCAGGCTCTGCTTGCCTCGGTGTGCCAAGCAGTATTCCACTCCAGTTCCTGGCATCTGAGCATCTCCTTGGACAATCTACAATACATGTTGGTCTGAAATGCCATTTCCCAAGACCACACTCCTCCTATGGGCCTCCTCGCTCTGATTCTCTGTTTCTCTCCATGACGAGGAATGATCTTCTGTCTTCTGTACCTATGGTTTTGAAGAGAATTTCTTTAGAAGAACTCTTGCTGAGTTATCTGGAAATGTTATTCTTTGCAGCTTGACATTGTTAGTTCCCATCTTTGTTACACTGATTCTCCTTAAATAAATATCTACTATGGAAGCATTTATTGAATCCTCTCTGAAGGCTTGCAAGTTTGGAGTTATGGACTTCATGTTGTAGATGAGGGAACTGAGGCCCCAGGTCTACAGCTTCTGCATGGAAACAGTTGGTATTGACCCAAAGCATCTAGCTCTAGAGTTCATTCTCCTGCCGCCAAACGGCCTAAGGTGGTAGAAAAAGGAGTTTCAAATTTTCAAGGCTGATTACTGTTCTTTAAATGCCTAAGGCTGACCCTCATGGACCATCTTCTGGGACAGCCTTCATTTGACCCTCCTGACTTGCCTTCCAGTTTCAGGTCTGTGCGGCTGCTAAAGAACGACCCAGTCAACTTCCAGAAGTTCCCCTACACTAATGAAGACGAGGCCTGGAAGACCTACCTGGAAAACCCCTTGACGGCCGCCACAAAGGCCATGATGAGAGTCAACGGGGATGACGACAGCGTTGCAGCCCTGAGCTTCCTCTATGATTACTACATGGTATGTTAGCCACCTGGACATGCCTTGCTCTGACTGAATGTGCAGCTCCACTCTCAGGCCTCATGGCTCAACAACCTATGACCACTCGCAGCCCATCACCATGTTCTTTCTCACCTGTCAGCCTTTGTACATGCTATTCCCTCTTTCTGGCACCCTCCCCTTCCCCCTGGCTAAACCCTCCTCTCTGCTTTGGGTCTCAGCTTCGATGTCTCCTCATTCATTCATTGAAATGGGGGGAGTCTTTCTTGGGTCTCCCTTTCTGAGCCTTCTCTGGGCACCTTTAGCAACTACTGTCATCATCCTTGACTCTGGCTTTAGAAACTTGCTATTTGTGTATTTATTTCTTCATCTCCCCCATCAGACTGAGCTCTTGGAGGTCAGGAACTATGTTGTGATCATTACTGAATCCCCAGTGCTCCATACTGCCTGCCACACAGTATTCAATACATATTGATTGAATGGTTCAAGGCCTCAGCCATACTCCATCACAGCAACACCCCCCAACCTGCCTCTTCTTTCTGCCCCTGTCCCTTAGGTCATCCCAGTTGCCCTGTCAGTCTCACCTGCCTATTTGAACCCCACCACCTAGAACATGCCTTGTGCTCTTGAACCCATTCTCTTGTTTCAGGGCCCTTCCCCAGACCCACCTTCTCTTGGAAGCCATCCTGCTATATCACCTCCCTCTCTCCTGTCTTACCGTCCTTCATACCCCTGCCATTGTATGCATTGTCATGCCTTCTGACAGACTGTCTTTTATTATTCTCTAACAGTTTCCAGGGCCTTGGCCTGGACTCTGGGAAACTGTCAGTTACTGAGAACAGGAATTAGGCCCTCCCAATTCTGATAAGTGGGCTCGAACCAGTTAGCCATCACAAATATATAAAACATATGACATCACCCCCACCCCCAGTCCACCGCCTGTTCCAGACATTGCTGGAGGATTACAGTCTGCATTCTCACTGAGGGTACATAAGGCCACAGAATCTTTTTAAACTCAGGCAGCCCCTACACAGTTGTCTGAATTGTCACATGACAGCGAACTTTCTGGCTATTCCTGGGCTGGGCGATTGCTCTACAAGACTTGCCCAAATTTGAGGATGGGAGGCACAAAAGCTAATTGTTGAGATAACTGGCTCTGAATTAGAAGATTTAAAGCCATCTTATAAATAAGTCCTCAAAGCCACTGGCCCAAGCAGTATTTTATCTACCCTGCCACAAGAAGGAAGGCCAATTGTAAAGTTAGATGTCAAGGGGAGAAATGGCCCCAGGTATGAGAATGCTCCAAATGATCTCTCTGGCTTTGGTTCTCATCCTGGAGGGGAGTGGTTACCCTACCTCACCTTCTCCCCAGCAGACCAATAGCATCCTGACAGCCTTTAGCCCAGGCTGAAGGAAAAGAAATTTGAATTGGCCGCCGCACCTTGGGGACATGATAGAAGCCAAAATTCTAGGTCTGGATTTAAACACCAGCCTGGTATTTACAGCTTAAGGTTAAACCATAAAATAAAATCCAGCCCCACCTCCCCTGGTTAATAGGCCATGCCCAGGGCCAGAATGGTGGGGACAGGCTCTGAAGGGACACGTGGAGTGGTATATTGAAATAGAATGTCCTGTGAGACATTACCTTCCCCCATCCCAGAGCACGCTGGATTCGGAGCAGCCCTGTGGATAGTCTAATAGTGTGGGAAGAGCACCAAGTTGGGAATTTGAGATCTACTTCTGCCACAAACTGGCAACGTGGCTTTGAGCCATGTGGTCCACTTACCGTTTCTTACTGATTGCCAGGCACTGTGCCAGGTGCCTTCCCTCATACTCTCCACGGGGTGTGATTAAGAGTCCAGGTGTCGGAGTAACTAGACTGGGATGGAGACCTGGCTGCTTTATTAGCCTTAGGGAGAAGTGACCTGGATGCTCTAAGATACAACGATATTATAATTATAATCGTGAAAGGTAACATTTATGTAGTACTCTCCGTGTGCTAGGTGCTGTTCTAAGCACTCACATCAATCTCCGAGGTTGGTATTACTGTTATTATCCCTGTTTTTCAAAGGACAGTGAGTTACAGAGAGGTTAAGGGACTTTCCCAAGGTCATACAGTCAGGATGTGGCAGATCTAGGAATCGAACCCAAGAAATCTGGATTTGGAGTCCATGTAGGTGATATCATTCCCCATTTGACATATGAAGAAACTGAGTCTCAGAAAGGTGCCATCATTTATCCAAAGCACAAAGCGCTTTAAAATGGTAAAACTAGGACTTAAGCCAAGCCTACCTGACTCCAACATTCCGAGTTTTCTAATTGGTAATCTTGGGCTATTTCTCCCACTCTCTAACTTGGGTTCAGACTAAATGATGGTTAGAGCTCCTGTCAACTCAAAGCCCTGGCAGTGTTCTCCCAGTGACCAAGGTTGCTCCCCTGCCTGGCCAAGTGCGCAGGAGCGGGTTGAGGCTCCTAATAGCTGGATCTTACCCAGGAGCCAGGCATAAATCCTTCCTTCCTTCCTCTCCTCTCAGGGTCCCAAGGAGAAGCGGATACTGTCCTCCACCACCGGAGGCCGGAACGACCAAGGAAAGAGGTGAGGCTCACCCACACCACCACCTCTGCCTCTCCACCCTTCCCACCTCCACCTCCATGTCTGGTGCTGGAAGCACCCTGCACGCCTCTCTCCAGGTTTTCTTTCCTGCCAGCATACAGGTCCTCTGCTGGGAAACTGGGGTTCCTCTCTGTCTTCCAGAAAATCCAAGCTGCTGAGGCACTGGGGGCTGGCACAGGGTCCCTCCCCTGCTAGGAACAGTGGGTTTTGGTGCATGGGGACTTTTCTCAAAATGAGCTTTAAAAAATGTTGTTAGTTTTTCTGGTTATAAAAGTAACACCTACTTGCTGTAAAATATTTAACCTCTATTGAAATGTAAAAAGTACAAAGTAAAAGATTCCTATAGCCCCACTCCTCTGCCTCCCTGAAAGTTTGTGGTCTATCCCTCCAGACCTTATCCTCAACATCAATGAACTGCACTCATAGATGCTCACTCCCGCACACACCCGTGGGATGACAGGAGCAGCTGTTTTAAAGTGGGGACGTTTAACTCTGGCCAAGAAATAAATGAACGCTCGCTCAGCTTTTAAGTTACCAAATACTGTAATGGATAAAGCAACCCTGAGCCTGCACTTGGTCCCAGTGTTGAGCCCCTCCTCCCTGCTCCTCCCTGGGACACATTGGCCTACTCCATGTCTTGTTTCATGCGAGGGCCTAAACATTAAGTGGATTAAAGAAGGTCAGTGTGCCAATGTAAGGATCACTGTCCAATCCCACGCCTCGGAGAGAAGAGGCACACTCAGCCCCCCTCTCTCTCCCCAGGTACTACCATGGCATGGACTATGAGATGGACCTCACCCCCCTTGAAAGTCCCACGCACCTCATGAAGTTCCTGACAGAGAACGTGTCTGGAACCCCAGAGTACCCAGATGTGCTCAAGAAGAATAACCTGATGAGCTTGGAAGTGGCCATGCCCTCCCCGGGCAAGGCAGCTGCCCTCCCCGCAGGCCCCAGCAAGCTGGAAGCTGGTTCTGTGGACAGCTACCTGCTGCCCACCAGTGATGTGTATGATAATGGCTCCCTCAACTCCTTGTTTGACAGCATCCATGGGGTGCCACCCACACAGCGCTGGCAGCCAGACAGTACCTTCAAGGATGACCCGCAGGAGGTGAGGGCCCATCCCCGTACCCCTCACAGTCTCTCCGGAAATATGCATGCAGGTGCAGAAGGAGAGAAGACAGTGAGGAGGTCAGAGCTCTAGGGTTTGCCATGACCTGTTGTCCAGGCTGTGCCCTGCACACCTGCACAGCTACACACAGCAGCCTAGGCTGAGGCCCAGCAGCCCAAACCTACTAACTTATTCCCTTTCACTGTGTTTCTCTGCAGTCGCTGCTCTTCCCAGATATCCTGAAAACGTCCCCGGAACCTCCATGTCCAGAGGACTACCCTAGCCCCAAGAGGTAATTCAGTCCCTGTGAACCCTTGGTCACCTGCTCAGTGGGCACGGCGCTGCAGACAGAGCCTCACACTGCCCTGTGAGCGGTGAACGAAAATGACATTCAAATGAAAGAAAAGACATAAAGAGAATGATTTCTGCATCCCTTTCCTGGGCTCAGGTCTCAGCGCCCTGTCAGAAAACCAGGGCTCGGTTGCTCCTTGTGTACCCTGTGGCTTTGTCACTCCTCAGAGGTGTCTCTGGATTCCACTATTTATTATTCAGCAGGGCTGGGGCTCAACAAAGCCATTACATAGGATCCCAAAAATTGTGGAGACTGAGGCCCAGGGAAGTAGACTGATTCACCAAAGGTCATGCAGCAAGTCTGCAGCAAAGCTCAGGCTTCCTCCCACTGCCCTCAGGAGTACTTCTGCCTGGGAGCCCCGTCTCACTGTCGTCTCCCTCCTCCTCACAGTGACTTTGAGTACACCCTGGGCTCCCCCAAAGCCATCCACATCAAGTCCGGCGAGTCGCCCATGGCCTACCTCAACAAGGGCCAGTTCTACCCCATCACCCTGCGGACCCCCGCAGGTGGCAAAGGCCTTGCCTTGTCCTCCAACAAAGTCAAGGTGCGTTGGCCCTGAAGCAGTGTGGGAAGGGGTGGGATGGTCAGGTCAGCCCTGCCTGCCAGGGGCCCAGGGTAAGGGTGCTGCTGGGTAACTACCCATTGCCATGGAGTGGGGGAGACGAAGGCCAAAGGACAGGGCCACTGGAGCCAGGCTCAGGGAACAGACCCACACGGCGGGGGCCTTTCCCACGGCTGGATCACAGCGACCACTGTGCTTGCAGAGTGTGGTGATGGTTGTCTTTGACAACGAGAAGGTCCCGGTAGAGCAGCTGCGGTTCTGGAAGCACTGGCATTCCCGGCAACCCACAGCCAAGCAGCGGGTCATCGACGTGGGTGAGAGCCGTCCCAAGCCCTCTGCCAGTCTGTCTCTTACTCTCTCTCACACACACATACACACACCTAATCAGGCCTTTCTTGCTGTGTCCCTTTTCCCCAGCCCACTCTGACCTCTGAAGGACTTAGTTGCAACCCCAGCTGCCTGCCTGCCCCACACCCCCTCCCAAGTCAAAATCTGTGGAGTTTGCAGGGATTTGCATCTGTTGTCTGGAAGCAGCGGCCTCTTTTCTGTGTTGCTTTGGGATAAACAGGGCCTTGGGGATTCCAGCTGTGTCAGATAAATGGGCCCCTGGCATGCGGGTGGCTTGTCTCCATCAGGGGCCTTAGAGGACTAATGCATAAGATAACAGTGTAGGCTGCTGGTGATTTGGAAGGCTCCAGGCCCAGCTGGCCAGTTCTGCTTTGGGAGCTGGGATGCAGGCTTTGCCAGAAGGTAGGGGGCAGGAGGCAGGCCCTGTGTCTGTGCCACCTTGTCCCTGTCCCAGGCCCTAAGACGGTGGGAGACACAGGCCATGCTCGGGTCTCCAGGTTCTGGCTCCATCACTCTCTTCCTGGTGTGTGGCCTGTGTTATATCTGCTTCCAGGCTTCATTTCTTCAACTGTCAAATGGAACAAGGCTGGCTGCCCTGCCAGCCCACAGTGCTGTTTCTGCCTGGAACACAGCACACTGGGGAACATGAGACAACAGGGACGATTCAGTGACTTCCTGAGAGGCTAGAGAGCAGAGTGGTTAGGAGCCTGGGCTCAGGAGCCAGACAAAGCTGAGCTCTACTCCTTGCTCTGCCTTTTATTACTGTGTTTCCCTGGGCAAGTGACTAAACTTCTCTGAGCTTCATTTTCCTCATGTGAAAGCTGAATATTCATAGTGTCATTGTTTGTGAGGATTAACTAAGGCCTTGCCATATTGTACGTTTTCCTAAATGATGCTACCATTTGTTCACTATTAGTTCAATAGTTCAGTATTAGTAGGACTGGTACCACTGCTATTATTACCACTATTACTACTGCTGTTATTACTGCTTTACCTGAGAGATCTCCTGAATCATAATCTCAAAGAAAGTATAATCTTTACCCCAAAATAATGAAGGCCTTGGCCTCGTTGGCAAAGTTAAGGATTCCCTCCAGGGTTTGGGCAAATCTGCTACCCAGGCTGGACCTCAGTTTCCCCATCTGTAACCCAAAGCAAAATTACCAGTTTCCTCTCTGCACTGAAACATGGTTCTTGGGGGAGAGGATGCAAGTCCTTGCCAAGAATGGGGCCCAGCTCCTCAATGCCTCCTTCCCATGGTGTCCCCAAACCCCTTCCCTCCTGACTCTTCTTCTGGTTTCCTGTGGTTTCAGCTGACTGCAAAGAGAACTTCAACACCGTGCAGCACATTGAGGAGGTGGCCTATAATGCACTGTCCTTCGTGTGGAATGTCAACGAGGAGGCCAAGGTCAGTGCTGGAGCATGGCCAGGTCAGGGCCAGGCCACCCGAAGTCCCCATTCTGGGGACAGGGCTTGCCTGCACCTAGGACTGTGGCAGCTGCTCCTATGAGGGCATCAGTGGAGGAGGCAGGATAGAGAGCGGTGGAGAAGCACAGGCTCTGAAGCCAGAAAGGCTGGGCCTGCATCCCAGCCCTGTGAGCTTAGACCAGTGTTGTAGCTTTAAAATTGGGATGTAATCATAGCACCTGCCGTTCGGCTGACGTGAGGATCACGTGAGATGAGTAAAAGGTAGAGCACAGCCTGGCACATAAGCGGGGGCTGTGGTTATTAATCCAGTCCACCCATTCACCAGATAGGAAAGCTGAGCCTTGTGCAAGGTCACAAGCTGCTGCCACGCCAGGTGTCCTGACTGGCAGGCCTGTGTAGTGCTGTGGGAGAAATGCTCTGGAGTCCGGTGGATGAGGGCTGAAATCCCAGGTGCCTTTCTTGAGCCATAGGAAGGAAACCGTAATCTGCCTTCTGGGGCTGTGCGAAGATTCCACCAGATCATGCATGTCTGAGACGGGCACAGTGCCAAACCCACCAGGGAGGCCTGAGAAATGGAGCCTCTGGTGATTTTTTTTGTACCAGCAATTAAGCTATTTAATGCTTAAGGCCAGGCTTGAGTGCTGCTGGGCCTCTGTGTCTTGGTTTTCTGTTGGGAGAGCTGGCATGGTGGAAAGGCCACTAGTCTGAGAGCCAGGGGCTGGGTGACCTTGCCTCTGTCCCTTCCCCTCCCTGGCCCAGGCTCAGCCCACAAGAGCAGGGTTGGGTTCAGTTCAAGGCACGGACATTGCTGGCCTTGGACAGGCTGGGAGCTAATCCCTGTCTCCCCGCCTGTCCAGGGGGGCCTGAGAAAATGGAGTGAGGGGCTCTGAAAACACAAAGGGAGGCCCAAAGGCAGGGATTATTATTATTCAAACAGGTGCCAGGGGCAGGAAGGGGAGTGGGGCCTCCAGTGCAGAGAGGTGGGGACAGAGTTTCGTGGGAAGGGAGAGGTGGGTTTCGGTTGGGATTTTCTCACAGCTTCTTAAGCCCCCAGGCGTGGGTCTTTCTCAGGTGTGAGCTGGGTGGGGGCTACATTAGGGCTGAGCTGGCTGAGGGGGAGGTATGTCTGGCATGTGCCCAGGGCCCCCCGCAGCCTGGGAAGGAACGGGGTCTGCTGAGGTACCAGCCCCACCCCTTCTATTCAGGTCAGGGTCATTTCCAAGGGAGTGGGGTCTGGCCCTGGCACCCCATGGAAGAGTGAGCTTGCCAGGGACTGCCCTGCTGAGACTGCCCCAGGCCACCCTCAGTCGGGCCCAGGCTTTGGGTGAGACTCCAGCTGTCCCACTAACAACAGCTACACATATCCAGCAGCCACTACATGCCAAGGCCACAGTGACCCACAGCTCAGCAGCTGAGGAAACAGCTCCGTGTGGTTAAAGCACTGTCCACAGGGCAGTGAGTGGCAGAGCCCAGCTTCCCACCCCAGATGTGGGTGGCCCCTTGTCCAGGCTCATTCCACTCTGCCACCCTGCCTGACTCCCTGCTCAGAGCCTCCATTTCCTCAGCTGTGAATGGGGGTGACTGGTCTGGTGTTGGCTGGAGCTGGTGTTTGGGGTGCAGAGGGGCAGTGTCTCACTCTCTGTGGCCCAGGCCCAATAGGACGGTGGTCTTCTGAAGCTGGGGGCCTGGGGGTGGGAATTTGGCTCTTCTCCACCTCCTCGCTCCAAGTTGTAGAAAAATGAGGCTCTTGATTTTAAGCCTCTAAGGGACCATTAATCTCCTTCTCAGGACCTTGATCCTTTGGGCTGCCCGTGTCAGTCTAGTGCATTGTCCACTAGTAAAGACTTGGACTCAAACCCCGGCTCCCCCACACCCTCCCTGTGTCACCCTGGGACAGTTGTCCCACTCTCTGAGCATCAGCTTCCCTTTTTGTAAAAGAAAGGTGCTATTTGCTTCCAGAGCGTGTGAAATCAGGGCTCAGCAGGCACGCAGTGGGCTCAATAAAGGGGATTGGTGGGACAGCAAAGCTGGGGACCTGGGCAGACTGTTTAGTCAGCTCCGCCGTCTGTCTCCAGGTGTTCATCGGTGTCAACTGCCTCAGCACAGACTTCTCATCGCAGAAGGGGGTAAAGGGTGTCCCCCTGAACCTGCAGATTGACACCTATGACTGTGGCTCCGCCACCGAGCGCCTGGTGCACCGCGCTGTCTGCCAGATCAAGATCTTCTGTGACAAGGTGACAAGAGCGGACAGACGCTCTGCTGGGCCCAGGGAGGGAGAAGGGCAGCCCCTCCCTGCATCCTTACCAGCCACTCTGGGCATGTCTGACTCTCTCTGCACTTACTCTCTGAATTTCTCTCTGTATGTCTGTGCTTGTCAATGTCTGTCCTGGCCTCTCTATGTATATCTTCCCGTCTCTGCATTCCTATCTCACCTATTTTATTTTATTTATTATTTTTATTTACATCAGAGAGGAAGGGAGAGCGAGAGGGAGATAGAAACATCAATGATGAGAGAGAATCACTGGTCGGCTACTTCCTGCACACCCCACACTGGGGATGGAGCCTGCAATCCGGGCATGTGCCCTGACTGGGAATTGAACGGTGACCTCCTGGTTCATAGGTCAACGCTCAACCACTGAGCCTTGCCTGCCAGGCCCTATCTCATCTCTTTCAGAAGATGTCTTTCCAGAGCTCTAGAAATATCTCCCTTTTTCACATTCCTCTTCTCCTCATTTCTCTCTCTCTCTCTCTCATCCCCCGGCCCCCTCCCTCCCTCTCTCTGTACTTTCCTACTTCCTGGTCTCACACTGGGAAGCAAGCAGCATCAGAAGGCTGGCCATATTCAAGATGCAAAGCAGCCAGCCCCTCCCAAGATACTTAATGACTCCCTTTCCTTTTCCCCCTCACAGGGAGCCGAGAGGAAGATGCGGGATGATGAGCGGAAGCAGTTCCGGAGGAAAGTCAAGTGCCCCGACTCCAGCAACAATGGTCAGTGGAGATGAGTCAGGGACTGGACTGAGCTGGGTTGGGGTGAAGGGGTCAAGGAGACTAGAGGGCAGAAGTTGGGGGCATGGATGGAGGGACCTCAGGTCACCATGCCTCCCTTTTCCCACCAGGCATCAAGGGCTGTCTGCTGTCGGGCTTCAGGGGCAATGAGACCACCTACCTGCGGCCTGAGGCTGACCTGGAAACCCCACCAGTGCTGTTCATTCCCAACGTGCACTTCTCTGGCCTGCAGCGTCCTGGAGGGGTGAGAGCCTTGGGCTGAGAGAGGGTCTTAGCTCCTTAGCACAGACCAGTGGGGAGCAACCTGCCACTCAGCCAATCCAGGTCCATTTAGAAGTTTATGTGTCCTAATATTTTTTACATCAAAATGAAAGCACCTTCATTGAATCCCAGGAAATTTTTAAAAATGTGTATATACGATCACATAACTTCAGTGACCTTTTCTACTCAAGAGGAGAATGTTAATGAGGAAATGGACTTTATAGCCATCAGAGTGTTTATGCTCGGAGCACACACAGAGGAGGTTTCTAATATCTGAGCCCCAGACTCGATGGTAGCCTCCTCAAAGCTAGTGGGTATACTCATCTCAGAGACGCTGTGAGCACACGCTGTGAGCAGGCTCAGTGCTTCCCCCGTCACCTCCTCTGACCCCCACTGCATCCCTGTGAAGTGGATTATACCATTCTCCCTGATTTGTGGGGTGGAAACTGAGGCACAGAGTCCTCCCAGAATTACACAGGAGTGGCTGAGCCCGAGCCAGGCAGCCTGCCTTCAGAAACAGTGCCCTTGTCCACTGGCTTTCCCACCTCTCAAGGCAGAGGCAGTCACGGAGCACCGTGGGCGTGCCAGGCGTGCTGGGCCCAGCCCTTGGCCGCACTGTCTCGTTTCCCCTCTCAGCCGTCCTTTGAGGCAGAGACTGGTTATGCCCATTTCCAGACAAGGTCCACAACAAGTCAGCAGCAGAGTCAAGATCCCACAGCCTGTCGGCTAGTTAAACACTTGGACAATTTCCTTCCTTTGAGGCCATAGCTCCCCACTGCTTAGGTGGGAATGTGTGCAGAAACAGCCTTTGGTGTACAAGACAGATTATGGAGCTGGAAGAGCAGCCAGTCCTGGCACTCATTTAAATCCTTTCCTGTGTCCGCCGTCTTCCCTTCACTGCCCCAGAATCGGTGCTGTGGCCTCCAGCACAGGCGGCTGTATGAACTCACTCTTTCCCCAACCAGAGGCCACTGGAAATTAAGGCCCCTGTGGCCAGGTTACCGCTAATCAGTGGGGAAAGACAGAGGGACCAGTCTTTGCACAGGTAGCCTGAGATGGGGCACCCAGGAAGCGGAAAGAGTGGAGGACTGGAGTCCAGAGTCCGAATCTGGGCTGCCTCCTGCTGGGTGTTACCCCAGGGCTCTCTGCCCCCTCTGGGCCACAGTGTTTCCTCCTGGGACTGGCGATGACTGCACCAGGCAGCAGTGCCAGGCCCACAGGAGGGGCAAAGGGCGTGCTCTCTCCTCCCGCCTCTGCCTCAGCTCCCACACTAGTCACCTGCTGCAGGACAGTCTGGGCGTGCTGGGCTCAGGTGGGACTCCCTGATCCTGCCAACACTCTCCAGCACCTCCTGTGTCAGAGTCCCTGACTCATCCCACGTGGGTGAGATGCTTCCTCTCAATTCCAGATCTCAGCTCACAAAAGGGCTGTGATCTGAGCAGAATGGGCTGGAGAGGCACCGAGACTGCATCTCCCTCTCCCCCAGCCAAAGGCTGTCCCCCCAGAAAGCCTGCAGCAGCTGGGGGCTCCGCTCAGCGTTTGCATGTGATGGAAACTGTCTTTTCTCTTTATTGCAGGCAGTGCCCTCGGCAGGACAGGGCAGCTCCAACAGGTACGGAGACCAGCAGCCCAGGGCCTTACCTCCCTACCTGTCCCCCCTTCACTACTCTCCCTGCCCCCACCTGCCTCCCAAGCTAAGGGCTGGGCCCAGAGGAAGCAGCCACGGGACTCTGCCCCAACCTCCAAGCTCCTAGACTCATGCTCCTTTCTCACTGAAACTGCCTGGGTTTTTATGGGTTCGTTTTATGTGAAAAGCTGGCGAATCTCTGGCGAGACATCTGCTTGTAAAAAGGGAAAGAAAAAGCCTCAGAGATGGGGGTCAGATTTGGAGGGTGAGGAGGGGAAGCTGTGGTGGAGGACTTAGGAGCTCGGAGCCCTCCTCCCCTTGGCCCTTCAGTCTAGGAAGGGCCTCCACCCTCTGTCTGTCAGCCACAGTCCCTTCACTCCCCTCAGCCTCAGCCTGGAAATCTGTCAGATGAGAAACTGACCTGGGGACGAGGCTGCTGGGAGAAGGCGGAGTGTAAATGAATCTTTGTGAATGGGAAGCACTTTACAAGATCATTGGTCAGTATCAGTCTTCCCTATAGACAAGAGGTACTTTTGAGAAGGTGCTTAGACACCAAATTATGTCATTTATCCCCTCACAACAGCCCCAGTGAGGCAGGCAAGCAGGGGTTATCACTGTGCTTATGAAGGAGGAAACCGAGGCTCAGAGAAATGAAGTGACTTGCCTAAGGTCACAGAGCTGTTAAGTAGCAGAGGCAGGCTGGAGCCTTAGTCTTACTCCAGATCCCACAACCCTTCCTCCTCCCGCGGACTCACATCCATCCAACCAGATCTTTCAAAAAATAATGTTGGTAATAAAACAACAGTCCACGTTTATTGAGGCCCTACTGGGGGTCACACACTGTTTGACAGCAGTGTGCATCATCTCCTCCAGCCTCACCACCTTATAGAATAGTGCTAGTTTATTGTCATCCCATTTCACAGATGGGAGCCCTGGGAGGCTGACTCACCCCTAGTCACCCAGCTAGTGAGCAGCAGGGCTGGGATTTGAACCCAGGCAGTCCAGCTCCAGAACATGCTACCCTAACCGCTGCTCCCTGCTTTGCCTGCCTTCATGGGGTCTCCTTCACCTCTGAGGCCCTGCAGGATCAGCGGGGTCCTTTGGACTCGGGTCCTCCTGGGTTCCTGATGAGCCCCTCTCTGCCGTCCCCACAGGCTGCCTCTGAAGCGTGCCTGCTTGCCCTTTGCTGAGGAGCTGGAGCCCCTGCCTTCCAAACAGGCCAAGGAAGACGACCTACAGAGAGGTACCCTCACTCCCACCCCCTTTGCTGTTTGAGCTCACCTCACCCCAGCTCCCCATGAGGCCTTCCCCAAAGCCTCAATCACTGATCCTGGCCCAGGCAGCCCGGGCAGCACCCGTCCCAGCAGAGAGGGTGCGAGGGGCTGCTCCACGCCTCAGAGCTGGGGTTGGGCCAAGACTTGAGGGTGGGGGAGGGGCAAGGGGGCACCCAAGGGGCTTAGAGAGACAGTCATGGAGCTGGAGGGCTCCCGCCTCCTCTGACCGTGTTGGACATGGGTGTCCTGGGGCGCTGGTCAAGGTGACAGGCTGGTTATGTTGAGCAAATCCCCCTCACTTGAGAGGAGGTGGGAGCAGGGTGGGTTCCTGGAGCTGGCTTTCTGGCTTGGACACTCTGAGTCTGTGACTTCCTGGAAGAGAAGGACATGCCTGAACCTCTGGGGGCTGTAACTGACCAGCAGGAAGACACCAGCCAGCAGCCAAGAGCCAAAGCTTCCCGCAACCTTGACTTGGGCCTTGCCCTGCACTGGGTGTTTCCAAGAATTATTAATCCCCACAGCAACTCTGTGAAATAGGGCTGGTTCCACCCCATTTCCATTTGGATAAAATGAGACTCAGTAATGTTAAATAACCTCCAGGTCACATAGCTGGCAGGTGGGAGAGTGGGGATTCACACCCGCCAAGATCAGCAGGGTCTGAGCAAGTGCCTGGGACCCGCAGAGCCCAGGGGGTTCCCAGCTGGGTACAGACCCTCAGCAAGGGTTGGCTTTTTCTGCTGAAATCCATCTTATGTTAAGAAAGGAAGTGATATTTTTTAAGATTCCCCCATCCCCTCAGGTATCCCTGGCTCATTTATCCTCCTCGAAGCACTAAAAGTCACCCCTTTGCTTCTCAGTTCTGTTGTACGTGCGGAGGGAGACTGAGGAGGTGTTTGACGCCCTCATGTTGAAGACCCCGGACCTGAAGGGGCTGAGGAATGCGGTAAGAGGCCTGTGGACCCCACCTGTCCGGCCAGACCCCCTCGCATGCTCCTGTGCACGTACTTCACTCTGCACCACACAGTCTGACTTCCCAAGGCAGGCTCTGGGAAGGAGAGCACTGGAACCTTGGTGCTGTGGTGGCCCACCTGTCCCACCCACTTGGGAGGGCCTGCTGGGCCCAGCTGTGTGTGTGGGGGGAGGGGTGGGGAGCGGAGAGTTTAAGCCTCTGTGATGTTATCTTGCAGCCAGAACCCTGGCTCCACCCTGGGAGTCGCACACACCATAAATCCTCCTTAATCTGATGGCTGCTGTTTGACAAGCCAGAGCTTTTTGTTGGCTTTGCAAACTTGTTTCTATTTTAATGGGAATGAAACCCCAAAAGGCCAGACCCCAGAGACACTTTTTTCCTTCCCAGGGGGGCCTCATTCCTGTAGCTTGTGGTTGGCTGAGAGGGTTGGGAGGAGGATGGAGTGCTGGTCAGGGAAGCTGAAGGTGTGTCTGGGCAAGACCTTCCCCCACCACCACCCCCAAACCACCAGAGAGCAGGTGAAACAGCCCCGAACGATACCCACAGCAGCTCTGTGGCTCAGCTAACAACTGCGCAAGCAGCCTCACCGGGGCCAGCCATGCTTAAAGGTCGGCCCACTCAGAAAAGCCACGTGGTTCCAAGATCTTGGGCTGTGGAGGGAAGAATGAATTAAATCATAACATTGTCTACCTTTTGAAGACCCACTATGTGCCAGGCATACTGCATTTGCCAGCTCACCATATTCTTTTAACAACCCTCAAAAGTGGGTACTATTATTATCTCCTCATTTCCCGTGAGGAAACAGCCTCCCAGAAGGAGGCCAGATAACTTGCCAAGGTTACCCGCAGTGACAGAGCTGGGATTCGCCCAAGCTCTCCTGTTCTCCTGTTCTCTTCGCATGTCATCAGTCCTACTTGGCACCAGCCCCAGGAAGCTGGGCTCCCAAAAGGCCAGTAAATGTCATTTGAATGTAGACTCAGTCTTTGGGTTGGATAGAACCTTAAAGGGTCAGCTCCCCATCTAGTGCTTGAGCTCTCTCCCCAGTAACTGCCAAGTGGGTGCCCAGTCTTGACTGATATACTTAAGGGATGGAGAGCTTATTACCTATGGAGCAGCCTATGTTGTCTTTGTGTAACTCATGGGTAGAAAATTCCTAAGTTCTTGCTTGCATTGACTTGAGGCACTGCTGGTAGCTTCCAGTCACACCACCATTAAGATAGTCTAGGAATTTTTCTGGCCTGGAGGGATCCCTGTCACAGCAGAGAATAACGGAGAGCCGAACCCGATCCTCATCCTAAAAGGCCCAGTGAGGACAACCTCCACCGGAAGCCCTTGGCCTGAGGTTCCCTGTGCTTCAAGGCCGTCAGGAACACAACCTGCAACACTGACTGAGCCCTCACCAGGGCCCTTTACAGCATCGTCTCAATTCATGTGCAGAGCAACCCTGTTGTGTACTCCCATTATCACACCCATTTTACAAACAGGGAAACTGGGGCTGAGCAAAGTAAGAGTTCTGTAACTCCGGATGGTGGAGTTGGGACCAGTTGAGTCTGCCCAGAGGAAACTGGAGTTCTGGGAGAAATGGCTGAATGCTGTGTGAGTGCAGACACATGCTCACCAGCCTCTGAGCTGCAGTTTCCTCATCTGTAGAACAAGCTCCAGTGTTCTGGGATGTGATGGGGAGGAAACCTGGGTTCTAGGCTAGGCCTTGGGCACAGGCCTTACCTTCTTCCAGCTCAGCATCCACACCCATCAAATGGGATTAGTAATTCCTTCTCCAAGGGAGAAATGTCTGGGTTACCCTCCCCCCACAGTAGGGTAAGAGCATCCCTATTGCTCCACTTCTAAAATAACAGCAGTGACCAGTTACTGAGTATTGGCCATTTATTTGGTATACACCAGGAACTGTCCTGTGTGTTTTATGTGGGCCAGTTCATTTAATTCTTCCAGCTGTCGTACGAGCTGGGCTCTGTAATGAGTAGTTTGCACACTGGTGGAGGGGAGCCCTCAGCACTGGGACGATCTGTATTGGGACGTCCGGCAGGGGTTGAGGGAAGTGGTGATGCCCTTTGGGATATTTTGCAGCCACTAACCATGCTGTTTGTCAGGAGTTTGTGGTGATGTGGGAAGGCTTATACTATACAAGGATAAGTAAAACTACCTATGTGGAATATAAAAATATCTATCTACATGGCCTGATGGGAAGGAATATACCCAGATGTTAATGGCCTTTATCTCTGGGAGATAGGGTTATGGGTGATTGTAATTTTCTTCTTTCAATCTGGATATATATTACTTTTTAAAAAAATTCTCACCTAAGGATGTGTGTGTTGTTGTTTTTTTATTGATTGATTTGAGAGAGAGAGAGAGAGAAGCATCCATCGGTTGCCTGCTGCTTGTGCCGCAGCCAGGGATCAGCCTAGGCATGTGCCCTGACTGGGACTTGAATCTTCAACCTTTCAGTGTATGGGACTGAGCCACAACCAACTGAGCCACACCAGCCAGGGCTGGACATATAACACTTCTATAACTAGGAAATGAAAAGTCATGATATAAAAGAATGGGATACATCCACTTTGGGCAGCAGACAATGAATCCCCTACTGTTCTCTTCCAGATCTCTGAGAAGTATGGGCTTCCTGAAGAGAACATTTACAAAGTCTACAAGAAATGCAAGCGGGGGTAAGTGCCCAGGCCAGCTCTCCCTTCCCGTCTCCACACTGCCCCTTTCCTTCTAAAATGTTGACTCATGGAGCTCTCAGCAGGTCCACTCTGACCAGCATAGGCCTGCTACTCCATGCTGAGTGGTGTTTGTACGTGGCTTTGTGGAAAGCACTAGGGTATGTGGACTTGGGTAGAGAGCCCCCAGTCAGGCCAAGGCCACCCGCAGAGACCAGACGGTGAGGGCTATTGGGAAGGAAATGGGTGGGAGATTGTGGGAAGTGCAGGGCCACGTGTCAGAAAACTCAAGTTCAAGTCCCAAGACCTCTGGATAACCAAGTCACTTGATTGCAATAATGCTAATAGTGACTTCCATTCACTTGATCACCTACTTTGTGTCAGATAGTGTGCTAAGCATATCTCATTTAACCCTCACAGTCACCCTGTGAGTAGATGCCAGTACTCACACTTCACAGATAGGGAAACTGAGGCTCAGAAGTGATAAGCAGTGTTCCGGGGCAGGAGCAGCGGAGTAAAGTCTCAGAGGCAGAAGGGCCCAGCAGCAGTGCTACCTGCTGAGTCAGTGCCCAGAGGGAGTGGCTGGCCATGCGTCAGGAAAGGGAACTGGGATTGGGTGTGGTTTTGAGGGAGCCCCACCAGGGATGTTCCTCAGGCCTCCTCCACCTTCAGGTCTGCAGGAGGCATCGGGGAGTGAAGGTTTACCCTCCAGGGGTCAGACAGTGCCTGTCACCTCCCCTGGGCTCCTGGGACTCATGCTAAGGACTACAGCTCCCTTTGTTCTCTTCCCGGGAGATCCTTGGTATGGGATCCACGTGGTCACTGCCCTCCCAGGCTTCAGTCCCCTGGTCAGAGTCCATGAGCTGGGGCTGCAGCCTTTGTTAACTGGGTCACTTCACCAGCCCAGCCGAGCCCCCTGCCTCTCACCCCCCCGTCAGAGAAAATCGCCATTGCCGTTCCCTGCCCAGAGGACCCAGCACCAGGCCTCTGGGAAACACTCCCTGCCCCACTGCCCACACCTCCGACCAGATCCTCCCGCCCTGCGCAGTTTAACTCCAGCCGCACGTACTGGCCGCCCCTGGAAGTGTGCAGGCATTGTCTCCTGTACATGCCTGTGGCCTGTCCTTTTTACAAAACTGCAGCGTGAGGCAGGTTTTGGACTCAGGCTGAGGCCCCATCCAGTTAGGCCCAGGGTGGCCTCCTTCCTCACAGGCCCAGCCCTGCCTCCCCTCCCTCCTCAGTTTCCACCCAGCTTCCCATAGAAGGGCGGGGTGGGGGAAGGTGTGCGGCTCGCAGCCCCTGGGAAAGGATCCGTTTGGTTTTGGTTGTATGAGTGTCTAGGGTTTTTTTTCTTTCAAGTTTCGGTTTCAAATTGGGGCTCACAGCAGAGGGCAGGCTCTGCTTTGCCCGGACAAGCCCAGCCCCACTTCCCCTTACAGTGCCAGTGCCCACACCCCTGGCTGCAGCCCCACCTGCGGCCAGCCTCCCTTACCGATCCCACCAGAGCTGGGCTGAGTGGCTGGGAGTGCCCTTGTGTATGATTTGGGGTGTGGGGTAATACATATGAGGTTGCCCCAACCCTTAGCCCCACTGGCTGAGTTGCAAGTCTTTCCCTTAAGCCCAGCCGGCTAGTTAAGCCATAATGGTAACAACTTCCATTTGTGGCCCACGTTGCACATGCCAGGTGCTGGGCTAGATAACTCCGAGGGATCCTCTCACGGACCCTTTGAGTGTGGGTGATCATCTCTGTTTCTACAGAGGAGGAGTCTGAGGTTCTGAGTAGTCCCAGGATCACAGAGTTAGTAAATGGCAGAAGGAATCCTGGCCCAAAGGCTGTGCATACACCCCCTACTTTATCTTGCCTCCTGCTTTTTCCTCTAACCGCTAAGCAATGAGCAAATAAAGGCTGTGGCCAGGCCAGCCGCATAGCCCAGGGCATCACTCAGCAGCCCTTCAGAGGCACCCCACACCCATACACACCCCCAACCATGGAAACCTTACGTCTAGGATTGCCTCTGATGCCCAATGAGAAGAGCCCCCAAAAAAGCCTCTTGGGAGAGGCCAGGCTCATTCATCACCTCCCTAAGAGTCGGACGCTTCTCGTCTGAGGAGCAGGAAATTCTAATCTGTGGCCTAGTTTATTTTCACAGAACGCTCCCGAAAGTCCTCTGGACAAAGGTAGATGCAATCGGCTTTACAAGCACCACTGAGTGCTTGAAAGATGAACAAATACATTGTTGTTGCTGGCAGCTGGCCAGGGGGTTCATGCAAACCAGGACAGAAGACAGCTAGAACTAGCAAGTGACAGGAGGCCCAGCTCTGGGACACGGTTCCTGACACCCCTCCTCTAGGGCCCAGGGGTCATTGCCCTCTGAGGGGAAGGGTCCTTGGGCCTGTCTGGGCTCCCTCGTGCACAGGTGTGCTCCTGGGCCCCTGGGAGGCCCTCCCTGGGCGCGGGAGGGAGGCATCCTCAGTGTGTGCACGTAGGCATTAGTGCCTGGCACCCAGACACACCCTGTAAATGCCACTGTATGACACAAACAAAGCCCCGCCACTGACAGAATGCCACCCCTCTGCCCTACCTCCCCGCTCCTCCCCGCTGTCCCCAAAGACCCCTCTGTAAAGTGAAGGAACTGCCAGCTTATGTGAGGAAGCCGGAGCCTGTAAGACACTGGCAGTCAGCACCCGGCCCCAGCCCGAGCCCAGACCACCTTCCGAAAAGCAGCAGCTGCTTGATGTTGCTGCAGAGACGGCTGAACACAGGCAGTCGGCTTCCGCTCACCGCTGTCTCCATTGCCCCTCCGCCCTGGGGAGTGGGGACAAGGCAACCGCCTCCCCTGGGGTCCTCAGCAAAGCAGGCAGCTACCTGCCAGGAGCCTGGTCTGGGATTCTCACCGCACCCTCCTGCCCCTCCTAAAGTAACCTTGCCCTCATCTGAACCCTTCCCCGTCCTGAATTTTGCCTTCCTTATATATGCCACTTTCTAATTTGTATTTATGGGGGGTGGGGGTGGGGATGTTTTTTCTTTCTAAAAAAAAAAAGATGCAGGGAAGAGGGACAAAAGTCTGGATTCAAGTCCCAGCTGGGCAATCTGTTGCCTCTGTGGCCTGAGGCAAATGACTTTACCCCTCTGAGCCTCAGTTTCCCCATCATGAGCTAGAGTAATAGGGTTACAAGGCGTTGTTATCCTGGGCCATGCTAGATCCTAAACTCCTGGAGGACAGGCTCTCGGGTCTCTATGTGACCCTTGTTTTTGTTTGGAGCAAGGCCCTGCAAGTGGAAAGGCCTCAGCAAATGATGGTGGGATGGACTGAGGGATGAATGAATGGACGGGTGAAAATATTCACTTCCGTTCCTGACAGGATCAGGTCGGGTCACCTCTTCCTGGGTCCTTCCCCAGGGAAGCAGCTCTTAGCGAGTGCCCTTTGGCATATGCTCTGGCTTTGACCCCTGCAGAGGCCCCACCACGGAGGCTTTCTCCTCCTCAGGTTGGCCCAGGTCCTTGCCTGAAGCCTGTGGGGAGAGAGAAGGCCAAGCGCCTCAAGTCTATTGTGTATCCCTGAGATGTCAGCTTCCTGGGGATGGGACTTAGACTGCGCTTGTGTGGTCCTCGCCTCTGGCTCAGGCAGGCACATGTGAGTGGCACGTCGCTGTCTGCACACTGTCTACCCACCACACCTCCCGCACTTGAACTCACACACTGTGTCTGAGTTTTCAGTCTGGCTGGTGACTAAGGAGCACCGAGTCCCAAATCTACCTTTAGTTGCTCAAAAGTGTCATGCTCATATGTATTGAGAGAGGCACCCTGGCACAGTCGGGGGCATGGTAACTGGCAGGCCTGGTTTGAGTTGTGGCTCGGCCATTTGGGCACTGTGCCCTCTCCTGAAAGTGGGACAGGGAACAACCACCTTGCAGGTTGTTAGGAGGGTCAGAGAGAAAGTGTGAGATGCTTGAAATTTTGGGGGTCCCCGATATGTCGCAACCATCACTGTCATCCTTGTCACTCAGAGGCCCCGAAAGCAAGGGGCCTCCCACAGTCTAGCCACATCTCTTCTCTTCCAGAATCTTGGTCAACATGGACAACAACATCATTCAGCATTACAGCAACCATGTCGCCTTCCTGCTGGACATGGGGGAGCTTGATGGCAAGATTCAGATCACCCTTAAGGAGCTGTGAGGACCCGGGGGTGAGCTCCAGGCCAGGAGCCAGCTGCCAGTGGCCCCATGCCGCACACAACCTCTCCTCATGCCTCAGTGCCGTTACTTGAACACCTTCCCAGAGGGAAGAGGCCCGAGCCACCGACGTCAGGGCCAGGAAGGGACCTGGGAGGTGTCCTGACCCGAGCCCCCACTCATGCTTGAATCTACTCTGAGCGCCTGCCAGTGCCCGCTCAGCCAGACGGTGCCGTCTTGGTTAACGCCCGGCAGCATGTTTCCTCCTCCGCAGCTGCTCTGCAGGCTGCCTGTCCCGGTGCTGGAGGCGGGCCTCGCTCCCAAAGCCGACCTGACCGCTGTCCGCTCCCATTCTTGGTCGTTCCATCGACTTCAGACCAAGGATCTCTCACCCTTCGGTCAGTTAACTTGAACACTCTTGATTTTCAGTGCAAATGACTTTTAAAAGACACTGTGGTGGACACACCCTCTTTCTCACGGACTTCCTCCGTGCCCGATGTAAATAATAGAGCTGATCGGCCACACCAAGTGGCTGCTCCATAAATGACCGACCACCCTGCTCACTGTTGTACACATTTCTCACTTACAGTTTTCATTTATGTTATAAATATATAAGTATATATTGTATATATATGCAACATTTTATATTTTCACGGATACATTTTTATCATTTCAAAAAATGTGTATTTCACATTTCTTGGACTATTTTTTTAGCTGTTATTCAATTATGCATTTTGTATACTCATATAGTATTTAGTAATAAAATCCTGCCTATGTATTACTTCAAATGCCACACTTGCTCCTTTTGTGAAAGTCTGCCGGGAGGAGAGGGTGCGAGTAGACACGGCCTGGCTGCTCCTGTCCTGGGGGCATTTGCCCCAACTTGAAGGGCAGTGCTGAGCTGGGCACTAGTAAAGCAGGCGTCCCACCGGAGGCAGCAGAATCCCGACGCTCAGCTCTCTGTCCTGCGTGGTCCCACAGCTGAATGTTATGACCTGGGGGTCCCTGACTGGACATGTAGAAGTCCTAGAAGGGTCAGGATGACCTTGCCGAGGACCTCGTAGCTGGGGTCCGTGGGCAGAGCCCAAGGCTAGGAGTTCTCGTGCCAACTCTGCCCTGCGCTCTTGGCTAAGTCATTTTCCCTGGAGCCTGCTCCTACCGGTCCAATGGCCTGCTAAGATCCCCCAGGTCAGAGGGGCCTAAGAACCAAGGCCTTGGGGTCTGGCCTCATTGTCCAGAGTCTGGGATGAAAGAGAAGTACAGCTGTAAGCGTCACTTTGAAAGTGTCTTCCAGAACGTCTAGCTCCCAAGGGACAACCAATGGTTTGCAGAAGAGTTTCCTTTGGCCTAAACAAAAAACTTTAAGTTGAAACACGGTTGCAAACATCTCAAATCAAGACACTGCACATTTTAAGTATTTCCCAGATTCTGTTGAGAGACCTGCAGATCTGGCAACAGTTTGCTGGACCCAAGTCGGATGCCCCTTTAGGTAGGCAGCAGCCTCTGCTCCCAGACCCCTGACCCCATCCCCGCATCACCTGTTTTGCTCCATGCATTGCCCACCCAGCCCTGGAAGGGCGTGACCATGAGCCTGCAAATTCTGGTCCAGCTCTTCAAGGAGAAGGCCTGCGAGGATGGGAGCACCAGGCTGCCTTAGATCCAGACTCCACTGCTCCCGCACTGAGCTCCCGCCACCTCCAACGTATCCCAAAGCAATGGGCGCTTGCGGGAATCAGAGGTCACATAGAGGCCAGCTTTGGTGAGATGCAAGATTTCAATTTAATTGGATGTTATTCCATCCTTCCAACCCCTCCCTAAGTGGAGAGCCAATCAGCAGCCAGTTTTGACATGGAGGCCCAGGATGCAGCATTTCCAGAGCAAAGTCAAAGGAGGGAGCAAAAGGGAAGTGAGAGCCTTGTCCTGGCTGGGGCAAGGGCAGGCTGCCTGGGAGAGTTCCACTTACAAAACTGAAAGAGAATGCCAATATTTGGGGAAGGAGGGGTGTGTGGTTACTTCTACCTTCTCCTGGTTCTTTGGGAATCTTCTCTTGCCGAGGGGAAATGACAGGCCAGAAAAGATGCATTAAAGATGTGTCAAACTTGAGCGGGGGGTGGGGAGCCCAGCCCAGGAAGGGGAAAGGCCGGGTGAGAGTGAGAACCTGCAGGCTCAGGGTGTTGCGTGGCTCCCGTGCCCCCCAGAACCCGTTCCCAGGCTCTGGCTCCAGCAGGGCCCCGCCCACAGGTGCTGTTGAATACAGAGCCAGTAAAGCACGCGGCAGCCTCTCCTGGGGGTGGGTGCTGAGCACAGGTGACCAGGTGACTGGCTGCCACGCTCTTCCTGAAGGTGAGATCCAAGGGCTTAGGGGGGCAAGGAGCCCAGGCAACCCCTTCGTGTGTCTGTTACAGCGCCTCTGAGCCTTCCAGCTCTGGGAACACCGGAGGGTCTGGAAGCCAAGGCCAGAGGCTGTGCTGTCCTCCCTGCAGATGCACGTGGGCCCCAGAGCCCTGGTCAGCGCCAGGCTGCTAGGCAGGGCAGCTGCCCTCCTCTGCCTTCTCCCTGGAGCCCGAGCTTCAGGAGGCCCTTGCGTCTGAGGGCAGGGTGCAGACAGCAGCCTGGACAGGCGCCTGGCGAAGGAACCGGGGAGGCTCTGTCCTCTCCTCTTCTTCTCAGGAAACCACGGGGTCAGAGGGGTGGGGGGCCCAATCTCCAGGAGGCAGCTCGAGACCAGGACAGATGCCGCAACAACGGACCCAGGTGGCAGAGCGGCCCCACGTCAGCCCTGGGCACCTGCGTGGGGCGGCTGGTGGCCGGGCCTTCCCGTGCCCTGTGAGGTCGCTACAACACCGGGATCCACCTGTTGCCCTCGTTGTAGAGAAAGGACTGCTTCCCAGGGAGCTCCGGCTGGTAGGTGGCTGTGAGGAGAGAGGGGCAGCGTGAAGACAGAGAAGGCCAGTTGCAGGAGTCTCTTTCGTTCTACGTCAGAGCTGGCAAGGCCAGGGCACCCCTGTCCCAGCCCCTGCACCATCCGTGTGGGGAGGCAGACAGAGCAGGGGACGGCCCAAGGTTATCCGGTTCTTAACTGGCCGAGGTAGGACTCGAACTCTGGTTTCCCACCTTCTTTAGCCCCTTTTCACTTCTTTGACAAAGCAGAACTTACAAACGGTCTTTCTATGAAATTTGGGGGGGAAAGACTGAGTAAAGCGATACTCTTAAAGAAGCAAGGTGTCAGCTTGGTGGGGTTTTGTTTTGATTGATTTCAGAAATTTCCAGAAAAGCGAAAGCCATGACCCTGCAGGTTCTTCAGGAAATCAGCAGCCAGAACCACAGGGGCTTGGGAACAAGCCCGGGTGACGGGAAACTCACACTGACACTGATTTGGTTAACGAGGGGCCATGGGTGACCTCTGTTGGTTGCCTGGGAAGCTGCTGATGGGGGCACATAGCAGTCCAGGCACATCTGCACCCCTGGGGCCAAGGAGGCAGATGTTTGCATGTGCTCACGCCCAGGAGGTACTGTCCGACCCGTGTGCCAGGTGTCTCGCACCATGCACAGCGCAGAGAAGACATGGACACAAAGCTCTTAGGGGTCTGGGCCCAACAGGGTCAGACCAGGGTCTCCCCTGGCCCCCGGGCCTCCTGAGACCGCCCACTGGAGCTCAGCACTTACAGAAGCATTAGCACAACCAAAATGACCTCTGCCTGGACTGACCAGACGACCTGAAGGTCAAACCTCTGCCGTTTTGTTGGCTTGATTACGGTGAATGCCTTTCTCCCTGTCCTGTCTGCCTTCCATTCTACTCACCTGTGAGCTTGGAGGGGGAAGGTGTCTCCCCACCAGACTCTTTGCCTCCCCAGGGTGGAAGCAGCATCCATGCTCCTTGAAAGACTGAATTTAACAGGCCTGGCAGCCGCCTCAGCTCCGCCTTCCTCCGCCCACCCCACCTGCACACTAGCACACCTGTCCGTGCACACCTGACCCGTGCCAAAGGCCTGTCAATGTCAGGGGGAGGTAAATAGCTAAGGGGCTCTATGAAAAGCTCCAAATAGGTCCCTCGTGTGATTAACTCCCAGGTAGGTACCCGAGGTCACAGAGTATCACCGATGAAGCTCACCTGTGAAAGGAATGGAACTAGATGGCTTAACAGAGCTGCCCAGTGAACAGTCCCTGGTTCGTGCCTGACAAACCCGGCAGAGGGGACGCACCTGTGCTCCGGCTGCCCCTCACTTCCGAGACCTGTGGACCCCTTGCTCTCCCGGCTCCCTGTCCATGAAGTGACTCAGCTAAGCGAGGCCAGTGATTAAAACATTTGTGAGAACATGAACTTGTTGACCACCTGACAAAAGCTATGGCCCCTCAGCCTAGAAGAGAATGTCTGCAGACAAGGTCAGAGCCCCAGACCCCTGGAGCCTGTCTCTGAGCCTCTCGGTGGTCATGGTCCTTGGTTATGAATCCCTGGCCTGGATCATCTCTGAGAGCCCTTTCACTTAAACACACACACACACACACACACACACACACACACACACAACCCCCACAACTTTCATACTCAGAAAGTGTAAGCTGAAAAGTCTTCTAAATCCACTCTAACCCCTATAACCTGTTTGGCAAACAACCTACAAATCAGTGGCATTTGATGGCCCAGGAATGGCAAACAATTCCAGATTTGGTTTTTACAGTCATTTCAAACAATCCTCTAACCTGGGCCAGGCAGACCTAGTTGAGACGGTGCCACTGTCCACCGCTTGGTATTGGACACGAACGATGCACTGGAGATTAAACACTTGGGGGGCCCCGCGTAGTCCACAATCTCGTACTGACCAGGGCCTGGGAGAGATGGCTTCAGGGGCAGAGACAAAGGCTGGGTGGAGAAGTTCAGGATGGGGTGTTTCCTTAAGAAAAGACAAAATGGTAGTTTTTAGACATAGCCAAGACCTGCCCAGCACCAAGCCGTCTGCAGGTGGACTGGGCATGGCACCAGGAGACCTATTTTTTCTTGAGGATCCACTGCTGTGAGCTGGGGGGCCCGGGGCCTCAGTTTCCTCATCTGCACAATGGGGATCATAATAGTACCCACAGCGCAGGCCTGTTGTCAGGGCTCAGTGAGATGGCACAGAAAACACAGCCCAGCACCACGGGAGAGCTCCGTCCACACTGTTGTTGTAATGATGTTACTGAGCTAATCTCATTGTCAACCCTGCTCGACTGGCAATGCCTGGCTGGAGCTCAGTGTAAAGCACGGAGGCTTTGCATTGGCTCTGTGAAGAGCATTGTGATCTACTTGTGATGTCTGCCATGGCCAGGGAAAGAAAACAGGCATCCCGGTTTCCAGGGGTTTGCTACCCAAGACTAGTAGATCTCTAGAGACTATTTCAGTGTTGACTCCCCAGAGCCCTACCACATACCTTCCTGTGGAGGCAGGACATGGGAGTAGAAAAATGCTGGCTTGGGAATTAAGGGGCCTCTGCATAGCACAGTGGTCGGCAAACTCATTAGTCAACAGAGCCAAATATCAACAGTACAACGATTGAAATTTCTTTTGAGAGCCAATTTTTTTAAACTTAAACTTCTTCTAACGCCACTTCTTCAAAATAGACTCGCCCAGGCTGTGGTATTTTGTGGAAGAGCCACACTCAAGGGGCCAAAGAGCCGCATGTGGCTCTCAAGCCGCAGTTTGCCAACCACAGGCATAGCACACCCCTTCCATTGCCATGGTCTGTTTTCAGGTCTGTCTCCCACTCCTTCAGAGAGGGGAGCCTTTCATCTTTCATGCCTGGTGTTGAGAGAATGAATGAAAGAGAAGTGGAACCTATACTTATGCCCTAACTCTGACACAAATTCACTCTGTGCCTCAGTCTCCCCATCTGTAAAACAAGGGGGTTGGATATGATGACATCTGAGGTCCCTTCCAGCTGTGACATTCCATCAACCCTTGGTTCAAAGAGGGTCCCTGGGCTGCCCAGGGAATTCTGGGATTGTTATGGGAATCACACTCCTCTCCTCTCCCAGCCATTAGAAGGGCTGCCTGCTCCCGCCTCACACCGGAGGCTTCTCCCCAGGTCTCTCACCGACAGGGAAGAGGAGTTCTCAGAGCACTGAACAGCCACAGGGGCTCACCCCAGCTTGAAGCCCGCCCAGCAGAACGAGGACGGAACTGGGATCCTGGCCACTGAGACTGCCGCCCTGTGGCCAGCACCTTCTGGATGGGACAGAGGCGTTCTTAAACTCCGAGAGCAGGTGGGGACCTAGAGCGTCTTAGCCAACCTCCTTATTTTGCTAAAGAAATCGGTGTCCAGAGAAAGCTAGTCGCCCAGAATGCAAAGCACGTCAGGGATAATGCGGGCCCAGGACCCACGTCTCCGGCGCCTAGTAATCGGGGAAAGGCATCAGGGAATTTTTGAGTCTGAGAGTCACACAGACCTGAGTCTGAATTCTAGTCGTGCCACTCCCTGGCAGCGAGACTCAGACAAGTCCCCTAGCCTGTCCACCTGTGGCAAGGGGCAACACCACCCACTCTTTCGACAGGACTTGAGTGGAGAAAAGGCATGTAAGGCACCTAACGTAGTGCCAGCACACAGTAAGTGCTCAATAAAACTAGTCATCGCTATTGTTGTGATTCCTCCAGCACTCTGCCCAGCTGCTTGGCCTCAGAGGAGCAGCTGAGCCTCAGGAAAGGGAGCCCTCCCTCACAGAGTCAGCCAGAGGGTGGACACTCCCACTGCCGGGGGAGGGGGCGGCCGTTAAAAGCCACAGCAAATCGTCCTGAGGCTCACACAGCTGGCTTTGATGCTTATGTTTAGAACAAAGGTGCCACAGGAAAAGGGGGGGAAACATTGCCTCCTTTTCCCCGTTCTAGCTGGCATGGGAGAACTGGTTATGGTGTGTGATCAGCCACTTCTCCCCTTATAAATAGAAGCTGGCTGCTCCTTGTTCTGGCGTGGGTCACCTCTTCAAAGAACTCCCAGAAATTAGATGAGTGTGTGATGGACATAGCTGAGAAACAGGCTTGATTCCTGGACATTAGGTCTGAAATGAGCCAACCATTGTATGAGGTCACCCCATTGTCTGAGTCTCCCCCAAGCCCGATTCTTTGAGACACCGTGAGGTGCCTACTTTCCCAACCAGGGACACCTGCAGGAGGCTGAGCAGGCAGGGGCAGGGTCTGGTCAGCATTCTTGGTGAAAATGGTCACACACAAAAAAAAAAAAGAAAGAAAAAGAAAATGGGTCAGAGAGGTCCCTTGTCCTCCATGCCACCTGCATGCCCAGGAGTGGCTCAGCCCTGCAACTCAGCTCTGGGTCTGCAGACAGTGTCTGCCATGTGTGCGGCTCTGCAGCAGGCATCCAGACTCTTCTGTGCTAAGACGCAGGCCCTGAACACCCCTGAGGGCTTGACAGTCCACTGCAGTGACAATCACGCTGGTGGCAGCTAAAGGCAGGCCCGCTCTGCCCTCAGACACCCCCAGTCACTAGCTGTGTGTCCTTAAAGTCTCTGCCTCCCAGGCCTGTTCCTGCTTCTGTAAAAGGAAGGGTGGTAATACCTGCCACCAGGTTGTTATGAAAACTAGCTAGTGCTTTACTTGCATTACTTTTTTTTAAAATATTAAACTAGAGATAAAAACTACATTGAGAGTGCAGAGAGAGAGAGAGAGAGAGAGAGAGAGAGAGAGATGGAGAGATAAAGATGATAGATAGATGATAGATAGATGATAGATAGATAGATAGATAGATAGATAGATAGATAGATAGATGGATGGGAGAGAGACAGAAATCTACCCTCGAAGGGCCAGCATTTGCCCTGAAAGGTGTGCAGGAATTCTTCAGGTAGGAAAGGTGGGCAAGGGCAAGGGGGCATTTCCAGCAGCGAAACAGCAGGGGCAAAGGCTGCAGCCCCTCATGACAGGAACTGGGGCGCAAGGAGACCAAGGGTGAGCCACCTTGCCTTCAAACCTCAATCCGCCTGTGGTTTCTGGGTTTCTGATTGTTTCTGACCACCCGCCCTCCCAGACCCCGATGAGAAGCCAAAGGAAAAGCTTCCACGTGTGGCTCTCAGCGCAGCCCAACCTCCTTGCCCTCTGCTCCCGTGTTGCCTTCTGGAAACACCCAGCACCACAGTGTTCAGCAATCCGTGCTTTGCCCCTGCTGTTCCTTCAGCCTTCCCCTGCAAACTCTGATTCTGCCTTCACTTCTCTCCTCCTGCAGGGGAATTCGCAGGCCGCAGCCCTCTCTCCTCCCCACCGCACCCCCCTCCCTTGGGAAGCCCTGCTCCAGCATCTTGGTGAGTCTGCACTTGGCCTGTTAATTCGACCTGTAGGAGAGTTGGAAGCATGGCCCCAGATAGTATCAGTGTAGCTGGCCCCTCCACACATTCTAGCCATTCTTTTCCCTGCACAGAACTCGCTGTTTCTATGCCCCTCGCTTGTCTAGCTCTTAAGGGAGAGGGTTGTGTCTGACTCATCTTTGAGGCCCTGTCCCTATTTCTGGGACATTTGCTGAACAGCAGAGAAAAGCAGAGGGGTTGGAGCGAGTGGGGGAGCCCAGACATCTGGAACCCCCTCCTCCCCGCCCCCAGACAGATTTATCATGGGCCAGGGCTGCTCCCTCCGTGTGGTGGCGGGGCTGGGCCCATCGCAAAGGTCAGGCTGGATCAAACCCGGGGCAGCCCTCAGAGCTTTGTGACAGGCTTTTATGAGCCTCATGGCTCAGTTATAAAAGCCACCCTGGTCCTGCCCCGTGGAAAGAAAACATCTATCAAAGCTCTGAGTTGGCCACAGCTGGATTAAGTGTGTTTGCAGCTTCCAACATGAGCTGTTTGCAAATCTCTGAGAATAATGAATGTGTCAGAGGGCTCAGCAGGTCACTGGGGGCGGCATGGAGACCCCGGGGACACTCCCAGCACAGACTCTCTGCCTCGGGGGTTCCCAGGGTCTGGAGGGATAAAGGGGCAATTTTTCTCCTCATTACAGGGCAGCCATGCCCCTGGGCTGGAATGCAGTATCTGTTTAGCAGGTAGCAGGTGACAGATTACAGCGTTTGGGAAGAAGCGCCCCATATCTAATTGGAAACCCCAGGGGAACTTTAGGTGGGTCCCTCCTAATCACCCAAATTGAAGGGGGGCTTGATTCTCCGGGCCCAGCTGTGACAGGGCAGCGTGTCACTGCAAAACCAGTGGCTTAGGGCTCCCAGAAGGAGATCCAGGGTTAGAAAGATGTCAGTGGGAGTTTCACCTCCTGGCGGGTGAGCTTGAGTTGGAAGGCTGAGCTGGGAGAAAAGGTTTATCTCCAAAAGCCCGACCCACCCTGATCCAGTGAGTCATCACTGGGAAGCCTTGGCAGGCCCTTCGCTCTGCAGCCCCCTGGGAGCTGCTGAGTCCTCTGAGCTGCTGAGTCAGCCAAGTGGCCAGAGCAGAGGCCCCCCGTGGCCTATTCTTCAACAAGGAACCCAGAACTGGCCGCAAACAACCCACCAGCCCTCGCACAGCATCCGCCCTACAGGGGCCACTCAAGACACGGAGTCCAGCCCGGCCGTGTGGCTCAGTGGTTGAGTGGCGGCCTATGAACCAGGAGGTCTCAGCTCGATTCCCGGTCAGGGCACATGCCAGGGTTTCTGACTGGATCCCCAGTGTGGGGTGAGCAGGAGGCAGCTGATCAATAATTCTCTCTCCTCATTGATGTTTCTCTCTCTCTCCTTCTCCCTTCCTCTCTGAAATCAATAAAACTACATTAAATTTTTTAAAAGGTAATACCAGTTGAGCGTAGGGATCCTCTTCAACATGTATGCAAGCTCACGGTGCGCCGTACCTGGTGAGCTCTGTGGGTTATCTGACATTATTCTTGCCAGCACCTTGTTACAAGCATTTGTTCCAATTCACGGAAGATGGATTTAGATTTCCCGGGAGTTCGGTGACCCCTCCCTCCAGGTTCTCGGGCCGGTGAGTGAGGAAGGCAGGAGTTTGGGGGTGACGGCCAGCCTGTGCTTACCCCTCTCTGCCACAGTCTCCCAGGGGACGCGGCAGGCTCAGCCCCTGCGGCCTCCTGAGCGCCTGTCACATCCCCACCCTCTCACCACTCTGGGCACCACTCCTGCTGGTCGGTAACATGGGGCTGACATCCCCCCGGTCCCCCTACACCCTGAAGAGAACAGAACCTACATATCGTTTTGCAAGCTGGACCCTCCCTCAAACGGGAGCCAAGCCCTTCCAACCCAAGACACACGGTCACATGCGTGTTCCGTGCATGTGGCAGAAAACTGCACAGACCTTCTCAGGGGTCTGAGTCCTGGAACACGGGCGCCCAGGCCCTCCTGTCCCTCTTCCCTCCGGGACACAGGGGAGCCTGTATCTTTCTTCATCTTACATCATGCCTTCATCATTAACACAAACGGGTGGATCTGTTTTTAGAATAACCAAAGCACGCTTCAGTTTTATCATCTCGTCTTTTAAGTGAAATCACAGATTTCTCAGCTCCATCCTTTCCACGTCAATTAAAAATCTGTTTGTAGGACCTCCTTTGTGGGTCTCAGCTGGCTCCGTGTTTGCTGCCCCCTCTGTGCTCTCCTGGGCTCATGGAGCGTCAGGAATGAAAAGACCTCCCTTCTTTCCACACAGAGAGAAACGAAGGCCAGAGGGGTGCTGAGAGCAGCCCCGACCCCAGAGCCAGTGAACACAGAGGTCCTGCCGCAGAGGCTGGGACACCATCTACTCGCCTGTAAGCCTGAATTTAAGAGACACTGGGCTTAATAGGTTCCTTTGTGCAGGCCTTCTCAGAGCCTTTAATAAGCCCACGCTCCCTGCGATGCTCCCGGGGCAGAGGGTTTATAAGTAGTGTTTCCGAGGCTTATTAACCATGGATCCATTATTCACAAAGCATCACGGAGAGCCAGTGCGCCCCAGACACCCCCAGGCATGCCAGCACCACTGCACTGCCCCGCTGGAGAGACGGGCTGTGTGTGGCCACCGACCGCCATTCTGCCGCCTGCGCCCCTGCCTGGCCCTGCGCTGCTCCAGGTGAGTCTGGCTGGGGGTGTATGGTGTTCTGTTCACCTGAGCAGCTCCACAGCCTCCAGCAAGGACCTGTGGGCTGGCAGATGCAAAGGCCATTTAATGAGATTATTTCAAACTGCTCATCTCAATTTAAGCCCAGTCAAGTGACACTTCTCTGGGGAAAGTGGTTAAACACAGAGCATTCTCCACACCCCTTTCCCCATTCCTGACGAAGCTTCCGGATACGGGCTGGGGGATTGAGCGGCCATGCCAAACAGCTGCTCCTATATCCTAATACTAGAGGCCCGGTGCATGACATTCATGCATTGGGGCGGGAGTCCCTCAGCCCAGCCTGTGCCCTCTTGAAGTCCAGGATCCCCAAGGGATCCTTAGCGCTGCCGCTGTGCTCGCCAGCCATGAGCCCGGCTTCTAGCTGAGCGGTGCTCCCCCTGGGGGAGCGCACTGACCACCAGGGGGCAGCTCCTGTGTTAAGCGTCTGCCCCCTGGTGGCTGGCGCACGACATAGCGACCGGTCATTCTGCCGTTCGGTAGATTTGCATATTAGCGTTTTATTATATAGGATGCCTGTAGGATACAGGGTAATCGCAGCTATGATAGTAACAGCTGTTTTCAAGCACTTTCTCATCTAATCCTGACAGAACCCCTAAAAGATAAGGTTCTTATTCCCGCCTAACAATGTGGAAACTGTGCTCAGAGAGAAGTGTCTGCAGGGGACCGAGTCAGGACTCAGACTCGGGTCTAACTCCACAGCCATCCTCTTCCCCACTCTATTCGCTGCCAGAGGAGCAGGGAGGTGGTGTGCCGTGGTGCCTAAGCCAACCTGAGGCAGGAAGTCCCTGATGTTTGGAGAGAGCCCGGTCCTGAGCCCGGGAGCCTGTGAAGGGTCAAGCTGCAGAACCAGGGACCAGAGAGCAGATGCAGCTTGTCCTGCGGGCTCCCCCCGAGGTCCGAGTCCCCAGGAACCAGAGGGCAGATGCAGCTTGTCCTGCGGGCTCCCCCCGAGGTCCAAGTCCCTTCTCTGGATTCTACGCTGTACTCGTCAGGTTCATGTCATGCTGGGCTCCCCAGCTCCCCTCTCTCCTTGCCCTGAACCGACGCCCATCGTTGTCAGCGTCCCTGGGGTGCCCAGACTTCTGACCTGCTGTGGCTATAAGCCCAGTCACCTGTTCAGAGGTGCCCAGGTGCCTATACGCTTGGTCCCAGCCCCTGGTCAGCCCTCCCAGCAGCCATTCCTGCCTGGCGAAGACTCTGCAGGGGTGCGGTCTTAGATGGTACTGACCTTAACTGCAGGTAGTTTTACAAATTCTAGAACCGATTGAAAGGTCATAAGCCCTTGGAATCTTTTGGTCTCTTGGGTGAAAGTAACACCAAGTACCTGTCTTTACCTTTTAAATTTGTGTTAATATTAAGTCACCATTTGCATCTGCCATCCATATGCCAAATCTATATTTTTAAATCAGCAAACAACACTGTGAGGCATGAATTACCCCCACTTTACAGATGAGGGCATGGAGGCTCAGAGGGGTGGGTGCAGTGCCCAAGTTCACCGAGCAGGAAAGCAGAGCTGAAGTGTCAGTCCAGCAGGTCTGACCAACTTCAGGGTCCGGGCTGCTCACCGATCAGCACAAAACTATGCGAGCTCCATTGCTTTGCATGCCTGCCACCCCGGTGGAGGCTTTATGTTGTAAAATAGGATAGTCAGCCCAGGAGCGCACGGCATCGTGGGGAATATGGAAAGAGCCAGACAGTTTGGGCCTGATTCCCAGCAGCACCTCGTTAGCCGGTGGATTTAGGCAAATCTCCCAGTCTCCCTGAAGCCCAGCTCCCTCCTCCAGGAAGAGTAATTCTTACAACAGGGTTGTTATGATAATTGAGCATGATGTTAAGTTCCTGGGACAGAGTAGTTGCTCAATACATATTATGCATGCAACACACACTTACTGAGCACCTACTATGAATCAACAAGGACAGCGACCTGGCGCAGCGTCCTGACAAGCAGCGGCACCCCTCCCTTTTCTACCCATGTTGGGGTCCTTCCCAGAACCGCCTTTCAAAAGAAAGTTCAGGATCAGCAGGACTCACGGGATAAGTGCTTTTTTCGGAATTTTGATGTGATCGTGTGGGTTGTAATAACCGGGTCCCGGGACTGTTGATGTCAGTTTTAATCCACGGTCAGTTTTTGATTTAAAACAGGACACTAATGTCGTTGGCGACTGCTTCACAAGGGATTCGTTGATATTATAATGCCCTAAACAGAAAGAAATTTTTAAACAGAATAAGAAACACTTCTCAAATAAATAAAGAGCCATACCTCCTGCCTAAGAATACATTAATGACGATATCACTCCAAGACGGTCCAATGCAAGGGCTGCCTGAAGTAGCTGAAAACAATCCTCACCATTTAGCGAACACGGGCCACATGCATCACATACTTAGCCCATGTAATCCTCCCGCAGCCCAGCAATGTGGGTACTATCACCTCCATGCTAAACACGAAGAATCTGAGGCTCAGAGATATTAGGCCATTTGCCCGAAGACATCCATCTAACCAGGGACTAAGCCCAGCTGCTCCCTCCTCGATAAAGTAAGAAGAATTCTTCCAAGGACGGAGCGGTTGTAGTAGTGGAATAACATATTACGTTCCTGGCACAGAGGAGTTGTTTTGTAACTACTTTGCAATTAACAAATATTTATTGAACACCTACTATGTGGGCCCAGGCCACCTGCCTCCAAAGCCCCTGCTTTCCCACCATGCCCTGTCTCAAGAAACTGTGACAGAACAAAATCACGTGACTGTGCACAAAGCTGCGAGGAAGAGCAGGATGCTCTGAGCTGGGGGAGGAGGAAGCAGTCTCGCCCCTAGCTTGTGGGTGCCCTGCCAGTGGGTGCAGGCGTTGGGAGTGCAAGCAGCAGCACTAGGCAAAAGCGTTGAGGACGTCTGCACACCCAGGCTCCCCAATACTCCGAAATTAAGAAAATGATTCAACATATGGAAAAGCCCTGAGCATGCGAGGTACGTCACAGCAGTCACTACAGTGAAGACCATAAGGCTACCTGGCCGTGTTTCCGAAGATAAAGGTGAGTGAATAAGCAAGGCCAAGCCTGAAAGTCTATGCCAGGCGTCCTCAAACTATGGCCCGCGGGCCACATGCGGCCCGCCGAGGACATTTATCCGGCCCGCTGGGTGCCTCTGCCTGTCCTGCTTAGCAGCCAACTCGTCCCGGGCCCGCAGTGCGCACAGGAATTTGTTCATAGTTTTGTTTTGTTTTTTAAACTATAGTCCGGCCCTCCAACGGTCTGAGGGACAGTGAACTGGCCCCCTGTTTAAAAAGTTTGAGGACCCCTGGTCTATGCCCTATGATTGCATCCAGGTACAAACGGGTAAGTCTGAATACAAATAGGCGGCACCCCAGGCAAGGGGGGTAATTATATTAGGGGTGGCATTCTGGGTGGGAAAAATATTCCAAATTTCCTAAACATTGTAAAGTTGGCTTTGTTTCAAGAAAACGTACTTTTCCGTTGCAAAAGTACTGAAAACAACATTATTACTTGATTAGCAAGGTTTTCCTTAAACGGTCATGCCCGGTGACGGCCAGGGCAAGGTGCCTTGTGACCCCTGTCCTGAAGGGCAATTCGATCACAAGTGGCGAAAACCTTAACTATTTACATGCCTCTGACTTAGCGATTTCACTGTCAGCAATTTACATAAGGGAACAATCCTGATTGCACACAAGTTGTGAACTACAAGGGTGCTCGCGGCCGCTGTGTTTACAGTAGTGATCAGCTCAAAACCACCTCCATTTCCAGTAAGAGGGCATCTGTCCCTGCACGCATGGTACCACCACACGATGGCCTACTCTACATCTGCTTTAAAATGAGGCTCTGGGAGGGTTTTTAATAACTTGAAGAGTGTTCCCAGCATAGGGTTAAATTTTTTCTTTAAAGGCAGACATCCAGCTAGCAGCCTGTGTAATATTGGTCTGTATCTCTCGTTGTCTTTCTGTTCCCTTTTCTCTCTCATTTACTGCTACCAGAAAAGGTTAAAGCAATGCTTGGTGATAAAATGCTGAGAAGCAGAAGTAAAGGGAAAGGCACGCATGTTCCCCGGGTAGCACTGGTTCCCCGGGCGCAGCTGGCCTCTGCTGCATGAGGCGGGGCTCCCCGGCAGATCCGATTCTGTGACCCACATTTGCAAGCGACACTTTAACACAGGCCTTTCCCTGTGCTCTAAAAGACAAGAAAAAATAGAGGTGGACATGGGTGATGTGGTTGGTACATCTAAACTGTAGGAAATCCAACCAGCAAACAGGTCAAGGTGAGCATTTTGGCTGGCGTTGACAGAGGGGCAGTCAGAGCAGCAGATGCCAATCACAGCTCCACATCTGGTGTTCTCCAACAGAGGGGGAAGTGAAACCATGGTGTTACTTCCGAGAGGTGAGAGGTCAAAGCAGAGGTCCCAGGCCCCTGGCAAGTGGAGGGGGGAGGTGTCTGAGGCACCAGGCAGGCATCAAACCCAATAGGCCTGGGTTAAAATCCAATGGGACCCTGGGCTAGTCACCTGCTTCCTAAGTATCATTTCCATCTGTAAAATGGGTGAAATAATAATATTAGCTCACATCTCTTTGAGAGCTTTCCCGAATGGAAAGCCTGGGGCACACAGTAGGAGTTTAACAGACACCGGTGCCCCCTCCCCCATCCTGTCCTCTGTGATAAGACCTTCCTGAGGGAGTGGCACCTGTGGCTGGCTGCAGGGGTGCCCGCATCCCGGGGCTCACTGGCGGGGCCTCTGGCCAAACCCCAGGGATGCCGGCTTTGTTCTCTGTATAAACAAACAAGGTGGGGCTTTGCCCTCTGATGATGCAAGGCCGGGGAGCTTTAGCCCGGGCTTAGCCTCCTAATTAGGGCTGATTTTGTTATTCAGCTTCAAACTAATCTCAACTTTAATCTGCATTTGCTGAAATCTGACAGTGCACTGCAATTTTATCCACACCCCCTCCAGGAGGCGTGATGGCCAGGCAAACCCTGCCCCTCCTCTGGGCGGGGCCGCGGCTCCCTGGGGGTCTTCAGATCCCGTAGGGAAGGTCTGATAGAGGGAGAGCGCCCAGCAAACAATTCAGGGGGGGAGGAGGTGGGGGAGGAGGTCGGGCACAGAGCGCCCAGCCCAGCGGGGAGAACACTCGCAGGCCAGCCCTGTGTGTTCCTGAATCCTGGCGAGTTCTGAAGTCACAATGGATGACCGGGCCACAGTCTCCTCAGTCAGACACCTCTGGGCTTGGGGCTTGCCCTGTGACACTGGGCAAGTCACTTCCACGCTGAGCCTCCTGTGAGGACAGATGTGTGAGGGCTGCATGGCAATCCACTCTGTGTACTGTGTGCCCCCAGCAGCCTGTGGGGGCGCCTGGGGGTGGAAATGAACACACCTGAGGTGAGAAGCCACTTCCCCACCAGCACGGCTGCTTTGGGGGCATTTCCAGAACCAGCCATTCTTCCCTGAAAGGAGGACAGCCCGTCTCTTCCTCACGCTTCTCCCCTTTGTTCAACGCCTGCCTCCACCCCTCACCTCCCCAAAGCCCAACTCCTTCCAGAGACGGCCGGTGGAGGCCTGGGTGCCCTCAGATCCGATCTGGACACGACCTCTTAGGTCAAGGCCAGTGCAAGGCGGCTGCCTACCTGGTGCAGGTCCTTTTCCAGGGATGGTGAACACTCCTCTCTCGGTTTTGGACAGAAACTCGGCTCGGGCACAGACGTTGTTTCTCTGCTTGCAGTAAGAGACGGAGGCCTGGGGAGAGAAACTCAGCGCGCTGTGGCCAGTGCCTGCCTTCTCTCTGTCTTTGTCATTGTGCCTGGACGAGGGTCACGTTTGGGGACAAAATCAAATATATACCTGTCCTCCTCAGAAAATGAATGATGTGAATGGAAAAGGTCACACGGAGAGTGCCTTCACCATCACCCCAGCTGGACCGCTATGAGCTCGGGGTCACCAGCAAATGTCTGCACAGGACAGGTGATCCCGCACAGGGCAGGTGATCCCACACAGGACAGGTGATCCCACACAGGGCAGGTGATCCCACACAGGACAGGTGATCCCGCACAGGACAGGTGATCCCACACAGGGCAGGTGATCCCACACAGGGCAGGTGATCCCGCACAGGACAGGTGATCCCGCACAGGACAGGTGATCCCGCACAGGGCAGGTGATCCCGCACAGGGCAGGTGATCTCGCACAGGGCAGGTGATCCCACACAGGACAGGTGATCCCACACAGGACAGGTGATCCCACAAAGGGCAGGTGATCTGCACATGTGGTTTAATTTCTCTGAACTTGAGTTTTCTCATTGGCAAGCCGGCTCAGATAACCCCTGCTCTACCTGACCCAGTGTTGTTGAGGTGGGGCTGGGGGGCAGGAGGCCAGTGGAAATCATCTATAGCAAAGTGTTCTTTAAAAACCATGTAACTCTACACATGCAAATTATTTTCATTCTTTTTCCTCTGTTCTTATTCTTTTCAGAACACCCAGTCCTACACATCCCCACCTGATTCCTTACTGCACAGTCCTGCTGTGAATGCAGGGTTTGGGGCATGCTAGGAAGATAGGGTACTTTAAGATTATTATCAGGTTTGTAAGCACTCTCTTGCCTTGATTTTTCTGGACTGACCAGAAATTAAGAATTTTGGTTGACCCACACAATACACATTTGAGCGTGTCCAGTGTGTTTGGAGCTCTAAAAGTCACAGAGAAGGAAATAGATCCCGGAGACCATGCTTATGCTACACATGAATCATACATACTTTAAATGCCAATTTGCAGTCCGGCTCCTGTATTCACTAGATAAAAGATGCCATAAAAATTGTACGTGTGAAGGCTGGGAATATTTACCGAATGAGTGAAAATATTTGCTGGGGCCAGGATGGTTTGATTTTCTGTGATACTCCTTTGTCAGAGAAATGTTTCTCAAGAAATGCAGATGGCATTTTGATTTTGTGTTGACAAAGGTGGAGGAATTTAGCTTTTCCCAGGGTCCTAATGGCTAGGCTGCCTGCCGAGACGGCAAACAAAAAGATCAGATGGAGCAGGCTAATTACTGGACTCAGGGCGAGGAGCTAGGCTGCCAGAGAGGAAGTAATAACACGGAATCGAGGGAAAGGATTCGAATGGAGGAGCAGGGACCATGGTGAGCAAAGGCGAAGAAAGGCCTGGGCAGACCTCAGCGCGCAGTGTGGCTAACAGGATTATCGCATTCTGCTCCTCGCCAGTTGACTCAGCCATTGTTCTCCAGGTCTGGAAAAAGCCGCCTGCAGACAAAACACTGCCGCAGCTCCATTCCTCGCCCAGACAGAAAGGCAACTGAAAAGAGGGCATTTCTGTGCCCGCTGAATGTGTGCCTCTGGAAGAGCTCACCGTTCCACTAGGAAAATAGCAGCTCCACGGGCGGGTCAAAGAGAATGGAGCTGATTTATTACATGGCACGGGGGGGTAGGGGGGAATCCAAGATATAGTTAAGTAGAAAATGCACATGGACTGTGCACAGTGTAATCCTAACACTGGAGGGAGGGGCTACGGGAGGAAGAGAACAGGAAAGAAACCGCAGCTGGTTTTTGACGGTGGTTTGCTTTGGCCACTTTCAAGCTCCTGGGTTAGTATAATGCCTTATGTATCCACATTCGCTGTCTCGTTTGCTTCTTATAATAACCCCATAGGGCAAGTGTAATTAATTTCATTTTACAACTGAGGCTCAAGAGGTTGTGTGTCTCCCCCAAAGACGGGGCTACCCATCCCTACGGACTGTGGAGTCCTCGTGCCAGGGGCTGTGCTAAGCGCTCAGCATAGATTACCTCATTTAATATTTGCATTAACACTACGAACTAGGTTAGATGTGTATCCCCATTTTACAGATGAATAAACTGCGTCCAGGAAGGTGAAGGTACAAGGCCCCATAGAACTTGACCAAAGCCACACAGTTAGAAAGTGGCAGAGTCAAGATTTGAACTTTACTCCATTTCTTAACCATGAATTCTGCCTCAGTGACTGTGAAGTGATCAGAATTGGCAGAGCACTACTCTTAAAAAAGACAGAACACCATTTTCTGAAATGGAAAGATAGAAGTGTATTTTCCCTATAAGAACCTAAAAATTAAATTAGTAGTATCTGCAGAAAAAATGGCAAATAATATACACTGAGTGGCCAGATTATTATGATCTCTGAACGCATAATAATCTGGCCACTCAGTGTATATCCTATATAATAAAAGGCTAATATGCAAATTATCCCCTCGACCAGGAGTTCAACCAGCAGGCAGGCCAGCCAACTGCCCATGTTCTCTCCCCCTGGCCAGGCTGGCCGGACCCCACCCATGCACGAATTCATGCACCAGGCCTCTAATTTTATATATATATATTGAGTGGCCAGATTATTATGCGTTCAGAGATCATAATAATCTGGCCACTCAGTGTGTACTCATTGTTAGAGATGAGAACACTGTCCCGGAAAGCTTACATGGTAGGAGTGGCTACAGTTAAGCATTTTCCAGGGCAATGGTCTTCCCACTGCTCACGCTGGCCTCCGTGTAGCCCTCATTTTCCTCTGTTTTCTGCAAATTCCTTGTAAGAGTCTTGCACAGCCTCGTGTACCCATTGGGTACCCAACAAATGCTAACTGGCTTACCAACTGCATTAAAGTACTATTTCCCAAAGTGCCCCCTTCCTTCCTTTTATTTTAGTAAACCATCCACTCAATATATATTTAGTAAGCACGTGCAGTGTTCTTACATTGTAATGGTTTGGTGCAGGAGTTTCAAATTTGAGGCCTTTTCCAAAGCTTGGCTGCTGGAACATGCTGGAACAGGTATTACTGAAGTCTTTCTTCGAAACAAAACATGACGGCAGAGTGTACGCATTTGCTGCGGGATATTTAGAAACGATGGGGTCCATTCGGTCACGCTGTGAGGAGAAAGCCAAAGGAATCAGCATTGTCACATAAACTGTGGCCCCACAGGACGATGTCAGAGAGATGGCGCCCCACAGTGGGTCTAAAAGCATCTTATAAAAGGTGATGCTCCGGCAGGTAACAATAATAAACTGACCTTGGGCTTTGAGGATTAGCTCTTTGAAAACACAAGTTCCAACCTGTTTTCACTTCTGTAAACTCAAATTACTCATCTGATGTTTGGAACTTAGCATAAATAATTTTGCCATAAATGCATTTTCACCCAATCCTGTTTCAAGCCACTTGACTCACCATCAGCTGTTGGGTTATTTATATGATGGAAGCTTTAGGCTTTTTTCCTCCAACCCAAGCTTTCTTTCTACTTGCACATCTTATTTCTAAGGTTAAGTCATCTGAATTGCCTAAATAACAAGTTTGCTTCAAATGTCTTCTACATACAAAGCTCCATAGAGCTTGCTGTCCACCCACACCTCCTACCCCCCACTCATCACTGATTTCATAAAACCCTACAATATTTTTGTGTTTCAACAGAACCAATTCTGCTTCTTTCAGGAAGTCATGATAAACTATTTTTAATGTGTGTGTGTTTTTTTAAGAAAACAAACAGAATCAGTGTTTGCCAAATGAAAAGGGTCAAAAGCCACAGAAACTAGGTGATAACATCACTTTACCCTAGGAGAGTATGGCAAGTATTAGACTCTGATAAAACCAAATATTTCTCAGTATTTTGTGGTTAAATGCTTGGGAACATTGCCCTAGTTTTCCTCAGCTTGATAGGGATCAATAACTACACAGGAGGTGGGGGACGTGGTGGGACGGCATCAGTGCCTCCCCCATCTCCTCGGTCTACGCTTGGTGGCAATGGCTCTCAACGCCTGGCTTACGGGCCACCGTGGTGCGTGGTGGATGTGCCACCAGGAGCAGAGTCTCAGCTGTTCAGAGTCTAAGCCGGGTCTGAGCCCCACCTCTGCCTTCTCCATCCTGTGCTCACTTTGCCTTTGCATTTTGGGCAATGGTTAACCGAGCATTTTTCATGGGTTTTTGCATTTAATCCTCACGGCAACCCTGGGTAGTGGATATTGTGATTATCCTCACCTTACACCTGAGGAACCTGAACTTCCTCAGCTAGTCAGGTGGTGGAACAACATTCGCACCCAGGCTGTGTGCCTCCACTACATGATAGAGACCAGACACCCCGTTCTGAAGAGCAGCGGGTCAAGAGGAGTAACAGCAATAACAAGAGGAGCAGCTGACGAGTGACTGTGGGAGGTTTTAGTTCAACAAGGATCACAGCCCTTTGTCCCCTCTGCCCAATGGTTTGGCACTCCTTTGCTCTTTCTTTTTAACTCCCATGGAAGAAGGGTGGTGAGGTCAAATCTTCGTCGGTGGTGCCAATCGAGTCACCTGACCGAGTGGGCAAGCATGTTTTTCTGAAGCCATTTCCCAATGTGTGTTCCTTGGCACACCAGTTCTCTAAGATAAGGCTATGTTGGTGGTGACAGCAGCTGGGAGAGAGCTTCAGAGTCAAATACATTTGAGAAGTCTCACACCATGTCCCCATTTTGAAGAGTCATAATACACTTTGGCAGAGTAAATGCTCTGAGACTGTCTACAATAAAGAAACCTGTCAAAAAAAAAAAAAAAAAAAAAAAAACCTGTCCCGACTTTCTTAAATTTACAGGATCATAGTACCTTTTTGGCCTAGAAAGCCTATTTGTGTACATTTGGGAGGAAACTGTTCTAAAAGTTTCCAATTTGAGGCAATGTTTCATAATAGAAGCATCATAATAGCATTTATCTCAGAGGATAGCCGAAGTAACACTGACTCACCCAGCCTCCCTACCCCTTGGCCGCCTTTTAATTGCCAGGCCTGTGGTCTCCAATCTGGCCACACGCTGGCATTTACGAACCTCTCTCCAGCACACACTAACTTTTCCCGAACCACTGCTGACATGGTGCGAATGTAGAAAGGCCATCAACGTCTCCTCCCACCTGCCTCATCTGCTGTGAATAATTCTGGAACAAAGACTTGAAAGGCACTAATGAAGCTCTTATATAATTTGGACTTAGAGAGATGACAGGTCCTCTCAAAAGGTTGGGCGTAGCTGTGCCAATAGTCATCAGGAAGCTTCTCAAACATGTGGACCCACAGAGCTTTTTGGCCAGCCTCACCCACAGCCACCTCCTCCTGGTCACACCAGGAAGGCCAATTTTCTCTGAAGAGGGCCACCTTTAACTCCCTCGGCATCTTCAGTCCAGAAATGGAGGGGGTGCTAACAGTGGAAGTTGGGGTGAAGGGATAGAATTCGAATCCAGTTCAGAAAGAAACCAAGTTAAGAAGTGGGGAATTTCCTGACACATCTCTATCAACCACTGAAGGCCCCATGCCCAAGGATATAGGAATTAACTGTTTATAACCATAAATATAAATCCTCACATCCATCAAGGAGGGGAGAGGAAGCCTGAACAACATTGTCTGCCTTGCTTTGGGTTTGGCCTGAATTTTTAAAAAGATGTGAGAGGCCTGATTTGCTTCCGTCATCCTCAGATCTTCGCTTGGGCCCCTTCTCCTCCAGACAGCGCAGCCTCGTCCTTGGGGAAGTTACTGTACGTAGAGCCTCGCACGGAATCCATCCATCAATCGTGTGGCGTGCTCTGATTCAGCCCCTTCCTTCTGTGGCACCGAGTAAGAATGGGCAGTGCCACGATCTGGCAAAGAAGTCGCCCAGAGAAAACCTAGGTGTTGCAGGAAGTATTGTTTGTGACTCAGGTGGTAACAATCGTCACATTTCACATGTTTATTGTGCTCTGCAGTTTCAAAGGGTTTTTCGCTGGTTGCCACGTCCATGTGCCCAGCGCCTCGGGGAGTCTCCGCTTTGTGAGGCAACTGGAGCACAGGAGGGTGACGTGCTTGAGGTCACATCGGGAACCCACAGCTGAGCCAGGATTAGGTTTTAAGTCTCGCCGCCTGTGCCAGGGCATTGTGAGGCCAGGCGCTTCTTTTGCCGATTGCTTTTGAGCCTCTTTTACTCGCAGGGCTTGCAGCAGAAAGCAAGGCAGAGGCGTGGCTGTTCCGTGAACTCGCTGGAGGCATGTGCAACCTCCCCTCTTTGCTGATGGGCGGAGAGCTCCACAGCCCGGTCGCTGCTTGAGGATTCAGCTCTGCCAAACTTGAATTCCAGTAAGCGGCCGTATTCAGGTTGTCTTAAATGGTCTCTTTGTGTGATTCTTTTTAAAATCCGTTCCAATGTCAGGCATCATAATACATTTTTGCAAGAGATTATTATAACTTTTAAAGGGACAGACGGCATATGTGTTTTGTTAATACTAGAGCTTGGGTTTGCTCTCTTTTTTACTTTCTTACCTCAGCCTTACCCTAGCTTGGCCCTTTGCCCTTGCTACATCTATTTTTTTCTTGCCAATTTATAAATATTCCAATAAAAATTATCTTCACCCAAGCCTGGTCAGGGACATTTGCACTTCATATACAGGGTGTCCCCAAAATATATACACACTTTGAATAATTATTAATTCCAATGGGTTAAATCTGAAAAGAAAGAAACATCCACTGAGCTATCAAAAAATGTCTGGGTATACATTTTGGGAGACACCCTATATATTTGACTGTCAGAACCCTCCACAAAGATCAAGAGCCACATCTTACAAAGAAGAAAAAGAGGGAGGGGAGGAAGGTTGCTAAATTCCAGGCCCACTGCCTGCTCTCACTTTGGCCCCATCAGCTTTCTCAATAATGTCAATAACTCAATTAGACTACGCAGTGTAAAACAGCGTATTCGGGCGAGATGTAGAATAATTTTTCCCTGGTGTGCCTAAAAATCTCAGGAAGACATTTGCTTAGTCTATTCCATGATGACAAAGTTGGTCTTGGGTGATGAGGCTCTGAATATTATTCCTCTGGCTTCTCTCTCCATTCTGGAAATGTGTAGCCGGGGGGGGGGGGGGGGGGGGGCGGGGGAGAGGGAAGTTTAAAGACACAGACTCCAATTTACCTGCATGAACTTTGAGGAGGCAGTTCCTCTCCTAATTAGAACCACGGGCCTTTGGAGAGAAGGGACCAGATGTCCAATACATGATTATGCAATGAGTGAAGGAAATGATGGATCAGTTAGTGCTCACACCCAAGAGAAGGGGCTCTTACCCTCGAGGGAAACGCGCACGTCCCTCTCGTAGACAGCGAGACGCTGTTGAACACTGGAGATTGGTGAGTGACGTTGTAGGACCCAGGACCCGGGATATTATCCTGAAAGGGAAGAGCATGTGGTGTCACCAGGACAGATTCTTTTCCACGAGCTTCACACCCATTAACACTAAGCCTCAGCGTAATCCGCCGGGACAGGCCCCACCACCACTGCACGGATGACAGCCCGGCGGCGCCATCTCCTAACCTGCCCAGTCACCATCTCAGTTACCAAGTGCTGGGGCTGGAAGGCCAGCCCAGGCCTGGGACCCCCAAAGCCCTTGCTCTTCCTACTCACTATTGCGGCAGAACGCTGCTGTTTTCCACACCATTAGAGAAATGGGCATAAAATGGGATAGTAAGTGTGGCTGATGTGCAAACCGGTGTCCATGAGTTGGGTAAGCCAAGCCCACGGGGAGGGAAGGGCGGCCGATTGCATGTTAACCACACCCCACCTGACTCAGCTTCCTCCTCAGCCTTTCAGAAGAGAAATCAGGGAGTGTTTCTGTTTATAAAGCAAAATGAAACAAAAACAACCTTCATCCCAAACGAGACCGTTTCTGACTCTCAGGTGCATGGGGCTCAGGTGCTAAATGATGCAGGTATGTTAGAGAGGAGTAAGCAAGAGTTGGATTTCTAAGTTTCTTTCTGCTGTAGCTGCTCATTGGACTTTCATCTCACTTCCCATGCTGGTTACCAGGGGAAGTACATGTTGACAGAAGCTGGCCAAGCAAGTAGCATGAAATGATAAGGATACCTTACTGGATGCCTACTCGGTGCCAGGAGCTTTTCAAAGCCTGTCCCTTTAACCCCCCAGCGCAGGAGGGGGTCCTGCCCCGGTTTAGAGGATGGAGACACCGAGGCAGGGGGAGATTACTTTGCCCGAGGTCCCACCGCTATGAGTGGCAGTACCTGAATTTGGGGCTAAGTGCGTGGTGCACACCAGTCCTTTGCAATGGGGTATTATCAGGTCCCTTTTAAGGAAAGTGAGGCCCAGAGACATTGAGCCCATAGCTACTCAATGATGGCTCCAGAGCCGGCTCTCTCTAGCCTCTGCCCCAGGCTCATCTGTCTCCACCATCCCTACTACCTCCCTTGGGGGAGAAAGAAAGCTGAGGGTATCATCGGGGCCTTGAAGGACTTTCCACTGGGGCCGGAGCAGTGCGTGATTATGGTTTACTGTGAAGGCTGGGTCTCCACTGCTATTAACAGGTTCTTCTGTGCCCGATTTCAAATGCGGTGGCTCCTTTGAGCCTTGCAGGTGGGGCCTGCTTCAGAGGTGGTGATGATCGCTGGTGCACGAGGGGGAGGCGCTGACTGCCAGGGAGAGTGAGGCTGGCCATGCAGGTGCATGAGCACCCAGTCCAAGGTCAGGAGAACCCTGGCGTGTGGGCGCAGATTTGAGAGGGAGGCTGCAGGGAAACAAGGAAGAGCTTTTTCTTTTTGTTAATCCCACCCGAGGATATTTTTTCCACTGACATTTTTTCTTTTTTTTTTAGAGAGAGTGGAAGGGGGAGAGAGAGAAAGAAACATTGATTGGTTGCCTCCCACAAGTGCTCCCATGGGGGCTGGAACTAAATCTGCTACCCTTTGGGATGCAGCCCGAGGCGCTAACCACCGAGCAACACCGCCAGGGCGGAAGAGCTTTTTCTAGGGGGCGGTGCACAGGCCAGCACTGATTTACTGAGTGGTCACTCTGTGCCGGCCACTGTTCTGAGTTTTTCACATGCACTAAGTCATTTAATCCCCATTTGGAAGATGAGAAGACAGGGCTAAGGTCACAGAGCCAGGAACTGTCAGAGCCAGAATCTGAACCCAGGCAGTCTGAGAACAGAGTCTACTTTTCACCACTAAGTGTGTAGGATAAAAATAATAATAATAATGCCGCTGGGTTCTGAATCAGGAATTCTTGTTCCCAGTGCTCCTGCTAGGAGCCAGCCACCTCCCTTGACCTAAATTTCCTCATTTGTAAATCAAAGATGTTGGATGAAATGTCTTCCAGTGCCTTTTAGCTTCCAAAGTCCCGAAACCGAGGGAAAGCTGAAGCAGGAAATGTGCCTGCGACTCTTCTAGGTTTAAGAGTGAACAGTGGAGACACACGCTTCTACATCCCAGTCTACTGCCACGCGCTCAACACCGGCCACCAGCTCACAAGAATTTCCTGGGCACCTATGTGTGTCTGAGGAGCTGGGGTTGCCAGAGAAAACACCAGACCTACAGGGCTGCCAGTTAAATCTGAATGTCGGGTAAACAACAAAAGCTATTTTAGTAGAAGTATGTCCCATGCCCTATTGGAGACATTACATTAAAATAGTTGTCTGTTATTTATTTGAAATTCTAAGTTAACTAGGAATCTTACACTTGCATTTGCTAGATCTGGCACCCCTCCTGGACCTTAATCATGTTTGGATCCAGGTCAGTTGGAACAGGAGTGTCCCCGTGAGCCTGGAGGGGAACGTGTAGCCTGCTGGCTCTCAATGAATGTCCAAGATGAGCCCTCCAGGCGGCGGTATGCTGGGAGAGCGACTGTTAACAATTCAGAAATGGGAGTATTTACACCACAGAGAGTGGCAAATGCTACACACCAGAGCTTTTCTAGGTGGAGGGGAGAGCGAGTGTACCAGCTCACCACTTGCTACCTTCATGTGACGCCCATGGAGCTCCTTGAAGGGAAACGTCACGCCTTCTCCTGCAGCTGCTAGAGGTGGTGGGCGGCTCGCTGGGAGGGCAATAGCAATCCAGACCTTTCACCCCTGGGATGACAGCTCGTGTGACTAACGTTGCGTGACTTTGATGAGTTGAGGCCTCTCAGAGCACAACACAGAGAACAAGAATTCAACTTGCCACTGGTGTGAACTTAGCCACCCCCAAGTTTCTTGGCCAAGATTACCCCAGAGGATAAAACCAAATAAGCAAACAAAACAAGAATGGGTGTGGGGAGAGAAGGGAGGACTATGCCTCTGAGCCATGCTGACGGCCTGCTGAGTGTCCTGCTGGAAGCACAGTGCCAGGTGCTGTTCCTATTGTCTCCTGTGCCTGCCTCCCTGGTGTGACAATCAGTGAGTCAACGCGTGTGGAGAGGTGACAGCAGTGCCGGCCTGTGCGGCCATTGTCACCATCATCACTGCCCTCTGCACTGCCCATGGCAGGGTCAAGGAGCAGGGCCTTCCCTTGGGGTTGCAGACCTGCAGAGTGGGACTGCGCAAGGGATGACAGGCTGATGTGTTCCCCACCCCACCGCATACACATCTGGGCGACATTTGGTCGAGACGCACTTTGAGAGCTCATTTGAAGGATTAAAGTCCCAAATGGGCAGCCTCTGCATGTGCCAAGGGCGGGACACAGACCCACATTCACTTGACCTTAGGTCAGGTTTAGAGGGGGGGGGAGGGGAAGAGAGGGAGCAGGCATTTACCTCCTCACCCCAGAGATCCCCCGAGGTTATGGGAGGCTTAATGTCCCACAGCCTGGAGCCAGTGACACCTGCACACAGCCTGGATTTGCTAGTCCTGGTTTCATAGATCCTGTCCAGTTAATAATTTTAGGTTTGTCAAATCAATGTTTGCCAAACGTTTCCCAGCTTGGAAAATGTGGTCTGTGGGATCACTGGCGAAAGGCCACACGGAGCTGCCTTTGACTCTTTAAGATGCTCCCCCTTGCTTTGGTCGATTCTGGGGCGGCTGGCTGCTGTCTCGGGAGGACACACGATGAATGAAAACCAGGAGTTTGCCAATGGCGAGCGGCATACAACAGGAGGAGGACATGCCTGGGGTGGAAACAGAGCCCTGTCCTGTGGTTAATCCATTGGCAAAGCCACACAAGAATTTGGGCTCCCGAGGGAACCATTTCCTTTCACAAAAGCCTCTAGTCTTAGGGTCTCGGACAACATGTCCATCCACTGAACCCTTCCGGTTCAAAGTGTCTACGACTGAGATTTGCCCCTTATAAGATGCCTTCCTCCTTTCTGCTTCCTCCCCTCCCGTCCCACCCTCTCCCTGACTCCATACACTTACACGTAGCATCGCAGTTTCCACACCTCTGATCGCAGGAGGAAAGGGAGGAGCAGCCAGCGCACTTCAGACAAGAAAACGCCACTTTTCGCTCAGAATGGGGGAGGACACCAGGAATGAAATGTCCCTGGGAGCCTGAGGGAGCACCCAGGAAAACCAGGGCGAGTTCTCTGGAGGAGAGTGTGTCTTGTCACCAGGTGAAGGGCAGGTGTGGTGAGGGGGAGGGGCGGGGGGGGCAGGTGGGATGCTGGTCACCTGTGATGAAAACAGGGACCAGGTCTCTGCCCATCGCTGGCCTGGCTACGCTGGAAACACAGTCAGACAAGAGAAGTGAAAGCACATTTTCATAGTCTCTGTTAAGTTAGGCGTCTCTGAGAATACCGTGCTCCTTCATGTCCTTAAACCTGGCATCAGCCCGTTAGCAGTCCCTTGAAACCCAAGTGGAATGTGGGCAAAAAGTCAATTCCACAAACATATACCGAAACCTCCCGGGGCGCGGGCCCGGGCCAAGGTGCGAGGTTACCGGCACAACCAGCAAGCGGCTCACAAGGCCCGGAGTGGGAGGAAGGAGACCCTGCGAAGTACTGCACGTGGATGGGATGTGTGCCTGTAACTCAGTGGGAAATGCAGGCGCATGAATGGGGGTCATTCATTCAACCCACTTTTGAGGCTTCGGGTCCCAGGTGGAGAGAAGAGGTGCACACCCATCACCGCCAGGCCCAGGAGGAGGAGGCCTGGGGCATGCGACTGGCTCTGGGAGTTCAGAGGAGGGTGTGCTTGCTTGTGCCCCAGGGGAGAGGCTGGGATACGGTGTCTGGGAACCAGGACCTGCTGCCTGGGTTCGACCCTGGCTGCATAAGTTACTTAACCCTCTTTGTGCCTCAGGGTCATTATCTGAAAAGTGGGAACAATGATGGGACTTAGCTCACAGGCTATTGTGGGGATTACGTGGATTAATGAATGCAAGGTCTTCAAGGGGCACCTGGCACCCTTGTCAGTGCTCTCTCCAGGCCTGGGTCCTACAGACCCGCTGGGAGGGGCGCTGGTGACTGAGGCAGAGAAGTCCAGCTTCCAGAGCCGGGGGTTCGGGCAGAGGGTTCAAACATGCAGCTGACTTAGGGGCAATTATGCCCTTGAACGTGGGGGTCTCTGCACACTGAGCTTCTTTTCATTGGAGCATCCCTGCGTGGAAACTACCCCTGGCCCAGTGCCTTCTCCAGTTAATACGTGAACAGCGTCAACTTCGCCACAAATTAAACACGGGCCTGCTTCCCACTGAGAGGGTAGGTTCCCTGCCAGGCCATGTCTGAAAGTGCCTTGTGTTGTTAAATTGTGCCCATCCGGAGCCTGTGGTGCCCGCATCCCACCACTCCTCATTTATTTGTGCCTGGAGGGATCCATCAGGTTAAAACCACAGAGCAGTGATCCCTGGAAAGGCCCACCTACGATAACATCCTTATTTTGAAGATGAGGAAACAAAGATACAGAGACAGTGAGTGAGCGTCTAGTGTGACACAGCTTGGCAAACAGTAACCACAGTCCAGGGTGAAACGGGACAGACAGGGAAAGTGGGGGGAGAAAATGCCCATCGGGCCCCTGGGCTATGCCCGGCCCCAGACCAGGCTCGCCTTGCATGTACGAGCGTCCCAGCACATCTGTGAACTGCTGTACAGGGTTCAGGGAAGCAGGCCTCGTTCCTAGCAGCAGCACTGCCGGTCCAGGACCAAGCTCTGGGAAGGGATCCCAGCACCCAGCCGTCAGATTCTTACGGGGGAGTGGGAGCCGGGCAACGAGGCCGTGGCGTTTCCGACAAAGTGAGACGATAAGGTATGCGCACGTTTTAAAGGGCACCGTGTGAGATGTGCTAAGTGGGTCACAGAATTCATTTGAGGCCACAACCAAGTTATGAGATCAGGCACAGGGCGTGTGCGAGGAATGTTTGAAGAAGGGCGGTGAGACACTGGGGTTTTTAAATCTGGTTTTAATTCGTATTGCCTCACTAAATTATTGGGTGATGCTACATGAGATCCTTAACTTCTCAATGCCCACTTCCCTCAGGACAAATGAGAACAATGAGCATGGAATCAGACTTCTTTTTCTGTTTTTATAGCTTGAAGAACCTAATACAATTATGTAATCCAAATTTTATTTTTCAGATGAAAAAAACTGAAGCCCAGAAAAGTCAAGGAACTCAAGGCACACAGCTAGTAACAGAGCAGAACGTGGGGGAGTTGACTGATGGATTCCTTGCCCTTTCCACAAAGGTCCATACTCATTTCCCAAACGCTTTCAAATACTAGGTGAAAGTTTTCACGTTGTCAAACCAATGGGACCACATTTGGGAAGAATGAGTCAAATTTCTGAGCAATTTCTCTATTTGACGCTGCCTATAGCTCTGGCTGCATCTTGGTTCCTTCAGCAGAAAATTTTCTGAAAGCCGACAGTAATTTAAGATCCTGACTGTAAAAGCCAGCCCGCTCCATTTCTGTATTTGCGTCATCAGCACTAGGTCACGTAGAACGGAGCCTTGCACACATTACTTGGCATCTTCCCCATGGCCAGAGCTTGGTCTGTTTTGCTAAGCCCTTTTCAGAAACATGCTCTCTGACTTTCAGAGATCAAATGTATGGCTTTGCAGGCCACAAAGGAAGGCGTGGTGCCGTGTGTGGAAAGAGCATGAGGCTTTGGAGTGAGCTAGACCTGGGCTTGAGGTCTAATTCTTTCAACATTGATTCAGCAAATATTTATGCAGGGCCTCTTGTGTGCCAAACCCTGCGCGCTGTGACCTTGGGCGGGTCATTTAACGTCCCTAAGCCTCGGTTTCCTCTTCGGTTAAAATAATAAACCCTTCCCTTTAGCATTGTTCTGAGGATTAGAGATGTGTTCTAAAAATGATTTCACCCGTAGTAGAGATCAGTGAATGGTGGCTGCTATTATTTTTATTGGAGGCTGGACTGCAAATGTCTTACTAATATATTCTTGCTAAACTGACAAATGGAAAACAAGACAAAAAAAGAGAGAGATGGACAGCTAAAACATAGACAGAAAAACTAGAAAGAGAAGAGAGAAAACTCCTAAGCAAATATCTTATTTATCATCTTTGGGGGAAAACTGCAAGTAATTAAAAATGTGTGTATGTGTGTGTGTATGTGTGTGTACTATATTCTTTATTATTTGCTTTCTTAGAATCCTAAAATACCAGAAGTGAAAGGAACTTAAATGATCTCTAGTTGGGCATTCTTGTTTACAAAGAAGGAGCAGGCAAGGGCCACAGGGGCTTGCCAAGGCCCTCAACTCCTTCCTGACTCACCTGCATTCATTCAGAAGCTAGATCTCATTCCCTCCCCACCATCCTGGCAAGGTGGTAAGATGAGAAACATTTTTAGAATGCAGCAAAAGGTAACTGAGATGATGATTACTCCCCAAGAATGTTATTCTCAAAGTCTTGGTTAAATGAATGCAGGGATGAAGGTTTTAAAGAAAACTGAAAATGTTTGCGAGTTGTCTGAGCCCCCTGCTGGTGAGAGAGGAACCGGTCAGATCCCTGAGCCTTTAGCAGGTGAAATCCCTGGTTAGGTGCCAAGAAGAACTTCCCAGATCAAAGAGGAAAAGAGACAGATATTTGGGGGAGAGAGTGAGAATGGGGGAAATACAGAAGCAGCAGTAACACGTTGTCAAAAGAAGTATTAAAAATGAGGGGGCCCTCATCACAAAGGTCATTTTAAATTTATTAGACTCATTTTTCCTTTTTGTTATTCAAAGAAAGTCTTGTTATTCCCTTCCATGTTTTAAGGAGTGAGGCTGGGGGAGAAAGAGAAAAAAGATTTTTACCTTTTACTCATATCCCTGGGATTTATAATGTTCTATTTCTATAATAATTTTTGAAATACATTTCTTATTAAAATTTTTGGGTTCACTGTAGCACCATCTGGACATGTTGTTTTTCCCTGGATTTAATATCTTTCAAGCTCGTTCTTTTTTTTTTTTTTTTTTTTTTAAGGTCTTAAAATTTTTTACTTCCGGTATTATTTTGTATTGGTTTCAGCCAGCCGTGGGCAAACTACGGCCCGCGGGCCGGATCCGGCTGTTCTATCCGGTTCTCTTGCTCTCCCCTCTGCTCCTTTACTTTGAATTTATATTAGTTCACACAAACACTCCATCCACGCTTTTGTTCCGGCCCTCCGGTCCAGTTTAAGAACCCATCGTGGCCCTCGAGTCAAAAAGTTTGCCCACCCCTGGAAAGTGCCCTCTGCCCCAATGTTTCCAGCGCTTACCTGGCACCTTACACAGTTATTGCAATGTTATTGACTATATTCCCTATGCTGAACTTTACATCCTGGAGACTATGTCGTAACTGCCAATTTGTACTTCTTAATCCCTTCGTCACCTCTTTCATTCTCCTAGCCCCCCAACTCCCCCTGCCCTTTAGCGACCACCAACCCGTAGGCTCTCCCTGTCCCTGAGCCTGTTTCAGCTGATTCTTACCACCAAGAGCACAGCTGGAGAGGCTGCTGTGGCTCCTTGGATAGCACCGCCCTCTACTGGTCACAGGGAGAGATGCACCAGTCAGACTCACCTGCCTGTCACTTGAGGCTAAAATCCAGACTAAAAGTAAAGAATCTCTAAAACAATGCCATTACCTTTTTATGATCAAATCTCTTGGATTGACTATTAAATCCTTTCTTTTCTGATTCTGAGATATTTACAGACTTAGATTTGTAAGGAATGGAAGATTGTGTTGGATATGCAGCGGTAAAACCTAAACAACAAAAATAAAAATTAGCACAGGTCAAAGAATTGGCAAATGCAGAAAACACAGAGCTGTATATTAATGTTTTAACTGAAATGGAATTGAAGAGGAACTTGTCTTTGGACACGAGATAAACATGAAGCTGGATTTTTAAAAAGTATTCCTCACTTGCCTGGCCAGAGTGGTTCAGTGGTTGAGTGTTGACCTATGAACTAGGAGGTCAAGGTTCATTCTGGGTCAGGACACATGCCCTGGTTGCGGGCTCGATCCCCAGTAGGGGGTGTGCAGAAGGCAACTGATTAATGATTCTCTCTCATCACTGATGTTTCTCTCTCTCTCTCTCCCTCATCCTTCCCTTCTGAAATCAATAAAAAAAATATTTTAAAAAAGTATTCCCCACTTTACTTTCTTTCCCTCTTGGTAACTTATTGGGACTTCCCCTCCAGCTCTTAAACTAGAGAGACTTGGTAACATGGTGGAAATGAATTGTCCCAGGGAAGAGGGAAGATCTGGCAGGGAAGGAAGACACGACACCATCACGCGTCCCCAGCCCAGTCACACATCAGCAAAGCGCCATGAAGATCCAGAGAGGCAGGGAGGTCCCAGAGCCGGGCTCTCTCGCTTTCCAGGGCACAGAGCAAAGCAGTGTGAATTTAGCTCTCGGCTTTGAGCAGACATGGGTTAGAAAGTGCAAGGGCATCACTTAAAGGAAATCAAGTTAAAACTTTATACATCTGAGTCATTATGTATAAATGATACATGAAATCCCACTTTTCCCTCCTCCCACACGTGGGAGAATGGCCACAATATTGATCCCACAGGCAGCATCTGTCTGCACACTCACTGATTACAAACTCTGTTCAGTGAATAGAATAGAAATGGACTTTAGTGTTTGACTGCTGACAGCTTTTAGGCCTCACCCCTCTCTCCCTCCTTCCCTCCCTCCTTCCTTCCCTC